>NC_143384.1:3665966-4308466 GCF_980474605.1 Leiobunum rupestre
TCATGCAGTCCTTGGTGAAGTGTCGCTCGATAAGGATGAAAATGGTGTTTTTTGAGTGTTCTCCAAACGTAGTTTCGATCCAACCCTAAGTCAAAGCTGGCAGTCCTGACGCTCGCTCGAGGATAGGCGACGAAGTAGGCAAGTATGGTGTTTTCCATGTCGATGGCCTGGAGACCACGACCACGAAACCTCGGATTGATATTACCCCAGTTGTCGAAGTCGCGGACCACTCTAAGAACCGTCGTATGACTTGGTCTGCAATTGGGAAATCTTCGTCTAAATAACTGACTTACTAGAGTAGCATTACGACGACCTTCTCCGTAAAATAATTCTAGCATATGAGCGCGCTGATCTCGAGTGTAAAGAGGCATACTGGACAACAATCGGCCAAGCTGAGATAATGTTTTAACTTTGAAATGAAAACGCTTTAAATACTACTCGGACAATTGATATTTCACGTTAAAAACCATAAAAGAAAAATAAGCGTAATTTTTGGTCTACAAATCTTTGTTTGATGATCTTACTCGTAACCACGTCGAAATGGAAGACGCGGTCTTTGTGTACTTTGTCTAATTAGGTGTTGAACGTAATAATTTTCTTTAACAATAACTGTTTGCAGATCTGATTATTAACTACATAGCTGAAAGCATAAGTTCCCTAAAATAAATGTACATGTGTGTTGTGATTATGTACGATTGTTTACGTTAAAGGCTATTGCCTGCTAGTACAACTTGTTTTCCCCCGACCTCCAAACTCAGTGAAAAATAGGTCTTTTTCAACCGAACCAAAATTATTTTTACACATTCGACTATGCCCTACAACTTTTCTATTGAAACATTTGGCGTGACACCTACCTGTGAAAAAATAAATTTTCCAAAACGGCACAAAATCGTTCGATTTTTCTGTAATTTAGTAACCAAAGCCTTCCATACCTAACAAATAAACCCTGAAAATTTCAGAACCCTAGCATAAATACATTTTGAGAAAAATGGCCTGATCGAGCAAATTGAGACAACCTGTATATCAAACAATAGGAAATCACATGGGCTCAACAGCTTCTGTATTGGTTTGCCCACCCGCGTATCCTGAGGGTGGGCGGTGCCCACTCTTTAACATATGATGGTAAAATATATATCAAACAATAGGAAATCACATGGGCTGAGTTGGGCTCAACAGCTTTTATATCAGTTTTCCTACCCGGGTCTCCTGATGGTGGGCGGCATCCACTCTTTAACTTAGGATGGCAATTTAAATATCAAACGATAAGAAAATCACGTAGCCTCAACAGCTTTTGTATTTGTTTGCCTAACTGTGTCTACTAAGGGTGTATGGGTTTGCCCACTCGAATACACTGATGTGGAACTAATATTAAGGCCTCGGTCGGCTTGTTCCTACCTCATGGAAACGTAGTCAATACGCGAATTTCTCTCTGGCATTTTTCAAGGCCGTTCTAATATGACCCAAAGCAACAAATAAGTGTGGCACTTATCGGAGGCCGTTCTAATATGACCAAAAGAAACAAATAAGTGTGATCAGAAGTAAAAAATAAGAGTGACACTGATCGAAGGATCCTTCGATGCTTTCAAAGTATGACTAGAAGTAACAAATAAGTGTAAATACAATTATGTGTCGCCGTGGATATATATTGGTTGTGATACCGGTGTTGCAGGTTTCTGTGAATAGCTCAAACAGGCTTCGTACGAAATTTTCTTATTTAAAATCCCTGACTTATCAAGGTTATCCCTGACCATTTTTTGGTAACATTCCTGGTAATTTTTCATAGGTAACATACAAAGTGGAACTTTTATTTTAAATAGCACAAACTTAATTTTATTTTCTAACAACCTACTAAGAGCGTCTCTCTCCTCTCCCGGGAAAAGGTGCCAGATATGAGCTCCCAGGATAAAGTACACAATTTTATCTACGTTGCAAAGTTTGTTGAGTAATAAAATCCCCGACGTATGACGATTAAATTCCTGATTTATCCATGAACTTTTAAGATATTATTTAAATCCCTGACTTATCCCTGACCCTTTTCCCTAATTTGAGAATCCCTGACTTATCCCTGACCCTTTTCCCTAATTTGAGAATCCCTGACTTATCCGGGTTATCAAGGATATCCCGGTTCCGTAAGAAACCTGTCAAACAAACTTAACACATTAGAAGGATTGTGTGTATTGTGATCGTCGTACGTCTTATTAATCTTTGAAAAGGGAGCTATTTCCAGACCACAATCTTTAACTAAAAAGCTACTAGTTTTATTGACGAATGTGAAATATATCCTACCTTAATGACGCATTTTAAATATGTTAATTTAGAAATGTGGTCCCAGGTGAGATGATCATCATCGGTGGCATCTCCAGAACCGAGCACCTCATCGAGTTCTTGATGAATTTTGTTTTGAACTCTCGGGTTGTGTCCAACCAAGAAAACTGCCCATTCCAAGGTGCTCCTGGTAGTGTCGTAGGCCTGAAATTCAGAAATAAATGTTAAAACAGCATATTTTTAAATAATTGTTTTTGCTTCATTTAAATTTAATCTAGAAATCCGGAAATAGACGGATACGAAGATCAAAGAGAATAATTTGGTCGTGACTGATTTGATCAGGTAGTGGAAATAAATGATGGAAACCATAAACCAAAAAGTAACCCACAAAATAAAAAGCCCCGTAAGAAAATAGCCACCTGACCCATCAATAAATATACCCTATAAGCACCAGATTGGGTAAACGCGTTGAAATCTACACTCCCCTCACGGGTTTTTATTTGCCCATAGTTTCATATAGAATGTGTTAAGAACATTCGTCATTTAGAAAGGCTTTATATTTTTTAGTTTATAGTTTTGTTTATATTCGAGCAGAGTGTATGTAAAGTGTTTATAGACGAAGTTAACTTCTTGACCGTACATCTCATCTCTGAAACTTTGAAAATAAAAACACCATATGGCAAACGTGTCAACCTAAAAAAAGGAATTTTACCTGTACACATACTATACAAATTTGCCTGATTTACACTTTTTTTTTCTACCCGTGGGAGGGTGGGCTACCCGCAGTATTCATCTGAATTTATTGAAACTTATTTCAACCGATTGAATTTTAAGTTGGGAATAAAATCATTAAAAATTTCAAAATTAATTTAGTCTTTTTCCGTGTTCCTTGTTATAGCAACGCGTGTAGATCCGCCATCACAAAGACTGCCATGTTGGTCACGTTATTGCTACTTAGGATCGTGTATTGACATGTTTCAAGGTGGGGTTCACTACGACTTATGCCTAGCACCTAATTATATAAATAACTGTCAGTTTCCCGGCATTAGCTACAAGTTCCACCCCGTTTCCACCTCTCTACATAACACTGAAAGGAATATATATATTGCCAAGAAATAGAGAAACAGTTGCTCACAGCGAGTACTATAGTGAATATCTCCTGTATGATGTCTCGTTCTGTGAAACAATGGCTGGCGTTCCCTGGATGGCTTTGAACCAAGTCGTGAATGCTTGTTGCAACATTGTTATTCTCAGTAGACGTTTTCCGAAGTTGACTATCATCAATCAAGTCCTGGTACAAAAACATACCATATTAATTACTTTGTTAATCTATATTTTAGAAAGAAATTAACAACGTTATGATTTTGAAATGGAAATCCTCAATTTGAATTTTAACTTTGGTCTTAGGTTTTTACACATGGCGAATAACTAGAATTGTGTTAAATCTGCCAAATGTGCAATCCCCCCATTGTCACTTAAAGTCTACACGCACCGCTATGATTATGACATCATTTATGAAACAATGCTTATATCATTTTAGACATTAATATATTTCAACTAAAACTTACTTGTATGGAATCAAAAATTAATTTCAAGAGTTTTTGAAATTCCTTTCCCATTGCAGTCGAGAAAAAAACGAAATCTAAATACAACCAAGGCATGATCATTCTGTCGCTCATCATTTTAAGGATCCTATTAAAGGATATGTCAAAAAGCACATTAAATTGCTGCCTGAAAGAGACAAACAAGGAAAGAATTAATATCGGACCAGAATTCTAAATATTACCTTTCGATTGGTTCAATAGCGGTGGTCATTGATTTGTTTCTTAATATTCTACAGGAGCTGATACAAAGATCTACAAAATTATTAAACATTAAATGACGTTCTATATATAAGTAACTAAAAAAGTTAATATAATCGAGGGAAATAATGAAAAGAATTACAATAATAATGTAAAGTAAAATGGTTTCCTTAGTATCTAAACATCTGAGAAATGCTTCGTGATAAAGTTAGTATTGAAACTTCCTACTAAAGGATCCGAGTCAAAAACCTTTTGAACAAGGCAACAACTGACAATCTTTCCGGTGTTAAAACTTGGTTTAAATGTTTGAGATTAATTCTTAATTGATATATTTCATGTTAAATTGGTATTTGTAATTCCGAAGAGAGTTCCCAAATCAAAGCAGCGAGTCACTGGTTTTTTGGGAGGGTACCGCTCGCAAGCGTCTAATTGTCCGGCTTATTGTAGAAGGTAACGGTAATAGTTAGTGTTGGGAGCTATTGGCTCGCGTGGTATGAAGGGCTTGCCACCACCCTCCTACGCATTGTAACCCGGCCACCTGCTTAAGGCATAAAAAGTCACCTAAGCTGATTATTATCTTAGTAGCCAGTAGGTCTTACTTGACGGAGAGGTAGAAAGGGTCGTATTCGACTATTGTAAATTTCGAAATAAGAGGCACGGCGATTTGAAAAAACCCGTCATGGTTCATCTTTGGTATGGTATTGTATAAGAAGAAACGAAAGTTAAACAGTTCCTTTGTAAAAAGTTAAGTAAAAGGGCTGAAATATTTCGGTCGCTCCCAAATGAAGAGATAAAAAAAACTTGGTTAAGAAGTGTAAAATAAGTCTCTTTAAATCTTATCATAAGTTTAAATCTTAGTTAGCTTTTTAGTCGCCAAATTAAAGAAGAAAGTCAGAGTTAGTTATCCCAAAAATTATAAGTAAGATTCGTCAGAAGGAACTAAAAGTACGAAGTTTCCTAAAAGCGGTGTTGCTAGTCGGCAAAGTGCATGAGTTTTGAGAAAGATAACCCTTAATTGGTGATGACCTCATATATTGATTTACTATATTTTATTGGTTAAATACACTAAGTCAATTTTGAGCTTTGATGCGGTGTTCATATCAGCGATTTGGTGGGATATTTGTGCTCAATGGAATCGGTCTTGAGCCTGCGAAGGTGCATGTTTCATGGATACTTCTCTCGTAAAAGATACACTTAAAATTGACTGCATTGAAGATTTGTGTGTAGTTTTTGAAGAAAGACCCCTACCTAAAGCCACGTTGAATGTGTAATGAGTGAATAGTTTACTCATATCAACTCTCGTCAAATCTTTTTTGTTCTCAATGTCTTTTAACAGAGCCAATGCGTGATACTTCATGTTTTCGTCCTGCGTCTTGAAATTCTTGCCCAGAAAAATGGCACTCATTATGTTTCTTTTCCTGTGGTACGTTTCGTCTCCTCTACATCAAGAACATTTGGAAAATTAACGACCGGTTAATCATAATTAAATAGATCACTTGACTGTTTCACCTGGAGCAAATTGTTACCTTATATTTATTTCGCTTTATATTGGAAAATGGCGCCAAAATTAACCAAAATTTATATACTTTCAATTGGTCAGAGAAATGTGTTAGTGTCCTTCAACGGTTGTCAACGTACTTTAAAAGTAAATTTACATTGGTGAAGTAGCTTAAGTGAAAACCGTATATCTCAAATAAAACAATATTATAAATTTACTATTTACGCAATAATATATCGTTCTTTCACTGCATATATTGTTTTGCCAAAATAATTAACCTAGAAACAAGATGCGAATAGACTAAAACCTACAACTCTGATGTACAAGCATAATTGAACACCAATAAACATTTATTGATTGAATGATTGTTTGACGAATATTGTTCGTTATAGCACTGATACGTTTCGGTATAGAACGATTTAATTCCTGAACATTTAAAAAGATGCTTATAATATTTTCATAATTTATATTTTCCATATAAATCATGGGTCAGCCCTTGTAAAGGCCGACTTCATAGTTTTTCTTTTATCTTTCTCCCAGTGGCGGCACTAGGCGGTATTCCAGGTAGACCTTTTTCGAAGTTTTAGAGGACCATCAAACCTTGGAAAGGGGTCCATATAATTGACAGTTACAATTTAGGTTTCGAGAGATAACTCTATTGAAATTTATTTCAAAGTGCACAGAAAATGAAATTTTTTGGATGAAACACCATATTTCGCACGATTTAGGAAATGTTAAAAGGCCCCAAGTCCATCTTAGGGTCCCCACAAAAAGAAAGAACCCATGAACCTTACCAAATACCCTGGAGTCGCTACAACCTTTCACTACATAGTACAGTAGTTTATTATTAAGAATTTCAACCTTTTGTTTAACTTTATTTGTGGTCATTAAACTTGAATAGAAAATCAAAGGTTTAGGAATAATATTAAACGGCTTACTTCCTGAGTAAAATGCTGTTTCCCATAGCAGATTTCATCGAAAAATAGAATAGTGATTTGTTCAATTCGTCTCGATTTCTGAGAAGAACCTTTAATGACAAAAATCAAAAAGTTAGAGAAATTTAAATTATCTATATTATAAGGATCACTTGGTACGTTGGTCGTCGTCGTACGTCCGAGCTTTCTGGAATGTTTGCTTAATCTGTCATGAAGCCAAAGGCGGGGCGGTGAAGAGAAAGACAGCGCGGGACGGCGAAAGAAGCTGCAGCCTTTCGCTTCGTTAGTGGCTCAACTATAGCCTTTTTTTTGTGATTTTGCCTAGTCAGTAAGGGTACCAAAGGCGAACCGGGACTGCCTTTCGCTTTGTTACCGGTGGTGGTTCGACTAGGCTATACGCAGAGATAGCGGGGCGCCGGATACAGGGGGTTTACGGGGGTACAGGTGGTTTTGGAAGAGAGAGAAAGGCGGGTTTGTGAGTAATTTTCGTGGGGAAAGATATTTTTGCAAGGGAAGAAGGGGGTTGTTCGACCATGGGGAAAAGCTTACCACGGAAATTATCGCATGGGTAAAAAGGGGGTGGGCGTGCCTCACTGGGGGGGGGTGGGCGTGCCTCACTGGGGGGGGTGGGACGAGAGAGAAAGACGAGTTTTTATGTTATTTTTGCGGAGGAGAAAGGGTACCCCGGTAATTCTGACATGGCTAAAAGGGACAGGGGGAGCCTTACAGGGGTGGAGGGCCTCGAAACACACAACTAGCTGAGGGCCCGCCAGTAGGGTGAGCTTCTAGGCTAGTTCTAGAGATGGAATTTTTTTAGCTATTATTGAAGTCAAGAGACTGTTTATTCACCTGAAAACAGGGCCCTTACGAGGTCCCTAAAATACCTAAAAACATCCCCTCTTTTTCGAGGTCTCTATACCACCCTAAAATCGGAATTTGGTCCATAAATCACCTTATTTCTAATAAATTTGGTGAAAAGTACTAACGGCTTATAATATTGAACCATAATTTTATTGATTCGCGTGTATAGCTATAATTTACTACATTAGGTGGCGCCACAAGCTCGACTAAATTGAAATATTCGGTAAATAATTTTGACTAAAGATAGGTAATTTTTGTGATAAAAAGTCAGGTTAAGAAATATCCAATTTTTAAAGTCATTAGTGTAAAATGGTTCCTGAAACATCCGCTTATTCCCTATTTTTTTTCAGATTTTGGTGGGAGCCCAGTGGAAATAAAATAAATCAACTTAGTAAAACGTTTCATTACACATTATTGGACGTGGTTTTTCGTTATTTTAGCATAAATCTTTAAGAATGTTCGACCCTTAGTTTAGACAAAGTGCTTCATAAGGTCTTGTTTACTGTCTTACATTCAGTTACAATAATCAGCGACTGTTAATGCCTTAAATTCAGGTGGCAGGGTTAAATTGAGTAGGAAGGTGATAGTCAGTGCCGTATTATCCATGAAAGGGCCTCTAGGCTTCGAGCTTCTTTAAGCACCTAAAACCCTTCACACCCACTCCCCTTGGGAAGCTTGTGTCCCTGCTAGAACCTAGGCTTCAGCCAAGCCAGCCTTAGAGATACGAATCGGTAATTTACCCTGGTAATTTACCCGGTAAATTACCCTGGTAACAGTAATTTACAATTTTCTCAGGTAAATTACGAAAATGGTAATTTACCATCGTATTCGTGTTTCACTGTTTCTCAATTTTCTTTGATCTTTCGGGCTAAAATGTACCTAAAATACAAGACTTCAAAACTCAAAACCTAACGTTATTCGCGTTTTAGTGTATTTTTGTATCGTTTAATAATGTAACTTCAATCCAGCAAACACTAGATCATAGGCGTAAACCGCGTAACGCACCAACTCGAAGAGCTAGGCACCGCTGCGCCACCTAGATTCGTTTTGGTTGCGAATTTCCAAGGAGTCGAAGGCCGTGTTAGAATAGTTTGATACGTTTAATAGGAAGAATACTTATGTCTAGCCCTGTTTATGCCGGTTCAATTAACTATCGATGAATCTGACGAGGATGAAAACGATAGCGAGTACCCTGAGGAATATGATGATACTGATAATGCATCTCAAAATGAAGATAATTGAACATTTTTGGGCATTTATAACCTATTGTGGTAATTTATAAAATGTATTATACCCAACAAACGCGTTTCTTCTTTGTATTCCTTATTTGAATAGTAAAAAAACCTTTTTTTAAAAAAAAAAGAAAATTACGGTAATTTACCGCAACACGGTAAATTACGCGGTAAATTAATTAATTTACTGATTTTCTAAATTACGGTAATTTAAGAACTAGCTAGCCTTATGGACAATGCGGTACTGGTTATGACAAGTCTTTTTGCTTCGCGAGCCAACAGCTTTCTACAAGAACTATTACTGTTAAACTCAAAATGTTTTTAGGCGAAGGAGCAACCGAAAACTTGGCGATAAATGACAAGTGCTTGAAAATTCAAAAGCTGGCATTTAACCCTGCTCAAATTGCTGCGACATGAAAGTGCAATCCACTTTGCCGCCTTACCTGGGTGGTTATTAAATCTGATAACACCGGATTTCGGTTCAAATAGCCGATCTTTCAACTAGATGATTTAATATTAGTTTAGAACGGTACAAAATGGCCAGGGTTTTCAGTTTTGTGTTGCATTTTTGGTTAAGTACAGTTTAAATTTTCGTGCTTTCAGATAGGGATTCTATTTTTATTTGGGAGCGTTGTAAATGCCCTTGCTTTAAGCTAGGTGTTTTAATTGCGGTTAAAAACGGCTCAAATGGTCGTGCGCTTAGCTAGTTGTTTTTTTTTATATAAGAACGGTACAGATGGCCGTGCTTTTAGCTAGGTGTTTAAGTTTTCGGTTAGAACGTTTCAATTGCCGTTCTTTTAGTTAAGTGTACTAATTTCCTTTTAGATTAGGACAAATGACCTTGCTTATAGCAACAGTTATTGTTTGGGCACCACTGATACCCAAACAAAATTTTGTAGGACCAAACAAACAAACAAACGTACAAACACATAATTTTATTTATATAGATAAATAGATAGAAAAAAAGAAATTTTATTATTTAATAATTATTGCTGTGCAAGACCTAAATTGATAATCCAACAGCCACCTGCAATTTATCTTTATAGCTAATCCACAAGTAGTAACTAGACGACGCTTCGGTTTTTTAAAACGCACAATGTCAACAAACGTTATAATATTACATACAAATTTTAAATTTTAAATTTGTTTTACCACTTAAATCTAAGTGGAAAATAAAACCATTAGAAACCACAAACCTCGGCACTAGCAGGTGATTTCAGAATAACTATTTTCCTTTTGAACATTGATACGGAAAAGAGGTCTTCGGAATCAAAAATCTTCGCCTGTGCAAACATATAATGCGAAAGAGCTATTTGGAAATAAATAAAATACCATTAAATCATTTATCAAAAAGCAGTGAACGTCTATTTGGTTGGATCAAATAAGTTGTTTCTAATAAATAAATTGCTTTACTATACGCCTAAAGACACTTAATTTACTAGAGAGCAGCAAACTGATCCCAAATTGTATATGATTCATTTTGCCATGGAACTGATCCCAAATTGTAAATGATTCATTTTGCCATGGAACTGATCCCAAATTGTAAATGATTCATTTGTCCATGGAACTGATCCCAAATTGTAAATGATTAATTTTTCCATGGAACTTATTCCAAATTGAAAATGATTCATTTTTCCCTGGAACTGATCCCAAATTGAAAATGATTCATTTTTCCATGGAACTGATCTTATCTGATGTGCTATAATTCTTTTAATTAAAATCAGTTAGCTAAAAAGTTATCTTATTTATATGTTTCAAATATAAGCTTGTAGATTGCAAATTCAAATAAACAGCCATTTAAATTTCAAAATATCAATAAATGTGTGGTATTTATAATCTGCTAACATACTGTGACGGTTTACAATGAATTTAGATTAATTTCTGTTTAATTTTTAAAAAAAATCAACTGATCTGATAATGTCTGAACGTAAATACACAAAATCTTGTGTCCTTTTAATCAGAGTTAAATACCCAGGTTAGATATTGCAACTGCAATCTGATAATCAAAAGGGGGGTTTTAAAAGGTTGTTCTTAGTGTACGCCTTCATCGATATTAGTCTGTGCAATATTAAATATAACCAATAAATTATGTAAATAACAGGTTTTTTTGTTCTAACGATCAGTTACGAATTATTATTCAAGAAAATAGAAAGACGATTAATTGGTGGAACGAAATTAATTTAAATTAACATTAAAGTTAGTTTTACACAATTTTTTGGTCTTTGACTTCTTCGCTTTTTTTAAAGTCCACAATTTGTGCGAACCTAGAGATTCATCGCACTTTCTTTAATTTAAAGCAAGTGTCGGCTCTAGTATTATTGCGTTCTTTATCGATATATGTCGCCACCGTGCAAATTTAAACAAGTTGATTAGGCACATTACCCAGCATAATTTACCTATATGGCGTGGCCAAAAAGCATGCTTTTAGCTCATTGGGTAATCGTAATCACGTATCAGAAAGGACTATTTGTAATCACGTGCTCATTCGACCTCGCTTGGATTGGCTTTTCGGCAAACACGTAATTGTCGACTTGAAAATAAACGATAAAATGTTTTTCAAAGTCGATACTAGGTGGAAGCACCTTCCCGGAGATCTGAACTACCATAGCCATCTTTGATACATAGACTCAATCGAAAATAACGTAGGAAATGATAGAGCCGACACTTGCTTTAAGCTATTATAAGAAAATTATTATAACTATTTTATGTTGTTAAATGATAGAAATAACAGTACTGTGCGCAATTTACGGGTCTTTTTGGAAAAGTATTTTTTACTTAGCCAAGTATAGAATTATATTCTACAAGCCGAGAAGCGCGCTCTATGGGCGGGTCCTCAGCTAGTAGATGATTTCGAGGCACATTAATAGACGGTAAAATAAATGGGGATGGAATTTTAAACCGTCATTGCTACTTTAAAACTGGACACTAGCCAGGGAGGGAACACCGGATTGGTTGATATTGGAGCATGCGCAGAGCCGCAGAGACCAATTTTTTTAACTGTCGCAGAGTAACAATTATCTAAATCGTGATTCTTCGTAGAGCACGTGTCGCCATCTAAGTAAACTGACCGTTATATTTCGGGAATAAAAGCTTGACAAAATTTATTATTCAGATCAATCGTAATAGACGTGAAAAACGGTTGAAATGACTTCAGTGACAATTAAAGTCGGGAAGCGGGTAAGCTGACAGTCATGCCGTCACGAAACGTTTCCCTTTTTTCCTACCCCCAAATTCAAAAACACTTCAGAGGCTGGAAAGCCGTTGGAATTGATTTTACCGTCTATTATTCATTATTTATGGTATTGCACTTTAAAAAAATATTCCGTGGTCAAAAACTTGTCTCTTTCTCTCTCGTCCCAAAAGCCCTGTAGTTGAACCACCACAGCAACCGCTCTACCCCTTTTTCCCATGCGAGAATTTTCGTGGTACCTTTTTCCCCTAAGTCGAACCACCCCAGTAAGGCCCCTTCCCCCTCTTTCCCATGCGATAATTTCCATGGTACCTTTTTCCCCATAGTCGAAACAACCCAGTAAGGCCCCCCTCCTCTCTTTCCCATGCGATAATTTCCGTGGGACCCTTTTCCCCATAGTCGAACCACCCCAGTAAGGGCCCACCTCCCCTCTTTCTCATGCGATAACTTCCGTGGTACCCTTTTCCCCATAGCCCAGGTAGCAACAGCACGTGTAGATTTGGTGGATACTATGTTATTATAGTGGAACAGACGTGTGGAGAAATATTACATGTCGTCCACACGTGTTTCTGGGGTTTTTTCTACACCAAATGAAATTCGTGCACAAGTAATCGTGGCCTACACGTGTTGTTTTCGGTTACCGTCCACGTAAAGAAATTCGTGCACAAATACTCGTGGTCTACACGTGTTGGTTTCGGTTACCGTACACGTAAAGAAATTCGTGCACAAATACTCGTAGTCTACACGTGTTGGTTTCGGTTACCACACACGTAAAGAAATAGGTACACAAATACTCGTGGTCTACACGTATTGGTTTCGGTTACCGTACACGTAACGGGTTTTTCTGGTTTAAAATAAAACACCAATGCCATAGATAGTATTTCACGTTTGCAAAATGGTCTACAGGAGGGTGTGTTTGCTTAGTGTACCGCCCAAAATATAATTAATAAGGCACTTAATTATTAATGTACATGGTAAATTATCATAGGCGAAGATATTATGAAATGTAATTTTTTAACCTAATGTTTGTTTTTCATTCAGGCTGTTAAATAAGAGTTATTGAAGATTTAGTTATATTTATGTCAGTGTTAAGTATCTGGTTTTTTAGGCCCTTACCCAGGTAGCAAAGCCACGTGTTAATTTCATGGATATTTGGTAAATGTAATGGAATACACGTGTTCACAATATACGCATGTGTTCTACGCGTATTGATTTGGGTTACCGCAAACGCTATTTAATTAGTGTACATTTGCACTTGATGTACGCGGGTTGCTTTGGGTTACCATACACGAAATTAAATTAGTGTAAATTGACACGTGAGCTTCACGTGTTGATTTTGGTTACAACATGAAATCAAATTAATTAATTAAATTTACACGTGATCCTGGCGTGAATGGAAGATATACCACGGAATTTAGCTTTTGTAATGTATCACTCCATCTTGTAAATATAGTACACTAGCTGGGGTACTCGACTACCCGGTATTTCCCGCGAAAATATGCCTTCTTGTATAGAGTCTAATAGAAGAATGCTTTAAAAAAAGATATCAAAATAAATTACTAAACATAATTAGTACAAATCAGGTATAAAATTTATATATTTAAAAATGAGTTGTTGATGGTAGCAAAGTCTGTTATGCGGTGTAGTCCTGAGAGCAGTTATATTTTTGTTGATTAGAAATTGAAATTAAGAGTTAATTTCAGTATTTAATACTTTTAAAAGGAAAATCTATTGCATGAAAACCTTAAAAAGGTTTGTTGATGGTAGCAAAGTCTGTTATGGTGGTGTAGTCTAGACTCTAGAGAGCAGTTATATTTTTGTTGATTTGAAATTGAGATCAAGAGTTAATTTTAGTATTTAATTCTTTTAATGGTTTGTTGATGGTAAAAAGGTCAGTTGCCGTGGTGTAGGCTAGAGATCAGTTATATTTTTGTTGATTAGAAATTCAGATTAAGAGTTAATTTCAGTATTTAATACGTTTAATAAGTAAATCTCTTGTATGAAAACCTTAAAAAGGTTTGTTGATGGTAGCAAAGTCTGTTATGGTGGTGTAGTCTAGAGAGCAGTTATATTTTTGTTGATAAGAAATTGAAATTAAGAGTTAATTTCAGTATTTAATACTTTTAATAGGAAAATCTCTTGCACGAAAACCTTAAAAAGGTTTGTTGATGTTAGCAAAGTCTGTTATGGTGGTGTAGTCTAGAGAGCAGTTATATTTTTGTTGATTAGAAATTGAGATTCAGTATTCAATACTTTTATTGGTTTGTTGATGGTAAAAGGGTCTGTTGTCGTGGTATGGGCTAGAGATCAGTTATATTTTTGTTGATTAGAAATTCAGAATAAGAGTTAATTTCAGTATTTAATACGTTTAATAGGTAAATCTCTTGCATGAAAACCTTAAAAAGGTTTGTTGATGGTAGCAAAATCTGTTATGTTATGGTGGTGTAGTCTAGAGAGCAGTTATATTTTTGTTGATTAGAAATTGAGATTAAGAGTTAATTTCAGTATTTAATACTATTAATAGGAAAATCTCTTGCATGAAAACCTTAAAAAGGTTTGTTGATGGTAGCAAAGTCTGTTATGGTAATGTAGTCAAGAGAGCAGTTATATTTTTGTTGAATAGAGATTGATATTAAGAGTTAATTTTAGGGTTTAATACTTTTAATGGGAAAATTTCTTGCATGAACACCTAAAAAAGGTTTGTTGATGGTAGCAAAGTCTGTAATGCGGTGTAGTCTAGACTCTAGAGAGCAGTTATATTTTTGTTGATTAGAAATTCAGAATGAGAGTTAATTTCAGTATTTAATACGTTTAATAGGTAAATCTCTTGCATGAAAACCTTAAAAAGGTTTGTTGATGGTAGCAAAATCTGTTATGTTATGGTGGTGTAGTCTAGAGAGCAGTTATATTTTTGTTGATTAGAAATTGAGATTAAGAGTTAATTTCAGTATTTAATACTATTAATAGGAAAATCTCTTGCACGAAAACCTTAAAAAGGTTTGTTGATGTTAGCAAAGTCTGTTATGGTGGTGTAGTCTAGAGAGCAGTTATATTTTTGTTGATTAGAAATTGAGATTAAGAGTTAATTTCAGTGTTTAATACTTTTAATAGGAAAATCTCTTGCATGAAAACCTTAAAAAGGGTTGTTGATGGTAGCAAAGTCTGTTATGGTAATGTAGTCAAGAGAGCAGTTATATTTTTGTTGATTAGAAATTGGAATTAAGAGTTAATTTCAGTATTCAATACTTTTATTGGTTTGTTGATGGTAAAAGGGTCTGTTGTCGTGGTATGGGCTAGAGATCAGTTATATTTTTGTTTATTAGAAATTCAGAATAAGAGTTAATTTCAGTATTTAATACGTTTAATAGGTAAATCTCTTGCATGAAAACCTTAAAAAGGTTTGTTGATGGTAGCAAAATCTGTTACGTTATGGTGGTGTAGTCTAGAGAGCAGTTATATTTTTGTTGATTAGAAATTGAGATTAAGAGTTAATTTCAGTATTTAATACTATTAATAGGAAAATCTCTTGCATGAAAACCTTAAAAAGGTTTGTTGATGGTAGCAAAGTCTGTTATGGTAATGTAGTCAAGAGAGCAGTTATATTTTTGTTGAATAGAGATTGATATTAAGAGTTAATTTTAGGGTTTAATACTTTTAATGGGAAAATTTCTTGCATGAACACCTAAAAAAGGTTTGTTGATGGTAGCAAAGTCTGTAATGCGGTGTAGTCTAGACTCTAGAGAGCAGTTATATTTTTGTTGATTAGAAATTCAGATTAAGAGTTAATTTCAGTATTTAATACGTTTAATAGGTAAATCTCTTGCATGAAAACCTTAAAAAGGTTTGTTGATGGTAGCAAAGTCTGTTATGGTGGTGTAGTCTAGAGAGCAGTTATATTTTTGTTGATTAGAAATTGAGATTAAGAGTTAATTTCAGTATTTAATACTTTTAATAGGTATATCTCTTGCATGAAAACCTTAAAAAGGTTTGTTGATGGTAGCAAAGTCTGTTATGGTGGTGTAGTCTAAAGAGCAGTTATATTTTTGTTGATTAGAAATTGAGATTAAGAGTTAATTTCAGTATTTAATACTTTTAATAGGTAAATCTCTTGCATGAAAACCTTAAAAAGGTTTGTTGATGGTAGCAAAGTCTGTTATGGTGGTGTAGTCTAGAGAGCAGTTATATTTTTGTTGATTAGAAATGGAAATTAAGAGTTAATTTCAGTGTTTAATACTTTTAATAGGAAAATCTCTTGCATGAAAACCTTAAAAAGGGTTGTTGATGGTAGCAAAGTCTGTTATGGTAATGTAGTCAAGAGAGCAGTTATATTTTTGTTGATTAGAAATTGGAATTAAGAGTTAATTTCAGTATTCAATACTTTTATTGGTTTGTTGATGGTAAAAGGGTCTGTTGTCGTGGTATGGGCTAGAGATCAGTTATATTTTTGTTGATTAGAAATTCAGAATAAGAGTTAATTTCAGTATTTAATACGTTTAATAGGTAAATCTCTTGCATGAAAACCTTAAAAAGGTTTGTTGATGGTAGCAAAATCTGTTATGTTATGGTGGTGTAGTCTAGAGAGCAGTTATATTTTTGTTGATTAGAAATTGAGATTAAGAGTTAATTTCAGTATTTAATACTATTAATAGGAAAATCTCTTGCATGAAAACCTTAAAAAGGTTTGTTGATGGTAGCAAAGTCTGTTATGGTAATGTAGTCAAGAGAGCAGTTATATTTTTGTTGAATAGAGATTGATATTAAGAGTTAATTTTAGGGTTTAATACTTTTAATGGGAAAATTTCTTGCATGAACACCTAAAAAAGGTTTGTTGATGGTAGCAAAGTCTGTAATGCGGTGTAGTCTAGACTCTAGAGAGCAGTTATATTTTTGTTGATTAGAAATTCAGATTAAGAGTTAATTTCAGTATTTAATACGTTTAATAGGTAAATCTCTTGCATGAAAACCTTAAAAAGGTTTGTTGATGGTAGCAAAGTCTGTTATGGTGGTGTAGTCTAGAGAGCAGTTATATTTTTGTTGATTAGAAATTGAGATTAAGAGTTAATTTCAGTATTTAATACTTTTAATAGGTAAATCTCTTGCATGAAAACCTTAAAAAGGTTTGTTGATGGTAGCAAAGTTTGTTATGGTGGTGTAGTCTAAAGAGCAGTTATATTTTTGTTGATTAGAAATTGAGATTAAGAGTTAATTTCAGTATTTAATACTTTTAATAGGTAAATCTCTTGCATGAAAACCTTAAAAAGGTTTGTTGATGGTAGCAAAGTCTGTTATGGTGGTGTAGTCTAGAGAGCAGTTATATTTTTGTTGATTAGAAATGGAAATTAAGAGTTAATTTCAGTATTCAATACTTTTAATGGGAAAATTTCTTGCATGAACACCTAAAAAAGGTTTGTTGATGGTAGCAATGTCTGTAATGCGGTGTAGTCTAGACTCTAGAGAGCAGTTATATTTTTGTTGATTAGAAATTCAGATTAAGAGTTAATTTCAGTATTTAATACTTTTAATAGGTAAATCTCTTGCATGAAAACCTTAAAAAGGTTTGTTGATGGTAGCAAAGTCTGTTATGGTGGTGTAGTCTAGAGAGCAGTTATATTTTTGTTGAATAGAGATTGATATTAAGAGTTAATTTTAGGGTTTAATACTTTTAATGGGAAAATTTCTTGCATGAACACCTAAAAAAGGTTTGTTGATGGTAGCAATGTCTGTAATGCGGTGTAGTCTAGACTCTAGAGAGCAGTTATATTTTTGTTGATTAGAAATTCAGATTAAGAGTTAATTTCAGTATTTAATACTTTTAATAGGTAAATCTCTTGCATGAAAACCTTAAAAAGGTTTGTTGATGGTAGCAAAGTCTGTTATGGTGGTGTAGTCTAAAGAGCAGTTTATTTTTGTTGATTAGAAATTGAGATTAAGAGTTAATTTCAGTATTCAATACTTTTAATGGGAAAATTTCTTGCATGAACACCTAAAAAAGGTTTGTTGATGGTAGCAAAGTCTGTAATGCGGTGTAGTCTAGACTCTAGAGAGCAGTTATATTTTTGTTGATTAGAAATTGAGATTAAGAGTTAATTTCATTATTCAATACTTTTAATGGGAAAATTTCTTGCATGAACACCTAAAAAAGGTTTGTTGATGGTAGCAAAGTCTGTAATGCGGTGTAGTCTAGACTCTAGAGAGCAGTTATATTTTTGTTGATTAGAAATTGAGATTAAGAGTTAATTTCAGTATTTAATACTTTTAATAGGAAAATCTCTTGCATGAAAACCTTAAAAAGCTCGAACGAACGAAGGCGAATCGCAAGGGTGACGGATTAGGGTTAAACAAAACTTAAACATTACTTTAGAGGGGAATGTTGCTTTACTATGGGTCATTCCCAGTGGCGTAGCGTACACGGGGTTTCCCAGACAGGTTTCCCTGGGCGCCTGAAAGGTCGGGGGCCCCATCGCGATAGCGAACAAGAAGAGGTGGCCCGCGTGGGAATCACTGCAGGTGGCAAAACATTAGTGTAAAAATAATTATTTCAACTATTCCATAATTTCATATAAAATTAAAGCTTATTATTAAAAGATATATGGCTTCAACGGCCTATGAATTTCAAAGCAGTAGGTTTAGCCATTTAGTTTTTAAAATTAAGAATGTGCCGTCTGCCCTATAATGACGAGAAAACTTTATCATTCGACTTGTGGCTCTGCCGCTCTAGATTAATATTCCCAACTCGATGGGTTTAGCAGACGTCATATTTCCATCGCCACTGCTTCACCTACACTCCTAGTGAAATGAAAATTTCATTGGGATAATTGCGCCCAAGGCCGGGTGTAGTGGCGTACTCCTGTAATCCCAAGCGTCTGGGAGGCAGAGTTTGTGGATGGCCGTTTAAGGACGACCACCGATCCCCCAACGGGTGGTCGAAATACTTCCACCACGTGTGTCCCAACCCTGTCCCTTAGCCGTGCCCCAAGTATCCCCCCGTTGGCGTGGCCTTTTCACAAATCTCACTGCTGATTAATCGCATAGCGGTTAGCGGATTGTATCGTCCCATCAACTCTAAAACATAAATTGCGCATGAGAGCTCAAGATGCTCTGAATGTTCTAAATGACAATAAGGTGTTTTTTTTAAATCATTTCTAAATATTAGTTTATTTAGCCTCAAATCCTCAATTCAAAAATTTTCACAGGTAACTAAACTTTTAAACTTATACTATATTATTTATGTTTTTTAAGTATATTTGAAAGTCTAAATTTAAAAATTAATCTATACATTTAATTTTTATGAGTTTTAACCCATTCAAAGCTGGATATTATTACAGTAGAAAGATATAACAAACAATGCGATATTCTGTTTTCCTGCACAAGTAGTTTTCAAAAATTGTTTCTTATTGCACTTCAAACTTAAGTTTTATGTTTTATAAGATATAAGTTAAGTGAGATACACGAATTTCATAAGTGTACAAATTATAGTTCGTAGCTAGAACAGCTGCCTTAATTAAATTAGGTATGCGACTATGCGTTATTGTGTTCAGGCCCCTCTTTCCCACTGGGCACTCTGGGCACGTGCCCAGGGCCCCGCGATCGATAGGGGCCCCCTAGTTCCTGCCAAATCATCAAACGATAACCGATATTTATTACCGAAAAACATATTTATTTCGAAAAAATCTATTCTAACAAAATAGTGCTCTGTCACGGTCATAGGGGCCCCATTATCCTAATGTGTCCAGGGCCTCCAATAGGTTAAAGACGGCCCTGATTGTGTTAACCTTTCTAGGCCTACCTGAAATTCCGAAGTTTGACCTTGTAAAAATTACTAAGCTTTAGGTAAAGCAGGGTACATTAAAATGTGAAATGTGTCTGAACTAAAAACTACATTTTGTATCTTTCGTGCGGCAAGGTATATAATTATTAAAGGGATATGCAAGTGATGTTGCATGGGCTTTGCGTCATAATTTTATGAATTGGTAAATTTGTAGTCATAATTCTAACCGAATTACCTAAAATCTGAACCGTTTAGAATTTAGTAATAGTCTCAGCTTGTTTAAGTTGACCTTTATGGGTGCGTTTTAAAATCACGTAGAGTGGGGGCCTTCTTTTCGCGTTCAACCCTGGGCCCCACGTCAATTCACTACGCCACTGGTCATTCCACGTCAAATCAGGCAGGGGTCCCCACGGCACCATAACCGATTTTGATGAAAGTTTACACAGTTAAACTTTAAACATTTCTAGTGGTAGGTTCAAATTTTTAAGTCTTAATTCGATATATTTTCTGACATATTAAATTTTTAAAAAGGCCTTACAGACGGTAAGGAGATGATTTTGACACCCGATATCTAGAGAATGACTTCAAAGATAAAATTTAAACTTTTTTACTGTTTAAGTGGGTGGTATAGAGTATAACTATCTCAAAACCCTTCCTCGAAACTGTTCTGTTTTTTCGTCGTAAATTTCGAAAAACGCCAAAATTTTCATCTAAACGAATAAATAGGCACATAAAAACAACCGATAATTTTCGAATTTCTATCGGATCAGAAGTTCTAATAAACGTTTTTGATAGTGTTTGCCCTGTAGAATTCGAAAATGATAGTCATTTTGCACTGCGACCAAAATTTCATTAGATAAAGAACACCAAAAAGTATAAAATATTAAAAATAACAAAAACACGATAGATTTCAAAGCCGCGCCAAGGTACCTACGCAATTGAAAGTCCTACAAAATTGTACAATGCCTGAAAGCTTTTGTTTCATTGGATATAATATCCAAAATTCAAAGGTGATATAAGATTCCTTCAGAAGTAAACATGATAACAAACTAGAATGAAAATTAAAAAAAATTGGGACTTCGTTGGGCGTCACAATATTACGTAAAACGCTTTAAAAGCGAATACATTGAACAGACATTTATTTTTTTGTGGATCAGGTCGTGTACAAAATGTTTACTATATTATTGAGGGAATGACGAAAAAAATCGATGATCTTTTATATCTTTGATTTCTTCTTAAGTTACGTTTATATATATATTTTTTTTTAAATATGCGTGAAGTTGAAAATTTAACGTAATGACTGTCCAGACACTGAAGCCAGTCATATTTGTTTAGCAAAAAATTAGTTTAGTTTTGTGTACTTTTTTGGGTTGGTCACGAGTCCCACCTTAGCTGTATTGTGGTTTTTAAACTCAATTCGGCATTTGGCGTTCAGGTAAGCGCTTCTGCATTGGTTATATAGTACAGTCCTGATCAAAAGTTTCTGGCCGTTTTTGTTTGGCAGTCAATTTGTTTCTATTTTAGGTAGAGAGCCGAGTGAGGGCTTCACGGAAAGAATACCCTCACGAACATATTATGCCGGCTACGATCATGCGCTACCACAAGTAGGGCACAACCCATACCGGAAATAGTAAAACCGCTCCGAAATGGCGTCACGAACAAATTAGTATAAATTGTCGTGTTTACGCTCGTTCGACGCGTTATCCTATTTAAAAACCAAATCTGGGTTCACTTTTCTAATCGGAAATAGTGACGTAAAACACATAAATTAACCCTAATTTGGTTTTCAAGTGAAACAAATGCAAACGTGAAAGTAGTAATATTTAAAATAATATCGTGCGATACCATTTATTTTTTTTTTCCTTCACCCTAATTGCTGGCGTCAGAAAGGTCATAGAATTGTGTATAATACAATTTCCACTTAATGGATTTAGCCGATGCCTGTGAGCCAATGACCGGGTGTCAGTTGGTAATAAACGTTTAATAGTTTTGCCATGGCAACCTAAAATGTTTTTGAAAACAAAAAATTTATATTTATAGTACAATTTAACATGGAAAAATCAAAAATGTGATAATATTCTAAAATTAAAAAACAAATTAAACAAAAATATAAAATTGAGTAAACTTGTGTATTTTTCTGAAAATTAATTTCTTTTGGATGAATTTGCTAATTATTTGGTAAATAACGGCTCTTTTAAAAAAGTGAGATCAAGGATATGGGTAAAATTATATGAAAATGTGTTAAATAAAAGTTTCTTGAAATTAGATTAATCTGGTTTAACTCAATTAATTATATATCTATAACCAAATTAATTATATACCCAATTTATTAATAAATTGGGTAAACGCGAATGCATTGGGTAAATACGAATAAATTGGGTAAATACAAACGAATGAGAACAATATTCGCTTAAATCTCTTAAAGTTAGTTTAATTATACTAAGTTGAACAAACTCAAATATATTGGGTCAAATCAATTAATTTCCGATAACTGTGAATAATGATGGATAAATGAAAGTAATATATATATATATATAAATAAAGTTTTGTTGGTTAATTGAAATTTGGACAAACTTCATTAAATTGGGCACATATGAGAATAATTTACGTTAAAAGCCAATAAAGTTGGGTAAATGAAGCTAAATTGGACAAGCTCTTTTAAATTGGGTAAATATGAATAAAATTGAGTGAATGCGAATATTCGCATTCACTCAATTGGGTGAATAGGAAATAAATTAAGTAAATACGAATGCATTTGGGTGAATTGAAATAAATTAAGTAATTACGGATAATTCACCACTTCAGTATTTATAGAAAATCAGGGTCGTCATTTGGATTGGCAAAGGGCATTTCCCCTCTAAATATTTATTATTAAAAAATGTTGACGAAGAAATTTGCGTTAGAAACTTCCTCTATAATTTCATGTATTGGCGCCAAAAGTATTTAGAATAAATTCGAAAAAAAACACATTTAATTTAAAGCGTTCTTTGCCTTTAAAGACGTATTTTCCGGGGCGCTGAGGGCTCCCGCCACCAAACCCCGGGACACTCGAGTTTTGCCTCCTCCTGAAAAATCTTGAAATGATGGCCATGTAGAAAATGTTTAATATTTCCTGAGTGGTAAGACAATACTAGGTGATTCTAATATCGAAACACTATATATCGTTATTATGCAACATTCTGTATTACAAAGTTACTGAAGCGGGACTTCAAACTAATTGTCATATTATTTTTTTATTTTTTTTTTTTTTTTATTGATGAAGGGGTGAAGGGCTTTGGGAATGCCCGTTCGCGCACGTCGACCAGAGGTCCATTGTGCAAAACCCGAACCTTAAGACTTAAAAAGTCCAATATCCGACACAAAACGGAGAATCCTCTTGGCCGGCATATTATAGAAATCAGAAGTTTCCAGTTGATGCATACCAAGATGCTCGAATCTTTGGGCCGCGTAGTAATCGCACCTACAAAGCACATGAGAGGCGGTTTCCTCCTCAGCCTGACATGCCCTACAGATTGGATCATCACTGATTCCAATCAGGTGAAGATGTCTGTTAAGGAGACAGTGACCTGTTAGTAGGCCAATGACCAACCTGATATTAGATTTGGAAAGCGAGAGCAGCTCCTTAGCTCTCTGCCTAGAGGGGCCCGAGATAAACTCTTTAGCCTGCCTTTGGCCATCCATCTCAAGCCAAAGCTTGAGTTGACGGTCAGTCATGGAGTTAGAGATAAGGCCGCGAACTATGCTAGAGGGGATAGGAACGGCAGGTTCAGGACCAAAGAACCCAGCCTCTGCCCCCTTCTTGGCTAAGACATCGGCCCTCTCATTACCATAGTACCCCCGATGGCCAGGAACCCAATAGAGCTGAACTTTATTATTGGTGCCTAGCTCCGAGAGGAGGTTCAAACAGCTGTAAACCAGTTTTGAAGAGACCTGAAACTGGTTGAGAGCCTTGAGGGCTGCTTGACTATCCGAATAAATTTGGATAACCTTGCCATGAAGCTTCTTCTTAAGACAAAAATCAACACAGAAGCAGATAGCGGCAATTTCCGCCTGGAAAACACTAGCATAGACACCAAGGCTTTCAAAGAAGCCGAGATTGCTAGTAAGGCAATACATCCCCGAACCTGAGCCAGAGCGGGTCTTAGACCCATCGGTAAACCAGACGATTTCTCCTCTGGCCCCGAGGGTACTATGATTGGCCCACTCTGTACGGCTCGGAAAATAAGTATTGAAGGACTTACTAAAATGCAGCTTCGTAGTCATCAAATCAGAACCCATGAGATATACAGGTAACTGACATGAAATTTCCCGAAAGATCTTGGTGTGGCTATTATCCCAAGTATTCGCCTTCCACCAACCATTCTGGTTGAGCCTATAGGCTCCCATAGCAGCAGCTTCTTCTATAAAAAGATGAAGAGGAAGAATGTTCAGGAGAATTTCTAGAGAAGCACTTGGGGCTGTTCTCATAGCTCCTGTGATGCTGACACAAGCCAGCCTTTGAAGGGTGCGCAGATCGCTCTGCACAGTCTTAATTCGGACTCTTGGCCACCAGACCACTGCAGCATAAGAGAGCAGTGGTCTGATGATCATGGTGTACAGCCAGAAGGCCACTTTAGGGCTAAGCCCCCATGACCTGCTAACTGCACTCCTAGTCCTCCAAAGTAACATCTTGGCCTTCTTAACTACACAGTCAAGGTGAGGCTTCCACGTTAGTTTGTTGTCAAGAATAACACCAAGGTACTTCACCTCCGTGCTTTCCCTCAAAATAGTCCCAAATAAGGAGATATCATTAAAAGAGTTTTGCAGCCTTTTACGAGTAAAAGGAACAAGTACCGTTTTACTAGGATTAACCGTAAGACCAACTTCCCTGCACCATTTTTCCACTGATGCAAGAGCCCTTCTCACTAAATCGCTAGTAGTGTTGGGGAATTTTCCCGTAAAGATGATGGCGATATCGTCGGCATAGCCGAAGCAGCGGCACCCATCCCTGTCTAGCCTCACCAAAAGCTCATCCACAACCAGGCACCACAGCAGAGGTGATAGAACACCACCTTGCGGGCAACCACGGCTGGTGGAGATCATAAGGGATTCACCGAGCAGGGAGGATACCACCACACGATTCGTCAGCATAGCTTTGAGCCAGAGACACAGAGTGTCATTAATGCCAAAGCGCTTAGCAGCCTTCATGATGACTGCGCTGGACACCTTATCAAAGGCGCCCTCAATATCAAGGAAAACAGCTAATGCTATTTCCTTAAAGTTAATAGCCCTTTCAATGCAATTGGTTATGCCATGAAGGGCAGTCTCAGTAGATTTGCCTTTTTGGTAGGCATACTGAGCCGTCGAGAGAGGTATATGAGAAATAACCTCTCCCCTAATATAGTTGTCTACCAATTTCTCCAAAATCTTTAGAAAAAAAGAAGTCAAACTGATTGGTCTAAAAGCCTTAGCCTCGAGATAGTTAGATTTCCCAGGCTTCGGAATAAAGATCACCCTAGAAAGCTTCCAGGTGCTAGGAATATATCCAAGGGCAATACAAGCCCTATAGATTCTACTCAGCATTGGGCAGACAACGTCAATGCCCTCCTGCAACAGAATGGGAAGTATCCCATCCGGCCCCGGAGACTTATAGGGCTTAAAAGACTTTATAGCCCAAATAAGTCTCGAGTGCGTGACAATTTTATTCGCCACCGCCCAGTCCTCCCTTTTGGTACGTGCAATCCTAATAGGAAGGGGGTCAGAATCAGTACTGTTTGTAATTCTGGAGTCGGGAAAGTGTACATCTAACATATGAGTTAGTGTCTCCTTACCCGACGAAGAATGACTGCCATCTTTCAACTTGATAGTGTCAAGATGTTTAGTCTTATCGTTGGCCATAATTTTCATTAACTTTGCCGTACTAGGAATATCAGAGATATTCTCACAGAAATTCCTCCACGAGTCCCTCTTGGCCTCGCGGATGGCCTTATGGTACGCAGTGAGGGTTTGCTTGTAGGCAACCCAGTCACCCGACCTCTTAGCATTGTTAAAGAGCCTCCTAGACTCTTTGCGAAGCCTGCCAATCTCAAGGTTCCACCAAGGAACTAGCCTTGGCTGGTTGGCAGACTTCACCGGACAGTTACGGTGGTAGGAGTCGATAATGGCATGTTGCATGCGATCAACAGCCAAATCAAAATCCAGCACCGATGACAGCCTAGGCTTATCATCCTGCAGATGAAGATTTAGATCATCCCTAAAACCAGGCCAATTAGTTCGCCTGGGATTACGAAGTTCGGTACAAACCTGAACCACTTTCATCCTGACTGTATAGCAAATGTGTCTGTGATCCGACAGTGATGGTTCACTAGACACATGCCAGTCATTAATAAGAGCTGCGACATTTTCTGTGCACAGCGTGAGATCAATGACCTCACTTCTGTTACGAGTAACAAAAGTTGGTTCATTGTTCCTATTAAGAATATGGAGTTTCGTACTAACCACATATTCCATTAGTTTATCACCACGATCGTTGCAGTTACTGCTGCCCCAGATAACATGGTGAGCATTTGCATCACAACCTATAATGAGTTTCTTTCCCGACCGCTCACAGTGGTTGACCAGATTGGTCACCTCCTGTGATGGTGGGGGCAGAGCATCATCGTAGGGAAAGTAAGCAGAAGCCAGCGTGAGTTCATCATTCCCATCAGCAGAAGGGGAAATGATTTTAACCACTGCAGTGTCCCTAGAGTGATAGATTGAGAGCGGAAGGGCATGAATGTCCTTGCGTACCAAAATACAAGCTCTAGGAGAAACGGAATTATGGTCATAATAGATATTACCTGCACTATTAAGACCAAGGATTTTACCCCTGGCAATCCAAGGCTCCTGAATAAGAGCAACATCAATTTGCTCCTTAGCAAGCCTTCGACAAAGTACAGCGGAGGCTGCCTTGCAGTGATGAAGATTTATCTGCACCACCTTAATGCTCATGGCGACGGGCCTAGATTGGAGGCTGACCAGTGACACCGCCCCCTCCAGTTGGGGGTGTGGAAACCACACCACTCCCGCTGGTTAGGTTAGTACCACCAGTCTCCCCCACCACTGCTCCATCTGGCTGAGCCACCATGCCTTGGACCTCTTCACCGTCCGAGACACTGAGGTTCTTGATGTCCTCTGTCAGCGTATCCCCTTCCGAGTAATCGCTGAGCAGAGGCTCTAGGTCCTCTAGTCCTGAAATTACCGAGTCGTTAGACTTGGAATCATTAATAGGTGTAGGATTATCCACACCCTCTACAGCACTTACGACTGAGGTTTGATTTGGTTGACTGAGTATCTTAAAGATACCCCTATCCAAACCTGTCTGAGCGGCAAATCCTGCCGCTTTGATGGCGTTGACCGACTCACCATCCATTAGAAAAATCCAACGGATGGCAGCCGGTTCCTCGGATTTGCCCAGCACCTTCCAGCGGCTGGTGTTCAGCGCACCGTTGAAGGCTTGAAGACGCCTGAGGAGCACTTTAGGGTCCTTCGTCCAGACGTCCCTTGTACGGAGAGCGACCTTAAAAGGTTTCGGCAGGTCACTGGCTTTTGTTACCAAAAGCTTCGTTCCCTGGAGAACCTGTTCGTTGCGGTCGAACTCCTGGCTTAACCATTTACCTGTGAAGTCATCCTTACACAGGTAAACCAGGGCACCTCCTTTCAGCTGGAATTGCAGGAATTGAGGAAGAGGGTTACCCGAAGGTATCCCGTCAATCCTCTCCAGAACTCCACGCTGGATGGTGCCCATTTCTGCCTCGGTTAAGCCGTTCGAGGGAAAGCCTTCTTTAATGATGGCCATCCGCATCGAACCCACAGCTTCACTGAAGGTTAGTGGTTTGGACTTCTTGGCAGCCTGTTGTTGAGAGCTAGGAGAGTCTTGATCTGACTCCCTTGTTCTCTTGTTAGAAGAGGAGTTACCCTTTGGAGAGTCGTCTGCCACCTTCTTGTTTGTCTTACGACGCCTGTTCCTCTTGCGAGTACGAGCATTAGAAGCACTTACCTTGCTTCCCTCCGTCGGGGTACTGTCTTTGGTAGACTCCGGCTTCTGATGCTGGGTACTGCCAGAGGCAGACCCTAGCACCATGGGCTCGGTATCCTCCACGACAGACCCACGACCTGTCCTTGTGGAAGGGAGGGTAGTATCCTGAGATACACCCTTCCCCTGGCTAGAGCAGGGTGCTGTCAAAGACAGACCCTTGCCCGATGGTTTTTGTCATAAACCACTATATGAGAAGCGGGTTTCCAAATAACTGCGGAGGGACGACTGCAACTCTAAATGGATTGCAATTTAACTTCAAAGTAGCTATAATGAGACTAACTGTTAGAAAATATGTGAGATAAATGAAATGTGTGGAATTATATTGAAATTTGTTAAATCCAAGTTTATTGAGTGAAACCTGACTAAATTGGATTAATACGAATGCATTGGGGAAATACAAATAAATGGGGGAAATACAAAATAAAATGGTTAAATATGAATAAATTAAGATAAATGAGATATAACTAAATTAGATAAATACGAATGCATTGGGGAAATACAAATAAATCGGTGAAATACAATTAAAATGGTTAAATATGAATAAATTAAGATAAATGAGAGTTATATACTCTAAAATCAAGTAAAGTTGGTTAAATTATACTAAATTAGACATACTTAAATATTTTGGGTAAATACGAGTAATTTCAGATATTTATAAGCTAAGATAAATGAAAGCAATATTTAGGAAAAACAAGTAAATTTTTCAAGTGAGCCTAAAGTGGATAACCTCCATTAAATGGGAATAAATTAAAATAAATTAAGATATATGAGAGTAATATGTCCAAGTCAAGTAAAGTTTGTTTAAATGATACTAAATTAGACAAACTCCAATAAATTGGGTAAATACGAATAAATGAAGTTAAATGAGAGTAATATGCACTAAATTCCCTTTAAAAAATTTAAATTATATAAAATTAGACAAACTAAAATAAATTTGGATCAAATCGATTCAATTGGGTTAATACGAATAAATGTATTTCAATTCCCATAAAATCGACTACAACTAATAATGGGGCCAATATCCATCGTTGCCAACAACCTCTCTCATTATCTCTGGCATTGAGCTGTGATACGACTGAAATAGCTCCACGTTGAGTTTCAAGTCACGCCAAGCATTCTGCACCGCTTGTAACAGCTCCACAGCGTTCCTTACGTTTGTATGGTCCACGATTCGAACCATTTCCGCCCACAGATTTTCGATGGGGTTCATATCGCAGCCTTTGGAAGGCCAATTCATGATCTAATTAAATAAGACTTCAATCGTTGTGTTTATATTACTTGAAATTAGCTTAAAGAAATTCTAGCGCCACGGTCGCGAGTCTGGTGGTGTGGATGACGAACTGCAATTCTATCAGCCATTTTTCGCAAAATAATAGTATGACGCTGACGTGGCCTTTTGATTTGAATGAAATAAATACGCGTTAAATTGTTGTCTTGACAACGCGTATTTATTCTATTCAAATCAAAAGGCCACGTCAGCGTCATACTATTGTTTTTAAAATTACGCGCTTCTGGGGATAAGTAAAGCGAAAAATGGCTGATAGAATTGCAATTCGTCATGAAATACTTAATCTTCATCAGCAAGGATTATCGAATCGGTTAATAGCGCGGCAACTTAATGTGGCACGAGCGACAGTGGCTACGTGAATAGACAAGTATCGAAACAACGCTTTCAACGATGTAGCCGACGAAGAAAGAGCAGGACGTCCGAGGTCCTTAGCAGATAGAGATATCCGTCTTCTTTCTAGAACAAGCACAGCTCACCCCTTCTACACCGCAAGACGACTTAGGTCGGAACTGCAGCTACAGGCATCTCTGCCAACTGTTAGAAGTGCTTTAGTGAGCCAGAACCTAAACGGTCGTATTGCCTGCATTAAATATAAGCTAAACGAGGCCAATCGTCGAGGAAGGTTAGATTTTGCTAGGGAGCACCTGCATTGGACACCCGACCAATGGGAGCGAGTGGTATTCACCGACGAAAAATGTTTCGTTGTAGGACATAACGGTCAGGTAATCGTATTTAATACGCGTTTTCAAACAATTTATTCTCTTAGAAACAAATTAATTTATAGATCTGGGTACGAAGACCGATTGGCGCCCGTTACGAAGAGGCATATATCAACGAAGTGCAGAGAAGTGGGAGGTTTTCTGTCAATGTATGGGGTTGGATGTCGGCTGTGCACTCTGGCTGCCTTGTCCATATCGAAGGGCGAAATAACGCGCAACTTTACGTTGAGCTTCTTGAAAACAGTTGCCTTCCTAGCGTGTTGGAACGGTTTCCAGGCGGCAATTTCACTTTCATGCACGACAGAGCTCCGATCCACACCGTCAGACTCGCGACCGCGGCGCTAGAAAGACTTAGTGCTATCCACGGTTTTAGGGTGAATTTCTTTAAGCTAATTTCAAGTAATATAAACACAACGATTGAAGTCTTATTAAATTAGATCATGAATTGGCCTTCCAAAGGCTGCGATATGAACCCCATCGAAAATATATGGGCGGAAATGGTTTGAATCGTGGACCATACAAACGTAAGGAACGCTATGGAGCTGTTACAAGCGGTGCAGAATGCTTGGCATGACTTGAAACTCAACGTGGAGCTATTTCAGTCGTATCACAGCTCAATGCCAGAGATAATGAGAGAGGTTGTTGGCAACGATGGATATTGGCCCCATTATTAGTTGTAGTCGATTTTATGGGAATTGAAATACATTTATTCGTATTAACCCAATTGAATCGATTTGATCCAAATTTATTTTAGTTTGTCTAATTTTATATAATTTAAAATTTTTAAAGGGAATTTAGCGCATATTACTCTCATTTAACTTCATTTATTCGTATTTACCCAATTTATTGGAGTTTGTCTAATTTAGTATCATTTAAACAAACTTTACTTGACTTGGACATATTACTCTCATATATCTTAATTTATTTTAATTTATTCCCATTTAATGGAGGTTATCCACTTTAGGCTCACTTGAAAAATTTACTTGTTTTTCCTAAATATTGCTTTCATTTATCTTAGCTTATAAATATCTGAAATTACTCGTATTTACCCAAAATATTTAAGTTTGTCTAATTTAGTATAATTTAACCAACTTTACTTGATTTTAGAGTATATAACTCTCATTTATCTTAATTTATTCATATTTAACCATTTTAATTGTATTTCACCGATTTATTTGTATTTCCCCAATGCATTCGTATTTATCTAATTTAGTTATATCTCATTTATCTTAATTTATTCATATTTAACCATTTTATTTTGTATTTCCCCCATTTATTTGTATTTCCCCAATGCATTCGTATTAATCCAATTTAGTCAGGTTTCACTCAATAAACTTGGATTTAACAAATTTCAATATAATTCCACACATTTCATTTATCTCACATATTTTCTAACAGTTAGTCTCATTATAGCTACTTTGAAGTTAAATTGCAATCCATTTAGAGTTGCAGTCGTCCCTCCGCAGTTATTTGGAAACCCGCTTCTCATATAGTGGTTTATGACAATTAGTTTGAAGTCCCGCTTCAGTAACTTTGTAATACAGAATGTTGCATAATAACGATATATAGTGTTTCGATATTAGAATCACCTAGTATTGTCTTACCACTCAGGAAATATTAAACATTTTCTACATGGCCATCATTTCAAGATTTTTCAGGAGGAGGCAAAACTCGAGTGTCCCGGGGTTTGGTGGCGGGAGCCCTCAGCGCCCCGGAAAATACGTCTTTAAAGGCAAAGAACGCTTTAAATTAAATGTGTTTTTTTCGAATTTATTCTAAATACTTTTGGCGCCAATACATGAAATTATAGAGGAAGTTTCTAACGCAAATTTCTTCGTCAACATTTTTAAATAATAAATATTTAGAGGGGAAATGCCCTTTGCCAATCCAAATGACGACCCTGATTTTCTATAAATACTGAAGTGGTGAATTATCCGTAATTACTTAATTTATTTCAATTCACCCAAATGCATTCGTATTTACTTAATTTATTTCCTATTCACCCAATTGAGTGAATGCGAATATTCGCATTCACTCAATTTTATTCATATTTACCCAATTTAAAAGAGCTTGTCCAATTAAGCTTCATTTACCCAACTTTATTGGCTTTTAACGTAAATTATTCTCATATGTGCCCAATTTAATGAAGTTTGTCCAAATTTCAATTAACCAACAAAACTTTATTTATATATATATATTTATATTACTTTCATTTATCCATCATTATTCACAGTTATCGGAAATTAATTGATTTGACCCAATATATTTGAGTTTGTTCAACTAAGTATAATTAAACTAACTTTAAGAGATTTTAGCGAATATTGTTCTCATTCGTTTGTATTTACCCAATTTATTCGTATTTACCCAATGCATTCGCGTTTACCCAATTTATTAATAAATTGGGTATATAATTAATTTGGTTATAGATATATAATTAATTGAGTTAAACCAGATTAATCTAATTTCAAGAAACTTTTATTTAACACATTTTCGTATAATTTTACCCATATCCTTGATCTCACTTTTTTAAAAGGGCCGTTATTTACCAAATAATTAGCAAATTCATCCAAAAGAAATTAATTTTCAGAAAAATACACAAGTTTACTCAATTTTATATTTTTGTTTAATTTGTTTTTTAATTTTAGAATATTATTCACATTTTTGATTTTTCCATGTTAAATTGTACTATAAATATAAATTTTTTGTTTTCAAAAACATTTTAGGTTGCCATGGCAAAACTATTAAACGTTTATTACCAACTGACACCCGGTCATTGGCTCACAGGCATCGGCTAAATCCATTAAGTGGAAATTGTATTATACACAATTCTATGACCTTTCTGACGCCAGCAATTAGGGTGATGGAAAAAAAAATAAATGGTATCGCACGATATTATTTCAAATATTACTACTTTCACGTTTGCATTTGTTTCACTTGAAAACCAAATTAGGGTTAATTTATGTGTTTTACGTCACTATTTCCGATTAGAAAAGTGAACCCAGATTTGGTTTTTAAATAGGATAACGCGTCGAACGAGCGTAAACACGACAATTTATACTAATTTGTTCGTGACGCCATTTCGGAGCGGTTTTACTATTTCCGGTATGGGTTGTGCCCTACTTGTGGTAGCGCATGATCGTAGCCGGCATAATATGTTCGTGAGGGTATTCTTTCCGTGAAGCCCTCACTCGGCTCTCTACCTAAAATAGAAACAAATTGACTGCCAAACAAAAACGGCCAGAAACTTTTGATCAGGACTGTACTATATAACCAATGCAGAAGCGCTTACCTGAACGCCAAATGCCGAATTGAGTTTAAAAACCACAATACAGCTAAGGTGGGACTCGTGACCAACCCAAAAAAGTACACAAAACTAAACTAATTTTTTGCTAAACAAATATGACTGGCTTCAGTGTCTGGACAGTCATTACGTTAAATTTTCAACTTCACGCATATTTAAAAAAAAATATATATATAAACGTAACTTAAGAAGAAATCAAAGATATAAAAGATCATCGATTTTTTTCGTCATTCCCTCAATAATATAGTAAACATTTTGTACACGACCTGATCCACAAAAAAATAAATGTCTGTTCAATGTATTCGCTTTTAAAGCGTTTTACGTAATATTGTGACGCCCAACGAAGTCCCAATTTTTTTTAATTTTCATTCTAGTTTGTTATCATGTTTACTTCTGAAGGAATCTTATATCACCTTTGAATTTTGGATATTATATCCTATGAAACAAAAGCTTTCAGGCAATGTATACTTTTGTAGGACTTTCAATTGCGTAGGTACCTTGGCGCGGCTTTGAAAGCTATCGTGTTTTTGTTATTTTTAATATTTTATACTTTTTGGTGTTCTTTATCTAATGAAATTTTGGTCGCAGTGCAAAATGACTATCATTTTCGAATTCTACAGGGCAAACACTATCAAAAACGTTTATTAGAACTTCTGATCTGATAGAAATTCGAAAATTATCGGTTCTTTTTATGTGCCTATTTATTCGTTTAGATGAAAATTTTGGCGTTTTTCGAAATTTACGACGAAGAACCAGAACCGTTTCGAGGAAGGGTTTTGAGATAATTATATTCTATACCACCCACTTAAACAGTAAAAAAAGTTTAAATTTTATCTTTGAAGTCATTGTCTAGATATCGGGTGTCAAAATCACTTGATTTGTTACATCTCCTTACCGTCTGTAAGGCCTTTTTAAAAATTTAATATCTCAGAAAATATATCGAATTAAGAAGACTTAAAAATTTGAACCTACCACTAGAAATGTTTAAAGTTTAACTGTGTAAACTTTCATCAAAATCGGTTATGGTGCCGTGGGGACCCCTGCCTGATTTGACGTGGAATGACCAGTGGCGTAGTGAATTGACGTAAGGCCCAGGGTTGAACGCGAAAAAGAGGCCCCCACTCTACGTGATTTTAAAACGCACCCATAAAGGTCAACTTAAACAAGCTGAGACTATTACTAAATTCTAAATGGTTCAGATTTTAGGTAATTCGGTTAGAATTATGACTACAAATTTACCAATTCATAAAATTATGACGCAAAGCCCATGCAACATCACTTGCATATCCCTTTAATAATTATATACCTTGCCGCACGAAAGATACAAAATGTAGTTTTTAGTTCAGACACATTTCACATTTTAATGTACCCTGCTTTACCTAAAGCTTAGTAATTTTTACAAGGTCAAACTTCGGAATTTCAGGTAGGCCTAGAAAGGTAAACACAATAACGCATAGTCGCATACCTAATTTTATTAAGGCAGCTGTTCTAGCTTCGAACTATAATTTGTACACTTATGAAATTCATGTATCTCACTTAACTTATATCTTATAAAACATAAAACTTAAGTTTGAAGTGCAATAAGAAACAATTTTTGAAAACTACTTGTGCAGGAAAACAGAATATCGCATTGTTTGTTATAGCTTTCTACTGTAATAATATCCAGCTTTGAATGGGTTAAAATAGAAACAAATTGACTGCCAAACAAAAACAGCCAGAAACTTTTGATCAGGACTGTACATCGTAGTTAGATTGACTAATAAACTAATAAATTATATTGTGAGATATGGAGAACACAGCCAGTCGACCAGTTTTTAATGAAAGCCAATTTTGCTCTTTTGGAAAACATTTCAAAGAGAGCTGGCACTTTACGCAATTTACTCAAAACAAAGGATTTTTGGACATTAATTCGATTTCTCGAGATGACAAGTATCTTCTGTATCTTAGAACTGGACTTATTACTAAAGACTTTTTTACTATTTGTTACCACCTTGAAATAAAGTGGTTGTCTAAGTTCGAAAGCCTACAAAGGTACTGTTGCGATCCTTTCAAAAGACACAAAAAGTTCATCGCTGGAAATCTAAGAACTATAGATACATCTTACGCGATATCTGTAAATGCAACACGTGCTTTTGATGGTCAAAATCTTTTGCCAGGGCAAAAGATATGTGTCAACTACCAAAAGGAGTGCTCGAAATTACTTGAAAATGATCAGCTACCATCAAGTGGTGAAATGTTTAAACCGGGAGATGTTGAAAAGAAAGATTTGGATCTCAGCTTAGCAGCAATTGGTGAGTCACCTGTTAAAATGGTTAGCGCGAGGGACAAACCTGGGTATATTAAATCAAAAATTGCCCAATTATCAAAATCCTACGAAGATGCGATGGTAAAATTACTCGGTGAAAGTTTTAATGAAAATCCAATTTTGAAAACAAGCCAGCATCCATGTAAAAAATGCGAAGGACTCGCTTTCCTAATGAAGGAACTTAAACAAAAAATTAGTAATTCAACAGGCCGTGAGAAGATCAATTTGCTTACCATAGTCCCAGATAGCTATTCCAAGCAAGAAATAGTTAATGAATTTCAGGTTTCCAAATACATGGTGGAAACTAGTTGAAAGCTGAGACGCGAATGGGGTATTCTGCCAGGCTCCGCAACAAAGCAAAGGAAAAATCTGAAACCTATTTTGAAGGTTGTGAATTTTTACAACAGTGATGACTATTCTAGAATGTGCCCTGGAAAGAAAGACTGCGTTTCAGTTAAAATTGGTATCAGCCAATTGGTTCAAAAGAGGCTCTTGTTGGTAAACCTTATAGAGCTGCACCCAGCATTCCTGAGAGAAACTGGGGGAAAAGTTGGTTTTTCTAAGTTTAGCGAGCTTCGACCGAAGCACTGCATTATTGCTGGAAAACCGGGCACACATTCAGTGTGTGTGTGTGTGTGTGAGTATCACCAAAACGCTAAACTAATGCTCTACTCGTTTCCAATCCAATCAATGTCTTACAAAGATTTATTAGCAAAGCTATTTTGCGATATTTCAAGTCGAAACTGTATGCTTAACCAATGTGAAAAATGTCCGAATTCTGAGGTACTAAATACTTACATAAGCGAAGTTTTTGTTGAGAATAACATTGATGAAGATGATATTATTGAAATGAAGCAATGGGTGCATTCTCACCACACTATCTTAGAAAAATTTCAGTTTCCAGCTGGAGAATACAAAGAGAAAATTTGCGCGTTGCTCAATAATTTGGCTCCACATCATTTTATTGCTAAAGAGCAGGCAAGCTTTTTAAGAGAAAGCAAAGACCAACTGTCATGTAATGAAGCAATATAGTACTTTTTGACTTCGAAGAAAATTACACTTTCTTGGTTCAAGAGGCTATTCAAGGCCATCATTGGACCAATACGCAAGCTACGCTTCATCCGTTTGTTGTTTATTTCAAAGATCAAGAAAATAGATTGACTCATTTCAGCTACTGTATTATATCAGATCACCTAATTCACGATTCTAACACAGTCCATTCGTTTCTTAGAAAAATTACCACTGAGCTTCAATATGCCTTACCAAAAATTAAAAAATTAAAATATTTCATTTATACCTTTAGCAGAGAATAATTTGGATATGAAAAGAATATCTGCAGACACTTTTGCAACGAAGATAACACTATTTACAGCCCCTAGTGATGCTAAGCTAGCTGTTTGGGAGGAATGTAACCCAGGAAACGACATCGCCTGTACCTATAACCAAGTGTGGTACATCGGAAACATTAAAGAAAAATCGGAAGAAAACAAAGATGTTTTTGTTACTTTCATGGAGCGCAATGACCGAACTCTTACTTGGCCAGAAAAAGAAGATTAATGCTGGGTCCCGTTCCTAAATTTAATAACTTAAGTGAAACTAAATAAATCCAGTCGAGGCCAAATTTACAATTTCATCTAGAGATTACAAAAGAATTATTTCAATATTAAAACAAAACTAAAATCAATTATAAATATGGAACTGTAGCACTTAAAAAATAACTATTTGAGGTCAAAGAACTGAAATTTGACAAAAATAAAGCTTTGTACACGTTTTGATTCACAATAAAAATAAACGTATGTTCAATGTATTCGCTTTTAAAGCGTTTTACGCAATATTGTGACGCCCAACGAAGTCCCATTTTTTTTTAAATTTTCATTCTAGTTTGATATCATGTTTACTTCTGAAGGAATCTTATATCACCTTTGAATTTTGGATATTATATCCAATGAAACAAAAGCTTTCAGTCAATGTATACTTTTGTAGGACTTTCAATTGCGTAGGTACCAGAAAAACTATCGAATTAAGACTTAAAAATTTGAACCTACCACTAGAAATGTTTAAGTTTAACTGTGTAAACTTTCATCAAAATAGGGTATGGTGCCGTGGGGCAAATTTTTGAAATTGCCTGATTTCACATGGAATGACCCTATCAGTGTCTCCAGCGCACTCTCTAAAGACTCCGATGCTATGCTTGCGCTTTTTTGTGTACCGTGAAAAAGATTCTACCTTGAACTCTTTAGACTTTAGACTAGTCAAGAAGTTTATTTAACTTTAATTTCCAAAAAAGTGAGGCGAAAATAACGCGAAATTTCAATTTTCAAACAATGTTAGACCAATGATGGAATGAAAACTTTTTTTTTTTCAGGAGAGTACGGAAAATCAGTGGTGTAGTCCTAAAACAAAAAGAACCGGGGCGCTACCTGGGTACGGCCAACTTCGATTTCGCGCGTAATCGAAGTTGGCTGAACCGTCCGCTATAAATGTACGTCCAACTTCGATATTTAGCTGGCCGTACCTAGGTAACTATTTGAAATTGTTATGGTATTTTCCATTGAATTGGGAATAATACTGCTAGAATTACAATTACGATTTTGGTTGCCATGGTTACGAGGGACCTGTTCTGATAAGACTGTACGAAATTCATCTTTATAATTAGGCGGTAGCGCCATCTATATTTTGTAAAGTTACATGGCTAAAAATAAGTAATTATTAGCTAACTCACCGTAGCTTGTGTTAAAAAGGATCGTTTTGACGGAATAAAATTATTTTTAAACAACTTCAAAAGTTTGTTTGTTACAAGAAATCATACATTTCAATTTCGCATCAGATTCGCAAAAAAATTCAATTGCAATATAGTTTCCACCACTAGAGACAGATGCCGCCACGGTAGATCGATAAAGTTTATAAAGTCTCCTTATTGAAAGAAATTGGTCCCGCGCCAGCCAGATTTAGTTGTACCTCTATTTATTCCCAACTCAATGGTATTTTCCTGGGGGGAAAATTTAAAATAAATTCACACGCCCCTTTATTCGAGAAAAATTATTTGCGAAATAGAAGCGATGCGCGCCCTGGATAGTTCAAAAAAGAGGCAGGGCGCGCCCTGGAAAAATGAAAAAACCAAGGCAGGGCGGCGCGCTGCCTTTGAAAAAACCACCGGGGCGACGCCCTGGCCCGACTACACCACTGCGGAAAATTTTCAGAGTGGTTTTCCGACTAACAACTCTAAACAGATGATTATTATTTTTATTGCAGGAGAATCATTCTTCCCGGAACATTTCGGAGGCCCTGGTTCTGTGTTCGCCTACCTATAAATTCGAAATTGGCAAAATACCGAAAAATAACCCTTCCTTAGTCTTGATAACCTGACACCTATTAAATTATTCTGGAAAGTCACCGACCTACTTCATTTTTTCGTAACGCTTATCAGACCTCTTAATCGGAATTTTTAATTCCGTAATTGTCGAGAGAAAATTGGGATTTAACTATTTCGTTACGAAATCTAACCTAGTTTTTCCAATTTTGTTGAAAGTTTCGAAACCTCGTTTAAATCCAATGACTTAAACTTTAAAATTTGATTGTTTTTCATCAAACTTTATTTTATTTTGATAAAAATAATTTAGTACTGGCGAAATATCATGCTAACCATTTTCAGTTTGGTGGCGAAAGTATAATGAATCTACGTCAAAACGATCTGACATAGATCAAATAAATAGCATTTCAAAAATCCGCCATCTTGGTAAATGTCGGTTCAATTACGTTGAAACCCGCGCAACGTATGATGCTGTCATCCCCATTGTCAATGCTAAAAATGTTCTTTGGTTTAATATTAAAAATGTTTCTTGTAACCCACTTTAAATACTTCTCTACGTTCGATTGGCAGATCAAGTGCACGAGTGTCAGTATCGTTAAACAGCATTAAGACAATAGGAACTGCATAGATTTTAAACTTTACGCAATTGAAGTTAATACTTATTATAATATTAATATTTATTAATACTTCATATTAATATTAATTTAAATTTTAAACGTTATTTTAATATAAGTTTCAAACTTGATTCTAATATAAACTTGATTTTAAAATTAATCTTTAACTTTAATTTAATATAAGTTTTACACTTTAATTTAATATAAGTTTTACACTTTAATTTAATATAAGTTTTACACTTTAATTTAATATAAGTTTTACACTTTAATTTAATATAAGTTTTACACTTTAATTTAATATAAGTTTTACACTTTAATTTAATATAAGTTTTACACTTTAATTTAATATAAGTTTTACACTTTATTTTTATTTTAATATAAGTTTCAAACTTTACTTAAATAAGATTAAAACTTGATTTTAAATTAAACTTTAAACTGGATTATTAAAATTAATTTAAGTAAAGTAAGCTTTTATTTTACTACGCTTTAAGAGATCGGTCCCTTGTGTCAACTTCATAATTTGACAGCAATAACTGCCAATTTTGGTAATTGCAATTTTAGGAAACAACCAAGCGAAAGAAACTGTTACATGAGCTGTTGTTGGTAATATTCGAACTAAGAAATATTTTGTCTATTGAATTTCCATAAATAAAAGTGTCTTTTACTCACTGGTCATTTGTCCGGCGCCTTTCCACGCGGGATTGAGCAAATAATGCAAGTGACCCAAAAGAGGAACGCACTTCAAGCTCGCAATATTTTTAGTCACGATGAATTTCCGGTTACGATTTTGGCGCCAAAAATAGGTCATTAGTGCTAACAAAGCAAACACCGCTACGACATATTCCATATTTCCAAGTTGAAGAATTCGCTAGCTTCGGATTTAAAATCTCTGACCACGCGAACGCGAATAATTTCCTCTCGCTTTTTCCGTAGAACTCATAAAAACCCTTTTATACCGATAGACTAACAGGAGACATATAACGAAATATCCGATTAATATTTAAAAATCGGGGTTAGGCGGTTATTCTAACTTCGTTTATGATAATTTGTAAACGCCCAGCTAGCCACAACACGTATATACTACGTGATTTATTGAGGGTGCTTAAACGTCGTTAATCGAGCCTTCTATTTAATGAAGTTATAAATTAAATAATTAATATTTTTTTATTTTAAAATTACGCTTTTAAATTTGAACTTCAGGTCATATTTCCAGAACAGATGAATTTCACGATGTTATAGTTTTAGAATCTCACTACACGATGCATTTTAGCCGCATTGTTTTTCCTAAAAGCACTAACAAAAGCGAGAGCTTGCAAAGTTGCGAAAGTACACGCGTCAAGCAAATAACATTAGCAAATTAGGGAGATTAAGTAATTTTTTTGAGTGTTATGACACTCGTTAATATTTTAACGCAACTAATCAAATATACATTTATTTCACGTACAATTTCAAATGATGCTAAAACCTACTATAACGCTAAATTTTATAATCATATTCTTTCATATTTATAAATTACGATAGATTTTGAAGGAAAAAAAAACAAATTTCAATAAAATACTATAGAAATACCAATGACATATAAATTGATCTTCTTACCGTTATATTTGAAATTGAAAACACGTTATCCCCAGAAGGCGTCGTTGAACCGTAAACACAGCATCCTTGAAATCTTGTAGATCTTCATTTTATATTTATCATTCTTGTTCCGTGATTGTTGTTTTCAGAAGGGTGTGACTTTCATTAATATTATCACACACTGATTATTTCGAAGACAAATATTTTCTTTTGAGGAAAATTTTTAAATTAGGCCGAAATTGTAATGTAGGAAACCCACTATAACGCAAATATTTTAATATTGTACAAAAATGGTAGATTTTGAAAAAACTTTAATCAAAATTTCAAAAAGAACTTCCTTCCTGACTCTTAAATGCAAGGCGTCGTTGGCACGTAAACACAGCAGTGCTGCTCAGTCTTGAAACGACGTTTTGAGAAGCTTACGTGCGTCTCGAGTGAAACTATCTATATTATACAAAAACCAGTTCTTTGAACTAAAAAAAACGGCGTTTATTCTTCAAATTATTACGGCTACGAAGGGACAGATATTAACAATTTATATTACATGAATATTAATATAATACGATTTTTTCAATTTTTTTCTATAAGTATTTACACTCTAAAAACATTACATTCAAAATTGATTGATTTAGCGTTCAGGTGGCCGACACTGTGGCAGCATGCTTTATCACTCAAATTTGAATAATTTTAGGCGTTCAAAATTGAAAGTTGAATTGTCGTTCACAATTGAAAGGTGAAGTATTCATTATTGAATTGTTTATAGAATGTGTCTAAAACATTCATATTTAAACGCTATAGCGTTGAAATTTGAATTCATTGTTTTGCTTGCAAATAAGAATGGTTTAGCACTCGTATTTGCTGTCTTTATAAAAAGGAATTAAACAATTATATCTCAACGCTAATGTTGGATTCCTTACATAACGATAAAGTTAGGTCCACCAGTGGGAAACTAACGGCTTTTATAAACATTCGTAGCCTACTCGAAAACGAGCTAGTTCTACATGGAAGTAAGCTACCCGAATGGGAGCTAAATTTACCCGATAAGCCCGTTCAAACACCCCAAAAATTCAAGTAAAATAAGATTTAAGAAAGGCCTAGATTAATGATTCGGCTGGATGACTGAAGATCATTTCACAGCAAATATATCAATTTTTTTAGCAGGATATCCGAGAGGCAATGAGAAATCTGGCCGTGAAAGGATAATTGGTATCACAACCAATATATATCCACGGCTTCTCATAATTGTATTTACACTTATTTGTTACTTCTAGTCATACTTTGAAAGCATCGAAGATTCCTTCGATCAGTGTCACTCTTATATTTTACTTCTGATCACACTTATTTGATTTTCTGATCACGCTTATTTGTTACTTCTGATCATACTTATTGGTTACTTCTGATCATACTTATTTGTTACTTCTGATCACACTTATTTGTTACGTTTAGTTTAACTTTTATTACTTCTGGTCATACGCCGAAGACTTGGTAGATCAGTGTCGTACTTAATTGTTACTTCTGATCATACGTTGAAAGCGCGGCCCACTCTGAACGGCCTTGAAAACGCCAGAGGGAAACGGGCGCGTAGACCTCTATAAACACGCGAATTTACAATGTTGGATATGGCGGGGGTCCGTATACGCTGCCCAAAAAACCCTATAGTTAGAATTAAATTTACGGAACGTTTTTGCAATTCTAGCTTATATGTAAACCACAGCTATTCAAAAATATAACTCATGAAAATCGGACTTAAATTAAGGAACTGTATGTAGATTTTTAGGCGAAAATATAAAAACACGAAAATTGGGGTCCCGTAAATTATTTTTTTTGAATCAAAGTCACGGACCAATAGGAGAGCTCGAATTTTGACGCAAAAACCTATCACGTGGTTATGGTTGGCTTTCATTTTGACGATGAAAGCATGGCTCTTCTAATTAATAATTTTCTTACTCTAATTTAATTATTAGGTTTTAGAATTTTTATAGTTAAATCCGTTATTTTATTAAAATAATTTATATAATATGGCCACGATAGGCAGCAAATCAGTTTCTGAAGAATGAGAGGTTATCCAAAATCTTTTTAAAAACAATAAAATAGTGCATGAAAATTATAATTTTCTTACTCTTACTAAAAATTAGATTTGTTGGGACTAACGAAAGCTTTGCCCAGCCAGATGCATATTCAAAAACCTTAAACCTAGACTCGGGTGAAAATTCATGTTAACATCTAAATTTTGAATACATATAATTAAGTTTCTAAAGATAAATTAAATTTTTCAAAAACTTTGGTACCAATACTCACAATTAAACAAATCCGTAAGCCTTAAAGAGGCAGACGAGAAACAGACGATACGAACTCTAGCCCACAAAATAGTTCTGCAATTTTACTTACATCATTAAGCAGTTGGTTTAACCATCCACGGTTTCCCGCCAAAACCGCTCTTTACGAAATGGCGCGAAAAAATCGATAAATTGACGCCTTAAGAATTTCCTAAGAAACGTTTTTCCCCCTATTTTCTTCTGGTATTACGTAATGGATACTTTAAATAAATTAAACTATACATTTAATCGGGTGAAAACTAATGTCAAAGCTATAGAAGACATTTATGATGGCAAAATTTACAAATATTTATCTAAAGAGGGAGGGCCCTTGAACAAACGTGCAATACGCGTTCCTGGGCCAATGTGCCATATTAGCTACAATATTAGACAATTTTAAAGCCATTCCGTTAGAATTTTTCTGACATTTGAATCTTTAGATTAAATAATTAAAATCGTATCGATAAATTAAAATGGCTTGTATTTGTCTTCAAACTCATTTTACTTCTAAAAGGACATTAATGAACTTTTGCCACTTGTTATTAAAGTTTCTCGCCTCACGAATAAAAAACAATTGATAGTTTAATGAAAACCATTTGGTTCACGGAAGAATATTGTTGGCCAGATTTAAAGCTTTGGCCGATGGAATGAAACTAGGCTCGTTATCACCTAGTTCCATCATTTCTCCGGCCATTTCAAATCTTATCATGCTCGGGATTTGTGGCTTTCAACCATTGTGTCGAAAGATTCTCTTTTTCCAGACAAATCTCTTTATTTTCCCTTTGGATGAGATTAACTTAAACGACCCCTCAGCATGCATTCCATTTCGCCCATTGAGAGAGTTTGGTTCAGCCTTCACGTAGCCGAAGAACTCCGCTTTACAATCCTAACAATGGCCACGAATTTTGGCGGTGACATCGCCTCCAGAGATAAGGGAGGCAATCTACCGATATGAGGTCCCGCGGGGGGTGAAACAGCGCCCCTTTGGGGTAAGCAGTCCCACTTTGGGGGTAAGCAGTCCCCCCATGGTTACACCGATAGCCCCCCATTTTTCGTACATTTTCGGCGGGGTCAAAAGGTTAGCTGATTTACGAGGTCAATAGGTTAGATGATTTACGATGTTATAACCCCCTCATAAAACCTAGGTGGTAAGCATCAACCCCCATTTTAGGTCAATAGGTTAGATGATCTCCCCATGTCGCTATTCGGTAGGTGGTGTGGAATCAGCTGACACGATGTTATGCAAACAGTGATAAACCCGAGTAGTTAAATAGTTCCGTCAAAACCTATCCGTCATAGTGAATGTCGGGCCTAGGGCACCTGTCTTTCGAGGTTGTAATAAATAGTTCAATGGGTTTCCGCCGACAAACACTTTTCCGCCTCCAAACCAGTATTTTCAAACACTTTCCATCTTATATATGGGCCCCTAAGGAGTGTAAAAGGGTAGCGTAAAATAGCGGGGTGTCCTCGCTAAAAGTGTTTTGAAAAAAAAAAGAGCAGAGTGTATACAAATTATAAGGTTTTATTTATACATTCAAATTTACAGTACATTAGGGCAATAGGTCAGCTGATTTACGACGTTATAAACCCGAGTAACTTACCTAAGGGTCCTTGTCAAAGCCTATCCGTCATAGTGAATGTCTGGCCTAGGGCACCTGTCTTTCGTGTTCGCCGACGAACACTTTCCGCCGCCAAATACTTTCCCCCATTATTTTCAAACACTTTGGCTGTCTTACGGCCCTAAGGGGTAAAGGGTAGCTTGCCCGTAAAATAGCATCAGCGGGCGTCTTCGATAAAAGTGTTGGGTAAAAATAAAGAGCCGAGTGTATACAAATTATAGGGTTTTATTATTGGTCCCAATCGCTAGAAATTGTTTTTTTTTTCCCATTCACTATAAATCGCAGCAGTTTGCTAGAATTAGTTTTATCTCTCCGAAATAATTTATGTACCCAAAATTGGACCGCCAGTTTATTATTCTTTTTAGGGGGATCTCTATGGGCGTTTAACATTACAATAAAGCTAAAAGGTCCAATTTGGGGTACATTTGGTCCGAAATGGGGTACATAGGGGCGAAAATGGTGACTTTGGTCGTTTTTAGGGTACATTTGGTCCATTTGGGTACATCCGAATTGCAGTTGGAAAAACGAAGAGCCGTAATTTGTTCCACCCATCCCTAAACTCCTTAAATTTATTGATATAATTTATTTATCGCTGGCGAACCTTAGAATATAATTAATAAGGACAAGTTATTTAAATTTAATTTAGAACTTTTGTTTACATGATTACGATTAATCCGATATGATATATAATCCGTTTAAATCGTAATTTATCTATATAATTGTAATTAATTCGACATTTTAAAGGATTGAAACGAACTACCTTAAATAATTTAATTAAAAGTTCTAACTCACGTATTTGTAGTGTCTAGCCGCAGTATCGTCTGACATACGAGGGACAGCGACTTCCCACCCCACCACACCCCACAGTCGCATGCGAATCTTCTTTAACTAAGAACTCTCTGCATAATTATTTTTTAAAAAGTAAAAAATAACCTTAATAGTTAATTAATAAATAATTATGCTTTATATGCTTTACGTAATGTGTTTACTTCTATATTAAGCTATTTTAAATACCATTATTGGCTCAAGTACATACCATAAATATAATATAGCAAATTTGAGGGTGTGTATTGACAATAAAAATACCAAAAAAGTAAAAAAAAAACAAGTTGGCAAGTCAAAATATACCTCTCCTCGGAAGCATTGTCCCTAGTGGTATTAATTTCTCGAGATGACCCTTTAAGTTATATCTCCCCAATTCAAAGTTATTTACTAATAACGTAATCCCCGTTCAATCCCGCCCGGTATAAAATTTTAATTTGAATTAAAATAATTGAGACGAAACCACCGAGATTAATTTATTCAGAATATTATAAATTAAGTAGTTACAACAGTGAGTTAGACGTACTAAAACAATGCACAATTGACTTTAACCCTATTTACGGTACAAGTTTAGCAGTTAAATATAATACGAAGCCAATTTTAATGAAAGAAATATCTACAGAGGGTATTTGTATTTTTGTCGCTTACGAAATACTTGCCGCATAGTTAACGCTCATTTTATTTCAACGTTCGCCCGATCAAGATACCGTAGATATCTGGTAGTGGACGACTCGTAGACTATCGGAACCTATTGACGTTGTGACACATACCGCATGAAAAAGACCAAAACCGTCCAATTTCCAATATCATATAATGACTCGCACACCCAGGATATCTAGGACTGCATTAGGAATCGTAGATATCCAAATATCCACACCAACAAAAAACTTATTAACAAGAAGCGAAAAACTTACCATTCACAAAGCACAGAAAGCCACTTGACTAAACGTATATCAATAAATGACCGTAGAGGGAATAGTTAGGGTTCTTTATAAATAAACACAAACGAACCCAATTGATGAACTGCATTAAACATCTTAATCAGCCGAGAAAACGTTTAAAATAAATTACGACCGAGCTGAAAACCAGACCAACTCGATATGTTGTTAATAAATGAATTATTAAGCTTGAAAACCAATACGCTAAACCTAATAGATAAGAATATACGACTGAAAAAACTAAACAAATTACAAAAAACTAACGGGTTCTACCCTTTATCTTATCTGCTGACTGCGCTAAAACAAGATTTGACCATTAAATTTTTTGAAAATGCGACGTATACACTTTGAAGGTTCCGTCAAAAATTATCCTTTCCCAAACGTAAAGGTTCTCAAAACATTAATACACAAAAAATAAGTAAAAAGGTTCCTCCAAAAAATGAACCATTTTGCGGAAGAAGTAAATAATTTTAAAAGAATAAAAGAAAAAACAAATATACAACCGCAAAAATAAAACGTCAAATAATAGAAGAAACAATCTTAAACTCCATTCATTAAAATAAAACGTCAAATAATAGAAGAAAAAAATCTTTAACTCCATTCATTAAAAAAACACTAAACAAAAGTATCAAATTGAAATAAAGCAACTTATTATATTAAACAAGATTAAGTCTTTATAATTTTTTCGTAAAAAAACCACATTAGGCCTTCACAATTTCATTCGTAAAAAATTCAAGACTTTGTTAACTATTATGCTTACAATGAGTGTCTTATTTGCAGTATAGCTTGGAGTTATCGTTGGTTCTTTGGTAGAGCGCTCGACTGCCTAACTGAACGGCCCGGGTTCGAAACCTGGGTGACGCATTTGTTTTTAATCAAATGAGAAATCGCTAAATTAGAATTTCTTCGATGCAATAATTTAAATCTTTCACGAAATTTTGCTCTATTTCAATTAAACCAAAATTTCATGCTCTATTAAATACGCTTTTGATAAAGCTGAAGGTCTAATTTTCAATGAAACGTAATAAGTGTCGGTGGTTCTGTTTTAGAACGTCCGCCTATCAAACAGGCGGTCTCGGGTTCGAAACCCGCCCGATGCGATCGCAAATTGATACTAAGACGAATACCGTGAACAATTGGTGGAAACCCTGCCATTGGATGTTGAGAGGTAGCATTACACTCAGCACTCGGTCCGTCCCAAAAGTCAATAAGAAAGAGTTGGAGAGTTACCACCCGTACATACACACCACAAACTCAACACCCACAAACGTCATAACAATAACTTAACATTACCACCCTACACATAAACATTACAATAGCGAAATATCCAAACCACTGAATTAAACCTGTCGTGACGGCGAGCGTTGACGAAAAAAAACCACCAAACCAACCCCGACTGCAAATTAATCCGTTAACGCTCACCGTCCCACAGATCTTCGACTTTGTTCCCTAATTACTAGCAACTGCGAACGCAGAGATCTCGAGAAACTGCGTACGCAGTGATTACACTTTGCACCGAAAATGCGAACGCGTTCGCAGGCCTGACAGACCCACAGACCCACCCACAGTACCCACCCACAGACCCACAGACAGACACGGTCGTTGTATAACCCCTCCTAGGGGACTTTGTCCCCTCGGAGAGGTAATAACCTTGTTTAGAGTTTTACGATTAGAAATTTATTATCAATGATCGTTATATAGTGATATACCATTTCTTATCTTGATAAGTTTACAGATAGATGTAACCATTATTACGTTACAATGCGGTTTTTGTTATGGAACCAATGACAATAAGCTTTAAAATTTGCTTATCTTTGAAAAAAAGTCTCTTATTTCCAAGAACTTGTATAATTATCTAGAATGTACTAGAGCTATTAGATATTTTGGATGAAAGGCGATCTAAAATTTATGCTTGTTTACTTAATTATTTCATTTAACCTCATTTTGGGTATGAACACTGTAGTACAAACATTGATCATAATCGATATCCTTAAACAATCATCAAATTGATAATATTATATTTTTAATGATTAATTAATCGCTTGTTTTTTTTATTACCTTAAGACATTTTCTTGTTATTTAATGAATTAATTGTACATTATTTATCGTTATTTAGTTTTTCGTTGAGCAAAGTTTTTTGTCTATGATTATTTGATGAAAAACGTCTCTTATTCACAAGAACTTGTATATTTATCGAGAATGTACTAGCGCTATTAGATATTTTGGAGGAAAGGCGATCTAAAATTTATGTTTATTTACTTAATTATTCCATTTCACTCTAGCCTTAACCCAACCAGTGTTTATTCTTTATATTTAAATAAAGCATATGATGTTTTTTATATTGACAACATTCAGATTAAACAGAAGCGAAGATATAAAAAAAAAGGTTTTTATTGGAATATCCATTTCAGAAGACCAACGTCAGTGAATGAATTGGGCTAAATTCGGAATGATGTAATGAATAAGGGAATTATACATAACATAAAACTGAATTGTTGGAAGATACAGGGTTATATCAAATGAAGGTGCTGAATAAGTAAACGTTATCTGAAACACTTAACTTGGAAGAAAATCAAAATAGAGCTGATATTATTTCTACCCTCAGAACCCACATTTTATACTTTATATACGGAGATCCCTCAAAAATCGAGAAAAGTTTATGAATAGACTCGGTTCGAGTAAAACTTATGTGTTTGTCTTCTTCGAATATAATCCAATAGGGTCGAAACAAATATATGCAGTGTCCAAGTTGCGAGAAACGAATACGTGGCTATAGATTAAGAACCCATAAATGTAAACGTACATCGTGTACAACATGCAATAAATCGTTTAAATCACAACTGAGCCGGCATATTAGACGGTGCAGTCTAAGCCTTCACAAAGTAAACTTAGGTAAAGTAGAAGCGGAAATTGACAAACAACGAGTCCGCGCAGAAGCCGTTGCTCGATCGGGACTACCATCGCATCTTTTTGGAAATTTGACAAGTGCTTGGGTGGAACAAATGAAAACCCCTAAACGAATAAACAAAGATATAGAACTTAGACCATGGCAGAAAAGTTTATTGGAACATTTAATTCTCTCAGACAGAAAAATAATATTTGTAATAGGAAAAGATAGAAATGAAGGAAAATCGTGGATGTTAAATTACTTGAAATCCCGTAAGCCCGACTTTGTACATTGTCAGCAAGTGACAGTTTCGGGGAGTGAAATGCTTTTTCAATTGAAAAAAGTTTGCTCTGGTGTGAACCACTTTTTCTTTAACACCTTGAGAAGTATAAAAATATGCGACGAACACTTGGCAGTATTTGAAAGTTTAAAAGATGGTGAAATTGTTAGTACGAAATATAATTGTGTGAGTATAAATATTAGTACTCCAAATGTAGTTTGTGTTTTTGGAAATTATATGCCTGAATCTTACGGTTTAAGTTCTGATAGAATTGTACGATTTTATATAAAAAATAATTATTTATGTTTATATTAATTATGAAATATGTATAGTAGAAATGTTAATATAAAATTTGCATAATTGAGGACGTGTGAATATAAAAATAGTAAACTTAAGGTTGTTTGTGTTTAATTCCCGATTTTTTTGGTATATGTTCATATTATAGCCGTCCTCAGGTTATCTATATAAAAACAAATGGTTGTATAAAAAAATGAAAAGAAAGAATAATAAAATTGTTGATTTAAAACAGAAAAGGTATGTCTGTCAAATGTTTGAGTTATCTTAAATTTATTTCATATACATTTCTACATGTTTTTATTTCACTGTAATAAAGTCTCTAACACTTATGAATAGATAATTGTATAATTGATTTACAAGTTATTAGAGTTAGAAATTTAGTCTTAGCAATTGTTTTTTCACGCTTTATTTAAGTAAAGCAATTACATTTTTAAATCATTTTAATCTAGCCCCTGGGCTTCATTTTAAAAATTCACGAATAACAAAATTTTTAAATACTTTTAAAATTTCTTAACTAGAATGGTACGTAAAAAATTATCTGTGGTGCATAATGGTGCGCAATTGGTGCGTTTGAATGGCACCCTTTTTAGGTGGATAGATCAAAATGGGGGCTACGGTGAATCTAGCTCCCATTTAGTATTTTAAATGAACCTATAATGACCATGGTGCGTAATAATTTGTCTATGGTGCTAAATGGTGCGAAATGGGTGGGTTTGGGAGGCACCATTTTCGTGGCGAATAGGGAAAGGGTTAGCTGGGGTACATCTGCTCCCGCCTATTTAGTAATTAAGTTTATTCTTTAGAGATAATGGTGCGTCATCTTTCGACTGTGGTGCAAAATGGTGCGCAATGGGTGCGTTTGTTTTTTTTAACAAGGTTTTATGAAAAGTGGAAGTGGGGATAAATCTGGCACCCACTTTAAAATCGTAATTTCCTTCCGAACCGCATGGGTGCGTAATGGTGCATAATGGGTGCATTTAAATCAATTAATTAATTTTGGTAAAAAGGCGTTAGGAGGGGGTCAACCGAACCGAATTCGACTGTTAAAAAAGTCAATACGGTATTATAAGTGCTGTAAATCAACGCTGGTTTCATTGTATTCAAATACAAATGCTTGACAGGTGTAGTTGTCAGTAAGAACAATGAGGTAACTTTGATAATTCTGAATCTTCGGCATGAAAAGTGCTTAAACATTCGTCTTTCCATCGCGCAAATTGAATTTGGAAATTAGTAATTTTTTACCTCTCCGAGGGTACTGGGTACCCAGGAGGGGTTACACAATCCCCGTGTCTGTGTGTGGGTGTGGGTGTGGGTGGGTGTGTGGGTGGGTGTGTCTGTGTGTCTGGCCTGCGAACGCTTACGCATTTGTGTAGCAAAGTGTAATCACTGCGTACGCAGCTTCTCGGAATTAAAGGTTGGCAAAACCAGCGTGTGACGGTGAGCGTTAACGGATAAAATTGCGGTTGAGTCGGGTTTGGTTTTGTTTCTTTCGCTAACGCTCAACGTCACGACGGTTTCAACTCAGTTATATTGTAAATTTCGTTATTGTAAGGTGTATGTGTAGTGTGGGAATGTTGAGTTTGTGCTATTGCGGTTATGGGTGTTGTTATCAGTTAGTTCCGAGGTCCCTACAGGGAACCTTTGACGCGGACGAAAATTCCAAGTACTCCTTCGGAGTACAAACCGTCGGCTGAGAGCAAATCCACGCAACTTGAATTACGTGGTTTTGCTTCAAATAGTCATTTAAATACAGATATGGTTTATAACTTGATACTCCAAACTAGTGTATATGATATTAATAAAAATCACTCAAAAACAACGTTTTTTCGTACACTATAAAAATCTTTAATTTGCCTTAAAAGGGGCGCGTGACATGTTTCGGCATTGGCGAATTACGCCGCCGTTTTCAAACGCGTACAAAATCGAACAGATATGGTTTGTGTTATCTATGGTGACAAGCGCAGTCTTTTATTTATAAGGTTTGCCGAGATATGCACGTTCTAAAATGCGCGTACCTTAAGAATTTAAATTTAATAATTTTAAATCAATATTTATCTAAATGAGTGTAAATGTAACGACGATGGAACATTCGGAGATTTTGCAAAAACAATTTACAAAGTCCTGACGTGTAAATCGTAAGATTCGATCTTAAGTAATAGAGATGGAAATATTCCCTGTAGGAGTGCAGTTTGTACGCGTCTTCACTCCTACAAGTTTCCCGTACACGTTTTCGAGGCGCGTCTTATCTTGTTTAATATATCTGGTGGAGGTGTATTAATCTGGGATTTTGATGCGCGTAGAAGGTTAACCAAATGGTTTTGCGTCGACGCTGGCTGTCACTGTGGTTTAGGCCTTCCCGAAACCAGTTCTTTTTTCTTACAAAGGTTTAAGCAGAAACGGCAAGGACCATATAGTTGTTTTGCGCATCCAAGATTTTGTAATGTTGTCGAGATTAGTTAGGTAGAGACCGCACTAATCAGAAATGGGAGACGGCAGTTTCAGTAATTGCGTGCTAGCACGACGGGACTGGCCACCCTGGGTCGAATGGGCAGTGTGTCAGAATTTATAGCCTGGTGTACCTAGTAACAGAGACCATACCACCGGAGGCCTATCATCACAGTGCCCTACGCCAGCGTCCACCTAGCCCGGACAGGTGACAAATCCAGCATGGGTAGCAGAACCCTACTACTGATGGTCGCACCTTTGACGCGAGCCACTCAACCCAGCAGAAGGTGCAGCAATGGGTGGACCAATCCCCACTTCGCACACAGCAGTGGGATTAAGAATGGATGCTATAGCAACTCCAGCCGACACCCCACCTATGGAGGCAGGGAGTCAAGCCCTTTGGAGAGAGCTCCTAAAGGGGAACGACGAGCACACAGCAGCCCGCATAAATGATTTTACGAAAATACGTTTTAGATTTATTTAACGGTATTTAGCACGCTTAAAACATTCATGAAACGAAAATATGTTTTGATATTTTTGGCATGTATTTAGTACGTTTGAACTTTTTGGAGTCTTATAAATAGTATGGGTTCTAATTTTACGTCCGAATCCTCTCGTATGGCTCTCTATTGAAAGCTATATTCACGTAGTTTTCAAGGGTATCGTTATTTTTGACAACAGTTACAACGGCGGATTCAATCTTCAAAAAGGAAGAAATTATTTTACATAGATGGCGCACTAAGCGGAAAATCGAAAAGTACATTTTCAACCAAAGCATTTCTCGAAAATACGTTCTGTGATTGGAAGAAGTACGTTCTTAAAGCAGCGTTCAGACTATGTGAAAATATTACGTTAGCATCGGTCGTGTCGTTTCGGTTATGTTGGTCGCGTCGGTTCGTTCATTTCACTGTTCAGAAAGGAACCAACATTGCATGGAGATTAACATAAAAAGTGATTGTTCATCCAATCAGAGCTCAGTAATAACGGCGGAAAAATTGAAATAATTTTTTACCCACCTCTGATTGAATATAGTATTTCAATGGTTCTAAAGGTCGCCACTACCTAGAGTCAGCGCTGATGAGGCGTAAGGCTAATTGTCTGCTATGAACCTTTTGAGCGCAACGAAATGAAAAAATGTAAACGACACGCTCGAAAATTTAAAGTCTCTGTTGAGAAGTCTGAACGGTGTAAGAAATCGAAAGAACCGACACGATCAACGCAAACGTAATATTTTCACATAGTCGCTCGGAACAACAGTGTGCCGGCATGGATGTAGAAAGTAATGGATATTGCACTCCGAGAAAATGTCAACAGAATTCGCGATGTTCGCTTGAGCCATTTTTTAACGATGTTTGTCGTTAGAACGAAATTGAGGCGCAACGCGGCGCTACGTCACATCCTTTTTTGTGCAAGCAGTTCGTATTTATTCCCATGATAACTAGTTGATTTTTGACGTCGTAATTACTTAAAATCTGTTTCATAAATCAATTTCTTACACGAATAACGTTTGAAAAAAACGACCGCTGAAAACGATGCCGTCGACCATTTCAATAACAGGGAGTTCGTTTCGCCAATATGCGTCTAACTTTCCGCCGTGAATAGCAGACGACAACAACCGAGATCACGATCTACTGAAAATGCCTTACAGAAGGTACACATGCAATATCCATTACTTTCTACATCCAGAATACCACAGGCAAAGGAGAAATTGGAGGCTTAGGTTGAACAATGCGGACCAGCCATAATATTAGTTCCGCGTCGAAACAACGAGGCTATGTGCCCACATTAATTTTCAAGTTACTAAAACAATTTGATTCGCGGGGACATGGATGCTGCGCCCCAAATTCGTGTTACGAACACGATGCCATCATCTCCTCTCTGTTGAAACGTCCGCTTCATTTCTGCCTTCACGGGTTTGAAGAAATCCATGAACAATTTTAGTCCGCTCACTTTTCAAGCAACACAGCTAACCTACACTTTAAAAACCGCAAAAAGAGAAAGACGTACAAAAACTTTGTTTTATTGTGTTGTAACAGGGCGGCTCACAAAAGCAATAGCGTAAATAAGCATTACCGTGTTAATCGTACGCGGTGACATTTGAGTCGAAAAACCGGGTCGGGTCGGGGTTTTTTGGAATTTTTATTATTAAGCGTTTTCTAATTACAAAAGTGTTGAGACTAGTCGCTTCTACCATAGACCAAGTAAGGGTATTCTACCCTGGAGAAGCGATGTTGGCGTTTCCTGCCAAAAAATTGTTCTCTCCGGTAGAGGCACTTTGATCGTTTCTGTGGTGTGCTCAAGCCCTCTCACCCGGATGTTTATTCTTCAATTTCCGTTTACGTGGGTCGCACGTGGGTAAAGAAAATTGACATAGACCAAGTTTGATTAATCCTTCAAAATGTTTTGAACAAACAAATGTACTAGTGTTGACCCGATCAACACTAAAGTCTGAGCAGCTAACCCATTGTAGCCAACGAGTGCATTTATAATATTCTCTTTTAGGTTTTGGAAATGGTATGAAGAATACATTTGGATGTTGTCTTTTTCAACATATCGACTGTCACTTTTGCATCCCCGATAAACACAGTTTTTATTTTTTGGCATAGAGCACGTGTAGGTCCAGAAAAGGTATTTTTCTTGGTCTTCGTTGAAATTTTCATAAATTAATGATGATGAGAAAGGCCTAAATTTTAAATAAGACTTAGCAAGTAGTGATGTATGCACATTTGAAAATTAAGACTTATAAATAAAAATATAAAAGATTAAAAAAGACATACCTGTAATTAGACTCTCCAATGTTTAAAATTAGCGAAAATACGACAAAACAAATGAAATAGTTTTTAAAAAATATATATTGTCCACTGAAAAGCAACACAGAGAAAGAGGCTTAAAAATGTATACATTTTAAGCGCGTTTTTGAATGACCGGAAATTAAAGGAGGAAATGAAATGTTCCTCTTCACGCGCTTGCGCATTTTGGGTTATGCCCATGACGGCCGCTAGAGGTGCCACTATAGCGCACCACTATCTTCGGAACAATTTTCAAAATCTGCCTTTCTACCGTGGAAGGCTAAGTCGCTTGTCCAGGGTTACTTGGTCTATGCTTCTACGGCCTACTATTTAAAAGTAAAAGTAAAACCATAAGTGTCTAATATTGTTCCACAACTGTGACCCTTTCTATTCTTCACACGTAAAACCTTTACTGAGAGCTATTCAAAAGACAGACTGCCTCACGCAAAATACGTAGCATTGACAACGATATAATTCTAATTATCAAAAGGAGCCCCATTGGGTGGCAAAATGTCCTAGCTGGCAGCGCTGACTAGCAAGTATTCAATACTGTATTTTTTCCGACGGACCTTGAACCGCCCTGTGTCCTGTGATCGCCGAAACGTAGAGGACCACTTCCCCCCGAAAGGATGAAGGGAACGAATACAGTTGCTGACCCCAGAAGTAGCCGTCAAAAGGCGTACCTTACAAAACACTCGACCCCAAAAAACATTTATCTCTGGGTCACTTTCGCAGAGCCCGGCCCGTTGAGGGTCCTCCCCTCACAGATCCCCCAGAATCCTTCTTTCAATATTTCATTCCCGTCTAAGAGTCCCTCCCTCTTCACCCAGCCTGGGTGGGGGGGGGCAAGTTAAGAAAAACCATTTTCTCTAAATTCTCTCGTTCTCTCTCGGAAAAGCAATTTCGTCGCAGTGACCAGCCCGGGCTGTTGCTGACTAGTTTCATTGGGGAGGTTGACGTATTTTCGACGCTTTGTCCAAAACAAGCTTAAGAGTTTTGCTGATTTCAATTGTCTTCGACTGCTGTTATCTTAAGAAATATTTAGGGTTAACGAGTCTTCTTTTTGTTTCGTAAGTATTTTCTGCTTTTTAATTTAACGCCTTTCTAAGGTAGTATTAGAGCTATTTCAGAACGTTATCTATAATTATTTACGACTTTTCCCATTTGATATCATGTTATTAACCATCTGACAAATAGGCTTTCATTTGGCGGAATTTGGTTGAATTATTTGGTCCATATGAAAAACGTTATCGAAAACGTCGCCTTTTTTTAATTTTATTGATTTGGTTGGGGTTTTGAATTGTTTAAATAATTAATATGTTAACTAATTAGTAAAATTATAATACGGTTAAATTAACTTAAAATATAAAATTGTCTGTATATATAATAAAACAAAAGTGGTTCGGATAATAATAGTTTTGTAAAAGGATTAAAAATAAAGTAACACGAAGCGCGCGAAAGAGAAAATCAAAGCGAGCAAAACAGAATTATATTTTGTCCGGTTTGGCGTTCCATATATAAGCAGGACATTATTTAGCCTAATAATTAGGGTTATCGACTTTGATTACACCTCTATTATCACGTCGTGTGTTCAAAGCTCCCTTCAGAAAATTAATTTTTTAGTATTTCGCTTAGCTTTATTATTTTATTTCGATATTACCTTTGTCATTTTGACTTTTAATTTAAAAAAGTTTCGCTGCGTTATTAATTTTAATATAAATTTGAATTTAATTTTAGTTGGAATTTAATAACAGTTGGAATTTAATAACAGTTGTAATTTAATAACAGTTGTAATTTAATAACAGTTGTAATTTAATAACAGTTGTAATTTAATAACAGTTGGAATTTAATTACAGTTGGAATTTATTAACAGTTGGAAATTAATAACCGTTAAAATTTAATAACCGTTGAAATTTAATTACAGTTGAAATTTAATTACAGTTGAAATTTAATTACAGTTGGAATTTAATTACAGTTGGAATTTAATTACCGTTGGAATTTAATAACAGTCGGAATTTAATAACAGTCGGAATTTAATAACAGTCGGAATTTAATAACAGTCGGAATTTAATAACAATCGGAATTTAATAACAGTCGGAATTTAATAACAGTCGGAATTTAATAACAGTCGGAATTTAATAACAGTCGGAATTTAATAACAGTCGGAATTTAATAACAGTCGGAATTTAATAACAGTCGGAATTTAATTTCAGTCGGAATTTAATTTCAGTCGGAATTTAATTTCAGTCGGAATTCAATTACAGTTGTAATTTAATAACAATTGGAATTTAATAACAGTCGGAATTTAATTACAGTTGGAATTTAATAACAGTTGCAATTTAATTACAGTCGGAATTTAATAACAGTTGGAATTTAATAACAGTTGGAAATTAATAACCGTTGAAATTTAATAACCGTTGAAATTTAATAACCGTTGAAATTTAATTACAGTTGGCATTTAATTACAGTTGGCATTTAATTACAGTTGAAATTTAATTACAGTCGGAATTTAATTACAGTCGGAATTTAATCACAGTCGGAATTTAATCACAGTAGGAATTTAATTACAGTTGGAATTTAATAACAGTTGTAATTTAATAACAGTTGTAATTTAATAACAGTTGGAATTTAATAACAGTTGGAATTTAATAACAGTTGGAAATTAATAACCGTTAAAATTTTATAACCGTTGAAATTTAATTACAGTTGAAATTTAATTACAGTTGGAATTCAATAACCGTTGGAATTTAATCACAGTTGGAATTTAATCACAGTTGGAGTTTAATTACAGATGGAATTTAATTACAGATGGAATTTAATAACAGATGGAATATAATAACAGTCGGAATTTAATGACAGTCGGAATTTAATGACAGTCGGAATTTAATGACAGTCGGAATTTAATGACAGTCGGAATTTAATGACAGTCGGAATTTAATGACAGTCGGAATTTAATGACAGTCGGAATTTAATGACAGTCGGAATTTAATGACAGTCGGAATTTAATGACAGTCGGAATTTAATGACAGTCGGAATTTAATGACAGTCGGAATTTAATGACAGTCGGAATTTAATGACAGTCGGAATTTAATGACAGTCGGAATTTAATGACAGTCGGAATTTAATGGCAGTCGGAATTTAATGACAGTCGGAATTTAATGACAGTCGGAATTCAATGACAGTTGTAATTTAAAAACAATTGGAATTTAATAACAGTCGGAATTTAATTACAGTTGGAATTCAATAACCGTTGGAATTTAATCACAGTTGGAATTTAATCACAGTTGGAGTTTAATTACAGATGGAATTTAATTACAGATGGAATTTAATTACAGATGGAATATAATAACAGTCGGAATTTAATGACAGTCGGAATTTAATGACAGTCGGAATTTAATGACAGTCGGAATTTAATGACAGTCGGAATTTAATGACAGTCGGAATTTAATGACAGTCGGAATTTAATGACAGTCGGAATTTAATGACAGTCGGAATTTAATGACAGTCGGAATTTAATGACAGTCGGAATTTAATGACAGTCGGAATTTAATGACAGTCGGAATTTAATGACAGTCGGAATTTAATGACAGTCGGAATTTAATGACAGTCGGAATTTAATGACAGTCGGAATTTAATGACAGTCGGAATTTAATGACAGTCGGAATTTAATGACAGTCGGAATTTAATGACAGTCGGAATTTAATGACAGTCGGAATTTAATGACAGTCGGAATTTAATGACAGTCGGAATTTAATGACAGTCGGAATTTAATGACAGTCGGAATTTAATGACAGTCGGAATTTAATGACAGTCGGAATTTAATGACAGTCGGAATTTAATGACAGTCGGAATTTAATGACAGTCGGAATTTAATGACAGTCGGAATTTAATGGCAGTCGGAATTTAATGGCAGTCGGAATTTAATGACAGTCGGAATTTAAGGACAGTCGGAATTTAATGACAGTCGGAATTTAATGACAGTCGGAATTTAATGACAGTCGGAATTCAATTACAGTTGTAATTTAAAAACAATTGGAATTTAATTACAGTTGAAATTTAATTACAGTTGGAATTCAATAACCGTTGGAATTTAATCACAGTTGGAATTTAATCACAGTTGGAGTTTAATTACAGATGGAATTTAATTACAGATGGAATTTAATAACAGATGGAATATAATAACAGTCGGAATTTAATGACAGTCGGAATTTAATGACAGTCGGAATTTAATGACAGTCGGAATTTAATGACAGTCGGAATTTAATGACAGTCGGAATTTAATGACAGTCGGAATTAAATGACAGTCGGAATTTAATGACAGTCGGAATTTAATGACAGTCGGAATTTAATGACAGTCGGAATTTAATGACAGTCGGAATTTAATGACAGTCGGAATTTAATGACAGTCGGAATTTAATGACAGTCGGAATTTAATGACAGTCGGAATTTAATGACAGTCGGAATTTAATGACAGTCGGAATTTAATGACAGTCGGAATTTAATGGCAGTCGGAATTTAATGACAGTCGGAATTTAATGACAGTCGGAATTTAATGACAGTCGGAATTTAATGACAGTCGTAATTTAATGACAGTCGGAATTTAATGACAGTCGGAATTTAATGACAGTCGGAATTCAATGACAGTTGTAATTTAAAAACAATTGGAATTTAATAACAGTCGGAATTTAATTACAGTTGGAATTTAATAACAGTCGCAATTTAATTACAGTCGGAATTTAATGACAGTCGGAATTTAATGACAGTCTGAATTTAATTTCAGTCGGAATTTAATTACAGTTGTAATTTAATAACAATTGGAATTTAATAACAATTGGAATTGAATAACAGTCGGAATTTAATTACAGTTGGAATTTAATTACAGTTGGAATTTAATAACAGTTGCAATTTAATTACAGTTGGAAATTAATAACCGTTAAAATTTAATAACCGTTGAAATTTAATTACAGTTGAAATTTAATTACAGTTGGAATTCAATTACCGTTGGAATTTAATCACAGTTGGAATTTAATCACAGTTGGAGTTTAATTACAGATGGAATTTAATTACAGTCGGAATTTAATCACAGTCGGAATTTAATCACAGTAGGAATTTAATTACAGTTGGAATTTAATAACAGTTGTTATTTAATAACAGTTGTAATTTAATAACAGTTGGAATTTAATTACAGTTGGAATTTAATAACAGTTGGAAATTAATAACCGTTAAAATTTAATAACCGTTGAAATTTAATTACAGTTGAAATTTAATTACAGTTGGAATTCAATTACCGTTGGAATTTAATCACAGTTGGAATTTAATCACAGTTGGAGTTTAATTACAGATGGAATTTAATTACAGTCGGAATTTAATCACAGTCGGAATTTAATCACAGTAGGAATTTAATTACAGTTGTAATTTAATAACAATTGGAATTTAATAACAATTGGAATTGAATAACAGTCGGAATTTAATTACAGTTGGAATTTAATTACAGTTGGAATTTAATAACAGTTGCAATTTAATTACAGTTGGAAATTAATAACCGTTAAAATTTAATAACCGTTGAAATTTAATTACAGTTGAAATTTAATTACAGTTGGAATTCAATTACAGTTGGAATTCAATTACCGTTGGAATTTAATCACAGTTGGAATTTAATCACAGTTGGAGTTTAATTACAGATGGAATTTAATAACAGATGGAATATAATAACAGTCGGAATTTAATGACAGTCGGAATTTAATGACAGTCGGAATTTAATGACAGTCGGAATTTAATGACAGTCGGAATTTAATGACAGTCGGAATTTAATGACAGTCGGAATTTAATGACAGTCGGAATTTAATGACAGTCGGAATTTAATGACAGTCGGAATTTAATGACAGTCGGAATTTAATGACAGTCAGAATTTAATGACAGTCGGAATTTAATGACAGTCGGAATTTAATGACAGTCGGAATTTAATGACAGTCGGAATTTAATGACAGTCGGAATTTAATGACAGTCGGAATTTAATGACAGTCGGAATTTAATGACAGTCGGAATTTAATGACAGTCGGAATTTAATGACAGTCGGAATTTATTGACAGTCGGAATTTATTGACAGTCGGAATTTATTGACAGTCGGAATTTAATGACAGTCTGAATTTAATGACAGTCTGAATTTAATTTCAGTCGGAATTTAATTACAGTCGGAATTTAATTACAGTTGTAATTTAATAACAATTGGAATTTAATAACAATTGAAATTGAATAACAGTCGGAATTTAATTACAGTTGGAATTTAATAACAGTTGCAATTTAATTACAGTTGGAAATTAATAACTGTTAAAATTTAATAACCGTTGGGATTTAATCACAGTTGGAATTTAATTACAGTTGGAATTTAATTACAGTTGGAATTTAATCACAGTTGTAATTTAATCACAGTTGGAATTTAATCACAGTTGGAATTTAATCACAGATGGAATTTAATTACAGTTGGAATTTAATTACAGTTGGAATTTAATTACAGTTGGAATTTAATCGCAGTTGGAAATTAATAATCGTTGTAATTTAATCGCAGTTGGATATTAATAACCGTTGTAATTTAATCGCAGTTGGAATTTAATCACAGATGGAATTTAATTACAGATGGAATTTAATAACAGTTGGAATTTAATTACAGTTGGAATTTAATAACAGTTGGAAATTAATAGCCGTTAAAATATAATAACCGTTGGAATTTAATTACAGTTGGAATTTAATAACAGATATAATTTAATAACAGATGGAATGTAATAACAGTCGGAATTTAATGACCGTCGGAATTTAATGACCGTCGGAATTTAATGACCGTCGGAATATAATGACCGTCGGAATATAATGACCGTCGGAATTTTATCACAGTAGGGATTTTATTACAGTCGGAATTTTATCACAGTCGGAATTTTATCACAGTCGGAATTTTATCACAGTCGGAATTTTATCACAGTCGGAATTTTATCACAGTCGGAATTTTATCACAGTCGGAATTTTGTCACAGTCGGAGTTTTATTACAGTCGGGATTATATTACAGTCGGGATTATATTACGGTCGGGATTTTTTTACAGTCGGGATTTTTTTACAGTCGGGATTTTATTACAGTCGGGATTTTACTACAATCGGGATTTAATTACCGTCGGAATTTAATCACAGTAGGAATTTAATTACAGTTGGAATTTAACAACAGTTGTTATTTAATAACAGTTGTAATTTAATAACAGTTGGAATTTAATTACAGTTGGAATTTAATAACAGTTGGAAATTAATAACCGTTAAAATTTTATAACCGTTGAAATTTAATTACAGTTGAAATTTAATTACAGTTGGAATTCAATTACCGTTGGAATTTAATCACAGTTGGAATTTAATCACAGTTGGAGTTTAATTACAGATGAAATTTAATAACAGTCGGAATTTAATGACAGTCGGAATTTAATGACAGTCGGAATTTAATGACAGTCGGAATTTAATGACAGTCGGAATTTAATGACAGTCGGAATTTAATGACAGTCGGAATTTAATGACAGTCGGAATTTAATGACAGTCGGAATTTAATGACAGTCGGAATTTAATGACAGTCGGAATTTAATGACAGTCGGAATTTAATGACAGTCGGAATTTAATGACAGTCGGAATTTAATGACAGTCGGAATTTAATGACAGTCGGAATTTATTGACAGTCGGAATTTATTGACAGTCGGAATTTAATGACAGTCTGAATTTAATTTCAGTCGGAATTTAATTACGGTTGTAATTTAATAACAATTGGAATTTAATAACAATTGAAATTGAATAACAGTCGGAATTTAATTACAGTTGTAATTTAATAACAGTTGCAATTTAATTACAGTTGGAAATTAATAACCGTTAAAATTTAATAACCGTTGGGATTTAATCACAGTTGGAATTTAATTACAGTTGGAATTTAATTAGTTGGAATTTAATTACAGTTGGAATTTAATTACAGTTGGAATTTAATCACAGTTGTAATTTAATCACAGTTGGAATTTAATCACAGATGGAATTTAATTACAGATGGAATTTAATTACAGTTGGAATTTAATTACAGTTGGAATTTAATCGCAGTTGGAAATTAATAATCGTTGTAATTTAATCGCAGTTGGATATTAATAACCGTTGTAATTTAATCGCAGTTGGAATTTAATCACAGATGAAATTTAATTACAGATGGAATTTAATAACAGTTGGAATTTAATTACAGTTGGAATTTAATAACAGTTGGAAATTAATAGCCGTTAAAATATAATAACCGTTGGAATTTAATTACAGTTGGAATTTAATAACAGATATAATTTAATAACAGATGGAATGTAATAACAGTCGGAATTTAATGACCGTCGGAATTTAATGACCGTCGGAATTTAATGACCGTCGGAATATAATGACCGTCGGAATATAATGACCGTCGGAATTTTATCACAGTAGGGATTTTATTACAGTCGGAATTTTATCACAGTCGGAATTTTATCACAGTCGGAATTTTATCACAGTCGGAATTTTATCACAGTCGGAATTTTATCACAGTCGGAATTTTGTCACAGTCGGAATTTTGTCACAGTCGGAGTTTTATTACAGTCGGGATTTTTTTACAGTCGGGATTTTTTTACAGTCGGGATTTTTTTACAGTCGGGATTTTTTTACAGTCGGGATTTTATTACAGTCGGGATTTTACTACAATCGGGATTTAATTACCGTCGGAATTTAATTACCGTCGGAATTTAATTACCGTCGGAATATTATTACAGTCTGACTTTATTACATCGGGACTTTATTACATCGGGACTTTATTACAGTCGGGATTTTATTACAGTCGGGATTATATTACAGTCGGGATTATATTACAGTCGAAATTTAAGTAAAGTCGAAATTTAAGTAAAGTCGAAATTTAAGTAAAGTCGAAATTTAAGTAAAGTCGAAATTTAAGTAAAGTCGAAATTTAAGTAAAGTCGAAATTTAAGTAAAGTCGAAATTTAAGTAAAGTCGAAATTTAAGTAAAGTCGAAATTTAAGTAAAGTCGAAATTTAAGTAAAGTCGAAATTTAAGTAAAGTCGAAATTTAAGTAAAGTCGAAATTTAAGTAAAGTCGAAATTTAAGTAAAGTCGAAATTTAAGTAAAGTCGAAATTTAAGTAAAGTCGAAATTTAAGTAAAGTCGAAATTTAAGTAAAGTCGAAATTTAAGTAAAGTCGAAATTTAAGTAAAGTCGAAATTTAAGTAAAGTCGAAATTTAAGTAAAGTCGAAATTTAAGTAAAGTCGAAATTTAAGTAAAGTCGAAATTTAAGTAAAGTCGAAATTTAAGTAAAGTCGAAATTTAAGTAAAGTCGAAATTTAAGTAAAGTCGAAATTTAAGTAAAGTCGAAATTTAAGTAAAGTCGAAATTTAAGTAAAGTCGAAATTTAAGTAAAGTCGAAATTTAAGTAAAGTCGAAATTTAAGTAAAGTCGAAATTTAAGTAAAGTCGAAATTTAAGTAAAGTCGAAATTTAAGTAAAGTCGAAATTTAAGTAAAGTCGAAATTTAAGTAAAGTCGAAATTTAAGTAAAGTCGAAATTTAAGTAAAGTCGAAATTTAAGTAAAGTCGAAATTTAAGTAAAGTCGAAATTTAAGTAAAGTCGAAATTTAAGTAAAGTCGAAATTTAAGTAAAGTCGAAATTTAAGTAAAGTCGAAATTTAAGTAAAGTCGAAATTTAAGTAAAGTCGAAATTTAAGTAAAGTCGAAATTTAAGTAAAGTCGAAATTTAAGTAAAGTCGAAATTTAAGTAAAGTCGAAATTTAAGTAAAGTCGAAATTTAAGTAAAGTCGAAATTTAAGTAAAGTCGAAATTTAAGTAAAGTCGAAATTTAAGTAAAGTCGAAATTTAAGTAAAGTCGAAATTTAAGTAAAGTCGAAATTTAAGTAAAGTCGAAATTTAAGTAAAGTCGAAATTTAAGTAAAGTCGAAATTTAAGTAAAGTCGAAATTTAAGTAAAGTCGAAATTTAAGTAAAGTCGAAATTTAAGTAAAGTCGAAATTTAAGTAAAGTCGAAATTTAAGTAAAGTCGAAATTTAAGTAAAGTCGAAATTTAAGTAAAGTCGAAATTTAAGTAAAGTCGAAATTTAAGTAAAGTCGAAATTTAAGTAAAGTCGAAATTTAAGTAAAGTCGAAATTTAAGTAAAGTCGAAATTTAAGTAAAGTCGAAATTTAAGTAAAGTCGAAATTTAAGTAAAGTCGAAATTTAAGTAAAGTCGAAATTTAAGTAAAGTCGAAATTTAAGTAAAGTCGAAATTTAAGTAAAGTCGAAATTTAAGTAAAGTCGAAATTTAAGTAAAGTCGAAATTTAAGTAAAGTCGAAATTTAAGTAAAGTCGAAATTTAAGTAAAGTCGAAATTTAAGTAAAGTCGAAATTTAAGTAAAGTCGAAATTTAAGTAAAGTCGAAATTTAAGTAAAGTCGAAATTTAAGTAAAGTCGAAATTTAAGTAAAGTCGAAATTTAAGTAAAGTCGAAATTTAAGTAAAGTCGAAATTTAAGTAAAGTCGAAATTTAAGTAAAGTCGAAATTTAAGTAAAGTCGAAATTTAAGTAAAGTCGAAATTTAAGTAAAGTCGAAATTTAAGTAAAGTCGAAATTTAAGTAAAGTCGAAATTTAAGTAAAGTCGAAATTTAAGTAAAGTCGAAATTTAAGTAAAGTCGAAATTTAAGTAAAGTCGAAATTTAAGTAAAGTCGAAATTTAAGTAAAGTCGAAATTTAAGTAAAGTCGAAATTTAAGTAAAGTCGAAATTTAAGTAAAGTCGAAATTTAAGTAAAGTCGAAATTTAAGTAAAGTCGAAATTTAAGTAAAGTCGAAATTTAAGTAAAGTCGAAATTTAAGTAAAGTCGAAATTTAAGTAAAGTCGAAATTTAAGTAAAGTCGAAATTTAAGTAAAGCCGAAATTTAAGTAAAGTCGAAATTTAAGTAAAGTCGAAATTTAAGTAAAGTCGAAATTTAAGTAAAGTCGAAATTTAAGTAAAGTCGAAATTTAAGTAAAGTCGAAATTTAAGTAAAGTCGAAATTTAAGTAAAGTCGAAATTTAAGTAAAGTCGAAATTTAAGTAAAGTCGAAATTTAAGTAAAGTCGAAATTTAAGTAAAGTCGAAATTTAAGTAAAGTCGAAATTTAAGTAAAGTCGAAATTTAAGTAAAGTCGAAATTTAAGTAAAGTCGAAATTTAAGTAAAGTCGAAATTTAAGTAAAGTCGAAATTTAAGTAAAGTCGAAATTTAAGTAAAGTCGAAATTTAAGTAAAGTCGAAATTTAAGTAAAGTCGAAATTTAAGTAAAGTCGAAATTTAAGTAAAGTCGAAATTTAAGTAAAGTCGGAATTTAAGTAAAGTCGGAATTTAAGTAAAGTCGGAATTTAAGTAAAGTCGGAATTTAAGTAAAGTCGGAATTTAAGTAAAGTCGGAATTTAAGTAAAGTCGGAATTTAAGTAAAGTCGGAATTTAAGTAAAGTCGGAATTTAAGTAAAGTCGGAATTTAAGTAAAGTCGGAATTTAAGTAAAGTCGGAATTTAAGTAAAGTCGGAATTTAAGTAAAGTCGGAATTTAAGTAAAGTCGGAATTTAAGTAAAGTCGGAATTTAAGTACAGTCGGAATTTAAGTACAGTCGGAATTTAAGTACAGTCGGAATTTAAGTACAGTCGGAATTTAAGTACAGTCGGAATTTAAGTACAGTCGGAATTTAAGTACAGTCGGAATTTAAGTACAGTCGGAATTTAAGTACAGTCGGAATTTAAGTACAGTCGGAATTTAAGTACAGTCGGAATTTAAGTACAGTCGGAATTTAAGTACAGTCGGAATTTAAGTACAGTCGGAATTTAAGTACAGTCGGAATTTAAGTACAGTCGGAATTTAAGTACAGTCGGAATTTAAGTACAGTCGGAATTTAAGTACAGTCGGAATTTAAGTACAGTCGGAATTTAAGTACAGTCGGAATTTAAGTACAGTCGGAATTTAAGTACAGTCGGAATTTAAGTACAGTCGGAATTTAAGTACAGTCGGAATTTAAGTACAGTCGGAATTTAAGTACAGTCGGAATTTAAGTACAGTCGGAATTTAAGTACAGTCGGAATTTAAGTACAGTCGGAATTTAAGTACAGTCGGAATTTAAGTACAGTCGGAATTTAAGTACAGTCGGAATTTAAGTACAGTCGGAATTTAAGTACAGTCGGAATTTAAGTACAGTCGGAATTTAAGTACAGTCGGAATTTAAGTACAGTCGGAATTTAAGTACAGTCGGAATTTAAGTACAGTCGGAATTTAAGTACAGTCGGAATTTAAGTACAGTCGGAATTTAAGTACAGTCGGAATTTAAGTACAGTCGGAATTTAAGTACAGTCGGAATTTAAGTACAGTCGGAATTTAAGTACAGTCGGAATTTAAGTACAGTCGGAATTTAAGTACAGTCGGAATTTAAGTACAGTCGGAATTTAAGTACAGTCGGAATTTAAGTACAGTCGGAATTTAAGTACAGTCGGAATTTAAGTACAGTCGGAATTTAAGTACAGTCGGAATTTAAGTACAGTCGGAATTTAATTATAGTCGGAATTTAATTATAGTCGGAATTTAATTATAGTCGGAATTTAATTATAGTCGGAATTTTATTATAGTCGGAATTTAATTATAGTCGGAATTTAATTATAGTCGGAATTTAATTATAGTCGGAATTTAATTATAGTCGGAATTTAATTATAGTCGGAATTTAATTATAGTCGGAATTTAATTATAGTCGGAATTTAATTATAGTCGGAATTTAATTATAGTCGGAATTTAATTATAGTCGGAATTTAATTATAGTCGGAATTTAATTATAGTCGGAATTTAATTATAGTCGGAATTTAATTATAGTCGGAATTTAATTATAGTCGGAATTTAATTATAGTCGGAATTTAATTATAGTCGGAATTTAATTATAGTCGGAATTTAATTATAGTCGGAATTTAATTATAGTCGGAATTTAATTATAGTCGGAATTTAATTATAGTCGGAATTTAATTATAGTCGGAATTTAATTATAGTCGGAATTTAATTATAGTCGGAATTTAATTATAGTCGGAATTTAATTATAGTCGGAATTTAATTATAGTCGGAATTTAATTATAGTCGGAATTTAATTATAGTCGGAATTTAATTATAGTCGGAATTTAATTATAGTCGGAATTTAATTATAGTCGGAATTTAATTATAGTCGGAATTTAATTATAGTCGGAATTTAATTATAGTCGGAATTTAATTATAGTCGGAATTTAATTATAGTCGGAATTTAATTATAGTCGGAATTTAATTATAGTCGGAATTTAATTATAGTCGGAATTTAATTATAGTCGGAATTTAATTATAGTCGGAATTTAATTATAGTCGGAATTTAATTATAGTCGGAATTTAATTATAGTCGGAATTTAATTATAGTCGGAATTTAATTATAGTCGGAATTTAATTATAGTCGGAATTTAATTATAGTCGGAATTTAATTATAGTCGGAATTTAATTATAGTCGGAATTTAATTATAGTCGGAATTTAATTATAGTCGGAATTTAATTATAGTCGGAATTTAATTATAGTCGGAATTTAATTATAGTCGGAATTTAATTATAGTCGGAATTTAATTATAGTCGGAATTTAATTATAGTCGGAATTTAATTATAGTCGGAATTTAATTATAGTCGGAATTTAATTATAGTCGGAATTTAATTATAGTCGGAATTTAATTATAGTCGGAATTTAATTATAGTCGGAATTTAATTATAGTCGGAATTTAATTATAGTCGGAATTTAATTATAGTCGGAATTTAATTATAGTCGGAATTTAATTATAGTCGGAATTTAATTATAGTCGGAATTTAATTACAGTCGGAATTTAATTACAGTCGGAATTTAATTACAGTCGGAATTTAATTACAGTCGGAATTTAATCACAGTCGGAATTTAATCACAGTCGGAATTTAATCACAGTCGTAATTTAATCACAGTCGTAATTTAATCACAGTCGTAATTTAATCACAGTCGTAATTTAATCACAGTCGTAATTTAATAACAGTTGTAATTTAATAACAGTTGGAATTTAATTACAGTTGGAATTTAATTACAGTTGGAATTTAAAAACAGTTGGAATTTAAAAACAGTTGGAATTTAAAAACAGTTGGAAATTAATAACCGTTTAAATTTTATAACCGTTGAAATTTAATTACAGTTGAAATTTAATTACAGTTGAAATTTAATTACCGTTGGATTTCAATTACCGTTGGAATTTAATCACAGTTGGAGTTTAATTACAGATGGAATTTAATCACAGATGGAATATAATAACAGTCGGAATATAATAACAGTCGGAATTTAATAACAGTCGGAATTTAATAACAGTCGAAATTTAATAACAGTCGGAATTTAATAACAGTCGGAATTTAATGACAGTCGGAATTTAATGACAGTCGGAATTTAATGACAGTCGGAATTTAATGACAGTCGGAATTTAATTTCAGTCGGAATTTAATTTCAGTCGGAATTTAATTTCAGTCGGAATTTAATTTCAGTCGGAATTTAATTACAGTCGGAATTTAATTACAGTCGGAATTTAATTACAGTCGGAATTTAATTACAGTCGGAATTTAATTACAGTCGGAATTTAATTACAGTCGGAATTCAATTACAGTCGGAATTCAATTACAGTCGGAATTCAATTACAGTTGTAATTTAATAACAATTGGAAGTTAATAACAGTCGGAATTTAATTACAGTTGGAATTTAATAACAGTTGCAATTTAATTACAGTTGGAATTTAATAACAGTTGGAAATTAATAACCGTTGAAATTTAATAACCATTGAAATTTAATTACAGTTGGAATTTAATTACAGTTGGAATTTAATTACAGTTGGAATTCAATTACCGTTGGAATTTAATCACAGTTGGAATTTAATCACAGTTGGAATTTAATAACAGATGGAATTTAATAACAGATGGAATTTAATAACAGTCGGAATTTAATAACAGTTGGAATTTAATCACAGTAGGAATTTAATTACAGTTGGAATTTAATTACAGTTGGAATTTAATAACAGTCGGAATTTAATAACAGTTGCAATTAAATAACAGTTGGAAATTAATAACAGTTGGAAATTAATAACCGTTAAAATTTAATAACCGTTGGAATTTAATTACAGTTGGCATTTAATTACAGTTGAAATTTAATTACAGTTGAAATTTAATTACAGTTGGAATTTAATTACAGTTGGAATTTAATTACAGTCGGAATTTTATTACAGTTTGAATTTAATTACCGTTGGAATTTAATCACCGTTGGAATTTAATCACAGTTGGAGTTTAATTACAGATGGAATTTAATAACAGATGGAATTTAATAACAGATGGAATTTAATAACAGATGGAATATAATAACAGTCGGAATTTAATAACAGTTGGAATTTAATCACAGTAGGAATTTAATTACAGTTGGAATTTAATAACAGTTGGAATTTAATTACAGTTGGAATTTAATAACAGTTGCAATTAAATAACAGTTGGAAATTAATAACAGTTGGAAATTAATAACCGTTAAAATTTAATAACCGTTAGAATTTAATTACAGTTGGAATTTAATTACAGTTGGCATTTAATTACAGTTGAAATTTAATTACAGTCGGAATTTAATTACAGTTTGAATTTAATCACAGTAGGAATTTATTTACAGTTGGAATTTAATCACAGTTGTAATTTAATAACAGGTGGAATTTAATAACAGGTGGAATTTAATAACAGTTGGAATTTAATAACAGTTAGAATTTAATAACAGTTGGAAATTAATAACCGTTAAAATTTTATAACCGTTGAAATTTAATTACAGTTGAAATTTAATTACAGTTGGAATTCAATTACCGTTGGAATTTAATCACAGTTGGAATTTAATCACAGTTGGAATTTAATCACAGTTGGAGTTTAATTACAGATGGAATTTAATAACAGATGGAATATAATAACAGTCGGAATTTAATGACATTCGGAATTTAATGACAGTCGGAAATTAATAACAGTCGGAAATTAATAACAGTCGGAATTTAATAAGTCGGAATTTAATAACAGTCGGAATTTAATAACAGTCGGAATTTAATAACAGTCGGAATTTAATAACAGTCGGAATTTAATGACAGTCGGAATTTAATGACAGTCGGAATTTAATGACAGTTGGAATTTAATCACAGTTGGAATGTAATCACAGTTGGAATGTAATCACAGTTGGAATGTAATCACAGTTGGAATTTAATAACAGTTGGAATTTAATAACAGTCGGAATTTAATTACAGTTGGAATTTAATTACAGTTGGAATTTAATTACAGTTGGAATTTAATAACAGTTGGAATTTAATCACAGTTGGAATTTAAGTACTGATGGAATTTAAGTACTGATGGAATTTAATTACAGTTGGAATTTAATTACAGTTGTAATTTAATCGCAGTTGGAAATTAATAACCGTTGTAATTTAATCGCAGTTGGAAATTAATAACCGTTGTAATTTAATCGCAGTTGGAATTTAATCACAAATGGAATTTAATAACAGTTGGAATTTAATAACAGTTGGAATTTAATAACAGTTGGAATTTAATTACAGTTGGAATTTAATAACAGTTGGAAATTAATAGCCGTTAAAATATAATAACCGTTGGAATTTAATTACAGTTGGAATTTAATTACAGATATAATTTAATAACTGATGGAATGTAATAACAGTCGGAATTTAATGACCGTCGGAATTTAATGACCGTCGGAATTTAATGACCGTCGGAATTTAATGACCGTCGGAATTTAATGACCGTCGGAATTTAATGACCGTCGGAATTTAATGACCGTCGGAATATAATGACCGTCGGAATATAATGACCGTCGGAATTTTATCACAGTCGGAATTTTATCACAGTCGGAATTTTATCACAGTCGGAATTTTATCACAGTCGGAATTTTATCACAGTCGGAGTTTTATTACAGTCGGGATTATATTACGGTCAGGATTTTTTTACAGTCGGGATTTTATTACAGTCGGGATTTTATTACAGTCGGGATTTTACTACAATCGGAATTTTATTACAGTCGGGATTTAATTACCGTCGGAATTTAATTAACGTCGGAATATTATTACCGTCGGAATATTATTACAGTCTGACTTTATTACATCGGGACTTTATTACATCGGGACTTTATTACAGTCGGGATTTTATTACAGTCGGGATTATATTACAGTCGGAATTTAAGTAAAGTCGATATTTAAGTAAAGTCTAAATTTAAGTGATGTCGAAATTTAAGTAAAGTCGAAATTTAAGTAAAGTCGAAATTTAAGTAAAGTCGAAATTTAAGTACAGTCGGAATTTAAGTACAGTCGGAATTTAAGTACAGTCGGAATTTAAGTACAGTCGGAATTTAAGTACAGTCGGAATTTAATTATAGTCGGAATTTAATTATAGTTGAATTTAATTATAGTCGGAATTTAATTATAGTCGGAATTTAATTATAGTTGAATTTAATTATAGTCGGAATTTAATTATAGTCTGAATTTAATTATAGTCGGAATTTAATTATAGTTGAATTTAATTATAGTCGGAATTTAATTATAGTCGGAATTTAATTATAGTCGGAATTTAATTATAGTCGGAATTTAATTATAGTTGAATTTAATTATAGTCGGAATTTAATTATAGTTTGAATTTAATTATAGTCGGAATTTAATTATAGTCGGAATTTAATTATAGTCGGAATTTAATTATAGTCGGAATTTAATTATAGTCGGAATTTAATTATAGTCGGAATTTAATTATAGTCTGAATTTAATTATAGTCGGAATTTAATTATAGCTGAATTTAATTATAGTCGGAATTTAATTATAGCTGAATTTAATTATAGTCGGAATTTAATTATAGTTGGAATTTAATTATAGTCGGAATTAAATTATAGTCGGAATTTAATTATAGTCGGAATTTAATTATAGTTGAATTTAATTATAGTTGAATTTAATTATAGTCGGAATTTAATTATAGTCGGAATTTAATTATAGTCGGAATTTAATTATAGTCGGAATTTAATTATAGTCGGAATTTAATTATAGTCGGAATTTAATTATAGTCGGAATTTAATTATAGTCGGAATTTAATTATAGTCGGAATTTAATTATAGTCGGAATTTAATTATAGTCGGAATTTAATTATAGTTGAATTTAATTATAGTCGGAATTTAATTATAGTTGAATTTAATTATAATCGGAATTTAATTATAGTCGGAATTTAATTATAGTCGGAATTTAATTATAGTTGGAATTTAATATTTGGCCGGTTTGACAACTGGGTTGGTGGGTATTACATAGTGATGCTCTTCATCGATATTCTGTTCAAAAACAGTTTGAGCCGTGATTCAAGCTGTCGACGCGGGGCTGGTGCTGACTAGTTTCGTTGCGGAGGTTCACATTTTTTTCCGTTTTGCGGGGTTCCAAATTCGCGAACGAGAAAATCTCTTCTAGGCCTTTAAGAGCCCTAGGGTAAGAGCCGGGGCGCTTAAATGTCACCTCTCAGACCATAATTTTAAATAGCAATTTTGTCTTTGCTGAGGTGAACGGTAATAGTAAGTGTAGGGAACTGTTGGCTCGCGTTGCTTGAAGGGCTACCACCCTCCTACGCAATGTAACTCGCCCACCTGTTTAAGGGCATTATAAGTCGCTAGATGAATTAGGCCTAAGGTGTTGCCTCTGGTATTAGCCTAGATTAATTTTTAGAGGTAAAATAATATAGAAGTAGGATTTATTTAAAAATTAAACAAAGTATTTTGGTATTAGACATTTGTTTTTGGATTTGTATTTTCAAGGTCCAACTCTTTTCTGACTTCTAGTTACAAATTACTAAGTGACGTATAATATGGAACCTGCAAAATTAGGGGAACTAAACTAATTGTTTGTATATAATTATGCAGCGCAATTAAGTGTTATTTGTTTTCTATAGAATACCACTTGTGATGGGCTTGATAGAGGCAACTGCAAAGAATACAGAAGATCTGGATAAGGTGCTTCAGTTAATTCTAAAAGGATTCAACGTCAATGAGACAGGTCAATATGAACTCGTTCCGTTGCACCATGCCGCTTTAAGAGGTCATTACGACGTTTGCAAGGCCCTCCTGGAAAACAGAGCTGAAGTAAATACGCTGGATGACAATGCTTGGTCTCCTTTATTGTGGGCGATCCATAATAATCACGTAAACGTGGTCCGCCTACTACTTCACAACGGAGCTAGTCTGGAAATAAGGAATACTGAAAATGAAAGACCTGTGGACATGGCTAAGCAATTGAATCGACTTCAAATGGTGGACGTGATCGAAAAGGAATTCCCGCTTTGGCTTCGACTCTACCACGCAGCGCGTCAAGGGAACTACGACGAATGCGTTGGGCTTCTGGAGCAAAAAGCGCTACACGAAACAAGTCGGGATGGTCTCTACTGCCCGGTGATCGCAGCTACGGAAAATGGACATACGCAAATTGTGAAAATTTTACTCCAGAAAGGCGCGAGTTTCAACTACAAGCACAACAATAACGAGAGGAATCCGCTGTATCTCGCTACGATGAAAGGTCACAAGGACATTGTAAGGCTTCTGTTGAATAAAGAAGGCAACGGAAACATAAAGGTCAATGGTGAAACGTTGCTCCACGTGGCGACGCGAAACAACCACGAAGATCTGGTGCGCCTCTTTCTTTTAAACGAGGTCAACCCAAATGTAAAAAACAAATGCGGGTACACACCTTTGCACATCGCCATCATAAATGATCATGAAGACATGGTATATCAGCTAATTCAATACAGTGCTAATGTCAATCTTGCTACAAACAGTGGAGAGACACCCTTGCATTTGGCCTGTGAAGGTTGTCATCAACAAATTTTACAGTTTCTACTGAAAAATGGAGCTAGAACGTATGCCCTTTATAAAAAAAGCAATACAGCGATGGACATTCTGAAGAGAAAATACTCAGAAATCGAGATCGACGCTAAAGGGAAAATAAAAATGCTTGTTAACATAAAAGCTCTGTTGATACCTCCCGAAGCAGCCAATTCAACACCAGTTGCAAAAGGTACCACCAGTAAACAACGAACAGAAAAAGGACTTGATTCGTCTGATGGTAAACATGATTATTCTGATCAAGATTCGATCAGCGACGCCACAGAAAAGTACCCGTTGTCCGCATTAGGTTCGATGAAACCAGATTTCAGTAACAGAATCTTCGACACCATCGACGTTGAAGAGCTGAACACGAAAATAGCCGATCTGTCAGCTTTGGTTTTGAAATTCAACGAGAAGATGGTGTACTTCGAAATAGTTGAATCTGATTTGGCTCTACAAAGAGACCATCTTAAACACTTGAATCGAAAAATGGACCTAGCTCGATTTTTGAAACGATTGAAGCCGAAAGATTCAAAATACGAAGACGTTCTGGGAGAATTGACGCGAGCAGTGGACGAAAGCGAGCGGAAACAGGCGGAACTCGAAGAGGAAGTGGGAAAATTCCAATCGGAGATTCCGTTTATGAAAACTAAATTGAAAGACGTTTGTCGAGAAATAACTCGAATTCTGAATTAAATCGAAGTTATTTGTCAGTAACGATTTAGTTTGTTTAAATCTTACAGAACGTAAATTTCAATGATAATAGACGTTTAAGTTAGTCTGCACACGCAATTATTAACTGTAAATTTTTTTAACAATTTGACGTATCTATTCCTCTGCTGTTCTGCAAATGTTTGAATTAATTGTATTTTCTTAATGACTAAAAAAGAGCTTTAGTATGTTAAGGAATCTTCATAAATACACTTTGTTAACTTAAGTGAAATTTCAATTAAACATTTAAATATTTTAAAAAGAGCTGTTGACGTAAAGCCTAAAGTTTGTTTGCGTTACTAGAACAACGAATGCCGTTTTCAGTTTTAATCTTGATCTAAAAAATTTATTACTTTAAGCAAGAATGTATTTATTTATACTCAAACAAACAAACACACAAAACTTAACGACAATCCGTCCATAGCAATAGCCCCACTTCGATATATATATCTCGATGTGGAACTAACAAGTTGGCAAGCCAAAATATACCGCTCCTCGGAAGAGTTTTTAATTTTCAGTAAAGCGTAACTGTATCCGTGGTTCTGCGGTAGAACGCTCACCTGTCGTTCAAGAGGGCTCGGGTTCGAGTCCCGGACGAAAAAAAAATTATACTACACCCAATGCCAAAAAGCGGGCGCTTTTGGAAAAACCTTTTCCCTGATTCTAAGAAACTGCATACGCAGTGATTACCCTTTGCCCCGAAAATGCGAACGCGTTCGCAGGCCTGACAGACAGACCCACAGACAGACAGACACGGTGGTTGTATAACCCCTCCTAGGGTACAAAGTCCCCTCGGAGAGATAAAAATGAACATGTTTTGAGCCAAATCATTGTTTTACATTTACAAAATAAGTGTTAGAACAAGTGCAATTTTATAAGGTATTACAGTAGGACCCCGCACACGTTTTCTAGGGACAAAAAGTAGGTTTGAGGGTCTACAAAATGTCCAATTTATGCCAACTGAATTTCCGAAAGCTTTTTTTTTGCACTTCGGATTCGTTTAAAAACTGGGTCCGTTTTAGTATAAAATTATCTCTAAGTAATCCGGTAAAAAAGTAAGAATCGTTATACTCGTGAACCGCGGTCCATGATGGTTGAGTTATACTACGTTGATGGTCATCGAAACACGTTTAACAAGTCGGTTTCCCCTTACATAAAAACTTGTCTAGGTTAACGGTAATAGTTAGTGTAGAGAGCTGTTGGCTCGATCTCGTGGCATGCAGGGCTTGCCATCACCCTCCTACGCATGATGACTTAGGCCTAAGGTGGTGCCTTGGGTATTAGCCCAGCTGATTATTATTATTATTATTAAATATTATATCCTGACAGTCAACCAAATCGCCACACTATTCTCCGAGCTGTTGCTGACTTCGAAGGAGACGGCAATGTTAATCCCAGATTCCGCGGACATGACGTCATAACACTAATATGAAAGACACAGTCATCGCCTACTTGGTCGCTTACCCTCGAGCAAGTATAAGAATAGCATGCTCCGACTTGGACTTGTCAAAAAAATAAGTCTGGAGTGTCCTTAACCACCATCAATTTAACCCATTTCGTGCCAAGCTCCACCAAGCACTTCTCGATGGTATTCAGTGCCTTAGCACCGGCAGCCAACCGAGTCCCGCCACCGGCAGCCGACCGAGTCACGGCGCGGACCACCGGCGAGACCCCGTCCATCAGCAATACCCCGTCCACCAACGGGATGCAAGGGCGGAATTTCGGTCCGAGGCCGTCACTCCACCCCCCCCCCCCCCCCATCTTACCAAAAGAAGTAAACCGTGTTTCAGTTGTGGGGTGGTGGGACATTTTTACAAGGATTGCCCCAAGGAGCAACGATCAAGGGCAGAGATATAAAAAAAATTACTTTTGTTTTTTAATTTTTTAAACTTAAAAATAAATATTGTTTGCAAACTTTTAACGGTAGCTTTAACCTATACCTACAGCCTTACAAAAACCATTTGCCCCCAAAAATTTCCGAATTCTTCCAAACTAAAGGTACTATCAAGAATGTATTGAAGTTACTAAGAATATTTGAGCATAGCATTTACCCCTGGTACCATCCTCGCAGCTTTTGTGGAGAAAGTTCGTCTGCATTTAAGGCGCATTCAACGGTCATAACATATAGCAAACTTGAATGGGAAAGCAGACGAATTTAAGCTACAAAGGCTGCGAGGATGGGAATCAGAATCCTGTAGTCCAATATTCTTACAAGGAGAGTACCCGAGGTGTTTATTGCCGATTTTGTTCAAAGTCGGGCGTAATGTAGACCTATAAGAAATATGAAATTTCCCAAAAGGAGACGTTGCACTACCCAATAGATTTGCTATGGCAACCAAAAATGTTTTTGATCACTTAAAACAATAAAATCTCCATTTTAAAAAGCATGGTATTTTCTCGGTTTCACAAAGGTCCTAGCTACGAAAGTTTTGAAAAAATTTGAAAATCACGAAATGTGTAATTTGGACCACATTTAGGTAAATTTCATCAAGTTTGGGTAAATTGGAACATTTTTAGGGTAAATTTGTAACAAATTTTGGGTAAAATAAGGAAAAAATCTTATTTTGGTTGTAAGTAGTCAAAAACATTTTCGGTTGCCATGGCAAATCGAATGGGTAGTGCAACGTCTCCTTTTGGGAAATTTCATATCTCATATAGGTCTACATTACGGCCGACTTTGAACAAAATCGGCAATGAACACCTCGGGTACTCTCCTTGTTAGTAACTTCAATACATTCTTGGTACTATTAATACTTGTTAACTTTAGTTACACTTTCAAACCGAACTTATTTGTTACTTCTGGTCATTTCCCGCCTAGAAAACATTTGGATTTAGGACAAGACTCCTCGTCGCAGCAGGACACGAGTAACCAAAATGAAAATGAAATTATATAAAGAATAGACTTTTCGCTAGTCACTGACGTCGGCCGGAAAATAAAATGGTTTTATATTTTTAGTTGACCGCATAATTACCCTAAGTGACTCAATATGATAAATTTTACAATGGAACCTTGTTTAAAGGAAATTACGTCACTTTTTTCAGTGACCAAATTTACGTCATGGCTGTGTTCGCGAAGCGGCATCAGCGGGGGGAGCATTACAAAGACCATATAGGGTACTGTAATTGAATTCGCGAGTCCTACGTTTCTTTGGTGTGAGTAGCGCAAACCCTCTGAAGATTTATGGGAAAGGCTCTTAATGACACACTTATGATAAAACCAATAATCTTGCTTATGTAAATTATCTCAGCCAAAAAATTCACACTTTTTTTCCAGAAAAAGAAACTTTTTTTTTATTTATTGCAATCTACTGAAATATTTTAAATTGTTTAATTTAATAAAACAGGAGCTAGAAATAACAGCGCGTGAACGTTTTTAACCAGACGGTTTCCCCAAGATTTTCTAATAAACCCTTTGCGCAATCGTTTTATTTAAAAATGATTATTGGATAGGCATAGAACTCCTTTCGACGGGGCATCTTCGCTCAAACCACAACATAGCGAGAAGCCTTCAAGGTCATCAAAAACGACCTGGTCATCTCCACTCGAGCTTGTTTTCCATGGTGAAAAGATTTGAGCGCCATCTTCGCTCGAACCACAACATAGCGAGAAGCCTTCAAGGTCATCAAAAACGACCTGGTCATCTCCACTCGAGCTTGTTTTCCATGGTGAAAAGATTTGAGCGCCATCTTCGCTCGAACCACAACATAGCGAGAAGCCTTCAAGGTCATCAAAAACGACCTGGTCATCTCCACTCGAGCTTGTTTTCCATGGTGAAAAGATTTGAGCGCCATCTTCGCTCGAACCATTACGTAGCTAGAAGCATTCCAGGGCGTCTCCACTCGAGCTAGTACTTCATGGTGAGAAGATTTTACGTCCTTTCCAAGTTATTTCTTCACTTTCTTCTTTCCGGCATCTTCTTCGGCGTTCCCACTTTTTCTTTTGCCCTACTTCCTGATGGCTGCTCAGCCTGCCTGTTCTTGGGCCGTTGTAATGTAGTCAGAATCTCGACACTTCTGATCTCTCGGGACTCGCGTCTCGCGGGTCAATGAATTTCGATAGTATGCAATCTAAATAAAATGACTTTAGTTTCGGTAACATTACCTCGGCCCACAGTTTTTCGTACTTTTCAATTTGTTCCACATGAAGCTCGGTATCTTCGTCTACAAACAGAGCAAAGTAGCATTCTGTTTGCCGGTGATATTCAACTGGCATTGAACCTGAAAATAATAATCATGGTTTGTTTTTAGTTTTAAATTACCGTTGACGATTTGCAGGCAAAAGTTTTTATTTTGCTGGGCGTGTTCTGGCAGGTTTTGTCGTTTATTTTCTTTCCTAGCGGAGGGTGCCGTTTTGATTTCCACTATGGCATTTTCCGCATCCAAAACTCCATCGGGGCTAGCTCCCAAAAATCCGTGCTGCAAATTCATAAAAAGGCTGCTATTTCGAGCTTCCTTGTTGAAATCTATTTCGAATCGGTGAAGCGCTACTGATTCATTTTTCTTCCCATATTCCGTACTGCCGGTGCTAAACGGCATTTTGTAAAGAAGTTGCTTCATCCAGGCCCGGACTGGCCCGGGCGGCTAAGCGGCGAACGCCGGTCAGATCGGGGCCAACTCAAATTGGGGCCAAATTTGGCATTAATGAGAAATGGGGTCAACACGATTGCATAGCCGGTGGGGCCAACTACTAGCCAGCCCGGCCCTGGCTTCATCAGAGGGTGGCAGAACGTTGTTGGCAATCTTTTGACAACCTTCCCGAAATTAGACGCTGTGAGTCGGTGATGTTGGTTGCCATCGTAAGTCGGATTCCCATGTTGACCACGTGACTGATTTTCGATATTGTCTCTCTGTTCTTCGGAGACCTGTAGGCTTTTCAAATGGCCTTCGACAGCGGCTTTAAGTTGTTCTTCGGTGTTGATCGGTGGAAGCTTCAAAGTCGTACGAATTACTTTCTGAGCTGGTTTCGCGAACAAGTGCTTCGAAGTTGCAGCTTTTCTCTTTCTACTCTTCTCCGTGTGACGCTTGAAAAAAACCAGGGCTTTTTCGGTTCCTGGGACGTAAATCTTGTAGGGTTACCTGTTAAAGCTAGCTTCGGCTTTCTTGCTATCGCGCACGCGTTTGTAGCAGTATTTGTTGCGAATTCCTACGAAAAGCAACTTCTTGGTTCGATAACCGATAATAGCGGCTACTCCGGAAGGGGCGTTATAGTTGTGACCGTAAGACCGTTTGCTCCAATTACCGTCGCAAATAACCGTTATATACGGGACACCATCCGGGTGTACGTCTCCGGCTTCGACGGCCAACCTTCTTTCTTCCTCCCAGCTTTCTTCATCTCTTCAGTCAGATGGGCGCTCCAAAGAGATCCCAAGGTATTCTCGATTCGTTGAAACCTTTTATAGCTTATTGGAGGAACATCCAGTACTGCCAAGACGCTTGAAAGTTGTGTATGACCACTTCCGGATGTTACGGCACCACAAACCGCATTATCATTGACTCCCGGTTTTGATAGTTCAGACGTTCTTGTTTCCGTTCTTTTGCAAGTTGCACATTCGAAAACAAACGTACTCTTGAGGCCCTCATGTATTTCTTTCGCCCATCTTAGTTTACATGTACATATTTTTGTGTTTTCACTTTGCAATTTCATACTCCAATCCAAGACATGCCGAATATCCACGATCCTATAGCCAGTGAGATTTGAGGGGGCTGGATCCTTTTCAGCTCGTTCAGTTCATTCAGTTCGTTTTTCCTGATAAAATTGGTCGGAAAATACAGGCCTAAAACCGAGAAATGTTTTTTTTTAAACTGTAAATAAGAAAAACCATAAGTAACAAAACACCCATAAGTATGAAATAGGGAAACGTTTCTACTACATCCTTTCTTCACAGTGACAGCCAAAAAATTATAAAATAGTGCCACTCGGTAGCGATGCCATGAACTAATCTCATCCAATTTACGGTAACGTTATATACCGTCATTTTAGGCATTTATTTATTTAGTTTTCAACATTGATATTTCAGTTTGGAAATCATTTTTAACTTGATAATGATTATACGGTAAGCCGTCGATAGACCTAGATGCTTACGCGAAGTTCGCGAACCACGGACAAGACTATTATTTTTTCAAGTACAATGTTATTGACTCAATTTAAATTTTGAATTCTCCTGGATGGCCAATAGAAAAATAGTTGCTAGTCGGTTTACTAGTTGGTCTTTGGTGAAGAAAGGATGTAGTAAGAAAAATTGCACGCGAAACGTTACAAGAGTCATACTTAGGGGTATTATGTTACTTATGATAAACGCAATTGTAAGACGGTCAGGGTTATCCATATTGCATTTTCAGCTCGAAAAAAAATTTTATTTTGCGTTTTTAGGAAACTATTTTTCATTTTGCATTTGGTTGATTTGGTAAATAAGAAAACATTTTTATCGCTTTTTCAAAATTTAAAATATTTTTCTGGCATGCCAGTTATGGCACGCCAACCCGGTCAAAATTAAAAAGAAAAAAAAAACAGAGTTTTTCGTTGAAAAAAAATTTGATATTTTTCCAAAAAAAATATTTTAAAATATAATTTTTGTTGAAAAAAAATAATTTAAAAAAAATAATAATTTTGAAAAAAAAAATTGAAAGTAAACAAAATATTTTTGGAGGAAAAAAATATTTTAGCTATAAAAGAAAAACTGCATATACCACACTAGAGAGCTGCAGAGCAGTGAAAATAGCAAATCTTTCCGCTCCGTTTTGTTTTCTGGAATGGTACATAAGTCCGTTTCCGCTCCGCTTTGTTTCTCGTCCATAATAACCGTCCGTTTCCACTCCGTTTTCTTTCTCACCTATTACTTCCGTCCGTTTCCGCTCCCTTTCATTTACCGTATATTATTTCCGTCCATTTCCGCTCCGTTTCATTTACCGTATATTATTTCCGTCCATTTCCGCTCCCTTTCATTTACCGTATATTATTTCCGTCCATTTCCGCTCCGTTTCATTTACCGTATATTATTTCCGTCCATTTCCGCTCCGTTTCATTTACCGTATATTATTTCCGTCCATTTCCGCTCCGTTTCATTTACCGTATATTATTTCCGTCCATTTCCGCTCCCTTTCATTTACCGTATATTATTTCCGTCCATTTCCACTCCGTTTCATTTACCGTATATTATTTCCGTCCATTTCCGCTCCCTTTCATTTACCGTATATTATTTCCGTCCATTTCCGCTCCGTTTCATTTACCGTATATTATTTCCGTCCATTTCCGCTCCGTTTCATTTACCGTATATTATTTCCGTCCATTTCCGCTCCGTTTCATTTACCGTATATTATTTCCGTCCGTTTCCGTTCCGTTTTCTTTATCGCCAATTATTTGCGTCCGTTTTCCGATCCGTTCCACGGAAACGGAATAATTTCCGCTCCGTTGCAGCACTCTATACCACACCAGGGCCTGAACCAGGGGGAGCCGGTCGGGCCGTGCCCACCCGGAACCGTATGGTTGTATGTACAATTTTTTATATTTTTTTTATTTGTTTCCATTGCGTGCCCACCCTGAAATCCAATCCTGGTTACGGTGCTGTACCACACATAGATGGCTCTACTTTACGCTTGCAGGGACTACTAATACTGTCATGGGATTATTTTGATTGTTAATTCAATGCATATTTTTGTACACCGCTCCCTTTCGACGAAGCCTAAAGAAGCTTCAAGATTTCTACATATCGGCTTATTTGCGTTTTAAAAGATCCGCGATCGTTTATTATAAAAAATTAACCTACCTTTAATAAACTACTACTTAAATTTTAATAGCGCATATTATCGTTTTTAGTTCTGACGCATTGATGGGATTGGCCACCGCGGTAAAATGTAGTTTTAGCTCTTAAAATTGAGCGGAAATCACGGGCGCCTCATCCGGTTCGCTAACGGAAGTGCCCATCACTGTTTCGACGTCGAGCTCAGCTTAAACGCTAAAATACTATACCATATTTTGGGGGCAACTTCGATTATGCGCTTCCAAGTTGCCCGTGAGTAAACAAACACTTTTTAGTTCCACATCTATATATCCCCTTATCGAGTGGGACTATTGTTTTCGTTAGAATGTTGTGAAGTTTAGTCGTCAGCGTCGTCGTCGTCCACCTTTTAAACATCTTCCATATCTTTTTAACGGGGTGACATAACCACGCCGTTTTTTCAAAAATTACTTAATAGTATTGCCACTATCTGCACAACCAAGTTACACGGGTTAAATGTAGTTAGCTGCCATTTGCCAGCCCCTTCTATCCGAACCCCCTTAAACACTTTTAAAAAAAATACGCAGTCTTATAATTTTGGATAAGATTGACTTTTAAATTCCGTTTAGTTTTTATACTTCTACAATGTGTGCAAGATTCAGCTCTGTCGTGGAAACAGGGGGCGCAAAAGCCCCCTTTTCCGATTGTGGGCGTTGATTTACGCACGCTGATTATTACCCAACTGGGTGACTTAAAAATTGTATTTCTTTTTTAAATTACGTATTTACGCTATCTCTAAAGGTGTGCCAAGTTTCGGTGCCCTAGAAAAATTAGGGGCCCTTGGGCACCGCATAAACCACATTACCGCTGACGTTCGTTTTTGCCTTACGGAGAGTGCGTAACTTACTTATGATCGAAGCCGCGTATGGCCAGAAGTAACAAATAAGTGTGACACTTACTTATCGAAGCCGTGTCCGTGTCGTGTATGGCCAGAAGTAACAAATAAGTGTGACACTTACTTATCGAAGCCGTGTCCGTGTCGTGTATGGCCAGAAGTAACAAATATGTGAGACACTTACTTATCGAAGCCGTGTCCGTGTCGTATATGGCCAGAAGTAGCAAATAAGTGTGACACTTACTTATCGAAGCCGTGCCCGTGTCGTGTATGGCCACAAGTAACAAATAAGTGTGACACTTACTTATCGAAGCCGTGCCCGCGTCGTGTATGGCCAGAAGTAGCAAATAAGTGTGACACTTACTTATCGAAGCCGTGCCCGTGTCGTGTATGGCCAGAAGTAACAAATAAGTGTGACACTTACTTATCGAAGCCGTGTCCGTGTCGTGTATGGCCAGAAGTAACAAATATGTGTGACACTTACTTATCGAAGCCGTGTCCGTGTCGTATATGGCCAGAAGTAGCAAATAAGTGTGACACTTACTTATCGAAGCCGTGCCCGTGTCGTGTATGGCCACAAGTAACAAATAAGTGTGACACTTACTTATCGAAGCCGTGCCCGCGTCGTGTATGGCCAGAAGTAGCAAATAAGTGTGACACTTACTTATCGAAGCCGTGCCCGTGTCGTGTATGGCCAGAAGTAGCAAATAAGTGTGACACTTACTTATCGAAGCCGTGCCCGTGTCGTGTATGGCCACAAGTAACAAATAAGTGTGACACTTACTTATCGAAGCCGTGTCCGTGTCGTATATGGCCAGAAGTAGCAAATAAGTGTGACACTTACTTATCGAAGCCGTGCCCGTGTCGTGTATGGCCACAAGTAACAAATAAGTGTGACACTTACTTATCGAAGCCGTGCCCGCGTCGTGTATGGCCAGAAGTAGCAAATAAGTGTGACACTTACTTATCGAAGCCGTGCCCGTGTCGTGTATGGCCAGAAGTAACAAATAAGTGTGACACTTACTTATCGAAGCCGTGTATGGCCAGCGCTATTCGCGTGCGATTTGAGGTATAACTTTGAAGCTTGATGTAGTTATCAGGGTGGGTATTGCGGATATTTTACCAGGCCTAATTTTAATTTAACCAAGGCTTAGCATGTTTTGGCCTATTTCTCATGCTATTCACGTGCGATTTGAGGTATAACTTTGAAACTTGATAAAGTTTATATATATCAAATTTAAATTAATTTTCGAACAGCTTCATCCTAACTTCACTTATACTAACAGCTTAAAGCGATCCTCGTTACTTTCGGCAGTAGGGTTCCGTTTGCATTTGCTATATCCTCCAAAACTTTAGTTAGCTCATTATGGAAAGGGCCCGTACTAAGCATTTCGCAGAATTTTGGTTAACTAGAGGCGAAAACTATTCGCTAGTTTTGGATTAACTTTTTGTAAATAGCGGGCAACTTCAAAATACAGTTTGGTTGTTATTGTATGGAAGAAGTTGGTAGTTTGGGGTAAAAGGTGTACTCCTTTCTTCCCAATAGTTTTGGCCTTATTTTCTTCGGGGGGGTTTCCCAGACATCCGGGGGTGCCGGTATCCAGTGGCGAGCGTAGCACTCCATGCACGCCTGGCAGTGGCGTCGGAAAAAGGGGAAGCTCCGGGGGGGCGATAGATTTTTCCGGGGGGGGCTTCGCCCCCTCGGAGAGATGCCTGAAAGAAACACTGCCTTATGCTTGAATCTTATATAACCCGCAATAAGGCTTAGTGAGCGTATGCGAATTTTCTTCGTAGTTCCTAATGGATTTGAGATACAGAGCGCAAACTTTGAATAAAGATAAAGAAGTTAACGGCTCACGCTATTCTTCACCATTTAAACTCGCACCAAGGCTTAGGGAAAAATTAAAGATATTTTGATCAGTCTTGTTCCAATTCGATTTTTCATCTTTAATTTTGTTGATTTCAACATATGATGTAAGATAATGTTTCCCACTTACTTTCCCGCGTGAGCTTTCACGATGTGGAACTAATATTTCAGCCTTGGCCGCCTTGTTTGTTATGAAATTGAATGTTTCTTTACACTATTAGATTACACGGCGGTTTCATTTCATTGATAACTTTGATCATATTGACATCTTATTTGATACCTGATGTGCTGATTAATCAGTAGACTTAAAACTCATTTAAAATTAACTTTTTATGTATCCAAAATGATCTATTAACTAACTAAAAATGTAATTTTCAATCCAATTAAATTTATTTCAATGTCAAAAATGACTAAAATGGGCCAATGACCAACTTTTGCGCCCCCGATCTTCAAAATTCCTAACTGGGCTACCGAGGGCATGTTATACACTTTTCTTAATTCTTGGAGAGCTATGTAAAATCCGTCAGTGGAGGCATCGGCTATACTGTACGTGAAACTAGTACTCAAAAAAGACTTGGGGATTGTGTGAAAAAAATGGTATTAGGTCAGTAGAAGGAAAGTAAGGGCGAGACGCCACTCCCGGGGTCGGGGTCGGGTTCGGGATCGGGGTCCGGGATTTAAGGGGTGAAATGGGGGTAAAATCGTCGAAAAGTCAATGTATTTATGATATTTCTCGCGACGATTTGTTTTTTCGTATATCAACATGTTGTGTTCAGGCCCAACTTGTTTATTTATCTCCGCTTATCTCGAAAGACACTTGAACGTATATCTTATCAAGCTTTATCGTACGTAATAAGATAAAATGATGTAAAAATTGATAACCTAGGCGGCACGCGCGCGGATTACCCGGGGGACGCGGTCAATTTGAATTTAAGAGTGGAATATTCGTTGTTAAAGTAGAATGGAAAAATTTTTTAACTTCATTTTAATATCATTGTAGTACGCTTGGCACTTGAACCTATCTCACGAGTATTTCACTGGGTGAGAGATAACGCGCGCGTGCGTGGATTACCCGGGAGGCGCGGAGCACGCGTGCGCGGTTAATTTGAATTTAAAACACGGATTTGAGTCTTTTGACGTCATGGAATATTCGTTGTTAAAATGACGTAGAATGGAAATATTTTTAAACTTCATTTTAATATTATTAGCACGTAAGTTTTAAATTTTATTATCATATTTTTATACCTATATTTACATATTGAAATTGTTACGCATACATGGTTCCCATTTAATATTGGGATATTTATAGTAATAAATACATAGAAAAATACTATAAAAGTTCAAAACGTATAAAGAGTCCTTCAAAGTACTTTAAAGGATTTTATTTACGAACTAAATCCATATATTTTTTTTAAACTTAGAAGTTAATTTGTATGAAATACTTTCTAATACCTGAAAAATGGACTTTAGAGTGGATAATTAAGTATTTTTTCAATCCTTATACCTATATTTACATATTGGAATTGTTACAAAAGGTTCTTTTAAACGTAACTTAGTACATTAATTTATTTTGGAAGTTCAAAACGTATTAAGAGCCCTTCAGAGTACTATAAAAGGATTTCATTTACAAACTAAATTAATATTTTGTTCAAACTTTCAATTCGTTATAATTTGAATTTAAATGAAAACATCATGGATTATAGGTGCGTAATCTAATATTAGACCGAACGGATTAAAAAATACTTAAAGTAAGTGGTTTTACTGATAAACTATAAAGGATTATTGTTTTTAATTTTATTCAAGTTCAAAACGTATAAAGAGTCCTTCAAAGTACTTTAAAAGGATTTTATTTACGAACTAAATCCATATTTTAGAAGTTAGTTTGTATGAAATACTTACTAATACCTGAAAAATGGACTTTAGAGTTGATAAGATTTGTAAATATCATTTGAAACTAATAATTTTCACGCTTTATTTAAGTCAAGCAATTACATTTTTAAAAATGAAAGAAGTTAAACAATATAAAAATTTGTAAATATTGTAAATATTTTTAGGTAATAAAGAAATTAAGGAATGTTTTAATTAAAATCTTTCATTTTCTACTACATTTTTAAAAATGAAAGAAGTTGAACAATATAATTATTCTAATATAATTTCAAATTCAGGTATTATTTAAAGTACAAATGCATAATTTAGTGAAGCAATTCTTATTTAAATACTTTTATTTAATTAATTTGTGTATCTGAAATGTATTTATAGAAAAATAAGTGGGTTTTACTATTTATCACGGTTTTTTTTATATGTATATTGGAATTGTTACAAAAGGTTCTTTTAAACGTAACTTAGTACATTAATTTATTTTAGAAGTTCAAAACGTTCAAAACGTTCAAAACGTATAAAGAGTCCTTCAAAGTACTTTAAAAGTATTTTATTTACGAACTAAATCCATATTTTTTTTTTCAAACTTAGAAGTTAGTTTGTATGAAATACTTACTAATACCTGAAAAATGGACTTTAGAGTGGATAATTAAGTGTTTTTTCAATCCTTATACCTATATTTACATATTTGAATTGTTACAAAAGGTTCTTTTAAACGTAACTTAGTACATTAATTTATTTTGGAAGTTCAAAACGTATTAAGAGCCCTTCAGAGTACTATAAAAAGATTTCATTTACAAACTAAATTAATATTTTCTTCAAACTTTCAATTCGTTATAATTTGAATTTAAATAAAAACATCATGGATTATAGGTGCGTAATCTACTATTAGACCGAACGGATTAAAAAATACTTAAAGTAGGTGGTTTTACTGATAAACTCTAAAGGAATTTTGGAATTTTCTAGAATAGCAAAGTAAAACTAAAACGTAAACCAAGTTTAAAACGAAACTAATAACTGGGAGAAAGGTTGAAGTAACTTTTTTGATTTTTCGTTTTTTAATTTTTGAGTTCCCTATATTATTATAAACTAAATTAAATATAATTTTTGAAAATTTGTAATAAAAGATCTGCTCCTTCGTGTTTTACAAATATTTGAAAACTCGAGATTTTAAAGAATTGTTTTCAAAGCATGAAAAATATAGCAGATCCTTCGATTTTAATTGTAGTTAGTAGTTACTTAAGTATTGACTGGTACATTGGCCGCTGATACCAAAGTTAGAAAAGCGTAGACTAACCGTTCAATTCGTTATAATTTGAATAAAATTAAAAACAATACTCTAAGATACCCTTTTAAAGTTAAATTCCTTTAGAGTTTATCAGTAAAACCACTTACTTTAAGTATTTTTTCTATCCTTATACCTATATTTACATATTGGAATTGTTACAAAAGGTTCTTTTAAACGTAACTTAGTACATTAATTTATTTTAGAAGTTCAAAACGTTCAAAACGTATAAAGAGTCCTTCAAAGTACTTTAAAAGTATTTTATTTACGAACTAAATCCATATTTGTTTTCAAACTTAGAAGTTAGTTTGTATGAAATACTTACTAATACCTGAAAAATGGACTTCAGAGTGGATAATTTAGTATTTTTTCAATCCTTATACCTATATTTACATATTGGAATTTTTACAAAAGGTTCTTTTAAACGTAACTTAGTACATTAATTTATTTTGGAACTTCAAAACGTATTAAGAGCCCTTCAGAGTACTATAAAAGGATTTCATTTACAAACTAAATTAATATTTTCTTCAAACTTTCAATTCCTTATAATTTTAATTTAAATGAAAACATCATGGATTATAGGTGCGTAATCTACTATTAGACCGAACGGATTAATAAATACTTAAAGTAAGTGGTTTTACTGATAAACTCTAAAGGAATTTAACTTTAAAGGGTATCTTAGATTATTGTTTTTAATTTTATTCAAGTTCAAAACGTATAAAGAGTCCTTCAAAGTACTTAAAAGGATTTTATTTACGAACTAAATCCATATTTTAGAAGTTAGTTTGTATGAAATACTTACTAATACCTGAAAAATTGACTTTAGAGTTGATAAGATTTGTAAATATCATTTGAAACTAATAATTTTCACGCTTTATTTAAGTCAAGCAATTACATTTTTAAAAATGAAAGAAGTTAAACAATATAAAAATTTGTAAATATTGTAAATATTTTTAGGTAATAAAGAAATTAAGGAATGTTTTAATTAAAATCTTTCATTTTCTACTACATTTTTAAAAATGAAAGAAGTTTAACAATATAATTATTCTAATATAATTTCTAATTCAGGTATTATTTAAAGTACAAATGCATAATTTAGTGAAGCAATTCTTATTTAAATACTTTTATTTAATTAATTTGTGTATCTGAAATGTATTTATTGAAAAATAAGTGGGTTTTACTATTTATCACGGTTATTTATATATATATATATTGGAATTGTTACAAAAGGTTCTTTTAAACGTAACTTAGTACATTAATTTATTTTAGAAGTTCAAAATGTTCAAAACGTATAAAGAGTCCTTCAAAGTACTTTAAAAGGATTTTTTATTCACTATATAATCCATTTTTTTTTTTCAAACTTAGAAGTTAGTTTCAGTGCCGTAACTAGCCTTTTATGCACCCGGTGCGAGCTTCTACAACTGCGCCCTTGAAAAAAAATTATTTAAGAGGGGGTTTACATACGTAGCGTCAAACCATTCGAAGTCGCACCGTTACTAATCCTTTGGCTGGACGCGTTTTCGAAACGGGTTTACAAGGTCGAACTTTGACCGACGGGAAATCGGGGCGATCTTTTTTTTTGGGTTTTTTGTATTTTTAGGAACTCTTTCCAGAGTGGAAACAAATTGGTCAAAGCTTATTTCAGTTGTTTAATATTTTTTGGATTGTGACATATATACAACGAAACTTTGATGAAAATTATTTGACACTCGCGTCTGGTGTTAATAGAAATCAATTGCAAGCTAGACGGCGTATCTTTTACAACAAGTTAATCGTTGAAAATTTTAACATCGCATACCATTCCAGTAAGTGACAGAAATAATAACTCACGAATTAAAAGAACCGAACTGTAATTTATTGACCGTTCCTGTCTACTTCGAATATTTAACAATACTGCCCATAAATTGAAAGGCCATGATATTTATACAGAAAATCAGAATATAAAAAATTAAGTTTAGATAACAATCATCTTACTCTGCGATTAAAAAACACATTACAAATAATAAAAACGTGTAGTTGCGAACATCCCGGTGTTATTAAAATATCATTTTAATTATTCAGATTACATTATTCCATTGGAAGTAAGCATAATTTATTGATGGGTCGCTGCAGCACACGGACAGTTGTCTTGACGGTGACCACTCTTACACAACCATCTGCGCCAGGATGTATCTCCGGTATTCTGCCCAGCTTCCATTTGGTCGGAGGAAGATCTTTGTTCTTAAGTAGGACGAGATCGTTGACATGTAAGCTTCGTTTGAATGAAAGCCATTTAGGGCGTTGTTGTTCCATCTACGCCAAAAGCGCTGAAGGAGTTTTTGTCCCAACTGCCATCGTGTGAGATGGTTTGTTTAGGTAGTCGTTAGGTCTGGTTCTGGAATTGCAGTCAAGGCGTCACCAAATAGGAAATTTCCGGGTGTTACAGCCACAAGGCTGTCGGGATCAGTTGATAATGCTACAATTCAGGCACGCTTCAATTTCCAACGTCAAAGCAGTCAGTCCCACGATTCGCCTTAGATGAGACCTCCAAAGGTTGGTGCGCTGCGTGGATTAAAATGCCAGCGAATACCTTCATTCGATGTCGACCGTGAAATTGCACCGCGACTACTCCGTGTTGTAGTGAACTTTAGAAAAACCTTGAGTTCTAGATTTGCACCGTGGAAGTTGGACCCACAGTCGCTATAAATGTCGGAGCTCTATCCTCTTCGACCTGTGAATCGTCTCAAGGCAGCTAGGAAGGCATCTGCAGTCATGTCGCTAACAATTTCAAGGTTAATCGCTCGGGTTACAAAACAAACGAAGAGATCTACGTACGCCTTGAAATGGTCCGGCGTAGTCCACACCGCATCGTAAGAACGCTCTAGCTGGGTTGACGCGTGCTGCTGGTAAATCTGCCGTTTTTGCTGGAGGATGGTCGCTTTCTGTCGGACTCATGGCACGCAACGTCGAATATGAAATCTGACCGCATCTCGAATGCCGAATACCCAGAAGCGTCGCTGAATGACTGATATAAGCAGCTGCGATCGGCATGTAAATGCCTTAAATGTTCATGGACAAGTATAAGATCTGTTAATTTGTTTCTTCGTGGTAAGATCATCGGATGGAATCGATCGGTATTCATTTTTGCTCTTCGAATCCGATCTCCAACTTGAAGTAATTCATCTGGATCAAGAAATGCATTTAATGACTGTAATTTACTTTTTGACAGAATTGGTGAAGATGTCCTTAACATCTTATTTCTTCACTGAAATTTTGTTGTTGAACTGTCTTTACTCATTATTTGAGTGCGGAGTCGATTTCGGTTGCAGATAACGGACCAGTTGTCCTGTTAGGTTTGGACGTTCGAGTGTTTTTCAGGAATCGATGGATGTATGCCGTAACTCGAAGTAACACGGACAATGATGAGTAATTATCAAGTAAGGACGCATCTACCTTACCCAGCGTAGAAAGTGCAGGAATAGGTGGAGCATCGAGTAGGCACTTTTCAGTTTCGTCTGGAATGACTTGATGGTGGGATGCCGTAGCTTGATTGAGCCAAGACGGCCCATTCAACAAATAATGAATAATTGTGGAATTCAACGGCGGACATACCCCCAGAGGCGCAATCAGCTGGGTTGTGTTCACCTTTGACATGATGCCATTGTACTCCAGTGACCGAACCTTGGATCTTTGATACTCGGTGATAAACGTATTCCAACGTTGTGGTGGTGAAGCAAGCCATCCAAAGACCGTCATCGAGTCGGTCCAACAGTAAGTTTCTAAGGTGGTTTTCTTAAGTGCTTCATGGGTTGTCTTGACTAGACGAATGAGAAGCACGGCGCCACAAAGTTCGAGCTTCGGCAATGACACTTGTTTCAGGGGTGCTACCTTGGTTTTTGCTGCGATCAAATGCGTTTGTACTTTACCATCCTGATTTCTGATCCGTAAGTATACTGACGCAGCGTTAGCCTTCTCGGACGCATCGCAGAAACCTTGGAGGCTTAATTCTTGAGCTCGCTGTTGCGAGATGTGACGCTGAATGTTTAATCGTTTGATCTCCTTCAGGTCTATCTGAAACGCCTTCCAATTCTGGTTAACACCTTCATGGAGATGATCGTCCCAATCCAACTTGAGTTTCCATAAACCTTGAAGTAAGAGTTTCGTTTTGATGATTATTGGGTCTAAGAGTCCTATCGGATCCAAGATCTTAGCTACTTCAGAAAGAATGACTGGTTTAGTTATCGGCTCTGGTCATCAAATCATCGACATAGAAGTCTTCAGTTAGAGCCAGTGCTGCTTTAGGACATTGTTGTTGAACGTCTATCGCTAGTTGCTTGAGCGTTCGTGTCGCAAGGAACGGAGCAGACGCAGTACCATAGTAACTTGTAGTAATTGCTCTGATGGACTTGTGCGTCAGATAATTCGTTGTAGATTCTTGTCCTGTGAATGGACTAAGATTTGTGTGTACAGTTTCTCAATGTCTACCGTCATTACGACCGCGTGTAGCCTGAAACGAATCAATAACAATATTAAGTCGTCTTGAATTTTCGAAATACTTGAAGCCTGAACAAGACGCGTCTCCTGATCCCGATTTCGATCGCTTAGATTTTTCTTTAATAAATTCCGTTTTAAATTTTTCCATTTATTTCTAATTTGTTGCCAATCCTTATTTTTAAACCCTAATTTTTTCAACTCTTTTTCGATATTTTTAAAAATGTCTGCATTATTATGCCTTTTCCCATCTAAAATACGTAGCAGCTTTTTTTCATGAATAACATTAATCAAAGCTTTAATTTACGAATCGGTAAATCTTTTGCGGAGGATTTTTTACGGAAAAACCTCTACGAAAGGGTTCGACAGCGTCTTTATGGCGATTTCGGGTCGCTCCAATTAAAAAAGTCTACCTCATGCTGTCGCACCTTTCTACCAAAAATGGAGAGATACGTTCTGTCGAATTTTTGCGTTTACATGACGAACCAAAAAAAGATCGCTCTGTTTGTCGCGTAAAGTGCGACCATGTAAACGCGGTCTAAGTATAGGTCCGGGTCTGGTCATTTCGGCGCCCCTCCAGGGTTTGCACAGTGTGCCTGGGCACCGCTGGCACCGCCCTAGTTACGGCGACGGCGAGTGGGGAAAAGGCACTCTCGAGAGTGGAGTGCGTTCGGCAAAAGTGAAATCGTGGAAGATTAAAATTAACCATTTTTTTCCAATCTCATTCTCTAGTGAGAGTGAAGATGTTTAATTTTATTCACTCTCATTCTAGAGTGAGAGTGAAGATGTTTAATTTTATTCACTCTCATTCTAGAGTGAGAGTGAAGATGTTTAATTTTATTCACTCTCATTCTAGAGTGAGAGTGATTTTTTTTAATATTTTTCACTCTCATTCTAGAGTGAGAGTAGATGGTTGAATTTCATTCGCAATTTTGCCCAGGTCTGCAACCACAGTAGTGTTATCAGATAACGATATTTGTGTATCATTAAATACAAGCTACTTAATATCCAAGTATTCAAAATACTTTCCGAGAGTTGATATGTGTTTTGTAGTAATAATTAATTTAATTAGCATCAAAAATAAATTAAAATCAGGGTTTGAACCGAGGGGCTAACCACTCTTAGAAAATCTGTACACCGGATTACGCTTAGATTAGCACTGCCAAAGGCAGGGACTTCAAAGATTACGCGTAATCCCATTAGTACAGTCAAAGGTACGGCTCTGTACACCGATTACGCGGAGTGATCAGCCCCTCGGTTTGAACTCCAAAATCACTTAGCCTAACCTGAGCTCCGTGTAAAGTGTTTCGGGAAATCTTACCGACTAATTAAGAGTACACCCAATATTTTGTTTAGTTTTAGCGAAGTTGGTGGTGGGTGACGTGGAATAAACAGTAAGAGCACGTAGTAATATTTTATGGAAAGGCCTATTCACGCTATCGCCTAATAACATAAACAACATTGTTTACCCGCCAAAAAACCTTACAATATCTATCTATTTCACCCATAGTTTTCAAAATGTACGAAGCTAAGCTACCCAATTAATAATAATTAGACGTAAGGAGAGCATCGGCTTGAGCATGTTGGAACTTAGGATGAAAGATAATACAGTCACACCAAAGATAATCTAGACCAGCGTGGGAAATAAGGCGGTGGCAGTGGGCAAATGACCAGTTTAAAAATTGCCCGGACCAGTTTATTAATTAAATCGGAGGGGGGTTAGTGGTCCACTGGACCACTTAATTAATTCGAGCATATGTAACATAATTACTCATAAGTATGCCACTGTACCTTTATTCCATTCAAAAATTTTCACTAACGGTTTGTTTCACCACGAACCAGTAAAAAGGTGGACCAAGTTAGATTTTAACCTTTTTATTCATCCTAGTAATTTTGGGAGTCACACTATTGGCTTCTAATATATTTATTTAAGCCAATGGAAAACCTCGAAATTGAGAGAGAATTTTTTTGCGTCGGAATTTTAGTCAGCCAATGTAGCTTTATTGAAATTTATAAACTCGCTCGGTTTGTGCGGATGAAGTTAAATTATGAGTGATTTAGAAAAATAAAAGGTTGGTGAAAATTACCAATAAGTGAACGCTTTCCGAAAATGGAACAAGACGTCGAAGTGGGATATTCCACCAGCGTTATTAAAACCCATATGAAGACTAGAAGAATTAGGCCTAGGCTCAAAAGAATCTTCAAAGACCTTGTAGATGCGCCAGAAAAGCTCAACCAGAATTTCAACTATTTTTCCAATAAACCTGTATCTTTTATTTGACACTGCAAATTTATTTTAGAACGTGAGTCTCCGAGAACTTCATTAATTTGCTAATTAATTACAACAGAACTTGACCTATATTGTAGTGCATTTTTGCTCCTAAGCCATGGTTGTTCAAACCGGTTTGTTTACTAAAATAATGGCCGTCGGTTTATCAGACGTAGAGCTAATTATACGACGGCATAATCGGCATTTGAGATTCGATGACGTCAAATATGACGTCAAATATTACGTAAGGTACGGATGACGCAATATCTGTGCAACAAACAGTTAGTGAAGAAATAGAGCTAGTGGCATACTTATGAGTAATTATGTTACATATGATTCGAGGCGTTTTAATTTTTTTTTGTAGTTCTGCTTGAATATTTTGCAATTGGTAGTTCCAAATGTTATATTATTAGTCTTTGGATTTAGAGGTCCGTGTAACGGCGGCTGCGGCCTTGAAAAATGCCCGCTTGTAAATAAAGGCAAATAACCTTAAACTGCCAAAAAAAAGTGATAGAATTTCATATTCATTGGTTGACGAGTTTTTTGATATAACTAATTGTGATAAAAGTATAACGTTTTCATACCATAGCTTTAAACTGCTAAAAAGTAATACATTTTCACATACATTTTTTGTAAGCTCATAAATAGGCAATAAAATACTAATTAGTTATAAACGATATCTTGCGTTTAGTTTAGTTAGTTTGTACACTCCAATTTGAATTTACCCTATTAAAAACGGTTAAAAGTTAACATAGTACAAGTACATACGCTATTCCAATGTAGCGGACGACCTGCACTGGTCATAGACCAGTTTATTTATTTTAGGCCAGGGGGGTCAGTGGTAAAATGTCCACTTTAAAAAAAATCCTTATTTCCAGCCGGATCTAGACTACCTGCCGCGGAAACGCGCTTTGCCGTCGGACGAGATTGGAACGCGAACGGAGTCGTCGAAGAATTACCGGCTCGTCACGTGAGCGCCATTCGATATTCGGCACAGCCGCGAAATCTCGGAATAAATAAAATTGAATTTGCCAAGCGATCTAAATTGCCAGGATGTAATTCGAAAACCACGCCGTAGTTAAGCGCGTAATCTTAAATGTCGAACTACAACGAACACGACAAGACTAACTCCACCAACTACATTATACCAAGAATAAAACTATCACCCCACCTCAGAACTTAGGTGCTAAATTCAAAAGCAGAAAATACTCACGAAACAAAAAGAAGACTCGTTAACCCTAAATCCTTGATAAGATAACAGCAGTCGAAGACAAATGAATCTTTCCGAGTGAAGCGAGATAAAATGTTTTTTTTTACTTGTCATATATCCCCCCTCCTTGCTGAGGCTGAGGAGGGGGGGGGGGGTGGGAGAGAGAGAGAGAGAAATCTGGGGGATCTGTGAGGGGAGGATACTTCATGGTCCGTAGTCTGCGAAAGTGACCCCCCAGAGATAATTTTTTTTTTTTTTGGGGGGGGAGTGTTTTGTAAGGTACGCCTTTTGAAGGCTACATTGGGCGTTCGAAAGTGGTTTCGTTCCCTTAATTCTTTGGAGGGGACGTGGTCCTCTACGTTACGGCGATCACAGGGCTGTTCAGGGTCCGTCGAGAAAAATACACTAATGTGACTGTTAGGCAGCGCTGCCAGTTAGCAAATTTGGCCGCCCGATTGCGCTCCTTTTGAAAATAACAGTGGAGGGCAAAATCGCGATTTTTTTCGCATCAAATTCACCCGTTAGCTTCAGCCCGTATAATATCAGATAATATATTTTAATACGTTCGAAGCTTTCGCATTGTGATCTATTATTAGAAACCGTTCCTTCTGAGTAGGCTTTCCCCAATTCGTTGATATGATCGTGGCTCTAGAGATCTGCTAAGGCTTTGTTCCGGGGAAAGAAGTTCAGTTTTTTGAAGCTAAATCGAACGAATTAGTTATTTCTAAATCAAAATGAAGATTCCCGTAAATTTGTCGATGCAAATTCGAGAATAGTTCAAATTTTGGAATGGGTAGCATAACCTCCAGGAGTTTGAATTCGAGTTCGAGATGCGAATTTGGGAAAATTGTACTGAGGAGTTCAGAATCACAATTCAGAATTTATTTCACCTAGAGGGAACATCATTTGACGTTTTTGTTTCTACCACTAGAAATAGTTGAATCAGAATCATGATTACTATTCAGTGACTAAATATGGGTTTTATCACATACAATCGGAAACATCGTACAAAATCCAACACCGTTTGTATTCGAAAGTTAGATTGACGTTGAATAAATAGTATTATAACTAGAGCATAGCGCCGATCAAATTTTCAACGGCGGCGGCGGCGGGTAAGATAATTAGTTCTAATAATTTTCTAATTTGCAGAAAATAATCGGCGGCGGCGCCTAAGGGGAAAAACTGTCCGCCCCCTCAGAAATAGCGCCAGCCTTTTAATAGACCGCTAGAACTTCAACTGTTAAACACTTTTTAAAATAATACATTTTTAATAGAATGTATTTAATTAAAATAGGAACCACTTGTTTCCAAAACGAGAAAGAGGCAACTTTGGTTACATACTATCATTTGTAACTTATTTAATAATAAGTGTGCCAGAAAGAACTTTTTATCAATGAGACCTTGTTGCAAGGATAAGACGTAATTGACGTCACTTCCCAGTCTATGACGGTTTTATCGTCATCAAAAGTAGTTCTCGCGGGGAGGGAAGGAATTTAAAACCAGTTTTACGTGACGTTAGTCCGTATTTTCTTTGGCGGCTGTGAAACAAGGTCTTATTTAAATTTTTAATACAGAGATGTTAAACAGAGGCACGTTTAAGAGTAACTATGATACATATGATACTATTTAACTAAAACATTTACGCTCGTAATAACAATACTGTACTTATTTACTACCATTTAACTAGAATTATTATCTATACACTCTTTTTCGCGGTCTTTTCGACCTCTCTTTGTGGCCGCCCGCTAGTCGGCCATTACTTGGGGGGTCTAGGCTCGGGTCTTTGGTCCCAGGATATGGAGAATGGGGGTTAAGGGGGATAAACTCAACATGAACGCGCCCAGAAAAATTCACAAACTTAATGCCGGGACATAGCCAAGTTTTTTCGACGCGGAACTGAAATTATGGCTGGTCCGCCTTGTTCAACTTAAGCCTCGGCTTTCTCCTTTGCTTGTGGCATTCTTGATAGCTGGCACCCGGGTTGTGGATTATCAATTTCGTCTTTGCTGGACCATTAATATGAACTTGTTTTCGAGGCGTGAAATAAATATAGTCCGAAGAGCGATGGTGTTGTTTTTACATTTTTTAGATTATTAACTTACTTTTTTTATCCAGATATTGTTCATAAGCTCGAGGGGCTAACCACTCTTAGAAAGTCTGTACACTGGATTACGCTGAGATTAGCACTGCCAAAGGCGGGGAGTTCAAAGATTACGCGTAATCCCATTAGTACAGTCAAAGGTACGGCTCTGTACACCGATTACGCGGAGTGATCAGCCCCTCTCATAAGCTTTAGGCCAACACGTTCATTTCACGCCTTAAAAACAAGACGTTGCGTACGAGGAGCGTGAACAAGTTTCGCTCATAGCCTCCCACTCTACGCGATTGGTTAACCCTATGGACTGGAAGCAAAATCCGCGTAACTTTTTTACGGTCATTTAGAGAAATATTGATTTAAAATTTTGAAATTTATATTCTTGAGGTACGCGCATTTTAGAACGTGTATATCTCGGCAAACCTTTATGATAAAAGACGGTTTGTACTCGGAAGGAGGACATGGAATTTCCGTCCGCGTCAATGGTTCCCTGCAAAGACCTCGGAACTAACTCGCTTGTTCCGATAAAACACTTCAACAGCATTCTCAGAAACGCTTTAGATAGAATGTTTTTTTGTGATAAAATGTCGCCGCGAAATAAAACTGTTGTTGGCATCGCTGTAGAGGCTTAGACCAAGAAACACAGGGACGTCGCACGGTATATATTTCGCGCCGAAGCTTCGTTGCGGCTGCCTATTTCCTATTTATCTCGCGCTGTGTCGCTAGTAGTGAAGGTGAGTCAATTTTTATTGGCTATTTGAGTCACGTGCACAGCCCAACAATCAGTCAGCACGTGGCCTGCAAAACGAAATTTCTGGTATGTTTTTTAATATTTGTGTCCCGAAAATATGAAAAAAATATAAAATAATTTAAAAATATGTAACTCTTAAGCAGCGTTCAGACTATGTGAAAATATTACGTTAGCATCGGTCGTGTCGTTTCGGTTATGTTGGTCGCGTCGGTTCGTTCATTTCACTGTTCAGAAAGGAACCAACCTTGCACGGAGATTAAAATAAAAAGTGATTGTTCATCCAATCAGAGCTCAGTAATAACGGCGGAAAATTGAAATAATTTTTTATCCACCTCTGATTGGTTATAGTATTTCGATGGTTCTAAAGGTCGCCACTACCTAGAGTCAGCGCTGATGAGGCATAAGGCTATATGCCTGCTATGAACTTTTTGAGCGGAACGAAATGAAAAAATGTAAACGACACGCGTGAAAATTTAAAGTCTCTGTTGAGAAATCTGAACGGTGTAAGAAATCGAAAGAACCGACACGATCGACGCAAACGTAATATTTTCACATATTCTGAACGCAGCTTTAGCTGATTATTTTTTTTCAAAATCTTTAAAAAACGTTATTTTTATATCTCATGGATGGCGTCTATTGACTATCTGTATCACCTAACCCCCCCTCTCCCTACCTCAGCCGCAACAAAGCCCCGCCGAAAAATAAAGCGTTAGGTAAGCTATGAGCGAGACGTCCCTGTGTTTCTTGGTCTAAGGTAGAGGTATGTGGAATCTTTAGTGACAACTTGAAATAAATTTATCAATATGAAATCCGAAAAAATAACTCATTTCCAAATTCCATTTGCGCGATGGAAAGACGAATGTTTAAAGGCACTATATCACGACCTATTTAAAAAAAAACTTTCTTGTAGTTCCATTTTTTTAAATAGATGGCGTCAGGGTAGAAACGGACCTCCTAAAGTTTTGCTCGTATTTGACGGGTAAGGTTTGCCATGTGGCGAAGATAGAAGAGTCCATTACAGGTTTCCGGGTAGAACATCGAAAAAAGGATGTTCAATATGGAACCCGCAAATGGGCTTTTCTATTTCGCACCCCGGCGGGCGGCCAGTCTCTACTTGTGCCGATAGCTGTAGGCAGTATATTTCAATCCCATTTGTCAGGACGATAATTAATAGGCGAGATACGGAGGGGGGGGGGGGTCGTGGCGAAAATTGAAAGGGTAGGGCGAATTTTGACCGAGTTTTTGAAAGTTTGCTTGATTGAGTAGAACAGTGTAAGGAGCTTCTAAATACTGTCCGCGAAAAATGGAGAAAAGCGAAAAAAATAAGCAATATAAACTAAATTTAGGACTCGAAGGGTTTGAGCGTTGGTCACAAATATGCAGTTTATAAAATATTTGTTTGATAAATGGTGAGTGCAAAACTTTTATTTACGAGGCAAATCAGTTCGTTGATTTCTTAAATTTTAATTCAATCAGTCATACTTATAGGTATTATGTTACTTATGATAAGAGGGATATCCCCCCTGTAGCTAAGGCCGTGGCACCATTTTACCGAAATAAGCCGATTTGCAAGTTCAAATTCAAACGGCATTTTTATTTTAAATAGTAAGTGGATTTATTGATTTATAATTGGATTGATCTGCTCTTTTTTAATATCGATAATTTGTTACATAATAACGGCGTTATTTTAACAGGGACGAATATGAAAACTGTAAAGACTCACAAATGAGATTACTGAATTCAACGTATGATTACACTAGAAAGAAAGGTATCAATTGGGAAATTAATGAAGCAGCGAAAAATTTACGATAGCTACGGCTACTCATACAATTAATTTCAGATGTAAGTCTGCAAACGGAAATTTTTCCCAATACTGAAGAGATGAAAACTCCCAATAGAAGAACACATGATTTCAATAATGTGGGAAATTCAATTTCGCCGGTGTCCCGTTTTAGAACGAGTTCATTGAGGAGGGAATTGTTTTTCACTACTTTCATGTTTTTTTTATTGAATAATATCTTCACATACATTATTTATAATTTACAAACCCTCCTACCTAAGCATAGCTTGTATTTAGGAGGGGGGGTTAATGTATCTTATACAATAATAGTATTACAGACAACATAGTAGATTGTGATCAGGTGGGCATATTATTACTGTGAATTTTCCACAATGGTTATGAACTCAGAGGATTTAAATAATGAGTTAATTTCTATATGGAATTTGTCAAAAGATACTATTTTTCTCGTATCGGAATTTAGAATATTATATAATTTTGGACCAAGGTATTGCGCGTTTCTTTGGGTATTAGTTTTTTAAATAGAGGTAATTTTACCTTCTGTTCAGTTTAAAATCTTGTGGAGCGAATAATAGGACTTATTACATTATTATTATTAAAAGAAAACATAAAACCCTTAAATTATCGTATGTAAAATTTTTCTTATTGTAAAATATTTCCACATACTCCACGTTAAAAACACTATAAAACCTACAAATTAAAATTCTTGTAAATATCAAAAACTTGAAATACATATCCCTACTATACACGTTTTCAGTATCAAACCTGTTAAACCAATTTACCACAAACTTATAAAAAGTATTCATAAAATTATAAACTTGTATGTATTCCTTGATTTTATCAAAATGTGTTTCTAATAAACACGCTTCCCGTGTCCAACCTTGTAGGTTCAATTTGTAATTGTTGTTGAACACGTTAAATAAACATTTCATTTCATTTCATTTCATTTGATGGTGGTTTAGTTTTAAAGTAATTTAACAGTACAATTTTATAAAACAAGTACTTTAATTATAACTTTTTCAGAATTCTAACTTCTTTATTGCGCAGCCGTTCAAGTATTTTGTATAGATCTGCTTGTAGATATCATTTCAGGAAAAATTTTAAAATTAAAATTATAAATATGCTGCAATATTATACAGGGTCTTTTATTTTATGCTCGAAAAAGTGCTTTTTTCAAAACTATGTTTTATAAAAAGTTGAAATTTCAGTGTACGTTATCCATATCGGGGGACACTCGATAACGAAATTTCATCGAAATCGTAAAATATTTTCACGTTTTTTGATAATGCAATTTTGTAACTGCAAAAACGTCTTTTAGCTTGCCCAACTGGTCAATTTTTCAAGTCTTGTTTTTTCGGTGAAAAATTGCTTTTTTGTTTTAACACCAACGATATTTCTACGTTTTCGATGACGCTCTAAAAGTTTATCATTGTCCTTTTTTCATGTTACATCTAGCGGTGAAAAATTAAATTTTCAAAAAACGTTAAAATATTTTACGATTTCGATGAAATTTCGTTAGTGAGCGTCCCCCGATATGGATAACTTTCTAGAAAACGTAGTTTTTGAAATGAAATCACTTTTTCGAGAAAAAAAAACTGTACACTCCACTTGGGAAAGCTAAGGATAATTGTTATCGCTGTTACTTTATATTTGTACGACTAATTAATTGTTGAAAACATTTATTGTATGTGATTAATTTAGAAATTAATTTGGGGAGAAAATGAGTGAAATAAACGCAACGTTATCAACAAACTGTTCTTCTCCCACGTAAGGGAAATATATCACTAATAAATTTCAAAGTGGATTGGTTACTAAATTAATTTTGATTTTCCAGAACACCTCGCACGAATAACCCTGAAGATAATTTCACCTTCATAAGCCCAACAGGTGGCGTATCTTCGGCGTTTAATTCGCCCTTACTTGTTGATAATTAAAAGGTTTTAATACCTCTAAGAGGGTGACTGATATTTGTTATACCACTTTCAGGCTATTAAAAAAAATGATTTTACATCAAAAGATGCTGCGCAGGAGAAATTGGAAATTGCGTTCCTCTCTAATATTGAAGAATTAGTAAAGCAGGCATTTGGATTAAATTGTTTTTGCGAAGATTCCCTCGAATACAAAAAAACCTCTGCCGTCATATTTAGTTGGGAATGCCCCTCGGGTCGTGGAATTGGCCATAAACCGGAATGGTATTACGCAATTTGGATTTTTAAAATCACGAAACATAAAAATAACCCTTATTGTACGATGAAAAATATTTTATTCAGCTCCCGAAAGTGAAAGCGCCCTAATTGATTATACAAAATGGTCATTATGACCGAAAAGCGTCTCATATCGAGTTTAGCGCCCAACTACGTCTGTAACGTCACTGATTTTATTGCGCGATTGTGGCTCTTTTTAGCATTTAGTTACCTGTTTAGTGTACAAGACTTCATAATACCAACAACTATATGGTTCTAATTCAATTATAAAATAAAATAAAAACGACTCGAAATTATATGTAAGTAAAAGTTTTAATGTTAAAAAACCGACTAGTTTCGTCTTGGAAGAGGGTTTCGGCATGTTAAAAAGTGTACTATATATTAACTAAAATTTCTTAATAAATAAATTAACTAAAATTTCTTAAAATTAAAATTAAAATAAAAGGTAAATTTCAAACATTTAATAATTAAATCTTTTTTTTAGAAGAAAAAGATATTACTTCTTTAAAATAGTATAAAATGTAGGTATAGCCAAGAATGTATTTATTTACTTTCAGGGAGAATGAATACGCGATTTACGAGGTAATCGCCCCCTTTTTGGAGGCTAGTGCTGTGGAAGCTACCGGCTTCGATGCACCGACAAGGAATGTCAGCCAATGAAAAAGGCGTGCCGACATCTCATGACGGCGCCCACAGAAATGCTCTCGTAAATCCCGTATATGTCAAGACTATCGACGGACACGTTGAGCCCCTACCCCTTCACGCTAGAGGGGGGGGGGTAGAAAAAGGAGGCGGTCTTATTTTTTTGCGTCCTCGCAGCAGCGTTAATCGCGTCGAAAAGCGTAATTTTTAAGAACCAATGAGATTGCAGTATTATTTGATTTTATTAAAGCGGAGGAGCATACCGGGGGCCACAACGGGTGGAATTAGAGAAACGCTAAAAATAATCTCAACATATTCATTCTCCCTGAGAATGAATAAATACATTCTTGGTATAGCAAAATAAGAAGAACCCCCAACTTGTCCAAATGAGAAATTGGTCGAAAACTATTGACAGGTGCTTGGCGAAATTGAAGAAGGGGTTTCGGGAATATCGGGACAGGCTTTAAAAAAAATTGAAATGCATACACTCTTTTATATCCTTATTTGTGAGAGCTGCCATTTTATTACAGGTCTGATTTCAAATAGCGCGTGAAAGGCCGCTTCACGCGGTCAAGTGCACGCGACGTCTCGAGCTGATCAGCACGTGCAGGCGCCCTTGCCTGTACTATTTTAAATTAGGTCTGTAATGAAATGGCCGACTTCGTAAAAGAGTGTATACGCCAAAATTTTAATTCTGATAGAAGATTCATTCTTATTGTAGACTAAAATTCTTAACTATGGAAAACTGTCTAAGCCTTGTACATATAACTAACGCGTAAGTTTAAAAATAAAATCCACTATTGTACAGTTTGAAAATTTTAATTTGCGCGCTACGCACGTTTCGACTCGATCGCACGAGTCTTCTAAAAATTCTTCTTACGTCAAAGTACGCGGATTAAAGATGCGCAATCATGCTTCAGCCAAAACTGATAAACCAGTCTAATAAGCAATGTAAGGAAACTGAAACGGAGTTTAAATTATTTATTGCCATATCATTTTATATTTAAAGTAGATTATAGACAAGTTGGCAAGCCAAAATATACCTCTCCTCGGAAGAATTGTCCCTAGTGGTATTAATTTCTCGAGATAACCCTTAAAGATATATCTCCGCAATTTAGAGTTATTTGTTAAAAATATTAACCCATTTCTATCCCGCCCGGTATAAAATTTTAATTATAATTAAAATAATTGAGACGAAACGACCAATTTTAATTTATTCAGAATATCATAAGTTAAGTAGTTACAACAGTAAGTTGGACGTACTATAACAATGCACAATTGAATTAAACCCTTTTACAGAACAAGTTTATCAGTTAAATGTAATACGAAGCAAATTTTAATGAAATATCTACAGAGGCCTTTTGGAATTACTCGCTTACGAAATACTTGCCGCATCTTTAACGCTCATTTTATTTCAACACTCGCCCTTGATGAAGATACCGTAGATATCTGGTAGTGGACGACTCGTTCACTTCCTGTTGACGTTGTGACGCATACCACATGAAAAAGACCAATGCCGTCCAATTTCCAATATCATATAATGACTCGCACACCCAAGAAATCATTGACTGCGTTAGAAATCGTAGATATCCAAATATCCACACCAAATGTATTTACAAGAAGCAAAAACCTTACCATCAACAAAGCACAGAGAGCCACTTGACTAACCGCCAGCTTTTAGAGCAATTAACGTTAAATTATCTCCTTTGAATTAACAGAACTATATATAGGTCGTTAAGAAAGTGGACCACCCACAGGGTCTACCCTTTAACCCTCTAATCTCGGCTGACTGCGCTAAAACAAGATTTAACCTTTAAAAAATACCAGATTAGGCCTTCATAAATTCATTAATAAAAAAAGACTTTATTACATATTATGCTTACGATGCCTGTCTTAATTTCAGTGAATCTAAGCAGCTATCGGTGGTTCTGTGGTAGAGCGCTCGACTGCCAAGCCGAATGGTCTGGGTTCGAAACCTGGGTGGCGCATTTGTTTTTAATCAATAGAGAAACGCTAAATTAGAATTTCTTCGATGCAATAATTTCAATTTCAATTCTATTTCAATTAAACCAAAATTTCGTACTCTATTAAATACGCTTCCGATAAAGCTGAAGGTCTAATTTTCAATAAGGCGTAACAAGTGTCGGTGGTTCTGTGGTAGAACGTCCGCCTGTCAATCAGGAGGTCTCGGGTTCAAATCCCGCCCGATGCGATCGCAAATTGATACTAAGACGAATACCGTGTACAACTGGTGGAAACCCTGCCATTGGACGTTGAGAGGTAGCATTACACTCAGCACTCGGTCCGTCCCAAAGTCATTAAGAAGAAGTTGGAGAGGAAACGCCCATATAAACACAACAAACTCAACATGCACATCCATCAAAACACAACAAATTCAACACTCACAACCTACGCATAAACATTACAAAAACGTAACACACCAAACCGTCACGACGGTGAGCGAAAAAACACCATCCAAACCAAACCGCAAATGCATCCGTTAACGCTCACCGTCACACGGTGGTTTTGCCAACCCTTTGAGAAACTGCGTACGCAGTGATTACACTTTGCACCGAAAATGCGAACGCGTTCGCAGTCCTGACAGACAGACACACCCACAGACCCACCCACAGACCCACCCACAGACCCACCCACAGACCCACCCACAGACCCACCCACAGACCCACCCACAGACCCACCCACAGACCCACCCACAGACCCACCCACAGACCCACCCACAGACAGACACGGTCGTTGTATAACCCCTCCTAGGGGACTTTGTCCCCTCGGAGAGGTAAAAATACGAAAGAAGCTTTTAGGACATTTAATGCTATCAAAATCAAACTGCAAATGCATCTTACTAATCAAAAAACTGTAAGCGGTATTGATCGAAAATCTTGTAGCCAAATTGCGATTATCACTAAATCTTTGTCACGTTATCAAAGTTATTAGTTAAAGGCTTTGCCCAGTTATCGTTTTGACGTGAAAGCGGGAATGGTTGGTAGCCACTTCAGGAATTTGTGCAGATTTTACAAGTGTTCCAAAAAGTGTTACAGTAAATGCAGCTGAATGTAATTTTTCCCTCCTCATATATGTCAAAAGATACTTCGTTTTACGCTTAACTTATCATAACTTTACACGAAGCATTGCATAAAACGTTTATATATGATCTAAAAAAACTAATAAAAACCTAATTGCAGTTCATTTCATCAAAAAGTAAATGGAACCGTAACGCTATATAGAAATTTCGAGCTTTTAATTAATATTGGCCGAATTACCGTTTAGGTTGCTTTTTTATTGAAGAGAGTCAGTGATGGGGAAAGATCCAAATCTCTCTATAACCGTTTTTAAAAAACAAATGATATTCAGGCGTCTGACTTTCCTTCCATTTTAATTTATTTTATTAAAATATTATAATCTTTAACCAATTAAACTAAATTAGAAAATCCGCAGACTTCAAATTAAGAATTAATTTATAAAACGTTGATTAATTGCGTATTTGAACAAAGATTTCGCGATATGCGTAATGCTTAAATAACGACGTAAAAGGAATAACGACCAAAACGTCAAACCGCAAAACTCTCAATATTTTACGTATTATAATAAAGTACATTTATACTGAAACTACAGAAAATAAACGGGGAATTTAAGGTATTTGAAATCTACAAACCATTGTACACTCTGTTTGAAAAGTCTTCGACAGCTGAAATTTTTGCCCTCTTTTTAATTCTGCTAAAAAACTATAATAGATAGTTCGATGAAACCAATTGAAACTTTCATTTATTTTCCAATATCTTTCGTTATTTATTGGTTTCGTCCGCCAAAAATTAATAGTTTGGCGGGAACCGTCAAAACTCATTTTTGACACTTTTTTAAATATTGGTTCTACGGCACTGACTCGTGCGTTTTTGAATTCACAATGGTCGATTCATATTTAGAAAGTGGAAAAATTATCCCTCTACAACCAACGGTTGAGAAGTTATAGCGTTTCCAAACTTTCCTCGAAACTAGGAAACACCTAAAATTCATCAAGCGATTATAAATAACGCAACTTCGATGACAATTTGGAAACGCGATAACTTCTCAACCGTTGGTTGTAGAGGGATAATTTTTCCACTTTCTAAATATGAACCGACCATTGTGAATTCAAAAACGCGCGAGTCAGTGCCGTAGAACCAATATTTAAACATTTGTCAAAAATGAGTTTCGACGGTTCTCGCCAAACTATTAATTTTTGGTGGACGAAACCGATAAATAACGAAAGATATTGGAAAATAAATAAAAGTTGCAATTGGTTTCATCGAGCTATCTATTATAGTTTTCTAGCAGAATTAAAAAGAGGGCAAAAATTTCAGCTGTCGAAGACTTTTCAAACAGAGTGTACAATAAATGCGAAACAAAAAACCATAAATCATCCAGCACATTCGTCAAATATTTCAGATACAATCGAACATTCCATTTGGATCGAAGTGGCAGTGCAGACAAGAGCAACGCGAATTTGGCCGTCGCAGTGCAGACAAGAGCAACGTGAATTTGGCCGTGGCAGTGCAGACAAGAGCAACGCGAATTTGGCCGTGGCAGTGCAGACAAGAGCAACGCGAATTTGGCCGTGGCAGTGCAGACAAGAGCAACGCGAATTTGGCCGTGGCAGTGCAGACAAGAGCAACGCGAATTTGGCCGTGGCAGTGCAGACAAGAGCAACGCGAATTTGGCCGTGGCAGTGCAGACAAGAGCAACGCGAATTTGGCCGTGGCAATGCAGACAAGAGCAACGCGAATTTGGCCGTGGCAGTGCAGACAAGAGCAACGCGAATTTGGCCGTGGCAGTGCAGACAAGAGCAACGCGAATTTGGCCGTCGCAGTGCAGACAAGAGCAACGCGAATTTGGCCGTGGCAGTGCAGACAAGAGCAACGCGAATTTGGCCGTGGCAGTGCAGACAAGAGCAACGCGAATTTGGCCGTGGCAGTGCAGACAAGAGCAACGCGAATTTGGCCGTCGCAGTGCAGACAAGAGCAACGCGAATTTGGCCGTCGCAGTGCAGACAAGAGCAACGCGAATTTGGCCGTCGCAGTGCAGACAAGAGCAACGCGAATTTGGCCGTGGCAGTGCAGACAAGAGCAACGCGAATTTGGCCGTGGCAGTGCAGACAAGAGCAACGCGAATTTGGCCGTGGCAGTGCAGACAAGAGCAACGCGAATTTGGCCGTCGCAGTGCAGACAAGAGCAACGCGAATTTGGCCGTGGCAGTGCAGACAAGAGCAACGCGAATTTGGCCGTGGCAGTGCAGACAAGAGCAACGCGAACTTGGCCGTGGCAGTGCAGACAAGAGCAACGCGAATTTGGCCGTGGCAGTGCAGACAAGAGCAACGCGAATTTGGCCGTCGCAGTGCAGACAAGAGCAACGCGAATTTGGCCGTGGCAGTGCAGACAAGAGCAACGCGAATTTGGCCGTGGCAGTGCAGACAAGAGCAACGCGAATTTGGCCGTGGCAGTGCAGACAAGAGCAACGCGAATTTGGCCGTGGCAGTGCAGACAAGAGCAACGCGAATTTGGCCGTGGCAGTGCAGACAAGAGCAACGCGAATTTGGCCGTCGCAGTGCAGACAAGAGCAACGCGAATTTGGCCGTGGCAGTGCAGACAAGAGCAACGCGAATTTGGCCGTGGCAGTGCAGACAAGAGCAACGCGAATTTGGCCGTCGCAGTGCAGACAAGAGCAACGCGAATTTGGCCGTGGCAGTGCAGACAAGAGCAACGCGAATTTGGCCGTGGCAGTGCAGACAAGAGCAACGCGAATTTGGCCGTCGCAGTGCAGACAAGAGCAACGCGAATTTGCCCGTCGCAGTGCAGACAAGAGCAACGCGAATTTGCCCGTCGCAGTGCAGACAAGAGCAACGCGAATTTGGCCGTCGCAGTGCAGACAAGAGCAACGCGAATTTGGCCGTCGCAGTGCAGACAAGAGCAACGCGAATTTGGCCGTGGCAGTGCAGACAAGAGCAACGCGAATTTGGCCGTGGCAGTGCAGACAAGAGCAACGCGAATTTGGCCGTGGCAGTGCAGACAAGAGCAACGCGAATTTGGCCGTGGCAGTGCAGACAAGAGCAACGCGAATTTGGCCGTGGCAGTGCAGACAAGAGCAACGCGAATTTGGCCGTGGCAGTGCAGACAAGAGCAACGCGAATTTAGCCGTGGCAGTGCAGACAAGAGCAACGCGAATTTGGCCGTGGCAGTGCAGACAAGAGCAACGCGAATTTGGCCGTCGCAGTGCAGACAAGAGCAACGCGAATTTGCCCGTCGCAGTGCAGACAAGAGCAACGCGAATTTGCCCGTCGCAGTGCAGACAAGAGCAACGCGAATTTGGCCGTGGCAGTGCAGACAAGAGCAACGCGAATTTGGCCGTCGCAGTGCAGACAAGAGCAACGCGAATTTGGCCGTCGCAGTGCAGACAAGAGCAACGCGAATTTGGCCGTCGCAGTGCAGACAAGAGCAACGCGAATTTGTCCGTGGCAGTGCAGACAAGAGCAACGCGAATTTGTCCGTCGCAGTGCAGACAAGAGCAACGCGAATTTGCCCGTCGCAGTGCAGACAAGAGCAACGCGAATTTGGCCGTGGCAGTGCAGACAAGAGCAACGCGAATTTGGCCGTGGCAGTGCAGACAAGAGCAACGCGAATTTGGCCGTGGCAGTGCAGACAAGAGCAACGCGAATTTGGCCGTGGCAGTGCAGACAAGAGCAACGCGAATTTGGCCGTGGCAGTGCAGACAAGAGCAACGCGAATTTGGCCGTGGCAGTGCAGACAAGAGCAACGCGATTTGGCCGTCGCAGTGCAGACAAGAGCAACGCGAATTTGGCCGTGGCAGTGCAGACAAGAGCAACGCGAATTTGGCCGTGGCAGTGCAGACAAGAGCAACGCGAATTTGGCCGTGGCAGTGCAGACAAGAGCAACGCGAATTTGGCCGTCGCAGTGCAGACAAGAGCAACGCGAATTTGCCCGTCGCAGTGCAGACAAGAGCAACGCGAATTTGCCCGTCGCAGTGCAGACAAGAGCAACGCGAATTTGGCCGTGGCAGTGCAGACAAGAGCAACGCGAATTTGGCCGTGGCAGTGCAGACAAGAGCAACGCGAATTTGGCCGTGGCAGTGCAGACAAGAGCAACGCGAATTTGGCCGTGGCAGTGCAGACAAGAGCAACGCGAATTTGGCCGTGGCAGTGCAGACAAGAGCAACGCGAATTTGGCCGTGGCAGTGCAGACAAGAGCAACGCGAATTTGGCCGTGGCAGTGCAGACAAGAGCAACGCGAATTTGGCCGTGGCAGTGCAGACAAGAGCAACGCGAATTTGGCCGTGGCAGTGCAGACAAGAGCAACGCGAATTTGGCCGTCGCAGTGCAGACAAGAGCAACGCGAATTTGGCCGTCGCAGTGCAGACTTCCCGAGAGAACCCTTGGATGACGTAATGCTCCACCTAGCGGTCATTCTCCGCTTTCACCGCGGATAGTTAATTATACATTATTGGATACATTGGCGTAGAACTGTATTTTACATTTTCCGATAAACTTGGTCCATATGTATAAAATCCGGTATCTATAATCTATGGAAATTTTTAAAACAAGCGGTTAAAAAGCGATTTATATTCTTTCTTTTTACACGAGTTCTGTAAATTACGAGCTCTTTAATCTGCCTATTTTTATTAAAAACTTTCGCTTCAAGAAATCGTTTGTTTCATATTTTTCGTTAAACTCAACTTCTTAATTTTCGTAAAGAATTTTAACTCGAATAAAAATGTATTTAAAAACATTCGTCAGAAATAGTCATCACTACTCTTTCGATTTACAAAGGTCCACTTTCAAATTAATTTCCGTGTATCCAAAGCTGACATATACGTGACTACATTATACATAAATTGTCGATGGATTATTTTTATAGAATGTTAAATTTGACTAAGTATATGGCTTTTTTGCTAAATGTGTCAATTCCAAAACCGTTTTCTCTCGGAAATGTAATAAAGACGAAACCAGGAGGAGGGATTATATTGGAAATTGAACCAAGATATGACGGGAAATTATTTTTTGTCTAGAAACTAAACAAGCGCTTTTAGGAGCAAACTGCGTATGATCTTTTGTTTATCAACAAAAATTTTAATAATTTTGTAAAAGTCTAAAATTGCAAAGTATATTTAAAAAGATAACCCTTCGTTCCAATTTTGCGAAATAAAAAACGAGCGGGTACCATTATTTTATACGTAACACCTAAAGACTTTTAAAAGCATCGATTCCTTGAGCTTCTTCGAAATATTTTAGAAATTGAGTTCTATATTTCAAAAATCGTTGCTGGACTTTGTTGGAATTTTAGTTCCGACAATGAATAAGCTTTAATTTTGTCAAATCAATTTGACCCAAAACTTACATCGTGTTTTAGTGCTAATCCAAAAATCATTTGCGAATTAAGTCCATGATTAACCTGTACATTTAAATTCTTTAACTTGTCTAGAAGATCATGATCGTTAAAAAAACGAAATCTGTGAAAATAAAATATATTGATTCTTGATATGAAAACATTTTCGTAAACACCAATGGAATTACTGTTTTCAGTCACACGCAACAAGATATATTAAGATTTCGATAAAGGAGACTCTATACCCGAACCGTTTAACGGAAATATAGTTCTGAGTCGCAAAGCTATGGTACATATTTAAAAACCTTCTTAAACTAGTTTACAAGCGGGATTAAAACGATCAGTTTATTCGTAATCACTTAGAACGAGTCAAAATGGAGTGCAAATATTTCAAAAGGGAATAAGTCGCTGATTTGAAAAAAAATCATGAAATAAGATCAATTTGTACAAGTTCTGTAGAAATGATTTTCTTGGCCTACTTTTCCAACGAACTAATTTCGCAAATTCCTAAGAAATCGTCACGTGTTATCATTCCAAGTATAAAAATGAAGCCAACCTCTTATTGAGAATATTATGTAGAATATACTTAAAGGCAGCAAATTGTTCGTTATAATACGGGTTATACTTGTTAGACTTAAAATCTCGAAGGCATTTCAATTCGTCGCACTAAAATTTAAAAGAAAATACATTTTTAAATATTTAAACATCTTCTTATACAAATAAACACCTGATTTCAAAAAATAATCTTAAAAATTTGATAAATCGAACACGCCAAATCACGGTGAACAAACCTATTTTGATTTCATTTTCTATAAACTAAACTAAATTATAATTATTCCTTGATTTGGGGATTTTTTCAATGTCTTCTTTTTTATATCGTTTTCACCAAATTGGCACAAGCAAACCCTCATTTATCAAGTTAAAAAAATAAACAGTTATATTCCTTTCATTACGAAATATATTTCCAACAACATTGAAATTCAGAATTTTGGTTCTTTTAAATTCAGTATTTGGGTTCTTTTAAATTCAGTATTTGGGTTCTTTTAAATTCAGTAGTTGGGTTCTTTTATATTCAGTATTTGGGTTCTTTTAAATTCAGAATTTTGGTTCTTTTAAATTCAGTATTTGGGTTCTTTTAAATTCAGTATTTGGGTTCTTTTAAATTCAGTATTTGGGTTCTTTTAAATTCAGTATTTGGGTTCTTTTATATTCAGTATTTGGGTTCTTTTAAATTCAGTATTTGGGTTCTTTTAAATTCAGTATTTGGGTTCTTTTAAATTCAGTATTTGGGTTCTTTTAAATTCAGTATTTGGGTTCTTTTATATTCAGTATTTGGGTTCTTTTAAATTCAGTAGTTGGGTTCTTTTAAATTCAGTAGTTGGGTTCTTTTATATTCAGTATTTGGGTTCTTTTAAATTCAGTATTTGGGTTCTTTTATATTCAGTATTTGGGTTCTTTTAAATTCAGTATTTGGGTTCTTTTAAATTCAGTATTTGGGTTCTTTTAAATTCAGTATTTGGGTTCTTTTAAATTCAGTATTTGGGTTCTTTTATATTCAGTATTTGGGTTCTTTTAAATTCAGTATTTGGGTTCTTTTAAATTCAGTATTTGGGTTCTTTTAAATTCAGTATTTGGGTTCTTTTAAATTCAGTAGTTGGGTTCTTTTATATTCAGTATTTGGGTTCTTTTAAATTCAGAATTTTGGTTCTTTTAAATTCAGTATTTGGGTTCTTTTAAATTCAGTATTTGGGTTCTTTAAAATTCAGTATTTGGGTTCTTTTAAATTCAGTATTTGGGTTCTTTTATATTCAGTATTTGGGTTCTTTTAAATTCAGTATTTGGGTTCTTTTATATTCAGTATTTGGGTTCTTTTAAATTCAGTATTTGGGTTCTTTTAAATTCAGTATTTGGGTTCTTTTATATTCAGTATTTGGGTTCTTTTAAATTCAGTAGTTGGGTTCTTTTATATTCAGTATTTGGGTTCTTTTAAATTCAGTATTTGGGTTCTTTTATATTCAGTATTTGGGTTCTTTTAAATTCAGTATTTGGGTTCTTTTAAATTCAGTATTTGGGTTCTTTTAAATTCAGTATTTGGGTTCTTTTAAATTCAGTATTTGGGTTCTTTTAAATTCAGTATTTGGGTTCTTTTAAATTCAGTATTTGGGTTCTTTTAAATTCAGTATTTGGGTTCTTTTATATTCAGTATTTGGGTTCTTTTAAATTCAGTAGTTGGGTTCTTTTAAATTCAGTATTTGGGTTCTTTTAAATTCAGTATTTGGGTTCTTTTAAATTCAGTATTTGGGTTCTTTTAAATTCAGTATTTGGGTTCTTTTAAATTCAGTATTTGGGTTCTTTTATATTCAGTATTTGGGTTCTTTTAAATTCAGTAGTTGGGTTCTTTTAAATTCAGTATTTGGGTTCTTTTAAATTCAGTATTTGGGTTCTTTTAAATTCAGTATTTGGGTTCTTTTAAATTCAGTATTTGGGTTCTTTTATATTCAGTATTTGGGTTCTTTTAAATTCAGTATTCTGGTTCTTTTAAATTCAGTATTTGGGTTCTTTTAAATTCAGTATTTGGGTTCTTTTAAATTCAGTATTTGGGTTCTTTTAAATTCAGTATTTGGGTTCTTTTAAATTCAGTAGTTGGGTTCTTTTATATTCAGTATTTGGGTTCTTTTAAATTCAGTATTTGGGTTCTTTTAAATTCAGTATTTGGGTTCTTTTAAATTCAGTATTTGGGTTCTTTTAAATTCAGTATTTGGGTTCTTTTAAATTCAGTATTTGGGTTCTTTTAAATTCAGTATTTGGGTTCTTTTAAATTCAGTATTTGGGTTCTTTTAAATTCAGTATTTGGGTTCTTTTAAATTCAGTATTTGGGTTCTTTTAAATTCAGTATTTGGGTTCTTTTAAATTCAGTAGTTGGGTTCTTTTATATTCAGTATTTGGGTTCTTTTAAATTCAGTATTTGGGTTCTTTTAAATTCAGTATTTGGGTTCTTTTAAATTCAGTATTTGGGTTCTTTTAAATTCAGTATTTGGGTTCTTTTAAATTCAGTAGTTGGGTTCTTTTATATTCAGTATTTGGGTTCTTTTAAATTCAGTATTTGGGTTCTTTTAAATTCAGTATTTGGGTTCTTTTAAATTCAGTATTTGGGTTCTTTTAAATTCAGTATTTGGGTTCTTTTAAATTCAGTATTTGGGTTCTTTTATATTCAGTATTTGGGTTCTTTTAAATTCAGTATTTGGGTTCTTTTAAATTCAGTATTTGGAGAGAGAAGGGTGTCTATCCGGTGATTGAGAATTTCATTCTCAATCACCGGATAGACACAAAGAGCTTGGCTCCCGCCGTTCACCCGCGCCTATCCCGTTCCTCCCCCACCCGCGCCCCCATCTCAATCACCAGAATTTCCAATCACCAGAATTTCTAATCACCAGAATTTCTATTCACCAGATTCTCCCGTTCACGGGTTGCTTTCCCCCACCCCCCATTCACTGGATACTTTATCTCTCGTTCACCAGCTCCTTTCCCCCATTGCGTTCACCCCTTCTAATCACCAGTTGCTTTCCCCCAACCCCCATTCACTGGATACTTTATCTCTCGTTCACCAGCTCCTTTCCCCCATTGCGTTCACCCCTTCTAATCACCAGTTGCTTTCCCCCATCCCCATTCTCCAAAATTAGTTTTGCTCGCGCGGATATCTGGAGATTAGATTTTTTACCCGTTTGCTTATCGCTTCAGAACCCCTTAATTTCTAATCTCTAGGCAATAATAACAAGTTATTTTCAATTTAATTAATTTTTAATTTTATTTTACTTTTAATTACATGATTGCGTAAAACAGGTTCTAATATTAGACCGACATTATAAATAACGCGTTTAAATCGCATTTTATCAATATAAAAAAAATTAACTCGATCTTCGTAAGGAATATGTACAATTTCATTTAATGGGCTGAAACGAACTACCTTCTGCAAGTGCGGATTGTATAAATAATTTTAATAAAAGTTCTACCTCACCACGTCTGACCGGAATAGATATGAAATCGTCATCCTCCAGTGCCGCTGCCCTTGGTGGTGCCGGGATCTCCCATTCTTGCGAAAGGTACTTTTTTTCCGATGGTGAATTATCCCTCGACGGACAGTGTGGAAAGAATCTAGCATGTTCCCATTCTGGTACGTCTCCTGATTCCCATCCTTCTAATACGCCATGGCACTTGTAACATCGTACTTCATCGCCCCGCTGAATATAGTAGAATCCAGCCTTCGCTAGTTGTTCCTTAGTAACGTGGGGGTTTCTCCAGTGACGAAAAGTTTCAAGTCGATACGCTTCGATGTCCATACTGTAAACTGATAGTTTCTATAAGCTATTGTCAACATTCTTAAGCCTAATTGGTTAAGCCTAAATTTCAATAAATGTTTTTTCTATTTATTTTGGTTAGACTCTAAGACTATTTGACTAGAATCTAAGTCTATTTACTTCAATTTAAACAAGGCCTAATTTCCCTCTACAGTAAAATAATAAAGTCACTTACTTTTACGGAAATCCTTAAGCCTTTGCCTGTAAATAGAGTCGAGAAGGCGGGGTACGGAGCGCGAAAATCTACGTGTCTCTTCTCGATGAGGTCCAGGAACTAAAAGAACGCTGAGTCGTATATCTAGAGATCAAATAACACTCGAAACTTCAAGTAAATCCTGATTTCTCATTGGCTGAAACCAATTGACGTCACGGGAGAATGTAAAATGTAACCAAAAATAGAGGTTACTGCTCATCGGTTAGCGAAAAAAATTCGTCACGTGTTAAATTAGGCAAATTAGAATAGCTGAAAATACATTGCGCTTACTTCGCACTAATTTACTTCTGATACAACTTTGATAAAAATTAATCCTGTTTCGGGGGGAACCCCCAGGAGGAAATCTTAGAGACTATTAACTCGGTAGAATACACTATTTTAGCAATTGCAATTGCATATAATCCTTGTTATTGTAATGTTTGATATATACTGAAATGATTATTGTTGGATAGGAAAATAAAAGAATCGTGATAAATGTTAATTTTTTTATTATAAAATAATTGGGACGATGAGTAGTATCCTACTGGAATGTATTTCGCCCTCATCGTCCCAATATAATTGATGTTCCCAGACTTGAAGAAGCTTCCTGGGCTCTCCAACCTCAAAGCTAACAGAACAATACATAAAATTTTAACTTTAGTACAGTATAAATAATTCGTGAAATTTAATTTATTACCTTATTCTAATCTCAAATTTAATTGTATCATCGCTCGCGCTTTGCAATACAATTCCCTTCAATTCTTCAATTCTACATGAAGAAAATTAAAATCTAAAATTTTTGTTCTAAAAGTTATTTAAATCTTAAAATAATATTTACCTCATTTTTGATTTCAATTTAGTTTTTGCTCCAAGCAAAGAAAAAGGTTGGAATAATTTGTTCTAATTGATTTACTCCCTTTTTATACCATTTTCCATCCCCACCAATTCCTAGCCCCTATATCCTATCTCCTTCTTTTCCGTGATGAAATCTAAGTTAGTGATTGAGTGTGGAATCTATTCAGTGTGTAAATAAGTGGGTAAAGTCTGTAAATTTTTCCATTGGTTAAATAGTGTTCGTAGATAATTAATTTCGTGAGACTGGGAATTTCCACCATCTTCCTCTTAGCGTACGTCACGAGAAGATGGTTTAGGTTCGTGCAAAGTCTAACAAATTTACAGATAAGAGTCCGCATTGTAGTACGTTCTTGCATTGGACTGGTTGACTTAACGAAATTCTGGAAAAAAAAGGGTAAGCGATTTTCAATAAAGAGTCTTTTTTTTGTTACGTTTTTTAAGGTATTTATTAAGAGTGAAAAAAGTTACATAGGAAAAATTGTTTACAATTGTTTTTTTCGCGTACATGAGTTTATATTATTAAATAAAATGGCAGAGTCAAATTTCAATCTTTTTTTTATCATTACAAGACCCAAAGCTAACTAAATCCCTGTTAAATTATCTAAGGCAATGTTTTTTTCACCAATCTTATTTTGCGTGTACTAAAGATATTTTGTTAATGACGGGTAGAAAACATATTTCAATGGTTCAAGACGGTAACAGATTTCAATGACTTTTAGAAAGTACTTTAAATAGAACGTACAGGAATAATGCAATAATATATTTCTACCAATGTTTTGTTTTCATGCTAGATTGCGTAAACCACCCACGTTGTCCTAACTAGTTTACCAATACTTTCTGATTCTATTTTAATTTTTTTGTTTTTGGATGGTTTATTTTATTCGAAAGTAAATAGTTTGGCGCCCATAGAAGCGCTCGCATGTTTTCGTGAGAGGACGGGTCATATCTCTAAAAGATACCAGATAGCGTGGGAATATATTGTTTTATCCTCTGGAACCGGATTTTTTCCAGTCAGTCACCATACCTCTCTCTCTAGCTAATGGATTCGCTAAATTCGATGTGATGATTTTTCTAGCATGATTTTCGAAAGATAAAAATATCTTGCTGTCGTTTTTTTCCCAATTTTTGGAAAACTTTTGGTAGTACGTTTTTGTACTCTGTCCTTTAGTTCTATGCAAAATATACATTACGCAATATTCGCCGCAAACGTTACTAGTTAGTCCTTGCAATCGTCTTTTGCTAAATGTCCACGTCTTACACATTGAATTTAAATATTTTCTGATTGTGGGTAAAAATGGGGGAAGCCCCATTGAATCAAAATAGAATCCCCGTTTTCGGCCATCGACGTAGACGCAAATCCAATGAGAACCTGTTTCGCCCCTTTTATCAAAATTAATGATAAGCGATTGCGGATATTTCACCATGGGTTTTAAATTATCTGAAGAAAACACGCCTAAAAAGTTCGGTGTTTTATACAGTGCCTGAGATAAGTCCACGTTTGTCGTAGTCATTTTAATAGTCTCGAATAATGTTCCTATTTTTATCTATCTGTAAACAAGATTGAAATTCAGCGTACACGATAACGACCGTAGAATCTTTTAAAGGGGTACCAAATCCTAAATCTAAACGTAGTTGCCCTCTCTTTACGGGGTTCCAAAACGTGACGTCACTGGCCGAATTGTCGGGGGTTAAATCAAAAGCATATAGGGCAAAGCCTAGAGGAAAGTGAGCCAGCGCAATGTGATTTCCCTCGTCTTGGTAGAGTATCCCAGATCCCGAGAATAGCGAATGATAGGCCAGCGTAAATTGTTTACTATTAAAATTAGGGGTCAACGCTTTCGAAGGGATTTGTTCGTTATCAACGTATAGAGCCAGATAATTTAGGTCGAAATTTTCAAAATTATAAGGATTAGACTTAACGGAGCCCTTATACGCTTTGTTGGTGGCTAAACCAATAATGACTCTGTTGGGCATCGGACCTAAGAATATATTGTCAAAACTATCGTTCTGAATAGAACTAGCTAATGTTTTAACTTTAATTTCAGTACGAGTAAAGGGGTATTTGGCATTGCTACGTAATAATCCTTGCTGATGGGCTAATAAAATTTTAGGCATAATTTTAACTTTACGTACAATTAGAGCAGCGTCTATAAATTCGACTTTATACGCGTCGACAGTGTCGCTAAAAAGGGTAAAATTATCGCTATTTCTAGTGAGTGAAACCTTAAGTTGTACGCCATTAATTAAATATTTGTTGAAATTAAAAATGTCACAAAAAATGTTCCCGTAAAGTTCAATTTCTTTTGATTCAGCAGCTAGAACCTGACGTTTTATGAATCCGGCGTTTGTTATCAGATCCATACTTCCAGCCGTGTCATCGTACCATCCAGATGTCGCAAGGTGAGTGTTTTTTGCATCGTACCCAAAGTTGAGCAAGGTTTCGATATAGGCCCTATAGGGGTAATTTGAGGCCGATGGTGAAACCGTCGTATCATTGAGTTTCACTTCGCATTGTTTGAATAGCGAATGCAGAGAATTGTTCACGAGCGAAACGTTAGACCCTGCATCCAAGTTGTCACCGTTGGTTTTGACGATTTTTACTTTACAATATATCATTGTCATTGCCAAATCTGTGTAAGAGTCTCCCGTACCCGGTACCACGAATTCGATGATAGAACTGCTGTCGATAGATGAAATTGGCTTACACCATACCGTTTGACCTTTTTCAACGCTGAGTTGAGTTGGTAGTTCGTTGAAAATATTTAATTCGCTTTTAAGTACTTCCATTTTTTTTTAGAGAGCAAAAATATCGCGAACCGTACGCGTGAACTTGCGGCGTTTAACTGAACTCTTTTTCTTTTTCTTCAATGGTTTCTTAGTAGTTTTTCTTCTCTTGCGACGACCCGAACCTTCTTGCGCTGCCATTTCGTCCACAGTTTCTGTCATTCGTTTATTGGCTGACGTTTTTAAGTCCTGACCTTGCAAGACGTCTCCGAGTACTTTCTTTCCTGTAGAAAGAGCCCTTTTTCCCACGTATTTGGCAGACTGTTTTAGGAATGGGAATACAAACCTAGCTAGCCCAGAAAAAAAGCTACCAATTCCGTGTCCTTTTTGTCCCGCAAACCCAGAGAAATAAGGTAAATCTACTCCGCCCCCCGCCTGATTTAAATAATATTGCATGTAGGGACAATTTCTATCAACGTACTGATAAGCCATTCTTTTTTTTTTTACTGAGCTCGTCGTAAATGTACTTTACACGTGACTGAACCAAACTGAAATGGCACGAATTCACCTAAACTAGTTCTTATATTAATGTCGATACAGTCAAAATAATTTCTACTCAGTTTAAGGTAATGCGGAGAATCGAAAGTTTTTGAAACGGTTGATCCATTGGGGGCGTTTTGGTCTACAACAATTGTTCGCAAAATGGGGGCTAATGTATCCCCAACCATTTCATTTCCTACCAAATCGGAATACACGAACATAAGATCGGGGATGAATAAGTTTAATTGCACAGGGGAATCTGATCTGAATGCTACCTTAGGTGAAATATCAGTAACATTATCTCTAAATCCTAAAATTTTTCTCAACTTTGGCGTTAACTCGAGTTGATAATAATGTTTACTATAGGAAGTGTATTGTACGTGTCCACTTTCTAAACTATATTCAAATTTTCCTAATGAATCATTATCGAACTCTGAATTAGCGCTTTCCTTTAAATCAAGGTTCAAACTTTTAATACTTTCATTAAGTACGGCCAAAAGTTCATGAGGATTTTTGTAGTAGCCCTGAGGTATCTCGCGGAAGTCGTAGGTATATTTGTAATCTACTATGTGGGCTGGAGGTTTCGATAGTAATTCCTTAATTTCTATTCCACATCCCATTGGCTCACTTACGTTATAAAAAGATAAAGGATAAATAATTTCTACCAGAGCAATTTCCCAATCTCCGCGTAAACTAATGGGTTTGGCCAACGTTGTAGAATACGAGGCTAGAGTATTTTCTGAATTATTCTTATTCTTATCTCTAGTATTACTAGGAAGAGTTATGTAAATCCCAGACGTCATCTTGATTAACCCAACTATTAAACGATGGAGGATATCCTAGCCAACTAACGTACAATTGTTTTACTCCGTTTTTAGTTCTCTGACGTAAAATCTTGTTTAACTTGAACGAACGAGGCGCACTGACCTTTTGAAGCTCTCTCGAATAGAACGTCCCTTTTATATCGATTTCTGATAGGTCTTTTATTTTATAAACGGGAGGATGTCTTTTAACTATAGCTACGACTTTAAATATTTCTTCGGTATAATTAGCTTCGAAACCCTTTTGAAATATCATTTTAGTTGTATTTATTCTAACCAAATCCCCTACTTGGAATTGCGGTTTCATTTTCAGTTTCTCGGCATAATATTTAGAGTAGATATTATTGTACACACGTAATACGTTATTTTCCGAAACGTCATTAGGGGCCATTTTAATTGAGCTATGATAAGAGGAATTGTACGCTTCGACCAAGTCCTGTAAGACTTCCAAATATCTATTTGTGGAGTGATGGGTAAAATATCTATACATTTTATTTTTTAACGTTCTATTAAACCTTTCTACGATAAAGGCTTTTATTTCGTCATTTTCGGTACTAAAAAATTTAACTTTATTCTTTTTGAAATATCCTTGTACTTCTTTATTCCTAAATTCCGTGCCCTTGTCCGATTGAAATTTATCTGGAATTCCGTCTTTAAAAACAATTTTTATATTTTTCAAAACCTCTTTCCCCGATTTAGTTTTAAGAGGTAACCCCCACGCTTTTCTACTAAAACAGTCTATAATTGTTAAAATGTATTTGTATCCGTCATTATCTGCCTCTAACGAGCGCATATCGTTAATATCAGCCTGGTATTGTTCCCTTATATTACTAATTACTATTTTATTTCGTTGAAACTTTTTATATTTCGGCCTATGCATCGTAAAAGCATCGATTCCTCTTAACCATTTTTCTACAGTTTCCCTACTTAAGCCGTGAGACTTTACGGACTGGAATAACCTTTCAGCGCCTCCGAAAGAAGCCGGATGCTTCGGGTTAAAATATATTTTTTCTAAAATAGCTTCGCCCATACTTTAGACTTTTGCGCGCGACTCCTTGTTTGTTTATAAGAGTGAAGAGAAGAGTCAGACGTGGAGGAGGAGTGATCTCGGTTAAGGCTACGAGTGGGGCGGGGCTTATCTGTCCTGCGCGCACGCCCACTTTGAGGAACCGGATACTCGCGCTTAACGGGAGAACGTCGTTGTCGGGTTCTCGGAGCTAGCGGGGAGGGAAAGCCTTGGATTGCAGGTGAAGAGTTAAATTGGGTTAAATTGGAAATAAACGCGAAATATCCGATAGGTTTTGGGTGGGTTTTAGGATTTAAATACGCTTTGGTAATTTCGCTAATATTGGAACCTTTAATAGGTCGACCGTTTATTACGAGCTCCCCGTTTTCATCCCACCGTATTCTTTCGGGTACAGTTTCCAACTGATCCACCATGCTTTGCGCTTTTTGGTAATATATCAAAGGCAAATCGTCTATCCAGTCCCTACTTAGCGAGTCGAATGCGGGGGCAATTTCGATTTCTTTAGGAGCCGAGGCTTGCTTACGTAGATTTCCGTGTGTCATTAAAGCTTGTTCGTATAAAATCCATTTCGAGGCGTCGTCTAAATCTTTCATATTTAATATTTGGTCCATCTTAACGTCTAATTCAGAGACTGTCAGAGCGAGGGGGTGCGGGAACGGGTCTGGCTTTAAAACGCCGCTAGGGACGAGAATCATTTTTCTGGCGTGTTTCATTGTTTACTACCGAATATAGAACCAAGAAGGGTTGAAACGACGGGTAGAAGAAACGAGAAAAATCCGCCCCCAGACTGAACTAACAATTTCTTTTTACTTTTCCAAGCTACCCGCTTACTAGCTAGTTTTCGAAGGGTATTTTTATGACGAGATAACCTGGTTTTTTGGGTATTTGATAGTTTTACGTTACCAATTAAAGTGTTATGAATACATTCACTGATAGCGTCTATGAGGGATTTGTCGGCTTTAGCTTAAATGGCTTTTCTTTGAACGGGTTTGCAACGACCAAGATATCGGAGAGCGTCTCTCTCGATACGTACTCTACGAGACATGATTCATAACTGATTGAAGTTACGAAATGTAAGTTCTATTTATTTATTTATTTAGGGAGATAACCGTAGCACGTTTCTCCCGGTAAAATATTAGTCAAGACTCTTTGATCTTCGGGACAAGTTTGAGTTAAATTGAATACTAGGTAACCGTGAGGTCTCGAAGTCGCGTCTTCGTAAGCGTCAACTACAAAACGCCACTTATCAGGGAACATTTGTCTAGCGAGATAAGCCACTTGCTGACGGTCTCGGGGACTTTTCAATAAAATTATGTAATGCGAATTCAGGGATATGGATCTGCTATCTTTTGATTGATGGAATAAGTTCTGTGTAATAAAAATAACGCTTAGAGAACGGTGATGGGTGCCTTTCACGAATAAATCACCAATTTGACCTTTACTCTCGCTCATCTGGTCGTCGATAACTAATAATATAGGATCTTTTCCGTCATAATCAGATAAAACAGGCAATCCTTCTTTAAAAACTACCCTGTGCTTCATTTTATCGTATAGAGCTTGCCATTCTCCGTAATACCAATGTATTTCTTTGAAACCCGGAACAAACATTTCCTCTTCGTGATTAATTATAGATTCAATTAAATAGCTTTTGCCACTCTGACTCGGGCCTGCCGTTACGCAATTAAACGGATGAATAAATTGCATGGTTATCTCTCTTCGAGTACTAGCGTACAAATGAAAATGTAAATTAAAATTCGGCTAAATTTATGGGACTCTTCAGCGGAGGAAAAATATAATCGAATAACCTATTTCATCCCTTACCCCGTATAGGTTTGATATTCACATTAGAGTCGCAAGACTATATTTACTTTAGAGTCGTAAGACTGAAACCTATATTCACTTTAGAGTGGAGAGACTAATTTTAAACGAGAATTAGCGATTGGAGGGCTCTACGTCCCCGTCCTCAGGAGCAAATAGATTCGCTTTATAGCCGTAGGGTACCGTAGTGAAGTCGTCCAGTAACCGTACCTTGTCTACGACGGGTCTATAGATTTTAGTACGGTCGACGGAAACGACCGTATGATCGGGTAGACGCAAAATCTGCCTCGGCTGGGGTACGGTTACTGGCTCGTTCGTTTCTCCGTCGACACCTATTAATCTTTTAAGCGTGTCCATATTAACCAAATCTTTAATGCCTTGATTTATACGGAACCCTTTGACTTTCATTTCGTAGGAGACTTTACCGGTCGTAGGGTTCAGTACTTTAAAGGCGTAATTTTTTGCGCCACCTGTTGCCAATTCTTGGATGTACGAGCCTTTTCCGTACTTTGCCAACTCATCGGTCATGTCTCCGAGATAGTTGCCCGTATCAATCTCTATTCCATCTCGTTCTTTTAGATAAATACAACTATCCGTATCATAATAATACGTAAGCTGGCCTAATCTCCTTAAATAAGAGTATAACTTGATCCTAGCCATTGCGGTCGTATAGGCAGCAATTACTACGTTCGTGTTTGGGTAAACAAGATCAATATCTTTCAAAAACGCCCACTTGATCACGCAATGCGTTTGACTTAAGGGAATAACCGATTTAACTTCTATGTCTGGGTCTAAGAATAAATCGAAAATTTTTTTGGGATCGCTAATAATAGCCGATTGGTCTTTGCGAGGGTTTAAACCAAAACGACCCCAAAAAGAGTTAAGACAAAGCTTCGCGATGGTACGAAGACCAGGGTTCTTTTTAATATTGGTAGGATCAAGTTTTACTCCTTCCTTTTCGTAATATTCGTCAACGTATTTCTTAATCTCTTCATCGGTCTCTATTCCCGCGGGTAAGCCGCTGGATTCCTGTTTGAGTTTAAGAAACGCGTTGACGTACTCGGAGAAAAGACCGCCCTCTTTCGATATCGGGTCGTATTTTACTACCTCGTATTCCCAAATTTCGTGAATAGAAATGACCTTGTAACCCATTTCGATTGCCAACTGTACCTCGTCTGCAACCCAAGTACCAGTTATTTGTCGCTCTGAGTCTTCGTGGGGACAATCCTGCTGGTTTCGAGACTCACTACATTTTTGGCAGTTGGCAAACACTAGTTTCGATCCTATTCTTTGGGGTAAAACGGGATGGTAGAGAGCTTGAGGCGGTAACATTGTGGCTTTTATTAATCCGTTTACGGTAGAAATGTCAGGGAAAGGAGCTTTTACATGTATTTTAGGGTGTCCCACGGGTAACTTGCAATACTTGTTACACCACGGATAGAGTGAACAAATATCAATGTATTTAATTTCCTCCCCCTCTTTACACTTGTGATGTAATTTCAAGGCTGACGTACGTCCTCCGAAAAAGGCTTCGCGGGGGCGGATTGGTTCTTTAATTTTTAATTTTAAATTTTCGGTAGAAAGATATGCGTTGATGGCGGGGTTAGTACTCCGCTCAGCTTTGAAGGTACATCCCCATTTTTCATGGACAGTGTATCCCAATTGTTTCAAGCGGTTAGTGGTAGCAATGGTTGACGCGTATCGCGAATTATGGGTCTGAGTGTTGTCGCCGTATAACGCTAAGTTTCTATTGATAGGAAAACACTTTTTACACCCGTGAAAATAACATCCGTGATATTGAAACACTTCGTTATCGAGAAGTCCGTCCACGTTAATGTTAAGAATTCTAGGTTCAAATCCATTAAAAGCAGACTGAATTTCCTTCCCTCGTAAGTGAGACATCCATTCAAGCCATTCGATCGCTACAAAACTCTGGTTGCAGTTCATACGATAGCCGAAAGGGGGCACTACACCAATCGTATCGGACTGTAAAAAGTGTTTCCTAAAGATAAAACTGCATACTCCCGCAATCGTTATCGCAGTTAAGAACGGGTCTATTTCAAATTTATCCATGAAAATAGAACGATATGATAAACAGCCTTGCAAAAGAATGTTTACGTCCTGGCGACAGTACCGGATTAAATCTCTTTTATAATCAAAATAATTAAAGTTGGGGTCCGAATTTCCGCAAGCTTCGGACCGGGAATCGTTATACCACTGGATAAATTCATCGTAGGCCTTACCGCTTAAACGATTAGGGTCGTACGCGTCCATCGGAGGCATGTCATTATGTAGTACGTAATTGGTTTCGTTCGAACGGGCTGGATCAAATTCATGGTCTACGGTATTAAACAGTAAATGCGGGAAATGTCCCTTATTTAAATTATTATCTAAACCAAATGTGGAAACGAATTGAGAAAGGGCAAAGGGCATAAAATTTAAGGAATCTAAGAATTTTAATTTTTTATACTGTACATTCATGAATTTGGTCCCGTCTGTCAAGACTTTAGGGGTCCACTTTAAATCGATCATTTTACGTACTATAAATTGCGCGTCGTAACCTTTAGCGTTATGGGCAATACATATTATCTTATCAGCCACTCTGTTAAGCGAACGAAGATACTCTAGAAAGTCGCCGACGGGGTCTTTTGAGAGAAATATTTTCTCCCGAGGACCACTACCGCATTTAGCGCATGCGTACTGACTATCTTTTTCTTCGAAACAGAATTTACACGCTTTTTGCGAGACGCATAAAATTGGTTCGTGAATCAAAGCATTGGCGTCAGTACGATTTGTTTGTTTACATTCCAAGTCATAAAAAACAAAGACTTCCGTTTTTGGAGTACTTCTCTTAGTTGGTGGTGATTGTTCATTGTCGGAGTCGTGGACCCGTTTATTATTGCTATTTATTCGAGAACGAGCAGTTTTATCGGCAGAATCTTTACGGTCGGTCTCTAAAGGTTGCATGTAACATAGATGACCTGCGGGGTTAAACTCACTACACGAAAGACAATAGGTCTCTCCGCAAACGTGTACTGCCTTACGCTTAAACATACTGATAAATTTTCCGCAAAGATTACAAACGTAAATTTTATTACATAAGGGCTCGGGTCCTGATAAATGGTAATCGTAACAATTTTGATTAGGGAAAACTCTTAAACATGTTTGGCAAGTTATTTTATCTACGTCCTTCCTGCAATCTTGTTTTCTACAACATGCGTGACAGAAAAGAAGGCATTTATGGTCAGCGAGATGATTAAAACCTACTAAACATTTTTCGCAAAAGTAATTAAACGCGAAAAGGGGTTTGGGGTTAGTAATTACGTTGAAATGTGTGTCAATATTTAGAAGATAAAGACGTTTGCGGAGAGGTCCTTCTAGTTCCCTCTCTTCTTCGACGTCGCCGAAAATAACTAAGGGTACGGGATCGCGTAATCGAAAAACGATAATACTGTATTCGGGCAAGATTTCTTGGAACCGAGTTAAAGCGTCCGGACCAGCGCATTCTTCGTCTGTTAATGCAGAATATGCCAAAAGGGTCCTAGCTTCGCGGGTCTGTAATTGCGTTTCAATATTTTTTCCTCTACACTGTCTTATAGTAGTATATTTTCTTTTAAGTTCTCCATCATTTTTATTTTCCATGTATTCTCTATGAGCTATGGCTACTACAAGAGCGCGTGCTAAACAAATTTTATCCTGGTTATTTATCGTTATCGTGCAATGTTTATAAAAAGAAAACTCTTTTTCAAGGGAAATCCCTAACCCAACTGATCTAATTCCTCCTTGCGGTAATCTGACTCGATTAAACGTAACCGTAACTATTCCTTCAAAAAAACTACCATCGTTATCGGATCTATAGCTTTTTTCATCGATATACGTCATCAACCATTGCAAGTCTAATTGGTCCCGACGCCGGAAACTGACGTTAATTTGAAAGCCGGGGTTAGTGACGTTCACGAATGAAACCGAAACCATATCTGAAGGCAAACAGTCCTCTAATAGGGTTTCCATCAATATATAAATACCATTTTCTATATTATTTTCTAACCGGACATTTAAAGTCCGTCCCATTAGTCCAAAATTTGGGAAATTTTGGATATTATTATTCAATATTTTAACAGTACCTGGTAAATTAGGAAAGGACGGAGGCTTTATTGGAACGTCAACCAACCCACCTCCAACTTGATGAGGAGGAGGAGGAGACGAAGTGGGGGCAGCCAAATTTGCGTTCTCGGGGTTCGCGTTTTTCTCAGCAGTCTGAGACGATGGAGGTGAATACTGCGGAGCTCGTGAGGGGCCTGCGACCGCTATAGGGTCATTATTACGCTGAGGGGAAATATTATGAGGTGGCCTACTACTACTACTACTACTACTAGCCGTACGAGCAGCTAACAACGCTTTAGCTTCCTCGAACATTTCGGCTGCCCTTGCGGCTGCGGCTGCAAGTTCCTCCGCGTCCCGTCGGGCAACTTGTACGTTCTCAGCTAAGCGCTGAATGCTGTCCGTACTGAGGGACGACATGATAAAATTATCTTCCAAAGATAAAGAGTGGCATGTGTCATCTGATTCTAGAAAGGGTGAGGGAGCATCCATAGGCGTATACGAGGGCGAAAAACGTACTTCGTCAGGTGGAATAGAACTAGGTCTTAAAAGGGGTGAAGGTAAATTATCGATAAGGGGCGAACAGATTTGATGGGTTAGTTGATATTCTCTAAGATAATCTCGTACCATTGTCATTTCTTTTAAACGTTCCAATTGCGAATCAGTTACTGTAGTTAAGGAAAGGGTAGGGTCTTGGGTATCAGTTAAATCTATTATTTCCATTTCTGGAGAATCGGGTAAAGTTACTATGGGTACTTCCGGGAGCTCGTTATCAGTTATATCAATCAATTCAGGGGAGTCGATTATAATCATTTCCGGGGTATCAACTAAATTAATTTCTGGGTATTGTACACCTTTCATTTTAATGCCGATTTACTTAAACCTTATTCAAAAAATTACGATAAAAAAAAATCAAAATAAACTTACGTAGAGAGAGAGAGAGCGCGCGCTTCAAAAATCCTGGTACTAGACGCACAAAGAACAACAATAGAGTGACGTTCCCCCGGTTCAGGCGCCCCCCTTATATAGGGCCTAGGGGAAGATAGTAAGCTTATCTCTTATTCCCAAAGAACTTGTTCAGTTCTCGAGAATATATTAGGGTTATGCTAAAATTTATACTTATTTACGCAAAATATTCCATTTAACTTCATTTCCGATATGGACACTGAAGTACAAACATCTGCCATAATCACCGTCCTGAAACAACCTTCTAAAATTATAGCCGTAGTGATTATTTTAATTACAATTTTCTTATTTGAGTTCATTTTGTGGTATTTTGAAAACGTTTCTACCGTAAAATTGTAACTTTTTTCACTGTAGCTCACAAAATGGTATTAAAAGTATACTAATTTTATGTTAATTTCTATTAATTGTATTGTTTTCTAGGATATGATTGCATCACAAGCTCTCGAAAGGAAACTACAATGGGTTTTTTTCTTCTTCCAAGTGGATTAATATGTGACGTCAATGGGAATAATTAGAGGCAGTTTCGAGCACGGGACGGTTTAATTTCGAGTGTCTAGAACTGTTATCTCAGAGAGAGAGAGAGCCGATAGAATTTGAGGGTTATTTGAAGTTGAGATCACGTGATGAATTAATCTCAACAAGATAGGAACTGATTAATCTCCCATGCGTCATTTCTCTCTGAGACGCTGAACTGAAAAGAAGTGCATCCGCTTTGCTCTCGTCATCTACCGTAAACATGGAAAAACGATCTATTGGTAAGCATTATTTTATTAATACTATTACTATTTCAATGGACAAAGGCTTAACATTTTCATTTTCTATAGCCGAGACGCATACCGTATCCAAACGCAGGGGCCAAGAAAGACGTATCAACATAAAAATCACGTTAGGAGGATCAGTCTACATTTCTTTTGGTTTCGACGGATCAAAATTACAAGTTCTCTTCTTCAAAAAATCGAACGAAAATATTCTGTTCCTGACCTCCGAAGCTTTCACCAATCTACTCTCTCTTTGGGGAGAGCTTTTCGCCGCTACGCAAACCGGAGCATCGTCTCTAACCCACAACATCATCGACTATCACGACAACAACGTATCCGTCGTCGCCACTACCAACAACATCAAATTGAACTCTACCTACGGTCATGTTCTGGATCTGGGAGCTCGCGAAATCGGTGAGTTCCAAAAAAAAATTGATTTTATTCGGTTTCAAATAAATCTTTTAAACGAACATAAAAATGTTATCGAATGCATTGTTAAAAACCTTAAAAAAATTCACGAATTATTATATGGAAAACCTTTCGAGGGTTTATTTTTGTACCCAGATCAATTTAATTCGTACCATCAAGTAAAATCTTATTTTGGCTGTTTTAAATCACCCTCGGAAGTACTACAAGATTTTACTAATTTACTCGTAGATAATCAATTAACCTGTAAACTTAGCTACTTTAATTGGTTTTCATTGTGTAATGCACAAGATAACCATCTAATGGAATATCTGATAGTACCTACTAACATGTAAACAAAGTTCTAAAATAAAATAAAAAATTAATTAAATTGAAAATAACTTGTTATTATTGCCTAGAGATTAGAAATTAAGGAGTTCTGAAGCGATAAGCAAACGGGTAAAAATCTAATCTCCAGATATCTGCGCGAGCAAAACTAATTCTGGAGAATGGGGATGGGGGAAAGCAACTGGTGATTAGAAGGGGTGAACGCAATGGGGGAAAGGAGCTGGTGAACGAGAGATAAAGTATCCAGTGAATGGGGGTTGGGGGAAAGCAACTGGTGATTAGAAGGGGTGAACGCAATGGGGGAAAGGAGCTGGTGAACGAGAGATAAAGTATCCAGTGAATGGGGGTTGGGGGAAAGCAACTGGTGATTAGAAGGGGTGAACGCAATGAGGGAAAGGAGCTGGTGAACGAGAGATAAAGTATCCAGTGAATGGGGGGTAGGGGAAAGCAACCCGTGAACGGGAGAATCTGGTGAATAGAAATTCTGGTGATTAGAAATTCTGGTGATTGGAAATTCTGGTGATTGAGATGGGGGCGCGGGTGGGGGAGGAACGGGATAGGCGCGGGTGAACGGCGGGAGCCAAGCTCTTTGTGTCTATCCGGTGATTGAGAATGAAATTCTCAATCACCGGATAGACACCCTTCTCTCTATTTGGGTTCTTTTAAATTCAGTATTTGGGTTCTTTTAAATTCAGTATTTGGGTTCTTTTAAATTCAGTATTTGGGTTCTTTTATATTCAGTATTTGGGTTCTTTTAAATTCAGTATTTGGGTTCTTTTAAATTCAGTATTTGGGTTCTTTTAAATTCAGTATTTGGGTTCTTTTAAATTCAGTATTTGGGTTCTTTTAAATTCAGTATTTGGGTTCTTTTAAATTCAGTATTTGGGTTCTTTTAAATTCAGTATTTGGATTCTTTTAAATTCAGTATTTGGGTTCTTTTAAATTCAGTATTTGGATTCTTTTAAATCCAGTATTTGGGTTCTTTTATATTCAGTATTTGGGTTCTTTTAAATTCAGTATTTGGGTTCTTTTATATTCAGTATTTGGGTTCTTTTAAATTCAGTATTTGGGTTCTTTTAAATTCAGTATTTGGGTTCTTTTAAATTCAGTATTTGGGTTCTTTTAAATTCAGTATTTGGGTTCTTTTAAATTCAGTATTTGGATTCTTTTAAATTCAGTATTTGGGTTCTTTTAAATTCAGTATTTGGATTCTTTTAAATTCAGTATTTGGGTTCTTTTAAATTCAGTATTTGGATTCTTTTAAATTCAGTATTTGGGTTCTTTTATATTCAGTATTTGGGTTCTTTTAAATTCAGTATTTGGGTTCTTTTAAATTCAGTATTTGGGTTCTTTTAAATTCAGTATTTGGGTTCTTTTATATTCAGTATTTGGGTTCTTTTAAATTCAGTATTTGGGTTCTTTTATATTCAGTATTTGGGTTCTTTTAAATTCAGTATTCTGGTTCTTTTAAATTCAGTATTTGGGTTCTTATAAATTCAGTATTTGGGTTCTTTTAAATTCAGTATTTGGGTTCTTTTAAATTCAGTAGTTGGGTTCTTTTAAATTCAGTATTTGGGTTCTTTTAAATTCAGTAGTTGGGTTCTTTTAAATTCAGTATTTGGGTTCTTTTAAATTCAGTATTTGGGTTCTTTTAAATTCAGAATTTTGGTTCTTTTAAATTCAGTATTTGGGTTCTTTTAAATTCAGTATTTGGGTTCTTTTAAATTCAGTAGTTGGGTTCTTTTATATTCAGTATTTGGGTTCTTTTAAATTCAGAATTTTGGTTCTTTTAAATTCAGTATTTGGGTTCTTTTAAATTCAGAATTTGGGTTCTTTTAAATTCAGAATTTGGGTTCTATTAAATTCAGTATTTGGGTTCTTTTAAATTCAGTATTTGGGTTCTTTTATATTCAGTATTTGGGTTCTTTTAAATTCAGTATTTGGGTTCTTTTAAATTCAGTATTTGGGTTCTTTTAAATTCAGTATTTGGGTTCTTTTAAATTCAGTATTTGGGTTCTTTTATATTCAGTATTTGGGTTCTTTTATATTCAGTATTTGGGTTCTTTTAAATTCAGTATTTGGGTTCTTTTAAATTCAGTATTTGGGTTCTTTTAAATTCAGTATTTGGGTTCTTTTAAATTCAGTATTTGGGTTCTTTTAAATTCAGTATTTGGGTTCTTTTAAATTCAGTATTTGGATTCTTTTAAATTCAGTATTTGGGTTCTTTTAAATTCAGTATTTGGATTCTTTTAAATCCAGTATTTGGGTTCTTTTATATTCAGTATTTGGGTTCTTTTAAATTCAGTATTTGGGTTCTTTTATATTCAGTATTTGGGTTCTTTTAAATTCAGTATTTGGGTTCTTTTAAATTCAGTATTTGGGTTCTTTTAAATTCAGTATTTGGGTTCTTTTAAATTCAGTATTTGGGTTCTTTTATATTCAGTATTTGGGTTCTTTTAAATTCAGTATTTGGGTTCTTTTAAATTCAGTATTTGGGTTCTTTTAAATTCAGTATTTGGGTTCTTTTAAATTCAGTATTTGGGTTCTTTTAAATTCAGTATTTGGGTTCTTTTAAATTCAGTATTTGGGTTCTTTTAAATTCAGTATTTGGATTCTTTTAAATTCAGTATTTGGGTTCTTTTAAATTCAGTATTTGGATTCTTTTAAATCCAGTATTTGGGTTCTTTTATATTCAGTATTTGGGTTCTTTTAAATTCAGTATTTGGGTTCTTTTATATTCAGTATTTGGGTTCTTTTAAATTCAGTATTTGGGTTCTTTTAAATTCAGTATTTGGATTCTTTTAAATTCAGTATTTGGGTTCTTTTAAATTCAGTATTTGGATTCTTTTAAATCCAGTATTTGGGTTCTTTTATATTCAGTATTTGGGTTCTTTTAAATTCAGTATTTGGGTTCTTTTATATTCAGTATTTGGGTTCTTTTAAATTCAGTATTTGGGTTCTTTTAAATTCAGTATTTGGGTTCTTTTAAATTCAGTATTTGGGTTCTTTTAAATTCAGTATTTGGGTTCTTTTAAATTCAGTATTTGGATTCTTTTAAATTCAGTATTTGGGTTCTTTTAAATTCAGTATTTGGATTCTTTTAAATTCAGTATTTGGGTTCTTTTAAATTCAGTATTTGGATTCTTTTAAATTCAGTATTTGGGTTCTTTTATATTCAGTATTTGGGTTCTTTTAAATTCAGTATTTGGGTTCTTTTAAATTCAGTATTTGGGTTCTTTTAAATTCAGTATTTGGGTTCTTTTATATTCAGTATTTGGGTTCTTTTAAATTCAGTATTTGGGTTCTTTTATATTCAGTATTTGGGTTCTTTTAAATTCAGTATTCTGGTTCTTTTAAATTCAGTATTTGGGTTCTTATAAATTCAGTATTTGGGTTCTTTTAAATTCAGTATTTGGGTTCTTTTAAATTCAGTAGTTGGGTTCTTTTAAATTCAGTATTTGGGTTCTTTTAAATTCAGTAGTTGGGTTCTTTTAAATTCAGTATTTGGGTTCTTTTAAATTCAGTATTTGGGTTCTTTTAAATTCAGAATTTTGGTTCTTTTAAATTCAGTATTTGGGTTCTTTTAAATTCAGTATTTGGGTTCTTTTAAATTCAGTAGTTGGGTTCTTTTATATTCAGTATTTGGGTTCTTTTAAATTCAGAATTTTGGTTCTTTTAAATTCAGTATTTGGGTTCTTTTAAATTCAGAATTTGGGTTCTTTTAAATTCAGAATTTGGGTTCTATTAAATTCAGTATTTGGGTTCTTTTAAATTCAGTATTTGGGTTCTTTTATATTCAGTATTTGGGTTCTTTTAAATTCAGTATTTGGGTTCTTTTAAATTCAGTATTTGGGTTCTTTTAAATTCAGTATTTGGGTTCTTTTAAATTCAGTATTTGGGTTCTTTTATATTCAGTATTTGGGTTCTTTTATATTCAGTATTTGGGTTCTTTTAAATTCAGTATTTGGGTTCTTTTAAATTCAGTATTTGGGTTCTTTTAAATTCAGTATTTGGGTTCTTTTAAATTCAGTATTTGGGTTCTTTTCAATTCAGTATTTGGGTTCTTTTAAATTCAGTATTTGGATTCTTTTAAATTCAGTATTTGGGTTCTTTTAAATTCAGTATTTGGATTCTTTTAAATCCAGTATTTGGGTTCTTTTATATTCAGTATTTGGGTTCTTTTAAATTCAGTATTTGGGTTCTTTTATATTCAGTATTTGGGTTCTTTTAAATTCAGTATTTGGGTTCTTTTAAATTCAGTATTTGGGTTCTTTTAAATTCAGTATTTGGGTTCTTTTAAATTCAGTATTTGGGTTCTTTTATATTCAGTATTTGGGTTCTTTTAAATTCAGTATTTGGGTTCTTTTAAATTCAGTATTTGGGTTCTTTTAAATTCAGTATTTGGGTTCTTTTAAATTCAGTATTTGGGTTCTTTTAAATTCAGTATTTGGGTTCTTTTAAATTCAGTATTTGGGTTCTTTTAAATTCAGTATTTGGATTCTTTTAAATTCAGTATTTGGGTTCTTTTAAATTCAGTATTTGGATTCTTTTAAATCCAGTATTTGGGTTCTTTTATATTCAGTATTTGGGTTCTTTTAAATTCAGTATTTGGGTTCTTTTATATTCAGTATTTGGGTTCTTTTAAATTCAGTATTTGGGTTCTTTTAAATTCAGTATTTGGGTTCTTTTAAATTCAGTATTTGGGTTCTTTTAAATTCAGTATTTGGGTTCTTTTAAATTCAGTATTTGGATTCTTTTAAATTCAGTATTTGGGTTCTTTTAAATTCAGTATTTGGATTCTTTTAAATTCAGTATTTGGGTTCTTTTAAATTCAGTATTTGGATTCTTTTAAATTCAGTATTTGGGTTCTTTTATATTCAGTATTTGGGTTCTTTTAAATTCAGTATTTGGGTTCTTTTAAATTCAGTATTTGGGTTCTTTTAAATTCAGTATTTGGGTTCTTTTATATTCAGTATTTGGGTTCTTTTAAATTCAGTATTTGGGTTCTTTTATATTCAGTATTTGGGTTCTTTTAAATTCAGTATTCTGGTTCTTTTAAATTCAGTATTTGGGTTCTTATAAATTCAGTATTTGGGTTCTTTTAAATTCAGTATTTGGGTTCTTTTAAATTCAGTAGTTGGGTTCTTTTAAATTCAGTATTTGGGTTCTTTTAAATTCAGTAGTTGGGTTCTTTTAAATTCAGTATTTGGGTTCTTTTAAATTCAGTATTTGGGTTCTTTTAAATTCAGAATTTTGGTTCTTTTAAATTCAGTATTTGGGTTCTTTTAAATTCAGTATTTGGGTTCTTTTAAATTCAGTAGTTGGGTTCTTTTATATTCAGTATTTGGGTTCTTTTAAATTCAGAATTTTGGTTCTTTTAAATTCAGTATTTGGGTTCTTTTAAATTCAGAATTTGGGTTCTTTTAAATTCAGAATTTGGGTTCTATTAAATTCAGTATTTGGGTTCTTTTAAATTCAGTATTTGGGTTCTTTTATATTCAGTATTTGGGTTCTTTTAAATTCAGTATTTGGGTTCTTTTAAATTCAGTATTTGGGTTCTTTTAAATTCAGTATTTGGGTTCTTTTAAATTCAGTATTTGGGTTCTTTTATATTCAGTATTTGGGTTCTTTTAAATTCAGTATTTGCGTTCTTTTAAATTCAGTATTTGGGTTCTTTTAAATTCAGTATTTGGGTTCTTTTAAATTCAGTATTTGGGTTCTTTTAAATTCAGAATTTGGGTTCTTTTAAATTCAGTATTTGGGTTCTTTTAAATTCAGTATTTGGGTTCTTTTAAATTCAGTATTTGGGTTCTTTTAAATTCAGTATTTGGGTTCTTTTAAATTCAGTATTTGGGTTCTTTTAAATTCAGTATTTAGGTTCTTTTAAATTCAGTATTTGGGTTCTTTTAAATTCAGTATTTGGGTTCTTTTAAATTCAGTATTTGGGTTCTTTTAAATTCAGTATTTGGGTTCTTTTATATTCAGTATTTGGGTTCTTTTAAATTCAGTAGTTGGGTTCTTTTAAATTCAGTATTTGGGTTCTTTTATATTCAGTATTTGGGTTCTTTTAAATTCAGTAGTTGGGTTCTTTTATATTCAGTATTTGGGTTCTTTTAAATTCAGTATTTGGGTTCTTTTAAATTCAGTATTTGGGTTCTTTCATATTCAGTATTTGGGTTCTTTTAAATTCAGTAGTTGGGTTCTTTTAAATTCAGTATTTGGGTTCTTTTAAATTCAGTATTTGGGTTCTTTTAAATTCAGTATTTGGGTTCTTTTAAATTCAGTATTTGGGTTCTTTTAAATTCAGTATTTGGGTTCTTTTAAATTCAGTAGTTGGGTTCTTTTATATTCAGTATTTGGGTTCTTTTAAATTCAGTATTTGGGTTCTTTTAAATTCAGTATTTGGGTTCTTTTAAATTCAGTAGTTGGGTTCTTTTATATTCAGTATTTGGGTTCTTTTAAATTCAGTATTTGGGTTCTTTTAAATTCAGTATTTGGGTTCTTTCATATTCAGTATTTGGGTTCTTTTAAATTCAGTAGTTGGGTTCTTTTAAATTCAGTATTTGGGTTCTTTTAAATTCAGTATTTGGGTTCTTTTAAATTCAGTATTTGGGTTCTTTTAAATTCAGTATTTGGGTTCTTTTAAATTCAGTATTTGGGTTCTTTTAAATTCAGTAGTTGGGTTCTTTTATATTCAGTATTTGGGTTCTTTTAAATTCAGTATTTGGGTTCTTTTAAATTCAGTATTTGGGTTCTTTTAAATTCAGTATTTGGGTTCTTTTAAATTCAGTAGTTGGGTTCTTTTATATTCAGTATTTGGGTTCTTTTAAATTCAGTATTTGGGTTCTTTTAAATTCAGTATTTGGGTTCTTTTAAATTCAGTATTTGGGTTCTTTTAAATTCAGTATTTGGGTTCTTTTAAATTCAGTAGTTGGGTTCTTTTATATTCAGTATTTGGGTTCTTTTAAATTCAGTATTTGGGTTCTTTTAAATTCAGTATTTGGGTTCTTTTAAATTCAGTAGTTGGGTTCTTTTATATTCAGTATTTGGGTTCTTTTAAATTCAGTATTTGGGTTCTTTTAAATTCAGTATTTGGGTTCTTTTAAATTCAGTAGTTGGGTTCTTTTATATTCAGTATTTGGGTTCTTTTAAATTCAGTATTTGGGTTCTTTTAAATTCAGTATTTGGGTTCTTTCATATTCAGTATTTGGGTTCTTTTAAATTCAGTAGTTGGGTTCTTTTAAATTCAGTATTTGGGTTCTTTTAAATTCAGTATTTGGGTTCTTTTAAATTCAGTATTTGGGTTCTTTTAAATTCAGTATTTGGGTTCTTTTAAATTCAGTATTTGGGTTCTTTTAAATTCAGTAGTTGGGTTCTTTTATATTCAGTATTTGGGTTCTTTTAAATTCAGTATTTGGGTTCTTTTAAATTCAGTATTTGGGTTCTTTTAAATTCAGTATTTGGGTTCTTTTAAATTCAGTATTTGGGTTCTTTTAAATTCAGTATTTGGGTTCTTTTATATTCAGTATTTGGGTTCTTTTAAATTCAGTATTTGGGTTCTTTTAAATTCAGTATTTGGGTTCTTTTAAATTCAGTATTTGGGTTCTTTTAAATTCAGTATTTGGGTTCTTTTAAATTCAGTAGTTGGGTTCTTTTATATTCAGTATTTGGGTTCTTTTAAATTCAGTATTTGGGTTCTTTTAAATTCAGTATTTGGGTTCTTTTAAATTCAGTATTTGGGTTCTTTTAAATTCAGTATTTGGGTTCTTTTATATTCAGTAGTTGGGTTCTTTTATATTCAGTATTTGGGTTCTTTTAAATTCAGTATTTGGGTTCTTTTAAATTCAGTATTTGGGTTCTTTTAAATTCAGTATTTGGGTTCTTTTATATTCAGTATTTGGGTTCTTTTAAATTCAGTATTTGGGTTCTTTTAAATTCAGTATTTGGGTTCTTTTAAATTCAGTATTTGGGTTCTTTTAAATTCAGTATTTGGGTTCTTTTAAATTCAGTATTTGGGTTCTTTTAAATTCAGTATTTGGGTTCTTTTAAATTCAGTATTTGGATTCTTTTAAATTCAGTATTTGGGTTCTTTTAAATTCAGTATTTGGATTCTTTTAAATCCAGTATTTGGGTTCTTTTATATTCAGTATTTGGGTTCTTTTAAATTCAGTATTTGGGTTCTTTTATATTCAGTATTTGGGTTCTTTTAAATTCAGTATTTGGGTTCTTTTAAATTCAGTATTTGGGTTCTTTTAAATTCAGTATTTGGGTTCTTTTAAATTCAGTATTTGGGTTCTTTTAAATTCAGTATTTGGATTCTTTTAAATTCAGTATTTGGGTTCTTTTAAATTCAGTATTTGGATTCTTTTAAATTCAGTATTTGGGTTCTTTTAAATTCAGTATTTGGATTCTTTTAAATTCAGTATTTGGGTTCTTTTATATTCAGTATTTGGGTTCTTTTAAATTCAGTATTTGGGTTCTTTTAAATTCAGTATTTGGGTTCTTTTAAATTCAGTATTTGGGTTCTTTTATATTCAGTATTTGGGTTCTTTTAAATTCAGTATTTGGGTTCTTTTATATTCAGTATTTGGGTTCTTTTAAATTCAGTATTCTGGTTCTTTTAAATTCAGTATTTGGGTTCTTATAAATTCAGTATTTGGGTTCTTTTAAATTCAGTATTTGGGTTCTTTTAAATTCAGTATTTGGGTTCTTTTAAATTCAGTATTTGGGTTCTTTTATATTCAGTATTTGGGTTCTTTTAAATTCAGTATTTGGGTTCTTTTATATTCAGTATTTGGGTTCTTTTAAATTCAGTATTTGGGTTCTTTTAAATTCAGTATTTTGGTTCTTTTAAATTCAGTATTTGGGTTCTTTTATATTCAGTATTTGGGTTCTTTTAAATTCAGTATTTGGGTTCTTTTAAATTCAGTATTTGGGTTCTTTTAAATTCAGTATTCTGGTTCTTTTAAATTCAGTATTTGGGTTCTTATAAATTCAGTATTTGGGTTCTTTTAAATTCAGTATTTGGGTTCTTTTAAATTCAGTATTTGGGTTCTTTTAAATTCAGTATTTGGGTTCTTTTAAATTCAGTATTTGGGTTCTTTTATATTCAGTATTTGGGTTCTTTTAAATTCAGTATTTGGGTTCTTTTAAATTCAGTATTTGGGTTCTTTTAAATTCAGTATTTGGGTTCTTTTAAATTCAGTATTTGGGTTCTTTTATATTCAGTATTTGGGTTCTTTTAAATTCAGTATTTGGGTTCTTTTAAATTCAGTATTTGGGTTCTTTTAAATTCAGTATTTGGGTTCTTTTATATTCAGTATTTGGGTTCTTTTAAATTCAGTATTTGGGTTCTTTTATATTCAGTATTTGGGTTCTTTTAAATTCAGTATTCTGGTTCTTTTAAATTCAGTATTTGGGTTCTTTTAAATTCAGTATTTGGGTTCTTTTAAATTCAGTATTTGGGTTCTTTTAAATTCAGTATTTGGGTTCTTTTAAATTCAGTATTTGGGTTCTTTTAAATTCAGTATTTGGGTTCTTTTAAATTCAGTATTTGGGTTCTTTTAAATTCAGTATTTGGGTTCTTTTAAATTCAGAATTTGGGTTCTTTTAAATTCAGAATTTGGGTTCTTTTAAATTCAGTATTTGGGTTCTTTTAAATTCAGTATTTGGGTTCTTTTAAATTCAGTATTTGGGTTCTTTTAAATTCAGTATTTGGGTTCTTTTATATTCAGTATTTGGGTTCTTTTAAATTCAGTAGTTGGGTTCTTTTAAATTCAGTATTTGGGTTCTTTTAAATTCAGTATTTGGGTTCTTTTAAATTCAGAATTTTGGTTCTTTTAAATTCAGTATTTGGGTTCTTTTAAATTCAGTATTTGGGTTCTTTTAAATTCAGTAGTTGGGTTCTTTTATATTCAGTATTTGGGTTCTTTTAAATTCAGAATTTTGGTTCTTTTAAATTCAGTATTTGGGTTCTTTTAAATTCAGTATTTGGGTTCTTTTAAATTCAGTATTTGGGTTCTTTTAAATTCAGTATTTGGGTTCTTTTATATTCAGTATTTGGGTTCTTTTAAATTCAGTATTTGGGTTCTTTTAAATTCAGTATTTGGGTTCTTTTATATTCAGTATTTGGGTTCTTTTAAATTCAGTAGTTGGGTTCTTTTATATTCAGTATTTGGGTTATTTTAAATTCAGTATTTGGGTTCTTTTATATTCAGTATTTGGGTTCTTTTAAATTCAGTATTTGGGTTCTTTTAAATTCAGTATTTGGGTTCTTTTAAATTCAGTATTTGGGTTCTTTTAAATTCAGTATTTGGGTTCTTTTATATTCAGTATTTGGGTTCTTTTAAATTCAGTAGTTGGGTTCTTTTAAATTCAGTATTTGGGTTCTTTTAAATTCAGTATTTGGGTTCTTTTAAATTCAGTATTTGGGTTCTTTTAAATTCAGTATTTGGGTTCTTTTAAATTCAGTATTTGGGTTCTTTTATATTCAGTATTTGGGTTCTTTTAAATTCAGTAGTTGGGTTCTTTTAAATTCAGTATTTGGGTTCTTTTAAATTCAGTATTTGGGTTCTTTTAAATTCAGTATTTGGGTTCTTTTAAATTCAGTATTTGGGTTCTTTTATATTCAGTATTTGGGTTCTTTTAAATTCAGTATTCTGGTTCTTTTAAATTCAGTATTTGGGTTCTTTTAAATTCAGTATTTGGGTTCTTTTAAATTCAGTATTTGGGTTCTTTTAAATTCAGTATTTGGGTTCTTTTAAATTCAGTAGTTGGGTTCTTTTATATTCAGTATTTGGGTTCTTTTAAATTCAGTATTTGGGTTCTTTTAAATTCAGTATTTGGGTTCTTTTAAATTCAGTATTTGGGTTCTTTTAAATTCAGTATTTGGGTTCTTTTAAATTCAGTATTTGGGTTCTTTTAAATTCAGTATTTGGGTTCTTTTAAATTCAGTATTTGGGTTCTTTTAAATTCAGTATTTGGGTTCTTTTAAATTCAGTATTTGGGTTCTTTTAAATTCAGTATTTGGGTTCTTTTAAATTCAGTAGTTGGGTTCTTTTATATTCAGTATTTGGGTTCTTTTAAATTCAGTATTTGGGTTCTTTTAAATTCAGTATTTGGGTTCTTTTAAATTCAGTATTTGGGTTCTTTTAAATTCAGTATTTGGGTTCTTTTAAATTCAGTAGTTGGGTTCTTTTATATTCAGTATTTGGGTTCTTTTAAATTCAGTATTTGGGTTCTTTTAAATTCAGTATTTGGGTTCTTTTAAATTCAGTATTTGGGTTCTTTTAAATTCAGTATTTGGGTTCTTTTAAATTCAGTATTTGGGTTCTTTTATATTCAGTATTTGGGTTCTTTTAAATTCAGTATTTGGATTCTTTTAAATTCAGTATTTGGGTTCTTTTAAATTCAGTATTTGGGTTCTTTTAAATTCAGTATTTGGGTTCTTTTAAATTCAGTATTCTGGTTCTTTTAAATTCAGTATTTGGGTTCTTTTAAATTCAGTATTTGGGTTCTTTTAAATTCAGTATTTGGGTTCTTTTAAATTCAGTATTTGGGTTCTTTTAAATTCAGTATTTGGGTTCTTTTAAATTCAGTATTTGGGTTCTTTTAAATTCAGTATTTGGGTTCTTTTAAATTCAGTATTTGGGTTCTTTTAAATTCAGTATTTGGGTTCTTTTATATTCAGTATTTGGGTTCTTTTAAATTCAGTAGTTGGGTTCTTTTAAATTCAGTATTTGGGTTCTTTTAAATTCAGTATTTGGGTTCTTTTAAATTCAGAATTTTGGTTCTTTTAAATTCAGTATTTGGGTTCTTTTAAATTCAGTATTTGGGTTCTTTTAAATTCAGTAGTTGGGTTCTTTTAAATTCAGAATTTTGGTTCTTTTAAATTCAGTATTTGGGTTCTTTTAAATTCAGTATTTGGGTTCTTTTAAATTCAGTATTTGGGTTCTTTTAAATTCAGTATTTGGGTTCTTTTATATTCAGTATTTGGGTTCTTTTAAATTCAGTATTTGGGTTCTTTTAAATTCAGTATTTGGGTTCTTTTATATTCAGTATTTGGGTTCTTTTAAATTCAGTATTTGGGTTCTTTTAAATTCAGTATTTGGGTTCTTTTAAATTCAGTATTTGGGTTCTTTTAAATTCAGTATTTGGATTCTTTTAAATTCAGTATTTGGGTTCTTTTAAATTCAGTATTTGGATTCTTTTAAATTCAGTATTTGGGATCTTTTATATTCAGTATTTGGGTTCTTTTAAATTCAGTATTTGGGTTCTTTTAAATTCAGTATTTGGGTTCTTTTAAATTCAGTATTTGGGTTCTTTTAAATTCAGTATTCTGGTTCTTTTAAATTCAGTATTTGGGTTCTTTTAAATTCAGTATTTGGGTTCTTTTAAATTCAGTATTTGGGTTCTTTTATATTCAGTATTTGGGTTCTTTTAAATTCAGTATTTGGGTTCTTTTAAATTCAGTATTTGGGTTCTTTTAAATTCAGTATTTGGGTTCTTTTAAATTCAGTATTTGGATTCTTTTAAATTCAGTATTTGGGTTCTTTTAAATTCAGTATTGGGATTCTTTTAAATCCAGTATTTGGGTTCTTTTATATTCAGTATTTGGGTTCTTTTAAATTCAGTATTTGGGTTCTTTTATATTCAGTATTTGGGTTCTTTTAAATTCAGTATTTGGGTTCTTTTAAATTCAGTATTTGGGTTCTTTTAAATTCAGTATTTGGGTTCTTTTAAATTCAGTATTTGGGTTCTTTTAAATTCAGTATTTGGATTCTTTTAAATTCAGTATTTGGGTTCTTTTAAATTCAGTATTTGGATTCTTTTAAATTCAGTATTTGGGTTCTTTTAAATTCAGTATTTGGATTCTTTTAAATTCAGTATTTGGGTTCTTTTATATTCAGTATTTGGGTTCTTTTTAATTCAGTATTTGGGTTCTTTTAAATTCAGTATTTGGGTTCTTTTAAATTCAGTATTTGGGTTCTTTTAAATTCAGTATTCTGGTTCTTTTAAATTCAGTATTTGGGTTCTTTTAAATTCAGTATTCGGGTTCTTTTAAATTCAGTATTTGGGTTCTTTTATATTCAGTATTTGGGTTCTTTTAAATTCAGTATTTGGGTTCTTTTAAATTCAGTATTTGGGTTCTTTTAAATTCAGTATTTGGGTTCTTTTAAATTCAGTATTTGGGTTCTTTTATATTCAGTATTAGGGTTCTTTTAAATTCAGTATTTGGGTTCTTTTAAATTCAGTATTTGGGTTCTTTTAAATTCAGTATTTGGGTTCTTTTATATTCAGTATTTGGGTTCTTTTAAATTCAGTATTTGGGTTCTTTTATATTCAGTATTTGGGTTCTTTTAAATTCAGTATTCTGGTTCTTTTAAATTCAGTATTTGGGTTCTTATAAATTCAGTATTTGGGTTCTTTTAAATTCAGTATTTGGGTTCTTTTAAATTCAGTATTCTGGTTCTTTTAAATTCAGTATTTGGGTTCTTATAAATTCAGTATTTGGGTTCTTTTAAATTCAGTATTTGGGTTCTTTTAAATTCAGTATTTGGGTTCTTTTAAATTCAGTATTTGGGTTCTTTTAAATTCAGTATTTGGGTTCTTTTATATTCAGTATTTGGGTTCTTTTAAATTCAGTATTTGGGTTCTTTTAAATTCAGTATTTGGGTTCTTTTAAATTCAGTATTTGGGTTCTTTTATATTCAGTATTTGGGTTCTTTTAAATTCAGTATTTGGGTTCTTTTAAATTCAGTATTTGGGTTCTTTTAAATTCAGTATTTGGGTTCTTTTATATTCAGTATTTGGGTTCTTTTAAATTCAGTATTTGGGTTCTTTTATATTCAGTATTTGGGTTCTTTTAAATTCAGTATTCTGGTTCTTTTAAATTCAGTATTTGGGTTCTTTTATATTCAGTATTTGGGTTCTTTTAAATTCAGTATTTGGGTTCTTTTATATTCAGTATTTGGGTTCTTTTAAATTCAGTATTTGGGTTCTTTTAAATTCAGTATTTGGGTTCTTTTAAATTCAGTATTTGGGTTCTTTTAAATTCAGTATTTGGGTTCTTTTATATTCAGTATTTGGGTTCTTTTAAATTCAGTATTTGGGTTCTTTTATATTCAGTATTTGGGTTCTTTTAAATTCAGTATTCTGGTTCTTTTAAATTCAGTATTTGGGTTCTTTTATATTCAGTATTTGGGTTCTTTTAAATTCAGTATTTGGGTTCTTTTATATTCAGTATTTGGGTTCTTTTAAATTCAGTATTTGGGTTCTTTTAAATTCAGTATTTGGGTTCTTTTAAATTCAGTATTTGGGTTCTTTTAAATTCAGTATTTGGGTTCTTTTAAATTCAGTATTTGGATTCTTTTAAATTCAGTATTTGGGTTCTTTTAAATTCAGTATTTGGATTCTTTTAAATTCAGTATTTGGGTTCTTTTAAATTCAGTATTTGGATTCTTTTAAATTCAGTATTTGGGTTCTTTTATATTCAGTATTTGGGTTCTTTTAAATTCAGTATTTGGGTTCTTTTAAATTCAGTATTTGGGTTCTTTTAAATTCAGTATTTGGGTTCTTTTAAATTCAGTATTCTGGTTCTTTTAAATTCAGTATTTGGGTTCTTTTAAATTCAGTATTTGGGTTCTTTTAAATTCAGTATTTGGGTTCTTTTATATTCAGTATTTGGGTTCTTTTAAATTCAGTATTTGGGTTCTTTTAAATTCAGTATTTGGGTTCTTTTAAATTCAGTATTTGGGTTCTTTTAAATTCAGTATTTGGGTTCTTTTATATTCAGTATTAGGGTTCTTTTAAATTCAGTATTTGGGTTCTTTTAAATTCAGTATTTGGGTTCTTTTAAATTCAGTATTTGGGTTCTTTTATATTCAGTATTTGGGTTCTTTTAAATTCAGTATTTGGGTTCTTTTATATTCAGTATTTGGGTTCTTTTAAATTCAGTATTCTGGTTCTTTTAAATTCAGTATTTGGGTTCTTATAAATTCAGTATTTGGGTTCTTTTAAATTCAGTATTTGGGTTCTTTTAAATTCAGTATTCTGGTTCTTTTAAATTCAGTATTTGGGTTCTTATAAATTCAGTATTTGGGTTCTTTTAAATTCAGTATTTGGGTTCTTTTAAATTCAGTATTTGGGTTCTTTTAAATTCAGTATTTGGGTTCTTTTAAATTCAGTATTTGGGTTCTTTTATATTCAGTATTTGGGTTCTTTTAAATTCAGTATTTGGGTTCTTTTAAATTCAGTATTTGGGTTCTTTTATATTCAGTATTTGGGTTCTTTTAAATTCAGTATTTGGGTTCTTTTAAATTCAGTATTTGGGTTCTTTTAAATTCAGTATTTGGGTTCTTTTATATTCAGTATTTGGGTTCTTTTAAATTCAGTATTTGGGTTCTTTTATATTCAGTATTTGGGTTCTTTTAAATTCAGTATTCTGGTTCTTTTAAATTCAGTATTTGGGTTCTTTTAAATTCAGTATTTGGGTTCTTTTAAATTCAGTATTTGGGTTCTTTTAAATTCAGTATTTGGGTTCTTTTAAATTCAGTATTTGGGTTCTTTTAAATTCAGTATTTGGGTTCTTTTAAATTCGGTATTTGGGTTCTTTTAAATTCAGTATTTGGGTTCTTTTAAATTCAGTATTTGGGTTCTTTTAAATTCAGTATTTGGGTTCTTTTAAATTCAGTATTTGGGTTCTTTTAAATTCAGTATTTGGGTTCTTTTAAATTCAGTATTTGGGTTCTTTTAAATTCAGTATTTGGGTTCTTTTATATTCAGTATTTGGGTTCTTTTAAATTCAGTATTTGGGTTCTTATAAATTCAGTATTTGGGTTCTTTTAAATTCAGTATTTGGGTTCTTTTAAATTCAGTATTTGGGTTCTTTTAAATTCAGTATTTGGGTTCTTTTAAATTCAGTATTTGGGTTCTTTTATATTCAGTATTTGGGTTCTTTTAAATTCAGTATTTGGGTTCTTTTAAATTCAGTATTTGGGTTCTTTTAAATTCAGTATTTGGGTTCTTTTATATTCAGTATTTGGGTTCTTTTAAATTCAGTATTTGGGTTCTTTTATATTCAGTATTTGGGTTCTTTTAAATTCAGTATTCTGGTTCTTTTAAATTCAGTATTTGGGTTCTTATAAATTCAGTATTTGGGTTCTTTAAAATTCAGTATTTGGGTTCTTTTATATTCAGTATTTGGGTTCTTTTAAATTCAGTATTTGGGTTCTTTTAAATTCAGTATTTGGGTTCTTTTAAATTCAGTATTTGGGTTCTTTTATATTCAGTATTTGGGTTCTTTTAAATTCAGTATTTGGGTTCTTTTAAATTCAGTATTTGGGTTCTTTTAAATTCAGTATTCTGGTTCTTTTAAATTCAGTATTTGGGTTCTTATAAATTCAGTATTTCGGTTCTTTTAAATTCAGTATTTGGGTTCTTTTAAATTCAGTATTTGGGTTCTTTTAAATTCAGTATTTGGGTTCTTTTAAATTCAGTATTTGGGTTCTTTTATATTCAGTATTTGGGTTCTTTTAAATTCAGTATTTGGGTTCTTTTAAATTCAGTATTTGGGTTCTTTTAAATTCAGTATTTGGGTTCTTTTAAATTCAGTATTTGGGTTCTTTTATATTCAGTATTTGGGTTCTTTTAAATTCAGTATTTGGGTTCTTTTATATTCAGTATTTGGGTTCTTTTAAATTCAGTATTTGGGTTCTTTTAAATTCAGTATTTGGGTTATTTTAAATTCAGTATTTGGGTTCTTTTAAATTCAGTATTTGGGTTCTTTTAAATTCAGTATTTGGATTCTTTTAAATTCAGTATTTGGGTTCTTTTAAATTCAGTATTTGGATTCTTTTAAATTCAGTATTTGGGTTCTTTTATATTCAGTATTTGGGTTCTTTTAAATTCAGTATTTGGGTTCTTTTAAATTCAGTATTTGGGTTCTTTTATATTCAGTATTTGGGTTCTTTTAAATTCAGTATTCTGGTTCTTTTAAATTCAGTATTTGGGTTCTTTTAAATTCAGTATTTGGGTTCTTTTAAATTCAGTATTTGGGTTCTTTTATATTCAGTATTTGGGTTCTTTTAAATTCAGTATTTGGGTTCTTTTAAATTCAGTATTTGGGTTCTTTTAAATTCAGTATTTGGGTTCTTTTAAATTCAGTATTTGGGTTCTTTTATATTCAGTATTAGGGTTCTTTTAAATTCAGTATTTGGGTTCTTTTAAATTCAGTATTTGGGTTCTTTTAAATTCAGTATTTGGGTTCTTTTATATTCAGTATTTGGGTTCTTTTAAATTCAGTATTTGGGTTCTTTTAAATTCAGTATTTGGGTTCTTTTATATTCAGTATTTGGGTTCTTTTAAATTCAGTATTTGGGTTCTTTTAAATTCAGTATTTGGGTTCTTTTAAATTCAGTATTTGGGTTCTTTTATATTCAGTATTTGGGTTCTTTTAAATTCCGTATTTGGGTTCTTTTAAATTCAGTATTTGGGTTCTTTTATATTCAGTATTTGGGTTCTTTTAAATTCCGTATTTGGGTTCTTTTAAATTCAGTATTTGGGTTCTTTTAAGCGTTAAAACTTCCCCGTGCCAAAACGCTTCACGTGACGCGTGTTATAATTGAGCTTACCTCATAAACAGATACTCTTACGGTACGATTCGTTTCGTTCATTGCTTCTTAATAACTAGAAAACTATCGCATATTAATAGTAGGAAATTTCAGAAATCAAGCACAACGTGGATTTATATTTCCGCGTACCTTTGGTGCCTACTTCGTATTCCCACTACACCCCACTTATCACAATCACTGCAATACAGGCTGCGGATCCCGTTACAGCAATCCGCAAACCGAAACTTTAATTACAGAGAAGTTATAAAAGTTCAGTGTAGTGGGAATACGATGTAAACGACGACCTTAATCAATCTGTCAAAAACTTATAACAAGCTGAGTGTAGTGGGAATACGTCGGAGAAAAAAATATGATTTTAAACATGTTACAGCTGTAAATCGCCGATCTTTGACGGGCCCTAGCGGCCAAGATTTTGATTTTTGGAAGTTGTGCCCGGCCAGACTTTTGTTCACCATGGTCAGAAGCAGTGCCGTAACTAGCCTTTCGTGGGCCCTGTGCAAGGTCTTAATTTTGGGCCCCCATTTTATAGAAATCACAGGAAGTCAATTTATGGGCCCCCATATGGGTCGTGGGCCCTGTGCGGCCGCACCTGTCGCACCTGCCTTGTTACGGCACTGGTCAGAAGTACCATACATACCCAAATTTTAGCAAAATTGGCCGAAGGACATTTTTCCATAGGCGCTGTGCGGGTTCCTTTACAATAGGTGAATCCGCTCTTTATCTCGCTACTTAAGTCTTAAGGGCTATTGCCAAAAATTTCTTTCAACATATTGAACAAAGATAATAATTTTAGATATTTTATTTAAGTAAAAAAACTGAAAACAAACGAGTTTCTTCAATCGCCGAGAAAAATAATTTATCTTCACCAAGAAATTATTTACGAAATTAGAATGTAAATGGACAGAGTAAAAAACTAAACGAAAAAGCAAAGGTTAGAAAAAAAATAGTGGCTTAGTTTTAAAATATACGTTCAAGATTTCGCTGATACTCTGTCAAGTGTCTTACTGAAATATTTGAGGAAATTCAAGTCGCTAAGATCAAATACAGACCATATCGATTTTATTCAAAATAAGTTTTATTTCTCGAAAAACGTTTTTTAAATTAGTTTTCAAAGATGGAATTTCAGTTTGGAATTTCTGCCTTTCCACGGCGAGTTCCGCTTCTTTCCGCTGGCTTTCATCCACTGTGTGCGCTAATTGTTGCAGAGCACCTTCGTAAGCGAGCTGGGATTGGAAATCTTTCGCCTTCAACCGTTTCAAAATTCGAGTCTTCTCTAATTTCCGATTCAAATAGGTCAGAGTGTCGGTTTCTAGCGCCAAAGAGGTCTCAGTTATTTCCAAATTGACCGCTAGGTCGTTGAATTCCAAAACTAGAGCCGACAGTGTAGCCATTTTAGTGTTCAGCTCTTCGATGTCGGTGGTATCCAAGATTCGTGAACAAAGTTCCTGATTCATCGACCCCATTGTGGACAACGGGTACTCTACAGTCACGTCACTGTCCGAATCGTCATGGGAATTGTCGTGTTTATTTACCTCTAAACGTCCTTCATTGGTTGCACCCTTTGCAACTGGTGTTGGATTGGCTGCTTGTAGTGGCATCAACAGAGCTTTTATATTATCAATGAGCTTTATTTCCTTTTGAACATTGAAGCATTTTTTGTTCAGAATGTCCATCGGTTTATTGCCTTCTTCATCAAGGGCATCCGTGTTAGCTCCATTCTTCAGTAGAATCTCTACAATCTGTTGATGACCACCTTCGCAGGCCAAATGCAACGGTGTCTCTAGTTTCTTTGTAGCAATATTGACATTTGCGCAGTGTTCAATGCACTGATTTACTATGTCTCCATTACCATTTATGACGGCGTAGTGCAAAAGTGTGTAACCGTCGTTATTCTTTTCGTTTGGGTTGACCTTGTTTAGTATCAGGAGTCGTACCAGGTTTTCGTCATTTTTTCGCGCCGCCACGTGGAGTAAGTTATCACCATTGACCTTAATGTTTGCGTTGCCTCCTTTGTCGAACAGCAGAGTGACGATGTCCGTGTGACCTTTCTTCGTAGCGAGATACAGCGGATTCCTCTCGTGATTCTTGTGTTCGTAGTTGACATACGCACCCTTCTCTATTAATAACTGAACAATATCCCGATGACCTTTTTTCGTCGCTGCGATCAGCGGACAGTAGAGGCCATCCTGACATGTTTCATCTAGCGCCTTTTGCCCCAGAAGCGCCACGCATTCGTCGTAGTTCCCTTGAAGCGCTGCGTGGTAGAGTCGAAGAGAAAGCGGGAATTCCTTTTCAATCACCTCCACTATTTGAGCTTGATCTAATGCCTTAGCTATGTCCAGAGGCGTTTCATTTCTTCTATCCATAATTTCCAGACTAGCTCCGTTGTGAAGTAGAAGGCGGACCACTTTTACGTGTTTCTCATTGACAGCCCGCATTAAAGGAGACCAACCGTTGATGTTAGTCAGCGTATTTAGTTTGGCTCCGTTTTCCAGGAGGGCCTTGCAAACGTCGTAATGACCTCTTCGAGCCGCCCACTGCAAGGGACTCCATCCGGATAAATCTGTCTCATTAACGTCGGCTTCATCTCGAATGAACTGCAGCACCTCATTTAGATCTTCTGGACCCCGTTTGATTATCTCTATCAAGCTCATCATGAGTTAATTTCTAAAGAAAACAAATAGATAAAAATGAAGTTTGAAAATGTTCATTAGAGCTAAGAATAGCTATTTTCCAAATACGTTTCGCGACGGAAATGCTTTAATTAACACGACTGTTATTATTACAACACAGTCAAACAATTTATTTTATCCCTTTTTTAGCGAATTGGCCAGAAATTTCACTCAAATATAAAATAAGTTAATGCAACCGAAAATGCAGTTAACAAATAATAGGTACCAATTAAAATAAAATTTACCCTGTCTCACCAATGAACATACGTAAAGCTATAATAAATATAACGTTACTTATGATAACACGCAATTTGTATGCCGGGGTTCGTATACGCTGTCCATAAAAACTTACTTCTCAATAAAAATTAAGTTACGCATTTACATATCTAGGTTAAATTTAGCCCCAGCTAATATATATATAACTTTCATGAAAATCAGACTTAACCTAAGAACCTTTATATTTACCTTTAATATTTACCAATAAAACCAAAGGTTGAAGTAAAAATAATCCTGACCTTCCCAACAATATTTAACTTAATTTTGATTAAAATATGAAATGCACAAAGCGAAAATACGAAAAACAGTAAAATGGACAAACCCCCAAATCTTAAGCTCAGATTCAAAGACATTTTATTGGGATAACGAGGCCGGTAAATGTACCGTCGAACTAGATATCGTTGAAATGTATAACCTTAATTGGGAAAATGTTGTGTGCGACATTGCGGAATCTGCAACGACACTGTATGTGAAACCAATACGCACAAATCCCTCGGATTGTGTGTAAAGACGACTATATTGGAGAGCATGGTGCCATCTATTAATGGCACAGAAACCTAAGTCATCATAGCGAAACACTAAGGTCGTCAGAGAACCATTGCAGAGTATTATAATTTATGAACTTTATACTCTAGTTCAGTGACGGCGATTCCGTAGGGGCTCTTTGGCTCGAGTCCCCACAGAAAGAAAATAGGGGAATCGGGGAATCAGGCAAAAATTTATAATCTCACTGCCTATATTTGGGTCCGAATTCAGTCTTTTTACAGATGTGAATTTGAGATTGCAGATGCGAGTACCATTAAGATGATATAACCGTAAAATTGATTAGATAGATTCGTCCAAACAGATCGCCGCGTCATGTACCCTATTTTACCTAAAATACCTTCGTAAAGTATGCAGAGGTGGGCAAACATTCTGAGCGTTCATTTTTGATAATCCTCTCGAAACGAGTGAGCACTTCAAATACGAAGGTCGGTTGGTCTTGTTAAGCGAGAAAGAGAAATTGAACCAGCTCAGGGTGATCGCCGATTAGTTCGCTCAGTCAGTGTTTGTTCACGGCGCGGTGATCGAGATCGGCCGATCGACGCGCTAGCCTGCTCAATTTTAAGCGCCGCTTCCCCTAGCGGCGGGATAATTCGTTCACTAGAAAGCTCTGACGGCGGGTGGAGTGTGGTCGCGCCGAGAGAAGCGGTAGTTTTTTAACATTGTAATTACTCATCCCACTGAACGACGGGTTTGACTGTTTCCCGGAATTCGCTCAAAGCGCTGTGAGAAAAAAGTTTCATTTCTAATAAATTATTTCATAAAAAGTGCATTGAATAAAAAAATCGACAATAAAATATTATTTGAATATTTTTTTCTCATCGCGCTGTGAGCGAATTCCGGGAAACAGTCTACCCCGTCGTTCAGTGGGTTGAGAATTAATGGGAACGGAAGCTAAAATTCAAAATAGCGAAACAATAACGTCGTCAGAAAGCCATTATAGAGTATTATATATAGACCACTTTTACTCTACTTAGTGAACTTTAACCAAAATTATACACCCCATATAAAATATATTGTAAACAATTACTATAATTGAAGTTATTGACCAATTTACACACGAGCCAATCAACGCGAAGCGTATTTTTATGTCCCGCCTTTTGGGTGAAAATGTAGCTTCAGCATCTTGTTTTGATTTGGACGCTAGCGACATCTGTTGAAAAAATAGCTACTTAACTTAGAGCCGACACTTGCTTTAAGCCTAGACGTCACCAACACTAGCAGAAAATAAACAAAGCAGCTCATTGTTTACCATTTGGTATTCTAAATACTATTGGTTTACCATTTGGCATTCGTATTAGTCTTTGGTAACCATTTGGTATTCGAAATACTATTTGTTTACCATTTGGCATTCGTATTAGTCTTCGGTAACCATTTGGTATTCCAAATCCTTTTGGTTACTATTTGGCATTCGAAATACTATTTGGTTATTGTTTTTTATTCGAAATACTCTTTGGTTACGATTTGGTATTCGAAATACTATTAGGCACTCGAAATACTATTTAGGCATTCGAAATACTATTAGGCACTCGAAATACTATTTTGGCATTCGAAATACTATTAGGCACTCGAAATACTATTTAGGCATTTTAAATACTATTTGGCATTTAAAAGTATTTGGTATTTGATTGGTCAAATGGAACTATTTTTTCATCCGATATAGTCAATTAAAACTATTCGACGTTTTAAGTATCCGTTTTGTAATTTGATATGGCTAGAAAAATTACTTTATATTTGATTCGATCCCCAATAAATGGTATTTGCACACCTCTAGTAATTTAGAATAAACAACTATAAATTAAAATACTTAAAAATAGCTATATAATAAAATACTTAAAAATAACTAAAAATTAAAATACTTAAAAATAACTATAAATTAAAATACTTAAAAATAACTATAAATTAAAATACTTAAAAAATAACTATAAAATAAATAACTATATTATGAATAACTATATTATAAATAACTATAAAACAAATATAGTTAATTTATTTTAGTAATTTTATGGTATGAAATAATTAAAATAAATATACCATAAAACAATTGAAATATATACACCATAAAACAATTGAAATATATACACCATAAAATAATTAAAATAAATAAATTATAAAATAATTAAAATAAATAAATTATAAAATAATTTAAATAAATTTACAGTAAAATAATAAAAATTAATATATAAAAAAATTAAAAAAAATTAAAATTAATATACAAAAAAATTTAAAAAAATTAAAATTAAAATATACTGCAAAATAATTAAAATAGATATACTATAATATAAATAAAATAAAATAAAATAAAATAAAATAAAATAAAATAAAATAAAATAAATAAATATATAAAATAATAAAAATAAATATACAAAAAATATAAAATTAATAATAAAATTATAATATAGAATAAAATAATTAAAATAGATAAACCCAGAATGTATTTATTTATACCTCGGGAGAATGTCTATGTCGAGACGTTTTTAGCCTTTCTCTCAATCCACCCGTTGGTCCCCCCAGCACGCTCATCCGCTTCAAATAAAACGAATAGTCCCGGTATTTCATTGGCTGCTTAAAATTTACTTCACCTAACGGGAAGGAAATCAAACGCCGGTGACGTTTTGTCTTTCCCCCGCCCTGAGGCGCCCCTATGGTAGGGCCGGCCCTGGAAAGAGACTTTGGGTGTTTTTCCTATTACCGAAGGGCGATTGGGAACACAACACGAAGGAATTTTGGGTATTTTCAACAAAAAATATTGTTACGTAAGTACTTAAAATTAAAATTAAAACTTTAAATCATAATAAGAAAAATGATTTATATATATTACTTAATCAAATACGATTCAGCGTTAACCAATCATCAAGGGTTCGAATTTCCCGCCGCGAAATTGGTTTTAAAAGACAACCAATCTTAAATCCGACAAAGCTTAACTATTCACATAAACTATTTTACATTTTTTTTTAAAATAGAGCTAATACCCAAGGCACCACCTTCGACAACATAAACAATGTTGCTTGTGCGTTATCAAGTAACAGGTGTCCGGGTTACAATGCGTAGAAGGGTGGTGGCAAGCCCTTCATGCCACGCGAGACAACCGTTGAAGTATTTGAGGGGTTATTTATGGAAATTGATCTTTAATTTGTAACCCAAGCATAAATTAACTCTAATTTTTCAATATTTAAATAACTTTCAGTAAATTGAACTCATTATGGTCAAGTTTCGCGCCATAGAAAACCATGTTTTTTATATCGTAAAAGTAGCCGACTTTAAGGTCCGGAGGTGGCGCTCCCCGACGGCCGACGAAGACAATAAAAACACACTTTCGATTCGCCCCAAAACACGGATTTTACATTATTTGGGCAGGCCGCCTGGTGCTAGCGAAGTGAGCATGGGCAGTGGACCATGACTAAGCCTTGGTTAAAAACGTATTTTAGTCCCTGGTTTAACAGTTTATAGCCTCGTGAACTAAGGCTGAACTTTTCATTGTGACAGGCCCGTAAAAATAAATGTTGCCCCCTCAAATGAAAATTTTATTTGCCCCCCACCGGCCCCCTCAATCTAATCCATTCCCTCTTAAAGAATATTATCTGCCCCTTCATCTTTATTAGTTTTTTAAACTTCTATTCGTTGAAATTTTCCTTTTGGACCACTTGTCTTTGTTTAAGGTTTAGATCGTTATTTATAGGTAACTAAGTTGCAGAATGGTCTGTTTCAGAAAGGAAGGTTTTTTTGTTGATCACCAAAAATATTTCACGGCGCCACTAATTTTCGAAATTAGGTAACGAAAAAATGTGCCCCCTTACAAAAAGCTGCTGCCCCCTTAACGAAATTTTTCTGGCTACGGGCCTGCATTGAGAGCCACCGTAGTGTATCAGATAAAGATTGTTGTTTATCATAAAATACTATCTAATAAATATCTAAGCATTAACAATACTTTCACAGAGTTGATATGATTTTATTAATAATAATTCATTTAATTAGTAACGAAAATAAACATTTTGTTAAGTTTTAGCGAAATTGGTGGTGGGTACGTAGAAATTAAATATTCCAGCCGCGAAATCTCGGAATAAATAAAAATTGAATTTGCTAAGCGATCTAAATTGTCAGGATTTAATTCGAAAACCACGCCGCAGTTAAGCGCATAATCTCAAATGTCGAACTACAACGAACACGACAATACTAACTCCGCCAGCTTTATTTTACCAAGAATAAAAAAGGCGTTAAATTAAAAAGCAGAAAATACTCACGAAACAAAAAGAAAACTCGTTAACCCTAAATCTTGGTTAAGAAAACAGCAGTCGAAGACAATAGAAATCAGCACAACTCTTTAGCTTAGTTTGGAAAAAAGCGTGAACTAAATTGGAACTTCTGAAATGAAACTAGTCAGCAACAGCCCCGTTTGGTCACTGCGAAGAAATCCCCTTTCCGAGAGAGAACGACAGAAAATTGTTTTTGGTTTCTTGCCCCCTTAGCCCCTCCCTAGCTGAGGCAGGGGGGAATGAAATATTGAGGGAGAGAGATCTGGGCGATCTGTGAGGCGAGGATTCTCCATGGGCTGGAGTCTGCGTAAGTGACCCAGGGTGGAGGGGTTTGTAAAGTACGCTTTTCGACGGCTACATCTGGCGTCATAAAGTGGTTTTGTTCCCTTCGTTATTTGGGGGAAGGGGCGGGGGGCGTGGTCCTCTACGTTTCGGCGATCACAGGGCTGTTCAAGGTCCGTCGAGAAAAATACACTATTGAGGACTTTCGTCAGGGCTGCCAGTTACGAAATTTGGCCGCCCGATGGGCTCCTTTTGAAAATTACAATTATATCGTTGTCTATCGTGCGTATTTTGAGCCTAAAAATGTTTTATTCTTGATTTCTTGCCAAGCTATTTGGCGAGTGTCTGACACTAGATATGAAGCTACGAATTTAGATTTCCGAAGTGATAACTTTTAAGACGGTAAAGCTGCAGCCTTTTTAGGGATTTAGGACTTCGTCATGTGATGTTTGACTGACAGAAATATTCCTAGCCCTTGCTCAAAGATATCAATTCACAAAGGCGGGGGAAGATGGCGATCAAATGCGAGTCGGGGCCTTATCGTGGAGTGATTTAAATCTGAGAGAGGGGGTTACATACGGGGGAAACAAAATAAAAAAATGTGGAGATTCGAATTCAGAATGGAAACCCTCTAATCAATCTCAAAATCTTTATTTAACACTTAATTTTATAAAAACACTAAAATACAAAAAAAATAACAAAATTCGGGGGGATTGAGGGGATAATTTTAACTTGACAATAGTGATGGTTAGGCCATCTCCACTATGGTTCTATCGAGGGGCTAACCACTCCCCGTAATCGGTGTACAAGCCTGTACCTTTGACTGCACTAAAATGATTACGTAAATGAGTACAGATTTAGCACTACCAAAGGCTGTACTCATTGGTAATCGGTGTACAGATTTTCAGAGAGTGGTTAGCCCCTCGGGTTCTATTCGCTTTTCAAATACGAGGGGGAATTTAAGCACTAAAATATACACTCTTTGACCATATATTCATTAAATTTTTATCTCTTACGGTTGTCTATGGGATCAATTCCAACGTTTGTAAATTCTGGCACTCTATGGCTCTACGGAAGCGGGGGCAAAAACAAATACACACTAAACACTAAATAATAAACACTACAATTAAAATATTACAATTAAACGTTCTACAATCAAACTCTGAAATAAAGCAACTAACTCAAATAATATTAGCGAGGGTAATACGAACCAAAAATGACAATAATCCTAACGATCTCAGCCTCGTGGGGACCTGTGTATAACCTCTTTCTTGGACAATAACGAGGGATTAAGCCCCCTTTCCAAAAATAATTATCTGTGTTTTCACCGGATATTTCGTATTTCGACCCTGGGTACTCTACAAGGGGGGATTATGATAAATTTATACTTATCACTGGATTCGTGGCTGTTCTTCGATTTACGGGATTCCGGGTTACGGGGTTCCGGATTACGCAAGACACACGCCCACGTGGTTTCTTGGAGGGGCTCGATGGGGGCTTCTAGTTTCGCGGTGACAGTTCCAAACTGTCACACTTACGGCACGGATGCCCGGATGACGGTAGGGATGTCCGGATGACGACGACGAACTTCTTACAAGCGGCGTAGGTACTTCGGGTTTCGGTCTGAAACGTCTGGTGAGGCGAGGGAATCGGTCTCAGTCATCTGGTTTTCTTCTCTCGGAATGGCTAGATATTGGCTGATCAACAGGTGATTCGAGGGTGTTGAGGGCATTTCATTTCCCAGACTTATTACTGCTCGCAGTGGCGTAAATAGAGGAGACGGCTCGAAATGTATTGCACTTTGGTCTTGTGATCGAGAGAAAAACACTTTCATTAGCGAGGGATTAATATTAACGTTTCCGAAGGCAGGGATTTAGTTAATTTATATTGAGGGAATGGTTTCATTAATTATCTTAATTTTATATTTTATCGTGGGGGTTGATCGAGTTCTATAAGACTTATAACCTATAATTAATTTGTATGTATGGTTCAAAAGTTATTTAAATTTTTAGTTTATCATTAAATTAAATTTATATTTAACACTGGGATTGGTTTCATTAAATAGGGCTCGGAATTCTAAGATATTTGATGTAGGGGGCTTTAAAAATACTTAACAATAACTGTCAATTAAGAGGGTCGAGAGTGCGAGGAAAAATGTAATAACTAAAGTAAATAAAACACACGAAAGTAAAAATAATGTATGCGGGGGAAAGTGAACCTGAAGGGTTACAAAGCTTATTTACGCTATCGTTTTTTGTGAGCTACCTTGTAAAAACATATTAAAACAAAGATTCTGACGTCTTCCTCTTTTCTTGCGTTCTTTATAGCGTTGCTTGAAAAGCGAGCGGACTAACATTGCTCATGGATATCGCCGAACCCGTGAAGGCGAGAAAAGAAACGGACGTTTCAACAGAGAGGAGATGAAGCATCGTGTTCGTAACGTGAATTTGGGCGCAGCATCCATGTCGGCGCGAATCAAATGGTTTTAATAACTTGAAACTTAATGCCGGAACTGAAATTATGGCAGGTCCGCCTTGTTCAACCTAAGCTTCGGCTTCCTCCTTTGCCTGCGGCATTCTGGATAGCTGACACCCGGGTTGTGGATTACCAATCTCACCAAGCCCCTATTTTAATATTTCGTCTATACTGGACCATTAATATGAATTTAAGGGCCGGGCTGTGACTGTAGGTAGCGAAAAGGTTATCGTCCTATTGGCGCGATAAGTAGTGACGAAAGGGACCATCAACCGGACCCCTGTGCCCATATGGCCCAGGGTGGCCACTTCCGTCGTGCACCACGCAATTAATTAAACTGCCGTAACTATTTAAGGTTAGTGCGATCTTTACCTAACTAATCTCAACAACAAGAAATAACAACTGTTTTTGGGGAGGACTTAAACGCAGCGTCGACGCAAACTATTTTGTAAACCTCCAACGCCCTTCAGAATCCAAGAATAATACTTCATCACCAGAATCACAAGATATATTAAACAGGAGTAGACACGCCTCGAAAACGTGTACGGGAAACTTGTAGGATTAAAGACCGAGCCTTATCCTGTAAAAACTGCACTCCTACACGTCTTCGGGGAGTCTATATCTCTCTATTAATTAATATCGAATTTTAATAATCAATAAATAATAACCAGCTAGGCTAATACCCAAGGCACCACCTGACGCCCAAGTCATCTAGCGACTTATAATGCCTTTAAACAGGTGGCCTATTTACAATGCGTAGGAGGGTGGTGGCAAGCCTTCATGCCACGCGAGCCAACAGCTCCCTACACTTATATTACCGTTAACCTATACAAGTTTTTATGGGACGGGGAAACCGAAGATCTCGGTGGAAAACCCCTTTAACCAGTGCGGAGAGAACTTGCAAACTCAACGTAGAAGGAGTAGTTCCGAGTTTACACCCAGTGCCACAAGCTGGGATCGAACCCGGCTCCTCTTGGTGCGAGGCGAAAGCGCTAACCACTCCGCCATCCCACTTATTTTAAAACTGACACATTAGAACTTTGTAAATTATTTTCGTCAAATTTCATTGGCTGGAAGCAAAATCCACGTTACTTTTTTACGGTCATTAATGAGAAATATTGGTTTAAAAATTTAAATTTTTAAGGTGCGCGCATTTTACAACGTGTACACCTCGGCAAACATTCAGCCGACGGTTTGAACTCGGAAGGAGGACATGGAATTTCCGTCCGCTTCAAAGGTTCCCTTTAGAGACCTCGGAACTAACTGATAACTCGATTGTTCCGATAAAACACTTCAACCGCATTCCCCGAAACGCTTTAGATAGAATGTTTGTTTTGCGATAAAATGTCACCGCGAAATAAAACTGTTGTTGGCATCGATGTAGAGGTACGTGCAATCTTTGGTGACCACATGAAATATAATTTCAAATAAATTAATCAAAATGAAATACACAAAATTACCAATTTCCAAATTCCATTTGCGCGATAAAGCCGCAGATTCTTCATTTTTCTTACTGACCACTACACCTCTCAAACTTTTGTACTTTAATACAATGAAACCAGCGTTGATTTCCAGCTCTAATAAAGCCGTATAGGCTTGTTCTAACTGTTGTCTTCAACGCAAAACGTATTTGAATTGCATTAATCAACAAAGGTTAGTTGACCGTAAGGGCGGGTGTTTTGTCTATGGGCGGGTATCTTAAGTTTGGGTCTTCTTCGTGCGCATAGAAAACGTAACAATATGACGCTCGTGGAAACTACGGCTTATTGTTCTTCACAAATTACGCAATGCACAAATTGGTGGTTCGACACCCCTCTACTTCGGAATGAAGAGTAACAACTATAATAGGACCATAAACATTATGTAACCCTTCAGATTCACTTTCCCCCCACATACTTACATTCCCCCCCCCCCCCCGCACTCTGACTACCGATTCTCAAAGCCCCCGAGTCAGACCAATTTGGTTTTGAACATATTGTTTTGTATTAATTTATTCAATTTTAATGGATATTCTTGACCCCTCGTAACGTACCATATACCAAACGTCATATAATTTGAAGTTCTAATACATAATAATAACCCCCGCGACTTAGAAATGATTAAATTTAACTTAAACTTAAGAACTTAAATAGTTTATAACTGGTACATAGGACTCCCGTAAAATTTACATAGCTCATAGGATCTGGTCTAACCTACCTTTAAATATAAAAAATAAGTTAATCAATTAAACCGTTCTCTTAAAATAAATTAAAAACTAAATTCCTGCCTTCAGCAATACTAAAATTAGAGCCCTCACATTATAGAGCTAATTGGCGTATTACCGTGGTGCAATACCTTCCGAGCCATCTCGAACCAGATTTTCCCCAAAAACTAGACCAATAATATCCCCTCAGCTAACAGCGATACCATGGAAAACTTATCATGTTCGCGAGCCTCTGACCCACTACCAGGTGGAAAGATCCCAAGAAAGCGCCATAGGGTCGCGAGGGCACCTGGACATTTCCGCTTGGAGACAGAAAATCAGGAACCTCGAGACTATCTAGCAACCCCCCCCCCCCCGCCCCGCAATCCCAAGCGACCTTTCGTAAAAAGTAGCTCGGCCATGGAACAAACTAACGCTAGGGACGGTTTACGGACACAGATTTGACCTGCAAGCGATGGCAACCCCGATCGCGTTTTTGGCCCCCCGATCATAATTTGGTGATTCAAAGAGGAAATTGTTACGATCTTGACGCCACCTACAATTTCGTTCGGTAACTGATATACGTGATCGTGCCAATGTGGTCTAACAATTCGTCTGCTTTGTGAAGCTTAACAACCATAGTCTTTTGAAGTTTAAACAAATAAGTACACATTTATTCAAATCGATAGTTTTATGATCTATAATTTCGGTGTTTATTAAGAAGTTGGTATTATGGTTAGACCAAAGATATGTGTGTATAGTGGCTGGAAAAGTGAAATCGGCAAGCGCATAAAGACTACATGATAGATTTAGATTTCATAGCTTTTCCCAAGCCAAAACGAAGTTACAATAAATGTAAATTTTTATATCGCAACTGAGCTTTGTTATCACAGTCCTCCGTTCAAAAACAAACTCAATAACTTTTTCGGAGCCGCACCGAAAGCTCGCTAGGGAGCGTTGTCAACGAATATTTTTCAAATTTGCTATCTTATGAACCGTCCCTAGCGTTAGTTTGCTCCATGGCTCGGCAATTCCTTCTTCTAGTAGAAAATTACAGAGGTAAAACGACTGCAGAGGAAATATATAAAGTATTACCTTTTCGACCGGTAGATTTGAAAAAAACTTCAGACTATACAATTTTATTGGGCCATTTAGTTTGGGCAATGAACTTAGGCCAACTAATTGGAAAGTGTGAACAGAACAAATTGTAAAGGCACTACAATTTTTTCTTTTCACACTTTCTAATTAGTTAGCCAAAGTCCGTCTGCTTTAACAACTATTCCAGCCTTTCAATGGAGAGGTTAAGAAGAGAAAGTGACCCCGAACGCGTGAAAATATTTTTATCTCGTCCGAATACCTGTGAAAGCGGACGATATTTTGTTCAATGTTTCTTAATAATTTTTGCCGTCGTACGTGTAGGCCACGTTACGCGTTCCCGTTCCCGTATACGTTAGGTCTTCTTAACCTCTATTGAAATTAAACCTAATGACGTTCGAACGGGGAGAAAAATATTCTTTGGCGTTCGTTTCCAGTTTGCCGTTCAGTTACGCATTGGGTAGGTCTTCTTAACCTCTAATTTAATTCAGCTTACGGACAACACAATCATTTTAATTTCCGGAAACATGGCTGGAAAAATGTCAAAATATTAAATTACAATATATAGAAGAGCTCTATTTATATCAAAGCAATGAGTGCGTGTGAGAACAATGCTAGGGGGTAGTCGTTCGTAAATATTTTGTACACCTGATTACTGATTTTCGTAAAATAATCGGTGATTACCAGTATTTTTCGGTGATTTCCAGTGATTATTATAAGTTAATTCCCGTGATTACCTATGATTTGAACGCCTGATTACTTAAGTGACTACCCCCTTGAAGAAATGTGACTATCTCGTACCAGCCATGACTTTTAAAATAAAACAAGTTCGCCAAGAAGGCGATGATATTATTTCATTGCCAGGTGTCACACTTAATTGTTACTGCAGGTCATACGTTGTAAGCATCGCGTATTACTCCGATAAGTGTCACACTTATTTGTTACTTCAGGTCATACGTTTTAAGCATCGCGTATTACTCCGATAAGTGTCACACTTATTTGTTACTTCAGGTCATACGTTGTAAGCATCGCGTATTACTCCGATAAGTGTCACACTTATTTGTTACTTCAGGTCATACGTTGTAAGCATCGCGTATTACTCCGATAAGTGTCACACTTATTTGTTACTACAGGTCATACGTTGTAAGCATCGCGTATTACTCCGATAAGTGTCACACTTATTTGTTACTTCAGGTCATACGTTGTAAGCATCGCGTATTACTCCGATAAGTGTCACACTTATTTGTTACTACAGGTCATACGTTGTAAGCATCGCGTATTACTCCGATAAGTGTCACACTTATTTGTTACTTCAGGTCATACGTTGTAAGCATCGCGTATTACTCCGATAAGTGTCACACTTATTTGTTACTACAGGTCATACGTTGTAAGCATCGCGTATTACTCCGATAAGTGTCACACTTATTTGTTACTACAGGTCATACGTTGTAAGCATCGCGTATTACTCCGATAAGTGTGACACTTATTTGTTACTACAGGTCATACGTAGTAAGCATCGCGTATTACTCCGATAAGTGTCACACTTATTATTACACCGAGAAGTGTCACACTTATTTGATACTTTTGGTCATACGTAGTAAGTATCGCGTATTACTCAGATAAGTGTCACACTTATTTGATCCTTTTGGTCATACGTAGTAAGCATCGCGTATTACTCCGATAAGTGTCACACTTATTATTACACCGATAAGTGTCACGGAGCGAGACCATGAGTCTTACTAAGAGCCTATACGGCTCGTGTAAGACTAACAAGTTTGCGAGCCAAAATATACCTCTCCTCGGAAGCATTGTCCCTAGTGGTATTAATTTCTCGACACGACCCCCAAAGATATCTCCGCAATTCAGAGTTATTTACGAAAAACGTATTCTCGGTTCAAACCCGGCCCGGTATAAAATTTTAATTTTAATTTAAATAATTGAGACGAAACAATCGAGTTTAATTTATTCAGAATATTATAAATTAAGTAGTTTCAACAGCGAGTTAGATTCACTAAAACAATGCACAATTGAATTTAACCCTTTTTACAGTACATGTTTATCAGTTGAATATAATACTAAGCAAATTTTAATGAAAGAAACATCTACAGATTTGCATTTTTCTCGCTTACGAAATACTTGCCGCATCTTTAACGCTCATTTTATTTCAACTTCCAGTTGACGTTGTGACACATACCGCATGAAAAAGACCAATGCCGTCCAATTTCCAATATCATATAATGACTCGCACACCCAAGAAATCATTGACTGCGTTAGAAATCGTAGATATCCAAATATCCACACCAAATATATTTACAAGAAGCAAAAACCTTACCATCAACAAAGCACAGAGAGCCACTTGACTAACCGCCAGCTCTTAAAGCAATTAACGTTAAATTATCTCCTTTGAATTAACACAACTATATATAGGTCGTTAAGAATACCCGTAAATAAATAACAAAAAAAACTAACAAAGTGGACCACCCACAGGGTCTACCCTTTAAACCTCTAATCTCGGCTGACTGCGCTAAAACAAGATTTAACCTTTAAAAAAAACCAGATTAGGCCTTCATAAATTCATTAATAAAAAAAGACTTTATTACCTATTATGCTTACGATGCCTGTCTTAATTTCAGTGAATCTAAGCAGCTATCGGTGGTTCTGTGGTAGAGCGCTCGACTGCCAAGCCGAATGGTCTGGGTTCGAAACCTGGGTGGCGCATTTGTTTTTAATCAATAGAGAAACGCTAAATTAGAATTTCTTCGATGCAATAATTTCAATTTCAATTCTATTTCAATTAAACCAAAATTTTGTACTCTATTAAATACGCTTCCTATAAATCTGAAGGTCTAATTTTCAATAAGGCGTAACAAGTGTCGGTGGTTCTGTGGTAGAACGTCCGCCTGTCAATCAGGAGGTCTCGGGTTCAAATCCCGCCCGATGCGATCGCAAATTGATACTAAGACGAATACCGTGTACAACTGGTGGAAACCCTGCCATTGGACGTTGAGAGGTAGCATTACACTCAGCACTTGGTCCGTCCCAAAGTCATTAAGAAGAAGTTGGAGAGAAAACGCCCATATAAACACAACAGACTCAACATGCACAACCATCAGAACACAAACACAACAAATTCAACACTCAGAACCTACGCATAAACATTACAAAAACCCTTTGAGAAACTGCGTACGCAGGGATTACACTTTGCACCGAAAATACGAACGCGTTCGCAGGCCTGACAGACCCACAGACCCACAGACCCACAGACCCACAGACCCACAGACCCACAGACCCACTGACCCACAGACCCACAGACAGACACGGTGGTTGTATAACCCCTCCTAGGGGACTTTGTAAATATTTATAAATTATATTAATCTTATATTTAATTAAATATTTATAAATTATATTAATCTTATATTTAATTAAATATTTATAAATTATATTAATCTTATATTTAATTAAATATTTATAAATTATATTAATCTTATATTTAATTAAATATTTATAAATTATATTAATCTTATATTTAATTAAATATTTATAAATTATATTAATCTTATATTTAATTAAATATTTATAAATTATATTAATCTTATATTTAATTAAATATTTATAAATTATATTAATCTTATATTTAATTAAATATTTATAAATTATATTAATCTTATATTTAATTAAATATTTATAAATTATATTAATCTTATATTTAATTAAATATTTATAAATTATATTAATCTTATATTTAATTAAATATTGTAGTATTTTAATGTAAAATTTGATCGTGATCAGGAATTGAACTCCGATCGCATTGTAACAATGCGGATAGTTCACCGCCGAGCCATTGACTTCCTTGGGGTTAATATTAAAGTAAAGGAACCATTAAGGCGGGTTTTTTACTAAACGGATCAATACAATATCTGTGGACATTGTTTATTGAACTTTGTTTTTTAATTTTTGTGAACTTTTTAAAGTCAAAATATTTTACGTATGAAAATTTAAAGGTCAAATCTTGTTTTAGCGCAGTCAGCAGATAAAATGGTTAAAGGGTAGAACCCGTTAGTTTTTTGTAATTCATTTCGTTTTTTCAGTCTTTTTTTATCTATTGCGTGTGTTAAGCGTATTAGTATTCAAGGGCAAAACCGTAAAAGTTTGTTTATGAAGAAAATATCGAGTTGTTTACATAGTGGTCTGGGTTTTTAACTGGGTCGTCATTACTTCGTAATTTATTTTAAACGTTTTCTCGACTGATTAAGATGTTTAATGCAGTTTATCAATTGGGTTTGTTTGTTTTATTTATAAAGAGCCCTAACAGTTCCGCCTACGGTCATTTATTATTCAGTCAAGGGGCTTTCTGTGCTTTTTGTGAATGGTAAGTTTTTTGCTTCTTGTTAATACATTTTTTATTGGTGTGGATATTTGGACATCTACGATTCCTAATGCAGTCATTGCTTTCCTGGGTGTGCGAGTCATTATGTGATATTGGAAATTGTACGATATTGGTCTTTTTCATGCGGTATGTGTCACAACGTCAACCGGAAGTCTACGAGTCGTCCACTACCAGTTATCGAATATAGCTATTCTACGGTATCTTCATCAAGGGCGAGTGTTGAAACAAAATGAGCGTTAAAGATGCGGCAAGTATGTCGTAAGCGAGAAAAATTCAAATACCCTCTGTAGATATTTCTTTCATTGAAATTTGCTTCGTATTATATTTAACTGATAAACTTGTTCTGTAAATAGGGTTAAATTCAATTGTGCATTGTTTTAGTACGTCGAACTCGCTGTTGTAACTACTTAATTTATAATATTCTGAATAAATTAAACTCTGTTGTTTCGTCTCAATTATTTTAATTAAAATTAAAATTTTATACCGGGCAGGGATTGAAACAAGCTTACGTTTTTAGTAAATAACTCTGAATTGCGGAGATATCTTTAAGGGTCGTCTCGAGAAATTAAAGGGATCCATCACTTACAACAGGGGGAGGCATAGGGGTAACATAAAATCCAGACTTGCAGTGTGCTTGAAAAACATATTTTTTGTGACCCCTATGCCTTCCCCTGTTGTGAGTGAGGGACCCCTTTAATAACACTAGGGACAATTCTTCCGAGGAGAGATATATTTAGGCTTGCCAACTTGTTTATTATGTGTAACACAATGTAAATTTTTTGTAAATCTTTTTATTAAAAAACGTTTTTATTATCCATGAGACCTTTTCATTAAAGACTCAATTTTTAAATATTTCGATACCATGGACTTATTAGGTTTTTAAATTAGTGACTATGTCAATATTTGGGAATACCAGATAAAACTAAAAACTTATCTTGTTATATCTTCTAATCTTTTAATCGCTTTAAATAAATTGAATTTTCTTTATCTTGTAATACCTTGTACAGAGTGTAGTACCGTTTAATACTACTGAATATTACGCGTAATATTTCATAGATTTATATTTTAATAAAGATTCAGATTTTTAAGTTTATCGTATTATGTGTGATACCATAAGTCTATAATATGAGGTTTCCTATATTTTACGCGCGAATGTTTTAATGAAAGCTATTCACAAGAGAAGCTGCGCTATAACGGCCTTCGTTACCGTTTTGCTGCCACTTGCTCCCGCGTCTTACGTAGCCTTTGACAGTACCTCGCTAGGGGGCGATTTTATTCCTGTGAAGGCTTCACTGTGTGAATCGCTCTCACGAGGAGTGTACCCGAGGTGTTAATAACCGATTGTGATGAAACCCGGGGGGTATGTATTCCTTGGGGTAACATAAATTTTCACCAAGGTAAAAGTTACGCTGGGCTTTCGTATTGCTATGGCAACCGAAAAATATTTTGGCAACTGAAAATGAAAAATCTACATTTAAAAATGCATGGGATTTTTTCGGTTTCACTGGGAAATTGTTTCAGAAATAAAACAAAAAATAAAATTTTCAAATCTCAACTAAAATGCTCAATTTGAACTATTTTGGGTGAAATTCATCAATATTTGCAAAATTTTACATAAATAAGGTGTTGTCAAATAATTTTTTTATTTGTAATCGACAAAAATTGGATAAATTGACCAAAATTGGGTAAAATGAGCTAAAATGTTTAAAATTGGATCAAATCGTGTTAAACCAGCTAATATCGTCTAAAATGGGGTAAAATGATCAAATTTTGGGGTAAATTATAAAATTGAGTAAAACATCCAAAAATTAATAAAATTGTGTTAAACCCACTTATATCGGCTAAAATTGGTAAAATGATAAAATAATCAAAATTCAATGAATGGTGGGATACGATAATTAAGCCATCTATAGATGAAGTCGACCTTCATGATAATTTTAGAATGAACAAGATGTCACGGACATTTAAGTACACCAAGAATGTATTGAAGTTACTAAGAATATTGGACTACAGGATTCTGATTCCCATCCTCGCAGCCTTTGTAGCTTAAATTCGTCTGCTTTCCCATTCAATACATTCTTGGTACACACAATCCCCCCGATGTATTAACTATATTTCAAATATTAAATTTATATTTGAACAACTTTTCGATAATCTTGTAAACCCAAGAGGAATTTTATCGAAAACGAATGTTTAGAGTTACCTAGTTTTGGAAATAAGCTAAGGAAACGTGAACACGTTAATTTCAATTAATTTCTAGACAAATCGAATTTTTCGAGTTACCTGGTTTCGGAAATAAGGAAGACCTATTGGTACGAGTTATTAGTAAGTTTTTTAATTTTTTTAATTTCTTAAAATTTGTTTAGGATTTAGCTTTATTATCCCTTTTAATTATGGACTAATCTACCTTTTCGCGTATTTTATCATCCTTCTCACAGTCCATAGGTGGTTTCTTCTTAACTTACCTTCTTCCTGTCGTACAACGTGCGTGAAGAGGGCGTTAAACGTGCGTAAAACGTTGAGTGTCACACTTATTGTTACTTCTGGACATACGCTGAAAGCTCGGCGCGAACGGCCTTGAAAAATGCGAGAGGGAAACTGGCGTTTAGATCTCTATACACTCTTTTTCGCGGTCTTTTCGACCCCTCTTTTTGGCCGCCCGCTAGTCGGCCATTACTTGGTACCACCGGTGGGCGGTTGTTCGTCTAGCTTTCGAACAGCGCGCCATCTACCGCTCTTCTCTGGAGTTTACATTGATAAATGGTAAATACATTTTATTATATTATTATTATTATATTATATTAGAAAACAATGTTAGCATACATACTTCTTTATTAAGTAAGATGGTTAAAAATTAAATGTAACTTCACTGAAACGTTTTTTAAAGAATTCGTTAAATAAATAATTTTTAACTTTTAAGCCTTTGCTGAAGTTATTTATAATGTGCAGATATTTTTGAAACCCAATTTCAAAGAATAATTATTAAATCTGTTGAGAAGATAAATGACATTTCAAGCAGACCTTCAGATACTAAAACATACGAAGTTATAAGTTTAAAAACATCCGCAGGATTTTTTGCTGAATAAAGTAATGTCAAATTAACCCGACGTCGGTAGGCAGCCATATTGTCCTAAATTTTCATTTCCGCTAAATATCGGAAGGTAGCGCTACGTTAGTTGCGCGTGACAGTTCTAGGGAAAATTATCTATACGAACTTTTGCTTGCCTTACTAGTCCTTCTGGGTGTTATTTGCCATGGTCCCAGGACAAGGTTCGTAAAAGAAAAGCACTATGGTCCCAGGATATGGAGAGTGGGGGTTAAGGGGGGTAAACTCAACATGAACGCGCCCAGCAAAATTCCCAAAAAAAGAGTGTATAGACACGCGGATTTACAATGTCGGAAGTTGCGGGGGTCCGTATACGCTGTCTAAAAAACCTCACTTAGAATTAAAATTAAGCAACGTAATTGCAAATCTAGGTTATATGGAAACCACAGCTATTCAAAAATATAACTCTCATGAAAATCGGACTTAAATTAAGAAACGTTATGTAGACTCTTAGGCGAAAATATAAAACCGCTAAAATTGGGGTCCCGTAAATTTACCTGAAAAATATCCTTAAATTTAAAATTTACTGATATAACTAAAGTTGTAGATCCGCTGAATCCTTACCTAAACAAAAATATATTTTTTAACGTTATTGGACTTAATTTTAAATAAAATATCAACCACACAAAGCGAAACCACCAATAATAGTAAATTGGGCATTTGCCCAACTTCTCGGGCTCCGATCCCAAAGTTACGAAAATCCCGTCGAGCCTATAATAGTGCCTATCGATTGAGATATCAATCGCCTTTGTACTACTAACGTACCGCGAGCAATCGTGTGTACGGCAGCGGGGGCGGCGGCGCCTACACAGTAGGTGATCGCAATACACACAAATCCCTAAGGATTGTGTGTAAAAAGGGCACATTCTATCAAATTGTAGAAATGGTGACTCCATTTTTAATGCCGAACCAAAATAGCATTAGAAAACCAGTTCCTTTTGATAAACAAGTTTGGCGAAACATGACCGGCTTGGATGGGTGTGCGTAAGGTGCCAGTGCTCAAAACCCCGCGGTTCCCGAAAAATTGGGGCCCCGCGAAATTGGAATTATAGTACGCGCGTTAAAACAATTCAAAAATTCATTGATTTCATATGTTAATAAATATTTAATCCAATATGATTTTGTAGTTTCTTTAACAAAAAGTAGTATTCATTAAAAATCGTCTAAAAAGAGGGGCCCCGATATTGGCTTACGCACCAGGCCCCGCGAAACACCAAGCCGCCCTGTGGCGGAATGCGCCGAATATCGCGTATTTGCAAATCAGTTTGGGGTACATAAATGCTCCGTACATTAATTCTTGTATCGGTTTTGTAACGTTATAGTTAAGAATAATGAAGGAAAAAATTGCGTTCCCTCAAGAAATCTCGCGCGGTTTTGAAAGTAACAAGATGTCACGGACATTTAAGTACACACAATCCCACTGATGTATTAACTTAATAAACCCAAGAGGAATGTTATCGGAAAAGAATTATTCGAGTTACCTGGTTTTGAAAATAAGGTGGCGAAACGCGAACAATTAATGTAAATTAATTTTTAAAAAAAACCAAGTTTTTCGAGTTACCTGGTTTTGGAAATAAGGTAGCGAACAAGTTTTTCGAGTTACCTGGTTTTGGAAATAAGGTGGCGAAACGCGAACACGTTCATTTAAATTAATTTTTATAAAAACCAAGTTTTTCGAGTTACCTGGTTTTGGAAATAAGGTAGCGAAACGCGAACGAGTTAGATGGCACCTATATCAATTGGCACGAAATTCAAATATGACAATAGTGCCTACGCGGGTGGTGGGGTACATTTAATTGAAAATCGACCAAAAACACTACAGTGGGCAAATGCCCCACTTCTCGGGCTCCGATCCCAAAAATTACGAAAATCCCGTCGAGGCTATAATAGTGCCTACCGATTGAGATATCAATCGCCTTTGTACCACTAACGTACCGCGAGCAATCGTGTGTACGGCAGCTGGTCAAAAAATATTTAGTGGCACACTTATGCTTAACTTCTGGGCATAACAAATATTTAGGGTCACACTTATTTTTTACGCGCCTGTTCATACGTTATTCTTATTGCAGGCAGGCTTTCAATGGAATGCGAATATAGCTTCAGCGCGTAAAGAATTCAGGTATGACGTGAAATGGCTAATTAACTCACTTAAAATTAACTTTTTCCAACGCGGCTGCAACCTAAGCTGGAATAGGCCTAGAAGTAACAAAACTGGTGATTTTTGATCAAATCTTACTTACCTACTTCCTGTCGTACGACGTGCGTAAAAAGGGCGTTAAACGTGCGTAAAACGTTGGTGGTCACACTTATTGTTACTTCTGGGAACACGTTGAAAGCTCGGCGCGAACGGCCTTGAAAAATGCGAGAGGGAAACTGGCGTTTAGAACTCTATAGACACGCGGATTTACCATGTCGAAAGTTGCGGGGGTCCGTATACGCTGTCCAAAAAACCTCACTTAGAATTAAAATTGAGCAACGTAATTGCAAATCTAGGTTTAAGGGAAACCACAGCTATTCAAAAATATAACTCTCACGAAAATCGGACTTAAATTAAAGAACGTTATGTAGACTTTTAGGCGAAAATATAAAACCGCGAAAATTGGGGTCCCGTAAATTAACCAGGAAACTATACTTAAATTTAATATTTACTGATATAACTGAAGTTGTATATCCGCTGAATCCTAACCTAACCAAAAATATTTTTTTAACGTTATCGGACTTAATTTTAAATAAAATATCAACCACACAAAGCGAAACCACAAAAAATAGTAAATTGGGCATTTGCCCAACTTCTCGGGCTCCGATCCCTAAATTACGAAAATCCCGTCGAGGCTATAATAGTGCCTATCGATTGGGATATCAATCGCCTTTGTACCACTAACGTACCGCGAGCAATCGTGTGTACGGCAGCGGCGGCGGCGGCGGCGGCGGCTACACAGTAGGTGATCGTAATACACACAAATCCCTAAGGATTATGTGTAATCACTCGTTCGCGGTTCGCCACCTTATTTCCAAAACCAGGTAACTCGAAAAACTTGGTTTTTATAAAAATTAATTTAAATGAACGTGTTCGCGTTTCGCCACCTTATTTCCAAAACCAGGTTACTCAAATAATTCTTTTCCGATAACATTCCTCTTGGGTTTATTAAGTTAATACATCAGTGGGATTGTGTGTACTTAAATGTCCGTGACATCTTGTTCCATTTATACCCTCTAGTACTTTTTTCTCCACAATTAAATTTCTAAGCCTAATGGTATCTTCGTCTGAGAACGACACTTTATTCGACTTCGCGAAGTTCACCTTGAATTTGTAAATAAACTAAGAACTTCTCTTGACCCTCATGTTAGTCGGAAAAAACCTACCAAAAAGAAAAATTACCCCCATGCTCATCCGAAATCAGTGTTGAAGCGTTTTCATTGTGTTGAAATGCGGATTTCCCGAGCAAACCAATGAGCAAACACGGGTGGAAAATTCGATCTAGGGAAAAAACAGCCGCGAGTGTTTCGCATTTGGCTAATCCGTTTCACGATTCTTCTTGAAGGGATGCACATTTCGGTTTCACCGTGAACATTCTCTTCCGCTCACAGTCCCAGATCTTTCAAATTTTGTTTCATACGTCACTTACGCGCTTTACTCTCGACTTAAAGTCATGGATGTATTTACGGGCCAAAAAAATGGAAGTCGGGTATATCAACATGAGGGGCATATTTATCTCAGAGATAATACTAAGAATGGAAACGAATATATGCGATGCTATTTTCGAACTGATTTTCAATGTACGCGTAGGAAAAGACCGCTTAGAGCTTACAAACAATAAAGGCCACACTCACCCGATCCCGGATAATAATATTAAAGAAATGAAATTCAAACAGGAATTGAGAACCAAAGTGGCATCGGAGATTAATAATTCGAATCGAAACGCGTGTTAAATTAATTTATTTAACAAATGATTTAGCTGGATCCAATGCACATGGTCGCCCTTAACGGACTGGCCCAGTATGTTCAAGATTAATGGATCGGGACGGTATCTGCCAACGTCCTTTCCGTGTGGGGCTGTTCGAAAAGAACGAATAACGATAACGAATCATTCAATGCGTCGCTAAAAAGGATTTCTACAAACAATAATACAATAAGCGAATGGCGATACATAGGTATAAAAAATAACAATTTACTAATACTAATAAAAATTAACAAATAATATATATATCTATCTTTATCTATCACGGGTCGAAATATACGATCAGGATATAACAGAATAGATTCTGTCAATCGTGTTTTTCCCCTCGCCTTAGTATATTTTTGTAAAGTTTAAAATTAATTGTAGTCGGCCGTAATTGTAGTGTTTCATTTTAATTGTAGTTATCAGAATTTAGTGTATATTGTTTATTTTATTTCCCCCCGCTGATCAGAACATCAGAACGAAAAAAAGTTGGGACTGATCCTATTGAGAAACGTAAGATAAACTTTTAATTAACCAATTAGTCAGAGTGTTTTAAGTTTTTGCGCGCGTTATAAGCCGGGAATTGTTAACGGTAAGGTGTTTTTGTTTTTTTCAATTACAATTTTCATTACCGTGGGTATTTGGATTGGCATTTTCTGGGGAGGAATGAGTAGAACCATTTGAGAGTATTCCGCGAACCGCCGATTTCCAATAACTTTAATAATAGTTTTTCATGATTCACGTAGTTTGGATCGGTTTGGATACCACTGATAAAACGGAAATACAATACAAAGTATAATCATATAAAAGTAAGTTTGATATTAAAATATAATAAGTATATAATAATATATAGCATAAATATTAAATTGTGACTATTTTCAATGTTTGTTATAACGTAGCCTACGTTAATCAAGGCCCGTGCGCCATGGAATTTTTGATTTGTTTTTAAGTTGCTGTATTCTTCCGCCGCGAGCGCTGCCCCTTGCACTTGTGTGACGTCATATATTTGAAAAACTACTTTTTCCCGCGGGGTTTGGAGGGAGGTCTGAGTTGGTTCATCTGCTATTTCGGTGTTCGGGTACGACCCTAAGTAACGAGTGCAGAATGGAATAACGTGGGTAATTTAATTATATGAATCTTTCAATTGTTTATATTCTACGGTATATAAAACCGTATTATTTAGGTTAATATTTATCAGAGAAGTACTTAAGGCCTGTAATATATAATCAAGCTCATGATGCATCAGACCGCCTTGAAATTAGGAAAACACTAAATTCAAAACCATTGTCAAGAAAAGTATTGAAAGTGTAAAAATGAACCACTACCAACATTACTTTAAAATAAACCATTTGAAAATAAAATTATTTGCCTTTTTATTCAATTAGCACTTCTAATACAAGTCTTAGACTCGTATTAATCTATTTATAGAGAGCTCTTCCCTTTTCCCTTTTATTTGCATAAAATGTTCAAAGACGTTTACGGTAGGCTACGCTTTTATCATGACCCCATTGGATTTTCCCGTCTAATGAAATTGAAATATAAGGATGACCCCTTGCACAGGTCCAGAGGAAAGAGCCATCTCGTGGCATAAAAGCGAAAAAACAAGACGTCACGTTTCTTAAAATCCTCCCCCTCCGAATAATCGCGCACGGGCTTTGATTAACGTAGGCTACGGTTTTAAACTGTACTTAGTCTGCGCAACTTATTTTTTACTAATTAAACGACTTTTATCTACTAATTAAATGAAACTACAAGCTTAACATTAAATCTAAAAATTAAGTTTATTATGTTCTTGAGCTATTCCAATCGGAAATCAAACTTGGCACAAATAGAAAAGTAATTCCTAAATTTGAACATTCGCTCGATTACTTTCAGGTTAAAGAGTGTTTTAGATTCCGGTTGAAGCCCAATTGTAATGTGATCTCACTTGGCCTTTTGGGGGCATTTTCTTGGTAATTGGGCGTTTAGTTTGCCATCGACATCCACCTCCAAACCTGGTTTTCTATTTTAAATCTGTCTCCATATTTTACGCGCGTGGGTCCCGTCTAGGAAGGTCCCTTGAACAAGGACTCGTGCTCCCTTCACGAGTCGTTTCCCTCGACCCCGAATTAGTTAACATATCTGTGGTTGACACCATTTTACCAAAAATATCTTTATACTCAGTTGTTACGGGTCGCAATAGTACAACAATTATCCACTTGAGGGATAACGATTTGGGTTCTTCGTTTTATTAAATAATTTCCCGTATGAAAGTTAGAAATTAGGTTGAGCTTGAAAAATATATTTGTCTGCTTTATCGATAAGCAGACCCCGGATTACAATTTCAGAGTCTTTGACATCAATGACATTGTTTAATTTCATTGGGTGTATTTCAAATAGTTGGATATCCCGAAAAAGGTCACCTTCCCGAAAACGTTGCGCGTTTATTCCCCAAAAAGTGTTCCAATGTTTGCTGTTCGCAAACATTTCTTTGTCCTTCATTACATCATCACTTATCTGTTCAATTTTGTATTTTAAACTTTTTATTATACCGAATCACTATTTAATTGTGATTCAATTGTGATTATATATATATATATGCATATAAGTTATTTCCTATATATATATACACTATTTATAATATGTATACATATGCGCATTAGTGATTTAAAAGAAATATAATAAGTAATAACCATTTGATAAAATGAAGGAAGATTTAGCGTTTTGAACTTCGAAGTCGAAATTGGAAAGATGGCTTTTATTTTATGTTATAGTTTTGAATATTCCGAGATCCGCGAAACTTGGACGCGAGAACTGCATTGTGGGATGTCGACGAAAGGGGAAAATGCCCCTTTGTTAGGTCCGAGGACGAGAGAGAGAGAGAGATTTTCTCTCCAGGGGTCCCCTTCCGTCCGTCCCGAGCTACGCTTCTAAACGCCCCATCCTCTTTCCAAACCTCCCGCCCTCCTCCTTTCGACGGAAAACCACGCTCGAGAAATAACCGAACCTGAGAATCTAAGAATGCGAAATTCTACTCAAAGATTTGCATTTTAGACCACAGAGTTGGTTTATATTTATCGAGATTTATTCGTAATTGTTGGGCTACAGACTTATGGTTGGAAATTTAAATTAATAAAATAAAATAAAACCTAATCAAGTTAAAATGGTAAGTATCGAACAAAGTGACGCGATGAGAAGGAAATTAAAATTTCATTATTTTAACCAAATGTAACCTACTTCTATTGAAATAATGCACTTTTGATACTAATTTATCTAATCTCATAAAAACCAATGGGTAATAACTAAAAACAATTGGGATCAAGGCAGAATACAGGATTTTCGGCGGCCAAGAACTTTTAAACGAAACGCTTTGGGACCCACGCTCTTCAGACATTTTCAATTCAGTATGACACAAAGAATACGCCCTATAATTTATGGCAAAATCTCCCGTAACACCCTGTATATCAGGTACCACCTAAACTTTCGGGCCAAATAGTTTATTATAGCGGTGTCAATTTAATTCAGGTCCTAATTTTGTATGATGCAAAACACCTCCTCACTCCCCACCTAAAATAATTCCCAGAATTATCTCCTTCTTTTTTCGGGGAAAATTGACCGCAGTGGAGTTATAATAAAAGTATTATTTTATTATTTAGGTTAATATATTTTTATAAATACAAATTCACGAATTTAGTAAATGTTTTTTCTACATTTTGTAAATTTAAATAAAATTGTAGATGGCGTAGTACGATTGGAACAGCCGTTAAAGGTGCAACGGTCAGCGGCATCTGCTGATTTTTTTCGGTACTAATAGTTCAAAATGCATTCCCTTACTTAAAACAATTAGGTGAACGCGTTTGTTGGACTGATTGACCTATAAAGTGGCTTTTCTAAAAATCGTGTGAACTGATTTAAAAAAACAACATTCAGACCGTTTTTAATTGCTAGTTTTGAATGAGGTATTCGGGGTTTAGCAAATAATTCTCATTGTTTAAATAAAATATCATATTTTGCGGCTTCAAAAATTGGGAAGAGAGTTCTGGTAAGCTGCCCATTTTATTGGAGGATGCGTGTCAAAAAGCATTACTGCTTATGTATCGCAACATCAAATCCCCTTCACTCATAAAACAACTACAAAAATATGCAGCCATTTATTTTGTACCGAGTCATTATATTTTGTCATTAAATTTGAGTGGAGACGGGGACTCAAAACGAGTGAGCCGCCTAGTATTTATTCCGAGCCCTAGCCAGACACGAGTCCTACACGAATTTTTTAGGTAACAAGAGCCCGAAACGAACAATAATTTGTTAGCTTAAGAAAATTGAGCTCGAGACGAGACGAGCAAAATAATGAAAAACAAATGAGACCGAGGTGAGTCCACATGAGAAACAAATGAGACCGAGGTGAGTTCACATTAAAAACAGATGAGACCGAGGTGAGTTCACATGAAAAACAGATGAGACAGAGGTGAGTCCACATAAAAAACAAATGAGACCGAGTTGAGTCCACATGAAAAATAAATGAGACCGAGGTGAGTCCACATGAGAAACAAATGAGACCGAGGTGAGTCCACATGAGAAACAAATGAGACCGAGGTGAGTCCACATGAAAAACAAATGAGACCGAGGGGAGTCCACATGAAAAATAAAGCTTAACACGAGTCTGAGATGAGCCTGTACAAAATTTTCCAGAGACGAGCACTTGAACCTTTGGGTATATATTTTGAGATGAGCCCGAGTATATATATATATATATATATTTATATATACAGGGTGTTAACTAAAAAACGATACAGAGCCAATTACTTAAAATGTGTTTTATGTAAGAATTTGAAATTTGCAGGTTACATAGATTGCGCAGGGGGACAAATGTCAATGAAAATGTCAATGACCTTGAACCAGGTCTTCAAGGTCATTCAAATTTAATCTCGAGAACCATTAGGATTAGAAGAATGGTTCCAGTATAGCCGGAAAATAATAATTTTATTCGATTTCTCGACATAGGTCTTGTTAAACATGTTTGTGAAACATTGATTTTTACACAGGGACAAAAAAGACTTTTTCCGTCATCAGGTGTGAGTGAACTAAGTTAAATTTTCTCGTAACTTCCCGAATCTTCGCATCCCATGAAATTTTAAACAGCGCCAATCTCAGAGGTTGCTTACCCCATCTAGTGGCAGAAAATAAAAGCACAAAAACCAACAGAATCGTATACAAAACGCTCCCCCTATAAGAAGTCTCAATGATACATAAATTATTAAATTAATTCAATGTGCATCGACCGAACTATAAAGTATAAAGCTATAAGGCTAAGCATGAAAACACTTTTGAATTTAATGGCGACGCATAAAGATTTGAAGTGAAGTCACATCAAATTTACAAGAGATAAATCCGTTCTTGATCTCCCTGCTTAAGTTTTAGGGGCTTTTGCCAAAAATTACTTTCAATGTATTGAACAAAGATAATAACATTAGAAGTTTTAATTTAGAAAAATATAATTAAAACAAACGCGTTTCATCAATCGCTGAGAAAAATAATTTATCTCCAACTAGAAATTAATTAGGAAATTAGAGAGTAAATGGACAGAGTAAAAAAGTGTACAAAAATGCAAGGATTAGAAATCAAATAGTGAGTCACTTTTAAAACATGTTGAAGATTTCACTGATACTCTATCAAGTATCTTCAGGAAATTCAAGCCGCTAAGAACAGATACAGACGATATCGATTTTGTTTAAAATTCGAGTTATTTCCCGATAAACGGATTTTAAATTAGTTTTCAAAGGTGGAATTTCAGTTTGGAATTTCTGCCTGTTAACCGCGATTGCCGCTTGTTTTCGCTTACTTTCATCCAATGTTTGCGCCAATTGTTGCAGAGCAACTTCGTAAGCGAGCTTGGATTCTAAATCTTTGGACTTCAGTTGATTCAAAAATCGAGTCTTCTCCATTGTCCGATTCAAATAGGTCAGAGTGTCGGTTTCTAGCGCCAAATCGGTCTCTATTATTTCCAAATTGACCTCTTGGTCGATGAATTCCAAAACTAGGGCAGTCAGTGTAGCCAGTTTGGTTTTCAGCTCTTCGATGTCGGTGGTGTTCAAGATTCGTGAACATAGTTCCTGATTAATCGACCCCATTGTGGACAACGGGTACTCTACAGTTACGTCACTGTCCGAATCGTCATGGGAATTGTCGTGTTTATTTACTTCTAAACGTCCTTCATTGGTTGCACCCTTTGCAACTGGTGTTGGATTGGCTGCTTGTGGTGGAATCAACAGAGCTTTTATATTATCAATGAGCTTTATTTCCTTTTGAACATCGAAGCATTTTCTGTTCAGAATGTCCATCGGTTTATTGCCTTCGTCATTAAGCGCATCCGTGTTAGCTCCATTCTTTAGTAGAATCTCTACAATCTGTTGTTGACCACCTTCGCAGGCCAAATGCAACGGTGTCGCTAGTTTTTTTGTAGTCAGTTTGATATTGGCGCTGTGTTGAATGCACTGATTTACTATGTCTCCATTACCATTTATGATGGCGTAGTGCAAAGGCGTAAGCCCTTCACTGTTTACTAAGTTTGGGTTCAACCCATTTTGGAGTAGAAGAAGCACCAACTCTTTGTGGTCCTTTCGTGCCGCCCCGTGGAGCAGGGTGTCACCATTGACCTTAACGTTTGCGTTGAATCCTTTTTTCAACAGCAGTGTGACAATGTCCGTGTGACCTTTCTTCGTAGCGAGATACAGCGAATTCCTTTCGTCATTGTCTTCATAGTGGACCTTCGCGCCTTTCTCCAGTAATAGCTTTACAATTTGCGTATGTCCTTTCTTCGTAGCTGCGGTCATCGGACAGTAGAAACCATCCCGACTTGTTTCGTGAAGCGCCTTTTGCTCCAAAAGCGCCACGCATTCGTCGTAGTTCCCTTGAAGCGCTGCGTGGTAGAGTCGAAGCCAAAGCGGGAATTCCTTTTCGATCACGTCCAGTATTTCAGGGCAATCCAATTCCTTAGCCAGGTCCCCAGGTCTTTTATTTTGGTTGTCCTTAACTTCGAGACTAGCTCCGTTGTGAAGAAGTAGACGGATCACATTTATGTGTTTATAACAGATCGCTCGCATTAAAGGAGACCAACCTTGGTTGTCCGGCGTATTTACTTTGGCTCCGTTTTGCAGGAGGGCCTTGCAAACGTCGTAATGACCTTTTTGAGCCACCCAAAGCAAGGGACTCATTCCATATCCATCTTTCATATTGACGTCGGCTCCATTTCGAATGAACTGCAGCACCTCATCCAGTTCTTCTTTATCTTTCCTAGTGGCCTCTGTCAAGCTCATCACAAGTTGATTCCTAGAGAAAACAAATAGAAAAATTGATTAATGCCGCGTTATTATCTGAAATTAGTTAAGTCAGTCACCGTTTCCTTTCGGGTTTTATAACATATCTCAGTTTGAAATTGGTAAATAAAAGTAACCAAACCGTGCTTTAAATGGGGCTACAAATCGTCATGTCAAGTGGAAATTCATTTTTTTTTCAATAACCAGTTTAAGATTTAAAGTTCGAAAATGGATTAAGAGCTAAGAAAAGCGATTTTCAAAGTGCCAAATACGTTTCGCGATGGTGATGCCATAATAGACACGACTGTTATGGATATCATTTCAATTATTGTTTTATGTCACCAAGGCCATTTTAATTAATATTCGGAGTCCAAATCTTCGTCATTAAATTTATATATTTCGTTGTTACTTTAAATATGATACAGAATTGGATTAAGAATCGAAATTAAGCCGCTAGGGGGCTATAAGAAATAATAAAATTATAATTTATGAATTGATCTATTTCTGAAATCATGCTGTTACTGTTAAATTAAAAAAAACTTTTTCACTTTCTTTAACTGCTAAATTTTTAAATTTAATATTTATTAATAAAATTTAGTTTGGATGTAAACATTTGTTACATACATCATGTACTTTGGACTAGGAAACATGTAAAGCAAATTACCCAAGATATATAAAACGCGGCTTTAGGCAATATCTCACAGAGGAGCCAGAACAGCGGGCACGTGGCGAAAGCGGTTATCATAACCCGTCTTCTTTAAAGAAGCACTGAGGATTAACTCGGACAATCACTTAACGCCTTCCTTGTCTAATAGTTTTCTTTTCTCGGCACCGTGGCCTCAGTAAAACGTTGCGACTCATTTTTGTTCGCCAGTATTTATGTAATTTAGCCGCTTGAAGGTTGGCGACATAATTTTTAGCTTTAAATATATTTTAGGCATTAACATTAAAATTGCTTTTGGGAAAATGTTTTCCGAGCCCAAATAAAACCGGGGGAACAGTATGGAGAAATATTGTTTGCTAAGCGTTTTCTTTTCTGGGTTGGTTAATTTAGGTTTAGCCATAACATGTTACCCTTCAACCCGCCTTTGACAGGACAAATTCTAGGGGTCCGACATTCATGCAAATCCCGTACATTCTAGAGAAAAGGATTTTTTGAAATCTTAAAATCAGCCTAAGAAAAAGTAAATCAACACGAAAATCGCGCTCTGAAATCTCAAAATTATTTCCTTATTTCCGAAATCAGGAAACAGCCTTTTTTGAGGTAACCGTCGAATTCGGTCCGGCAAAGGTTTTTCTGAATGATTCTGGTATTTCCGAGGGCGCTGATTACGAATCTGCCGGGTGCCCGAGCGAGAAAGTTGGGCATTTTAAGTTACGACGTCATCAAGATGGCCGCCGGTAACACAACACTAAACGGGGCGTATCTCCAGAACGCCTTGTTCGAATAATACTTTTAAGGTGTCATTTGATATATTAGACTTTTTCATATCATAGTTGTAATTGTAATAAATCGTCAATATCTATCACCTGGGGGCAGTGTGATATTTGTATAGGCCCTTAATGTTGATTATATTAAATAAATATAATATAAGATATTAAAAATAAATATAATATAAGATATTAAAAATAAATATAATATAAGATATTAAAAATAAATATAATATAAGATATTAAAAATAAATATAATATAAGATATTAAAAATAAATATAATATAAGATAATAAAAATAAATATAATATAAGATATTAAAAATAAATATAATATAAGATATTAAAAATAAATATAATATAAGATATTAAAAATAAATATAATATAAGATATTAAAAATAAATATAATATAAGATATTAAAAATAAATATAATATAAGATATTAAAAATAAATATAATATAAGATATTAAAAATAAATATAATATAAGATATTAAAAATAAATATAATATAAGATATTAAAAATAAATATAATATAAGATATTAAAAATAAATATAATATAAGATATTAAAAATAAATATAATATAAGATATTAAAAATAAATATAATATAAGATATTAAAAATAAATATAATATAAGATATTAAAAATAAATATAATATAAGATATTAAAAATAAATATAATATAAGATATTAAAAATAAATATAATATAAGATATTAAAAATAAATATAATATAAGATATTAAAAATAAATATAATATAAGATATTAAAAATAAATATAATATAAGATATTAAAAATAAATATAATATAAGATATTAAAAATAAATATAATATAAGATATTAAAAATAAATATAATATAAGATATTAAAAATAAATATAATATAAGATATTAAAAATAAATATAATATAAGATATTAAAAATAAATATAATATAAGATATTAAAAATAAATATAATATAAGATATTAAAAATAAATATAATATAAGATATTAAAAATAAATATAATATAAGATATTAAAAATAAATATAATATAAGATATTAAAAATAAATATAATATAAGATATTAAAAATAAATATAATATAAGATATTAAAAATAAATATATTTAAATTATTAAAAATAAATATATTTCAATTATTAAAAATAAATATATTTCAATTATTAAAAATAAATATATTTCAATTATTAAAAATAAATATATTTCAATTATTAAAAATAAATATACTGTGAAATATTAAAAATAAATATACTGTGAAATAATTCGCTATTCGAAATACTATTCGCTTTTCTAAATACTATTCGATTTTCTAAATACTATGCGCTTTTCTAAATAATATTCGATATTATAAACTATAAATAGCTATTAAACCATTATACTATAAAATATTAAAAAAATACTTCAAAACATTTAAAATAAATATACTTTAAAATAATTAACTAAATATACTATAAAATATTAAAAAAATACTTCAAAACATTTAAAATAAATATACTTTAAAATAATTAACTAAATATACTATAAAATAATTAACTAAATATACTATAAAATAATTAAAATGTACTATTTAATAATTAAAATGTACTATTTAATAATTAAAATAATTAGAATATACTTTTAAATAATTAAAATAATTAGAATGTACTATTAAATAATAAACATAATTAGAATGTACTATTAAATAATTAAAATAATTATACTACAAAATATTTAAAATAAAAGTACTATAAAATATTAAAAATAAATGTACCATAAAATATTAAACATAAATGTACTATAAAATATTAAACATAAAAATACTATAAAATATTAAAAATACATATAATATGAAATATTAAAAATAAATATACTGTGAAATATTAAAAATAAATATACTGTGAGATATTAAAAATAAATATACTGTGAAATATTAAAAATAAATATACTGTGAGATATTAAAAATAAATATACTGTGAAATATTAAAAATAAATATACTGTGAGATATTAAAAATAAATATACTGTGAAATATTAAAAATAAATATACTGTAAAATAATTCACTATTCGAAATATTATTTGCTATTCGAAACAATATTCGCTATTCGAAATATTATTCGCTATTCTAAATACTATTCGCTACTCTAAATAATATTCGATTTACAAAATACTATTCGCTATTCGAAATACTATTCCTTATTCGAAATGCTATTCGTTGTTCAAAATAATGTTCCTTTTTCGAAATACTATTCGCTAATCGAAATACTATTAGGTATTCGATCGGTCAAATGTAACTATTTTGGACCCTGAAATAATCGATGTGTCGACGTTTTACGTATTCAAATTACTATTCGCAATTCGATATACTATTCGCTATTCGAAATACTATTCGCCATTCGATATACTATTCGCTATTCGAGATACTATTCGCCATTCGATATACTATTCGCTATTCGAAATACTATTCGCCATTCGATATACTATTCGCCATTCGATATACTATTCGCCATTCGATATACTATTCGCCATTCGATATACTATTCGCTATTCGAAATACTATTCGTTATTCAAATTTTCGAATTACTATTCGCTATTCGAATTTTCGAAATACTATTCACTGTTCGAAATACTTTCCGCTATTAAATACTATTTGCTATTCGAAATACTATTCGCTATTCGAAATACTATTTGGTATTCGATATACTATTCGCCATTCGATATACTATTCGCTATTCGAAATACTATTCGCCATTCGATATACTATTCGCCATTCGATATACTATTCGCCATTCGATATACTATTCGCCATTCGATATACTATTCGCTATTCGAAATACTATTCGTTATTCAAATTTTCGAATTACTATTCGCTATTCGAATTTTCGAAATACTATTCACTGTTCGAAATACTTTCCGCTATTAAATACTATTTGCTATTCGAAATACTATTCGCTATTCGAAATACTATTTGGTATTCGATATACTATTCGCCATTCGATATACTATTCGCTATTCGAAATACTATTCGCCATTCGATATACTATTCGCTATTCGAAATACTATTCGCCATTCGATATACTATTCGCTATTCGAAATACTATTCGCCATTCGATATACTATTCGCCATTCGATATACTATTCGCTATTCGAAATACTATTCGTTATTCAAATTTTCGAATTACTATTCGCTATTCGAATTTTCGAAATACTATTCACTGTTCGAAATACTTTCCGCTATTAGAAATACTATTCGCTATTCGAAATACTATTCGCTATTCGAAATATTTTTCGCTATTCGAAATACTATTCGCTATACGAAATACTATTCGCTATTCGAAATACTATTCGCTATTCGAAATACTTTTCGCTATTCGAAATACCATTCGCTATTCAAAATAATATTCCTTATTCGAAATACAATACTATTTGGTATTCGATCGGTCAAATGTAACTATTTTGTCACCTGAAATAATCGATGTTTCGACGTTTTACGTATTCGATTTGATTTTTAATATGGCTAGAAAAATTTATACATGATTCGGTCCCCAAAAAATGGTATTTTTACACCTCTATTAAATTACTTAAAATAACTAGAGGTGTGCCAATACAATTTTTTTATTAAAATAAATAACTATAAAATCAAAAACCGTAACGTCAATAACTATTAAACAAATACTATAAAACAAATATACTATGAAATTATTAAAATTAATAAAATATGTACTATAAAAGTGGTGAATTTGAGTAGGATCCGGAAATGCACTCGAGGCACATGCCTCAAAGTTCACCTTGGGGTGTCGGAGTGGTAAGCACTTTCGCCTCGCCGCAAGAGGACCCGGGTTCGATCCCAGCTTGTGGTACTGGGTAAAACTTGGAGCAACTACATCCGCGTTAAGTTGGCAAGCTCTCTGCACACTGGTTTAAGGGGTTTTCCTGGAGCTCTTCGGTTTCTCCTTCGAGGTTAATGGTAATAGTAAGTGAACGGAGCTGTTGGCTCGCGTGGCAGAAAGGGCTTGCCACTTCCCCTACGCTTCGTGACCCGGCCAAGTGAATTAATGGCTCTAAAAGTCGCTTGATGCCTTGGGTATTAGCCTTAACTAGCTGACCTCTACGGTTATCCATTTCACAAAAGTGTAAACTGCCTACAGCGCTCGATTCTGATCTGTCATTTACTTGAAAATTTTCCCAAGCGATATTTTCCCGTGAGATGGTTCTCAACGCCTCATCAGAAGGAAACTCGTGGACAGAAACAGTGCCGGACCGATGCAAGTTTTAGGATGGAGCGAGATCCGATTATGGCGGCCGATCTGTTTGCCCTATGGCAGGGCCGGCCCTGGAAAGAAACTCCAGCTGTTTGCCTTTACAGAAGGGCGATAGGGAACGCAACACCAAAGACTATATAACGCTTCGCTTACTAGACAGGCGCGTTCCTAGGAAAAACCTGTTAACACCTCAGTAGCACTGTAAAAGCTGGGTTAATATTTGGACGCGCGGTTAAAGGCGCCACTAGTGGCACAGCTCAAGCTAATGGAAATTTTGGGCCATCTTCGAGATGGAGCCACAATCGGTATGCAAATTGAGTCATAGAACACACCTGTCTAGTAAGCGAAGCGTTATATAGTCTTTGCACAACACGAAGGCACTTTTGAAAGACAACCAATCTTAAATCCGACAAGCCTTAACTATTGTCTATTCACATAAACTATTTTATAATTTTTTTTTTAAATAGAGCTTATACCCAAGGCACCACCTTCGACCACATAAGCAATGTTGCTTGTGGGTGATCAAGTAACAGGTATAAGCATAAATTAATATTTAAATAACTTTCAGTAAATTGAACTCATTATGGTCAAGTTTCGCGCCATAGAAAACCATGTTTTATATATCGTAAAAGTAGCCGACTTTAAGGTCCGGAGGTGGCGCTCCCCGTCGGCCGACGAAGACAATAAAAAACACACTTTCGATTCGCGCCAAAACATGGATTTGAAATTATTTGGGCAGGCCGCCTGGTGCTAGCGAAGTGAGCGCGGCCAGTGGACCACGACTAAGCCTTGGTTAAAAACGTGTTTTAGTCTGGGCATGCAGGTAGAAAGTACTTTCTACATATAACAGTTTTTAGCCTCGTGAACTAAGGCTGAACATTTCATTGGAAATCACCGTAGTGTATCAGATAAAGATTGTTGTTTATCATAAAATACTATCTAGTAAATATCTAAGCATTAACAATACTTTCACAGAGTTGATATGATTTTTTTAATAATAATTCATTTAATTAGTAACGAAAATAAAAATTTTGTTAAGTTTTAGCGAAATTGGTGGTGGGTACGTAGAAATTAAATATTCCAGCCGCGAAATCTCGGAATAAATAAAAATTGAATTTGCCAAGCGATCTAAATTGTCAGGATGTAATTCAAAAACCACGCCGCAGTTAAGCGCCTAATCTCAAATGTCGAACTACAACGAACACGACAAGACTAACTCCGCCAGCTTTATTTTACCAAGAATAAAACTATAACCCCCCTTAGAAAGCCGTTAAATAAAAAGCAGAAAATACTCACGAAACAAATAGGAGACTCGTTAACACTAAATCTTGGTTAAGATAACAGCAGTCGGAGACAATTGAAATCAGCACAACTCTTTAGCTTAGTTTGGAAGAAGCGTCGTCAAAATGGGAACCTTCGCAATGAAACTAGTAAGCAACAGCCCGGGCTGGTCACTGCAATGAAATCCCTTTTCCGAGAGAGAACGACAGAAAATTGTTTTGGTTTCTTGCCCCCTTAGCCCCTCCCTAGCTGAGGCAGGGGGGGATGAAATATTGAGAGAGAGAGATCTGGAGGATCTGTGAGGCGAGGATTCTCCATGGGCCGGAGTCTAAGAAAGTGACCCAGGGTGGAGGGGTTTTGTAAGGTACGCTTTTTGACGGCTACATCTGGCGTCATAAAGTGGTTTTGTTCCCTTCGTTATTTGGGGGAAGGGGAGGGGGCGTGGTCCTCTACGTTTCCTCACAGGGCTGTTCAAGGTCCGTCGAGAAAAATACACTATTGAGGACTTTCGTCAGGGCTGCCAGTTAGGAAATTTGGCCGCCCGATGGGCTCCTTTTGAAAATTACAATTATATCGTTGTCAATAGGGCGTATTTTGAGTCTAAAAATGTTTTATTCTTGATTTCTTGCCAAGATATTTGGCGAGTGTTATCTGACACTAGATATGAAGCTACAAATTTAGATTTCCGAAGTGCTAACTTTTAAGACGGTAAAGCTTATTTACGCCATCGTTTTATTGTGAGCTTCCTTGTAAAAACAAAGATTCTGACGTCTTCCTCTTTTTTGCGTTCTTTATAGTGTAGGTCAGCAGCGTTTATTCCCATTCGACCGAAATCCGATTCGACCGAAAGAATTTTAAAATGTAGCCCAATTGGCGGGGTGATTTTTTATTTTATTTATAAGGTATGTACTATCGAAGATCCATGTTTAGGTTAGGTTAGGTTAGGTTAGGTTAGGTTAGAGTTGGTTAAGTTTACTATTTCAGTTTTGGTTCAGTTACTTTTCTTGACTAGGTGAAGATAAAAATTAATACCCTCCTTTATTAGCTATCCGCTCCATTGCAAACGACTTCAGTAACTAAATTGAAAACATAGCAAAAGCCAATTTATGTAGCAGCGTTCGGTCGAATGGGACACATAAAAACCGCACGTTTCGGCGGAATTCGGTCGAATGGGACACCTCAAAAACCGCCTTCGGTCGAATGGGATTTCGGTCGAATGGGACTAAAGCGGTCAGCAGCGTTGCTAGAAAAGCGAGCGGACTAAAAGTGCTCATGGATATCACCGAACCCGTGAAGGCGAGAAATGAAACAGACGTTTCAGCAGAGAGGAGATGAAGCATCGTGGTCGTCACACGATTCTGGGCGCCGCATCCATGTCGGCGCGAATCAAATGGTTTTAATAACTTGAAACTTAATGCCGGGACATAGCCAAGTTTTTTCGACGCGGAACTGAAATTATGGCTGGTCCGCCTTGTTCAACCTAAGCTTCGGCTTCCTCCTTTGCCTGCGGCATTCTGGATAGCTGACACCCGGGTTGTAGATTACCAATCAAAACAAGCCCCTATTTTAATATTTCGTCTATACTGGTCCATTAATATGAATTTAAGGGCCGGGCTGTGGCTGTAGGTAGCGAAAAGGCTATCGTCCTTTTGGCGCCTTAAGTAGTGCCCATTTGGCCCAGGGAGGCCACTCCCGTCGTGCTACCACGCAATTAATTAAACTGCCGTCAACTATTTATGATTAGTGCGGTCTTTACCTAACTAATCCCAACAACAAGAAATAACAACTGTTTTTGGGAAGAACTTAATCGCAGCGTCGACGCAAACTATTTTGTAAACCTCCAACGCCCTTCAGAATCCAAGAATAATACTTCATCACCAGAATCATAAAATATATTGAACAAGAGAAGACTCGCCTCGAAATCGTGTACGGAAAACTTGTAGGAGTAAAGACCGAGCCTTATCCCGTACAAACTGCACTCTTACAAGTTTGCCCCACACGTCTTCGGGGTGCCTTTTCCTCTCTATTACTTAATATCGAATTTTATGATTGACACATCAGGACTTGGTACCGAGGGGCTATCCACTCTTAGAAAGTCTGTACACCGGATTACGCTTAGATTAGCACTTCCAAAGGCAGGGACTTCAAAGATTACGCGTAATCCCATTATTAGAGTCAAAGGTACGGCTCTGTACACCGATTACGGGGAGTGAGCAGCCCCTCGCTTGGTACATTATTTTCGCAAAATCTCCGAATGTTTCATCGGATGTAAGCAAAATCCACGTTCCTTTTTTAATGTCATTAATGATAAATAGTGGTTTCAAAATTTTAAAATTCAATTTTTAAGGTGCGCGCATTTTACAACGTGTACACCTCGGCAAACATTCAGCCGACGGTTTGAACTCGGAAGGAGGACATGGAATTTCCGTCCGCGTCAAAGGTTCCCTGTAGAGACCTCGGAACTAACTGATAACTCGCTGGTTCAGATAAAACACTTCAAACGCATTCTCCGAAATGCTTTGGATAGACTGTTTTTGTTGCGATAAAATGTCGCAGCGAAATAAAACTGTTGTTGGCATCGCTGTAGAGGTACGTGCAATCTTTGGTGACCACGTGAAATATAATTTCAAATAAATTAATCAAAATGAAATACACAAAATTACCAATTTCCAAATTCCATTTGCGCGATAAAGCCGCAGATTCTTCATTTTTCTTACTGATAACTACACCTCTCAAACTTTTGTACTTTAATACAATGAAACCAGCGTTGATTTACAGCTCTAATAAAGCCGTATAGGCTTGTTCTAACTGTTGTCTTCAACGCAAAACGTATTTGAATCGCATAAATAAACAAAGGTTGGTTGACCGTAAGGGCGGGTATCTAAGTTCGGCTATTCTTGATGCGCATAGAAAACGTAACAATATGACGCTAGTGGAAACTACGGCTTATTGTTCTTCACAAACTAAGCAATGCACAAATTGGTGGATCGACACCCCTCTACTTCGGAATGAAGAGTAACAACTATAATAGGACCCTAAACATTAATAGTATTAAATTTATTTTTATATTAATCTTATTTCTTTATTTTTTAACCTCTTGAAACTAATTAACGCGATTATAAATGAGAAAGACTTTGGGATGCCAATAGGCCTTTCAATGAAACCTGTTCAGCACTCGCCAAGGAGTATTAACATTCCGCGCCTGGACTAACAGATTCCTTTTTGTATAGTCTTTGTCACTTGTGGTCGCTTGGTGCCTGAAATAAGGAAATATTTTTAACGCTGTAAACGTTAGGCCTAAGTTGGAATTCGGGATCATAGATATAGATAATAAGTTGGGATTTCATTATTCTAAAATGCCTAAAAAAGCTACGTGGGTTAAAGGAAACACTTGTTGCATTACGGATTGTGAAAGTAATACGTTGAGTTCTAATGGGATCAGTTTTTCTCGTTTTGAATTTTCCTTCAATATATTCCTAGATTTGAGCATTAACTGTATTTTGCTGGTTTTGGGGTTTTATTACCGTCTAGTGGCTCCATATCTTCTCTATTTAACTGAAAACTAGAAATTATTAAGTTATTTACATTAGATTTATTCCATTTAATTAAAATTTTAACTTACCCAACGTTAAATATCTTAACGAAGGACCACAGAGAACGGTAACGCCGCTAACGCGTGTGCCGAGGCTTACAGTTTAAAGCAAAATCTTGGATTGAAGTTGGCTGTTTCAAAGAGGGTTGGCTGTACAACTACCCGATGAAATCTGGTAGCCGTGTAACAGGAATTTTAAAACAATAACTTTAATAAACAGGAGGGCAATACTTACAAATTACAATAATCTTACTAAATTTCGCCGCGACTGGTAACATAAATGTACTATTTATTCTCCAAAATCGCGGGAAGGAAACTTGGGCGCGTGTGACCCGTTGGAAGTGAGAAAAAGATCTATTTTTTCTTTACTAAACAAAAAAGAAGGTAGTGCCCGAGAACGACCGTTACAAAGGTGGGGTGGTTAGCACTTTCGCCTCGCAGCAAGAGGAGCCGGGTTCGATCCCAGCTTGTGGCACTGGGTGAAAACTCGGAACAACTCCTTCTGCGTTGAGTTTACAAGTTCTCTCCCCACTGGTTTAAGGGGTTTTCCCCCGAGTTCTTCGGTTTCCCCTTCCATAAAAACTTGTCTAGGTTAATGGTAATAGTTAGTGTAGGGAGCTGTTGGCTCGGTCTCGTGCCATGCAGGGCTTGCCACCACCCTAATACGCATTGTAACCCGGCTACCTGAATTAAGGGCTTCAAAAGTCGCATGATGACTTAGGCCTAAGGTGGTGCCTTGGGTATTAGCCTAGCTGATTAAGGATGTAAATAGGGGGGGGGGGGGGCTCAGTAGGTTTTCCGAGAACGGATTGACCAGCGAAAGCGGGCTAAAGTGCATAAGACGGTGGAAAAAAGGGGGGTTACATTCAAATCAAATCAAATCAAAAAAGGTTTTATTAAGAATCGTAAAGGGGGGGGGGGGCTCAGTAGTTTTTCCGAGAACGGATTGACCAGCGAAAGCGGGCTAAAGTGCATAAGACGGTGGAAAAAAAGGGGGGTTACATTCAAATCAAATCAAATCAAAAAAGGTTTTATTAAGAATCGTAAATAGGGGGGGGGGGCTCAGTAGGTTTTCCGAGAACGGATTGACCAGCGAAAGCGGGCTAAAGTGCATAAGACGGTGGAAAAAAAGGGGGGTTACATTCAAATCAAATCAAATCAAAAAAGGTTTTATTAAGAATCGTAAATGGGGGGGGGGGGCTCAGTAGTTTTTCCGAGAACGGATTGACCAGAGAAAGCGGGTTAAAGTGCATAAGACGGTGGAAAAAAAGGGGGGTTACATTCAAATCAAATCCAATCAAAAAAGGTTTTATTAAGAATCGTAAATGGGGGGTGGGGGGGGGGGGGCTCAGTAGTTTTTCCGAGAACGGATTGACCAGCGAAAGCGGGCTAAAGTGCATAAGACGGTGGAAAAAAAGGGGGGTTACATTCAAATCAAATCAAATCAAAAAAGTTTTTATTAAGAATCGTAAATAATGGGGGGGGGGGGGGTGGGGGGCTCAGTAGTTTTTCCGGGAACGGATTGACCAGCGAAAGCGGGCTAAAGTGCATAAGACGGTGGGAAAAAAGGGGGGTTACATTCAAATCAAATCAAATCAAAAAAGGTTTTATTAAGAATCGTAAATAGGGGGGGGGGGGGTCAGTAATTTTTCCGAGAACGGATTGACCAGCGAAAGCGGGCTAAAGTGCATAAGACGGTGGAAAAAAAGGGGGGTTACGTGCAAATCAAATCAGTAGAAGGAAAGTGAGGGCGAGGCTCCGATCCTAGGATCGAGGATCGAGGATCCAGGATTTTAGGGCTGAAATGGGGGTAAAATCGTCGAAAAGTCAATGTATTTATGATATTTCTCGCGACGATTTGTTTTCCCGTATATCAACATACAGGGTCTTTTTTTTTGCTCGGAAAAGTGTTTTTTTTCAAAAACTATTTATAGTACCGATTTCAAATTTGGAAGGTCAATTCTCTATACCGGGGGACATCAGTTTGAGAAATTTGACCGTTTTCGGTAATGTTTTTCACCAATTTTGAAAAATTATTTTTCGACCACTAGGTGCGAGATAAAAAATTTCTATTATAAAGTTGTAGGCCGTCATCGAAAACCCTTAAAAATTGTTCACTCGACGAAAAACAATTTATTTATCAGTGAAAATTCGAGCTTGAAAAATTTACAAGTTGGTGAAGCCAAATTACGATTGTTTGAAACGATAATTGAAACCGAATTACCTAATCCAGTTGAAACTTTGGTTAAAAAAACGACCGGATTTAAAAAACACGAGGCTATAGGTCAATCCTAAACATGCATTGGGTATTTAAAGGAAAACTTTGGGAGATTATTATCAGTGTTTGATAATATTTCGAACAATGCCTCGTTATTCAGTAGCTGAGCGTACCGAGATAGTTGCCATTTACTATGGAGAAGCAGCGCAAAACCTTAGAAGAGTGACTGAAATCTTCGCAGAAAGACATCCAAATGGACCACCATCTGTAAATACAGTAAGACGAGCAATTCACGATTTCAATCAATTTGGTAACTTTCAACCTAGGTTTCGCGGATTGGTTAACCGGATTTAGACTTCGAGAACAATGTACTCGCGTACTTTGTGGCATATCCTCGTCACAGTTGCGCTAACGCCGCTGCTGATTTGGGTTGTTCTGCAAATCGTGTGTGGAAAATTCTTCGTAAGAATCGCTATCACCCATACAGAGCTACGCTCCACCAAGGACTAATTGACGGAGACCATCAAAGACGTTATGAATTTAGCAACTGGTTACTAAATGCTGTCCAAGAAGATAGACAATTTTTGCGCCATGTTTTGTTCTCCGACGAAGCGTCATTTTCTAGAGATGGGCCCTTTAATCATCAAAACAGCCATCTTTGGTCTGACATCAACCCACATTGGGGTTTTGAATATCATCACCAGGTTCAATTTGAACGGGTCAATGTTTGGGTTGGACTTGTTGGAAACCGTTTAGTTGGTCCCATTTTCCTGCCGACGAACCTCAACGGCCAAAGGTATTTACATTTTCTACAGAACGAACTGAGTGACGCAATCGACGACCTTCCATTGGCTGAAAGACGTCAGTTGTGGTTTCAGCAAGATAGCGCCCCTCCGCATTTTTCCCGGCAAGTAACTGAGCACCTCAACAACGAGTTTCCTGAAAGGTGGATAGGGAGAAATGGTCCAGTGCATTGGCCAGCAAGGTCACCTGACCTAACACCGCTGGATTATTTTCTCTGGGGATTCGTTAAAGCAAAGGTATACGCCACGCCCATTGAAACTAGGGAGGAACTCATTAGACGAATAATCAGTGCTTGCCGAGACGTCACACCAGAAATGGTAGAGAAAGCGTTTGAGAACTTAATTGTCCGCGCACAAACCTGTGTTGCAGCCAATGGTGATATTATTGAAAATGTTTTGTAAAAATTTATGTGAATAAAATATCTGCATTTAAAAACCAAACGTGTACCTTTTTTCAAGTGTGAAAACTCTACTACGTTTGTATTAGACTTGTTCCCTTTTCAATTATCGTTTCAAACAATCGTAATTTGGCTTCACCAACTTGTAAATTTTTCAAGCTCGAATTTTCACTGATAAATAAGTTGTTTTTCGTCGAGTGAACAATTTTTAAGGGTTTTCGATGACGGCCTACAACTTTATAATAGAAATTTTTTATCTCGCACCTAGTGGTCGAAAAATAATTTTTCAAAATTGGTGAAAAACATTACCGAAAACGCTCAAATTTCTCAAACTGATGTCCCCCGGTATAGAGAATTGACCTTCCAAATTTGAAATCGGTACTATAAATAGTTTTTGAAAAAAAAACACTTTTCCGAGCAAAAAAAAAGACCCTGTATTGTGTCCAGGCCAACTTGTTCATTTATCTACGCTTATCTCGAAAGATACTTGAACGTATATCTTATCAAGCTTTATCGTACGGAATAAGTTGAAATGATGTAAAAATTGATAACCTAGGCGACGCGTGCGCAGATTATCCCGGGGGACGCGGTTAATTTGAATTTAAGAGTGTTTTGACGTCATGGAATATTCGTTGTTAAAGTAGAATGGAAATATTTTTAAACTTCATTTTAATATCATTGTAGTACGCTTGACACTTGAGCCTTATTTTTTTTTCCACCCATCTCCAAACTCCAAAAATTTATTGCTTTAATTTATTTATCGCTTCCGTAGGTATAAAATAAGATAAAAACCACTTACCTTTATTTTAATTACGGTAAATGAAAAATACTTAATTAGTGTACTAAGTTACGTTTAAAAGAACCTTTTGTAACAATTCCAATATGTAAATATAGGTATAAGGATTGAAAAAATACTTAAAGTGGTTTTACTGATAAACTCTAAAGGAATTTAACTTTAAAGGGTATCTTAGATTATTGTTTTTAATTTTATTCAAGTTGAAAACGTATTAAGAGTCCTTCAAAGTACTATAAAAGGATTTTATTTACGAACTTAATTCATATTTTCTTCAAACTTTCAATTCGCTTTTATTACTATTTAAATACGGTAAAATATAATTCTTATACACAAATATAGTCAGAAAGATACTATAAAACACTAAAATTAAAATTAAATTAAATTTGTGTGGATAAGATTTGTAAATATCATTTTGAAACTAATAACTTTCACGCTTTATTTAAGTCAAGCCAATAAAAACAATTACCTATATTTTAAATACGGTAAAATATAAATACATTTCCGATATGTAAATAGGTAGAATAACACTATGAAAAGTTCCTTTTTCTTCTTTTAATACGACAACACACAACTCTGATACGCAAATATATAAAGAAAATATAAAAAAAAATTACTCTACGTTCGATACGTTAAAATACATTTCCGATACACACAAATATAGATAAAGAAATACTATAAAATGTAAAAAGGTAGAAAAATACTACACATTAACCATTATGAATTTAAGCTTACAACATCCTTCACGTATAGAGCATAACATATATGTTCAGAGTTAACTTGTTTCCTCGTTATCTTTATCGCATGTGTTTTAAATAGCGTATGGAATAAGTTAAGAATGTACTGAAATGGTGTATGTTTAAACCTCGTAGAATAAAGAGTAAAACATATGTTCAGAGTCGGCTTGATTACTAAAGCGAATAACACAGAGACGTTTCAGGTGTAGTCACGTAGGAAGAAAAATACTACAACACTCTCTATACTCTACATTCAACACGTTAAAATATACTTCCGAAATGCCAATATAGGTAGTAAAATACTACAAAATCTCTATACTTTACCTTCAATACGTTAAATTACATTCCAATATGTAAATATAGGAGGAAAAATACTACAAAAGCCTCTTTTCTTGGCGTTCAATATGTTAAAATAGATTTCTGAAATGCAAATGTAGGTAAATACTACAAAATCTCTATACTCTACCTTCAATACGTTAAATTACATTCCAATATGTAAATATAGGAGGAAAAATACTACAAAAGCCTCTTTTCTTGGCGTTCAATATGTTAAAATAGATTTCTGAAATGCAAATATAGGTAGTAATTACTACAAAAGCCTCTTACTCTACGTTCAATACGTTAAATTAATGATATGCCTCCGATCGAATCGTTCATTTTTTCCTATTTAAATATACGCATTTAAATTAGAATTGCTTCTAGTGTTCGGCAGTCGATTAATTATTATCCACAAATTTTCCGATTTATTTAAAAAACGTTGGTAAAAAGAATATCATTTTAACTTATTTAATTGTGTTTTTTACCCAACCAAGCATTTATTTGAATAAAAGTGGTATTTATTTAAATAACCAATAGTTAAATAAAAATTGTTAAATGTTTAAATAATCGAAAGTGAACAAGTCTATTTTTTAAATAAAACAAACAGACTTTAGAGTTGATAAGATTTGTAAATATCATTTGAAACTAATAATTTTCACGCTTTATTTAAGTCAAGCAATTACATTTTTAAAAATGAAAGAAGTTAAACAATATAAAAATTTGTAAATATTTTTAGGTAATAAAGAAATTAAGAAATGTTTTAATTAAAATATCTTTCATTTTCTACTACATTTTTAAAAATGAAAGAAGTTTAACAATATAATTATTCTAATATAATTTCAAAATCAGGTATTATTTAAAGTACAAATGCATAATTTAGTGAAGCAATTCTTATTTAAATACTTTTATTTAATTAATTTGTGTATCTGAAATGTATTTATTGAAAAATAAGTGGGTTTTACTATTTATCACGGTTTTATATATATATATATATATATATATATATATATATATATATATATATATATATATATATTGGAATTGTTACAAAAGGTTCTTTTAAACGTAACTTAGTACATTAATTTATTTTGGAAGTTCAAAACGTATTAAGAGCCCTTCAGAGTACTATAAAAGGATTTCATTTACAAACTAAATTAATATTTTCTTCAAACTTTCAATTCGTTATAATTTGAATTTAAATGAAAACATCATGGATTATAGGTGCGTAATCTACTATTAGACCGAACTAATTAAAAAAAATACTTAAAGTAAGTGGTTTTACTGATAAACTCTAAAGGAATTTTGGAATTTTCTAGAATAGCAAAGTAAAACTAAAACGTAAACCAAGTTTAAAACGAAACTAATAACTGGGAGAAAGGTTGAAATAAGTAATTTTTTTTGATTTTTCGTTTTCTAATTTTTGAGTTCCCTATATTATTATAAACTAAATTAAATATAATTTTTGAAAATTTGTGATAAAAGATCTGCTCCTTCGTGTTTTACATATATTTAAAAACTCGAGATTTTAATGAATTGTTTTCAAAGCATGAAAAATATAGCAGATCCTTTGATTTTAATTGTAGTTAGTAGTTACTTAAAAAAAAGTCGCTAGCTGACTTGGAGCTGGTGTAATTAAATTTTAAAAATGTGTATTTTAAATTTTGTTTGTAAAAGTTTTTTTGAAAAAGTTTAGTATTATAGTTTAAATTTATTAAATAAAATAAAATATAAATTATACATTTGGTTTAGTATTTTACTATTGCAAGTAAAATTAATAGTAATTTCAATTACTTTTTTAGTTTTTTTTTGACAAATATGCAAACTATTTAGTTATTTCAAAAACAAATACGTCGAATTATTTGGTATTCGAAATACTATTGGTTAGTTTTTATATATTTAATTTTATTTTTCAGAACAATTTCTCTTTGTCTAGCTTCTTCTAACTTTAATTTAGATGGCCTTAAAGCCAAGTATTTAAAAAATTTTGTAATCAAGTAGATGGAGCTTTAAACAATTTTTCAGTCATGTAGTCAAGGAAATGTTCAAATATACGTGTATTTGGTCATTTTGATGGTCAAATAGCCCAGTATGGAACTGCGAGATGATAGTCAGACATTGAGACGCGGGTGGCGCCCGTGCCCCAGCGTCCGCGCCCTCGCCCTGATGGTGCCCCGAGCCTCCGTCGACGTCTGAAATGTGAAATGGGGCACCGACGGGGCTGGCGCGGACGCTGGGGCACGGGCGCCACCCGCGTCTCAATGTCTGACTATCATCTCGCAGTTCCATACTGGGCTATTTGACCATCAAAATGACCAAATACACGTATATTTGAACATTTCGTTGACTACATGACTGAAAAATTGTTTAAAGCTCCATCTACTTGATTACAAAATTTGTTAAATACTTGGCTTTAAGGCCATCTAAATTAAAGTTAGAAGAAGCTAGACAAAGAGAAATTGTTCTGAAAAATAAAATTAAATATATAAAAACTAACCAATAGTATTTCGAATACCAAATAATTCGACGTATTTGTTTTTGAAATAACTAAATAGTTTGCATATTTGTCAAAAAAAAACTAAAAAAGTAATTGAAATTACTATTAATTTTACTTGCAATAGTAAAATACTAAACCAAATGTATAATTTATATTTTATTTTATTTAATAAATTTAAACTATAATACTAAACTTTTTCAAAAAAACTTTTACAAACAAAATTTAAAATACACATTTTTAAAATTTAATTACACCAGCTCCAAGTCAGCTAGCGACTTTTTTTTAAGTAACTACTAACTACAATTAAAATCAAAGGATCTGCTATATTTTTCATGCTTTGAAAACAATTCATTAAAATCTCGAGTTTTTAAATATATGTAAAACACGAAGGAGCAGATCTTTTATCACAAATTTTCAAAAATTATATTTAATTTAGTTTATAATAATATAGGGAACTCAAAAATTAGAAAACGAAAAATAAAAAAAAATTACTTATTTCAACCTTTCTCCCAGTTATTAGTTTCGTTTTAAACTTGGTTTACGTTTTAGTTTTACTTTGCTATTCTAGAAAATTCCAAAATTCCTTTAGAGTTTATCAGTAAAACCACTTACTTTAAGTATTTTTTTTAATTAGTTCGGTCTAATAGTAGATTACGCACCTATAATCCATGATGTTTTCATTTAAATTCAAATTATAACGAATTGAAAGTTTGAAGAAAATATTAATTTAGTTTGTAAATGAAATCCTTTTATAGTACTCTGAAGGGCTCTTAATACGTTTTGAACTTCCAAAATAAATTAATGTACTAAGTTACGTTTAAAAGAACCTTTTGTAACAATTCCAATATATATATATATATAAAAAACCGTGATAAATAGTAAAACCCACTTATTTTTCAATTAATACATTTCAGATACACAAATTAATTAAATAAAAGTATTTAAATAAGAATTGCTTCACTAAATTATGCATTTGTACTTTAAATAATACCTGATTTTGAAATTATATTAGAATAATTATATTGTTAAACTTCTTTCATTTTTAAAAATGTAGTAGAAAATGAAAGATATTTTAATTAAAACATTTCTTAATTTCTTTATTACCTAAAAATATTTACAATATTTACAAATTTTTATATTGTTTAACTTCTTTCATTTTTAAAAATGTAATTGCTTGACTTAAATAAAGCGTGAAAATTATTAGTTTCAAATGATATTTACAAATCTTATCAACTCTAAAGTCTGTTTGTTTTATTTAAAAAATAGACTTGTTCACTTTCGATTATTTAAACATTTAACAATTTTTATTTAACTATTGGTTATTTAAATAAATACCACTTTTATTCAAATAAATGCTTGGTTGGGTAAAAAACACAATTAAATAAGTTAAAATGATATTCTTTTTACCAACGTTTTTTAAATAAATCGGAAAATTTGTGGATAATAATTAATCGACTGCCGAACACTAGAAGCAATTCTAATTTAAATGCGTATATTTAAATAGGAAAAAATGAACGATTCGATCGGAGGCATATCATTAATTTAACGTATTGAACGTAGAGTAAGAGGCTTTTGTAGTAATTACTACCTATATTTGCATTTCAGAAATCTATTTTAACATATTGAACGCCAAGAAAAGAGGCTTTTGTAGTATTTTTCCTCCTATATTTACATATTGGAATGTAATTTAACGTATTGAAGGTAAAGTATAGAGATTTTGTAGTATTTTACTACCTATATTGGCATTTCGGAAGTATATTTTAACGTGTTGAATGTAGAGTATAGAGAGTGTTGTAGTATTTTTCTTCCTACGTGACTACACCTGAAACGTCTCTGTGTTATTCGCTTTAGTAATCAAGCCGACTCTGAACATATGTTTTACTCTTTATTCTACGAGGTTTAAACATACACCATTTCAGTACATTCTTAACTTATTCCATACGCTATTTAAAACACATGCGATAAAGATAACGAGGAAACAAGTTAACTCTGAACATATATGTTATGCTCTATACGTGAAGGATGTTGTAAGCTTAAATTCATAATGGTTAATGTGTAGTATTTTTCTACCTTTTTACATTTTATAGTATTTCTTTATCTATATTTGTGTGTATCGGAAATGTATTTTAACGTATCGAACGTAGAGTAATTTTTTTTTATATTTTCTTTATATATTTGCGTATCAGAGTTGTGTGTTGTCGTATTAAAAGAAGAAAAAGGAACTTTTCATAGTGTTATTCTACCTATTTACATATCGGAAATGTATTTATATTTTACCGTATTTAAAATATAGGTAATTGTTTTTATTGGCTTGACTTAAATAAAGCGTGAAAGTTATTAGTTTCAAAATTATTTTTACAAATCTTATCCACACAAATTTAATTTAATTTTAATTTTAGTGTTTTATAGTATCTTTCTGACTATATTTGTGTATAAGAATTATATTTTACCGTATTTAAATAGTAATAAAAGCGAATTGAAAGTTTGAAGAAAATATGAATTAAGTTCGTAAATAAAATCCTTTTATAGTACTTTGAAGGACTCTTAATACGTTTTCAACTTGAATAAAATTAAAAACAATAATCTAAGATACCCTTTAAAGTTAAATTCCTTTAGAGTTTATCAGTAAAACCACTTTAAGTATTTTTTCAATCCTTATACCTATATTTACATATTGGAATTGTTACAAAAGGTTCTTTTAAACGTAACTTAGTACACTAATTAAGTATTTTTCATTTACCGTAATTAAAATAAAGGTAAGTGGTTTTTATCTTATTTTATACCTACGGAAGCGATAAATAAATTAAAGCAATAAATTTTTGGAGTTTGGAGATGGGTGGAAAAAAAAATAAGGCTCAAGTGTCAAGCGTACTACAATGATATTAAAATGAAGTTTAAAAATATTTCCATTCTACTTTAACAACGAATATTCCATGACGTCAAAACACTCTTAAATTCAAATTAACCGCGTCCCCCGGGATAATCTGCGCACGCGTCGCCTAGGTTATCAATTTTTACATCATTTCAACTTATTCCGTACGATAAAGCTTGATAAGATATACGTTCAAGTATCTTTCGAGATAAGCGTAGATAAATGAACAAGTTGGCCTGGACACAATATGTTGATATACGGGAAAACAAATCGTCGCGAGAAATATCATAAATACATTGACTTTTCGACGATTTTACCCCCATTTCAGCCCTAAAATCCTGGATCCTCGATCCTCGATCCTAGGATCGGAGCCTCGCCCTCACTTTCCTTCTACTCAAATCAAATCAAAAAAGGTTTTATTAAGAATCGTAAATAGGGGGGGGGGGCTCAGTAGTTTTTCCGAGAACGGATTGACCAGCGAAAGCGGGCTAAAGTGCATAAGACGGTGGAAAAAAAGGGGGGTTACATTCAAATCAAATCAAATCAAAAAAGGTTTTATTAAGAATCGTAGTGATTTTAAATGTTCGAGGGCCCAGTCTTCTTGCGACAAATAGCCCTCTTTACAAAACAAAATATCATTTACATCAAATGTTCTAGTTAGTTAAACAAATATAAACATTAAAATTGTTAGGATTACATTAAAAAAAAACTTAGTTAAGAGAACAGATAAGCCAAAGTATTACGTAAATAGCGCAGTTACAAATCAGTGTTAAAAAAAAACTCATATGGATCCCTTCAAATTCTTGGTACACTACTTATATTCGCGATATGCTATTTCTTTAAGAGTTTTTTTGGTTGCTGCGAATGTTTTAAGCTCTTTGATGCTGGGTACGTAGGCATTGTTAAAGAGCTTTATTCCGCGATAGAAAAGCGAATTTATCTTTTTAGAGGTTCGGCAGCGGGAAATTTTCAAGAAGTTTTCGGATCGTGTGACGGGTTTTACTTCGTTCTTTTCAAATAAGGATTCCGCCGTGGTCTCAAGATTTTTATAGATAAAAATTGTGCATGCGTAATTATATAGTTGCCATATGTTTAATAAATTGCTTTTTTGATATAGTATGTGCCAGCCAGTTCATGTTATAAATCCCTCTTAAGCTTAGTTCCCACTTGGCGAATTTTCGGTAGTTTCGCGACGAATTTAATTTTCGCCGTAGCTTTACTCTTTAGTTAATTTTATTCGCAAGCGGCAATTAGTCTCGCGAAAACTGAATTTCGCGCCAAGTGGGAATTAGGCTTAAACGTGCGTTTTTGAAGTATATTAATTCTTTCCTGGTTATTATCCGAGGTATTACCCCACGCAACAATACCATAATTAATATGATAATAAAAGAAGCTGTAATATAGTTGAAATAATATGTTTCTTGGGAATAAATCTTTACACTTATAGATTGTGTAGGATGAACTGGCTAGTTTTTTACATATGTAACTTATGTGCTCATTCCAATTTAGCTTATGGTCAAACCAGATACCTAGGTATTTATATTTATATACTCGTGTTATTTCGATTCCTTTTAGCTTAATTGAGCAAACTGAGTCCTGAATTTCTTTACCTACGTTTGAGAATACTATATATTCGGTTTTTGTTTTATTTAATTTAAGACCGTTAAGGTCAAGCCATTTATCTATTGTTTCTAGGTATGCATTTGCGATACTAAATAGATAATTCAGGTTTTTATTCTCTAAGGTCAGAATCGTGTCGTTAACGTATAGGTTAAAGAATAGCGGGGATAAGATCGATCCCTGAGGCAATCCCACTAATATAGACTTTGGGCTCGATAGAATTCCGTTGATCTTAGTGAGGCACGTTCTGTTTAATAAATAACTTTTTATCCAGTTCAGGGCGTTCCCTCTTATACCCATACACTCTAGCTTCTGCATTAGCCTTTTGTGAGGGACGCTGTCAAACGCCTTTTGTAAATCAAGAAAAACCCCAATTACATAATTTGATGAGTCTAACGGATTAAGTATATTTTGGTACACCCTTGTTATCGCTTGTTCCGTATTTTTACCGGCTCTGAAACCGAATTGATTACCTGATAGTAAGTTGTGCTTGTCACAGAACGAAGATAAGCGTAAGAGGAAGCACTTGTCGAATATTTTTGCAAATACGGATAACACCGAGATCGGCCGGTAATTATTGGGGGTAGTCGGGTCACCTTTTTTAAATATCGGAGTAATTGAGGCACTTTTTAATTTATCTGGATAGCAGCCTTTCGAGAATGATAGATTTATTAGAAATAATAGAGGGCCTAATAGGTGATTCATTGCAAACTTAATTGGTTTCGGGTGAAATTCGTCCAGCCCCGGAGAACTTGACAAAGTGAGTCCGTTTATAAAGTCTTTCAGTTCAGGCTCTGATATTTGAAATAAGGCACAGGTAGCAGAGTTTCGGACAATGTTCAGCGGCGCGTTACAGCTATTGTTAGGATTAATTATTGACGTAAAGTGTTGGTTCATAGCATCTGGGGAAATAGTGTCCGGGGTATCTTTAGTTTTTTTAATTTTACCGATAGCAGAGTTAATCACTTTCCACTTTTCTTTATTAGAATTCGCGTTAAGCAGCTTATTATAAATATAGGAACATCTAGCGTTTCTGATTTTGTTATTACATAGATTTCGAGCCTGGGTGTAAGTATTCCTATTTTCAGTAGAAGGATTCCGTTTGTATACTTTATACAGTTTGCGTTTTTTTCTAATTAGTACTTTAATGTTATCAGTAACCCAAGATTCCTGCGTAAGTCTTATCTCTTTGAAATTGAAGCTTGTTTTATACGATTGCGTAACGTTTTTATCAAAGAAGTCGTATGCTTCGTTCACCTCTTCAAGGGAGTATAATTGATCCTAATTCGTAGCGTTGATATGGTCAATGAACTTATTTAAATTTTTTAGAGAAAAATCTCGAGTTTTTAGTTTTTGAGGGGTTGTTGTGATATTTGTTTTATATTTGAAATATATAGGTAGATGGTCAGATATATCTAGATTTTTAAGTACCTCTGCTTCACCTGGAACATTTGTAAATAGGTTGTCGATACATGTACTGGAATTAGGCCTCGTAACTTGGTATATCATTTTTTAAGCCGTGGCTCAGAAGTAGGTCGGTGATTTTTTCCGGACAAGGGGTGTTCGAGTTAAAATTAAAATTGAAATCTCCGAACATAATTAACGGTGTTTTTTAAGGTTATATAAAATTTCCACCAGCTAGGGTGTGAGAAAAATTCCTACAATGACAAAGTAAAACGACCTTGGAGAATATTGGCGATAAAAAGAACGGAAAATATACAAGGTGTTTGAAATATTGCCGTACACAAGAAAACGAATTGAATTAAATGTTTATACAAAAATTAACCAAATTAATTGGTAACATTAATATCAAATTTATGTGTAAGGGAACTGTTGTGATTTAACAGACTTAATTACGACCAGGGTCGTAACCGGGGGGGGGGGGCGCTCGGACCTAGCCCTACCTGGAATTTTGAGATGAAATTGAAATCTGAGGAAAGTGCCCTACCCCGATATTTTGGTGATCATTAAAGTTTTTAAGTTGAACGCATTTTTATTTTAATATTATAATTAGCAATATAAACAAATATATTTATAAAAATATGAATAACTATAAATGGTAAATGTTTGTCAAACCATCGCAACCATAGGTTGCGTTCAGTAACCGTCAACAAACTCAACATTGAATGCGCATTCTCTGCTGTACGACTTTTTCCATTTCCGGCCTTGACGTCACGACTGCAATCAGATAGCTATCGAAATAAGCGGTTGGAAGAGCCGGTTGTTTTGTTGATAAACGCAATAGTGGCGTCACAGCACGCGGGAAGGCTAGTTGCCGACGACACGACAGACAATATTTGATAAAGTTTCCAACAATCGTAAAAAAGCGTTCAACAGACGTGGCGTCACGATTGCAAACGGAGATCAACCAATTTGAAGAAAATTTAAAAACTTACTTAGCTCGTACCGATAGGTCTTCGAGCAAACAAAAAGACGCGAAACTCGGATCAAATAGATCTTCGAGTGAAAAACTGAAGTAAAAAGAAATAAAATAGCCAGAATTTCCGACGGTAGACCGGTTTCGTCTTACAAGGAGACTACCCGAGGTATTACACACCGATTTTGTTCAAACTCGGGGCATTGGTAGACCTTCATGTAACTTGAAAAATCCTAAAGGGATTTTATTCAATGGGCAACGGTTTTGCCATGGCAACGAAGAATGTTTTTGACAACTTAAAATGGAAATTTTTCCATTGAAAATAACATGGGATTTTGACAGAATGTAAGGGTGAAACATTTTACAAAATTGAAAAAAATTAAAATACCAAAGTTATAAAAAACATTGATAAAAATTGACGAAAATAATCCAAGTTTGTCACATTTTTATCAATTTTTTAATTTTTTTTTCACAGGGAAATCGGTCAAAATCCAATGTTATTTTATGTTGTCAAAAACATTTTTCGTTGCCATGGCAAACCCGTTGCCCATTGAATAAAATCCCTTTAGGATTTTTCAAGTTACATGAAGGTCTACCAATCCCCCGAGTTTGAACAAAATCGGTATGTAACACCTCGGGTAGTCTCCTTATTAGTTGGAACTCATCACTACCGTGCGGGAAATCTGGCTCGCGACTATTAAACCGAAGAGAGAAACTAAGCCTAAACATTATAAATTTCAAAACGAGTTGCGTAGCAACGGAAAGCCGAATAGTGGGAGAGTGGTGAAGAATAGTAAATACAAATTGTAATGATCGACCTCGGGTAGTGTGGTTTCCATATTTCCGGTACACCGGGGTATAAACTCTGACACTTGATCGCATCTAGGAGTAGAGAAGCTGAATCCAAGGCCGGATGAGCTGGCCTATCTTTCTTCTTAAAAATCAATTGTGTTCATATATTTTGTTACCCCCTTATTCGCATTTACCCAATTTGTTCGTATTTAAGCATATAAAATTGCATTTCCTCAAATTTAAAAACGTTTCCTCAAATTTAAAAACATGTCCTCAACTTTAAAAACATTTCCTCAACTTTAAAAACATTTCCTCAAATTTAAAAACATTTCCTCAACTTTAAAAACATTTCCTCAAATTTAAAAACATGTCCTCAACTTTAAAAACATTTCCTCAACTTTTAAAACATTTCCTCAAATTTAAAAACATTTCCTCAAATTTCCCTGCATTTACCCAATTTCTACATGCGTTTCATTTCAAACGAAAGGTCAAAGGAACCCCATGATGTAGGTATATAAAGGTATCACTTCTTTTAATCACAAGAAGAAATTCGTGGTCCAACGCTCATTACACAGAGGTGGGCCAAAATTGTGAGATAATTCTGAAATGAACGCTCAGACTTTTTAATTTGAGTGATCAAGTAAGCTAGTGCTCAATACTGGCGATGTTATTTTCTCTCTCTTAAACTGAACCAGCTCAGGTCGAGCGCCGTGAAATTCTCTCAGTCACTGATCGCTCACGGTGCATCGAGCGAAATCGGTTGATCGACACGCTAGCCTGCTCAATTTGAAGCGTCACGTCCTCCAGCGGCGGGAAAATTCATTCACTAGAAAGCGCTGACGATGGACTGACAAGGAGAGTACCCGAGGTGTTTATTTTCGATTTTGTTCAAAGTCAGCCGTAATTTAGACCTATATGAGGTAGGAAATTTCCCAAAAGGAGGCGTTGCACTACCCATTCGTTTTGCCATGGCAACCGAAAATGTTTTGGAACACTTAAAACTAAAAATTCCCCATTTAAAAAAGCATGAGATTTTTTCGGTTTTACCTACGAAATGGGTAATTTGGACCACATTTAGGTAAATTTCATCAAGTTTGGGTAAATTGGAACCTTTTTGGGTTAAAATTGTAACAATCTTTGGGAAAAATAAGGAAAAAATCTTATTTTTGTTATAAGTGGTCAAAAAAAATTCGGTTGCCATGGCAAATCGAACGGGTTGTGCAACGTCTCCTTTTGGAAAATTTCATACCTCATATAGGTCTAAATTACGGCCGACTTTGAACAAAATCGGAAATAAACACCTCGGGTACTCTCCTTGTGAGTGAGATCGCGCCGAGAGAAGCGCTAGTTTTTTAGTTCCACATCTATATATATATATATATATATATATATATATATATATATATATATATATATATATATATAGTTATCAGGGTTGGTATTGCGGATATTTTACCAGACTTGATTTTAATTTAACCAAGGCTTACCTTGTTTTGGCCTAATTTTAACGCTCTTCGCGTGCGATTTGGGGCATAACTTTGAAACTTGATGCAGTTATTAGGATGGGTATTGCGGATATTTTACCAGACTTAATTTTAAATGAACGAAGGCTTAGCATTTTTACGCAGTCTTATCATTTTGGATCCGATTGACTTATAAATTCCGTTTCATTTTTAATCTATATTACTGCTATATCTCTGCACTGTGTGCACGTTTCAGCTCTGTCAGGTAAACAGGGGGCGCAACAGCTCCCCCTTTTCCGATTTTGAGCGTTGATTTACGCAGAGCACGAAAGTTCCCAAAAATCTCCCGGGTAAAGAGTTATTAATAGATTAGTTTCTATTGGATTTGACAAGACCAACCGACCTTCGTGTTTGAAGTGCTCACTCGTTTCGAGATGATTTTCAAAAATGAACGCTCACAATGTTTGCCCACCTCTGTTCCAGATCCAGATTTGGAATAATCGTCTGCAACAACTGCTAACAAATTATCAAACAAACAAGCTGTACCTTACTGGATAGCTTTCAAATACGGACATCTAATCCGATCGCACTAGAGTGAATGCGCGATAAGTGTGCGCAAATGAACATGCAAGTTCCTACTACATTATGGGGGAATGAACCGAAAGTTTTCATTTTTCAACGACCAGTTTTACAACACAAGGCCGCCGTTCCCCCTCTCCTTATTCCATGACAGCCTCACCGAGAGGGGAAAATGCCCCTTTGTTAGGTCCGGCGACGAGAAAGAGTTTATCTCTCCATGGGTCCCCTTCCCGAGCGACGCTTCCAAACGCCCCATCCTCTTTCCAAACCTCCCACGGTCCATCCTCCTTTCGACGAAAATCAACGCTCGAGAAATAACCGAACCTGAGAATCTATGAATGCGAAACTCTACTCAAAGATTTGCATTTTAGACCACAGAGTTGGTTTATATTCATCGGGATTTATTCGTAAGTGTTGGGCTACATACTTATGGTTGGAAATTTAAATTAATAAAATAAAACCTAATCAAGTTAAAATGTTAAATATCGGAGAAAAGCCTGCACGTCACGAATTCTGTAAATGTTTTCTATACATTTTGTAAAATTTAAATATAACCATTTTGCAGAGGGCGTAGTACGATTGGAACAGCCACTAAAGGTGCAACGGTCAGCGCAATCTGCTGATTTTCTTTTGAAATAGTTCAAAATGCTTTCCCTTACTTCAATCAATTAGGTGGACGCGTTCGTTGGACCAAGCACGTAGATATAGAAAGTCGAAGGGGGGGGGGGACGGGTTATAACACAACCAGATGAAATCGCGAGCGCGAAATTTTTCGTTAGCAATAACGCATATTTAAAGTACTGGCTAGACTCGGACGAGTGATATTGACATTTCCGCACGTGTATCAAACGAAGTTTTTTAATACATGTGCGATAAAATGATAATAAAACAAAGAACCAAATTGATATTGTTTTGTCCTAAGGGGGGGTTTGAACCCCTAAACCCCCCCTTATATATGTCTTTGCGTTGGACTGATTGACCTATAAAGTGGCATTGTCTGGACGCCCTCTTAGTTACTCTATATTTAATTCGGTATGTGTTGAGGTAACGCATCCAATTTTAAACGTCTAGCAAGAGGTTACTTACCGTTCCTGATTCATATGGTTTATAATATTTCCCTTATTCGTGTTATTAATAAATAGGGTTTTTTTTCAAATTGGAGGTTTTTTATATTTAAGTAGCAATCTGCGCTTCAACCTATTATGTTAAATGGTTTCTATTCCTTTATGTGAAAACTAATGGGTGGTCATCAAACAATTGTCAATTAATTTGAAACACTCGTTGCCTTCGTAAATTTACTTTACAAATTAGCTATTATACTAAAAATGTTAGATCTGATGTACTCGCATTCGTACGAGGAGAGGTACTATTTTGGTTTTCAAATGAAATGAAATTAAGAAAATGAACTGCATTGGAGCACCCAAGGGGGGTTTAGGCTCTATGTTTCATTAAAAGTCTTAAAAATTTCTCGACTTAGTTCATTAAATCAATCCGGGCCCCCTCCATAAAAAATCCTGAGTGCCCCACCGATGGACTGAAGGAATAATCGACAGGTTAAGCCACCCCTCTACAACGTGTACGGGAAACTTGTAGGGGTGTTGCCGTACCTTTATTGCGCACAAACTGCACTTGTGAAAGTTCCCATTAGACATTTTCTGCTTAGCCTGTCAAATGACCTTATTTTAAGATTCATGTCCTGCCACGTAAGGTAATACAGTGACGTCACTTTTGGGAAAAGCAATTAGCCCACACCTCTCAAAATCCTGACGCCGCCACTGCGCAAGGCTCTTTCCAATTTGAAAATATGTTCCGATTTTACTAGAGACAGATGCCGCCACGGTAGAACAATAAAGTTGATAAAGTCTCCTTATTCAACGAAATTGGTCCCGCGCCTGCCAGATTTAGTTGTACCTCTATTTATTCCCAACTCAATGGTAACACCGATGAAGCAGCTTCTTACCAAAGTTTACCAAAGCGTAATTGGCTCGGTTAATGGGCAATTATTAAAAAACTATTGTGCAGTGGGACTCGCGCAAAAAAAATGTGAGACTTAAATAAAATTACATAAGCTTTGCGAAAAAGGAAGAATATTTGGCTCACCCTTTAAGTCCGACAAATAAATAGCATTAAAATAAAGCCGAAATAAACAGCATACATTTTAAGTGCTACAAATTTAAGACCTATGGGCTATAAACACTTAATATTTTCCCCCCAAATAATTTCGCAAAACCCCTGGAACCATGACGAGGAACCTCAATTACTTCTACCGCGGGGGTCTCAGAAGAGGACCCCGCCCACCCTAATCGCAATTCTTTGTTATTAGAAATAAATATGGCTTATAAAATATCAAACCTTTAAAACATTGATATATCTTTCAATTTGTAAAAATAAATACTTTTTGAGGTTTGAGTTATGTCAGAAGTACATAATATGCTCTTGCGAGAGTATTCTTCTCCCTACACTGGAATTGTTTTTTCTAGTGTTGTAAGTCGGAAAATTTCCCGCTCGGAAAATTTTCCGGAAAATTACCGAGGCCTTTTTTCCGGCAAATTTTCCGTATTTTTCCGAAAAATATTAAAAACGCTTTCATTCCATGATTTGTCTAATATATTGTTTGCAAATTTAAATAAAGCGGCATTTTCACCTCATTTTTTCTAATCTAAAAGTAAAACTAAACCTATAGACTAGTTTAAACTGGTTGAAATGTAACACTATTAATGTTTTGTAGTATGTTTACTGATATTAGTCATTTTAAATCGATAAAAAGTTTAAAACATTAAAAACCCTTGAAAAGTAATTTATGTTTAAATTCTTTATTTTTCCGACTTGCGGAAAACTTTCAATTTAAATTTTTCTTAAATTAACAAAGTGTATTTATGAAGGTTAGTTGACATACTTCAAGCGAAAACACTTCTTTAGTCATTAAGAAAATAAATTTTTTTCACATTGAAATTAATTCAAACATTTGCAGAACAGCAGAGGCATAGATACTTCAAATTGTTAACACTTTTAACAATTAATTATTGCGTGTGCAGACTGACTTAAACGTCTATTATCATTGAAATTTACGTTCTGTAAGATTTAAACAAACTAAAATCGTTACTGACAAACAACTTCGCTTTTTTAAAGAAATCGAGTTATTTCTCGATAAACGTCTTTCAATTTAGTTTTCATTAACGGAATCTCCGATTTGAATTTTTGTACTTCCTCTTCGAGTTCCGCCTGTGTCCGCTCGCTTCCGTCCACTGCTCGCGTCAGTTGTTCCAGAGCGTCTTCGTATTTTGAATCTTTCGGCTTCAATCGTTTCAAAACTCGAGCGCTCTCCATTTTTCGATTCAAGTGTTTAAGAGTGTCTTTTTCTAGACCCAAATCGGATTCAGTTATCTCCAAGTTCACCGTCTTCACGTTGAGTTCCAAAACCAAGGCTGAGAGATTGGCCATTTTGGTGTTCAGCTCTTCCATGGCAGTGGTATCCAAGATTCGACTACTGAAATCTGGTTTCATCGAGCCAAGTGTGGACAACGGGTATTTGACCGTGGCGTCGCTAAACGAATCTTCATCAGAATAATCGTGATTACCATCAGACGAATCATGCCCTTTTTCTGTACATGGTTTATTGTTGGCACCCTTTGCAAGTGGTGTTGAATTGGCTGCTTCGCGAGGTAACAACAGAACTTTTATGTTATCGAGCATTTCTATTCTCACTTGAGCGTTGACCTCGATTTCCGAGCTTTTTCTGTTCAGAATGTCCATCGTTTTATTCCCTTTTTCATTAAAGGCATCCGGGATAGCTCCTTTTTTCAGTAGAAACTGTACGATCTGTTGATGACCACCTTCACAGGCCAAATGCAGTGGTGTCTCTCCCCCGTTTGTAGCAAAATTAACATCAGCACGGTGTTGAATTAGCTGATTTACTATGGGTACATTATCATTAATGATGGCGATGTGCAAAGGTGTGTACCCGACATGGTTTTTAACATTTGGGTTGACCTCGTTTAGGATTAAGAGGCGCACCAGGTCTTCGTGGTTGTTTCGCGTCGCCACGTGGAGCAAGGTGTCACCATTGACCTTTATGTTTCCGTTGCCTTCTTTATTCAACAGCAGACTTACAATGCCCTTGTGACCTTTCATCGTAGCGAGAAACAGCGGATTCCTCTCGTTATTGTTGTGCTTGTAGTTGATCTTGGCGCCTTTCTGGAGTAAAAGTTTCACAATTTGCGCATGCCCATTTTCCGTAGCTGCGATCACCGGACAGTAGAGACCATCCCGACTTGTTTCGTGTAGCGCCTTTTGCTCGAGAAGCGCCACGCATTCGTCGTAGTTCCCTTGGCGCGCTGCGTGGTAGAGTCGAAGCCAAAGCGGGAATTCCTTTTCGATCACGTCCACTATTTGAGAATGTTTGCATACCCCGGCCCTCCTCACGGGTATTTTCTTTTGATCATCTTTAACTCCAAGACTAGCTCCGTTGTGAAGTAGTAGACGGACCACGTTTACGTGATTGTTATCGATCGCACACCGTAAAGGAGACCAAACATTGTCGTCCAGCGTATTTACTTCGGCTCCGTTTTCGAGGAGGGCCTTGCAAACGTCGTAATGGCCTTGTAAAGCGGCATAGTGCAATGGAGTCCATCCATATAGACCTTTCTCATGGACGTTGGCTCCTTTTAGAATTAACTGCAGCACCTTATCCAGATCTTCTGTATCCTTTTCAGTTGTCTCTATCAAGCCCATCGCAAGTGGTTTTCTAGAGAAAACAAATAACACTTAATTGCGCTGTATGATTATTTGCAAATAGTTGTTCAGTTCCCCTTATTTGCATATAGTTAGTTCAGTTCCCCTTATTTGCATATATTTAGTTCAGTTCCCCTTATTTGCCAATAGTTAGTTCAGTTCCCCTTATTTGCCAATAGTTAGTTCAGTTCCCCTTATTTGCCAATAGTTAGTTCAGTTCCCCTTATTTGCCAATAGTTAGTTCAGTTCCCCTTATTTGCCAATAGTTAGTTCAGTTCCCCTTATTGGCCAATAGTTAGTTCAGTTCCCCTTATTTGCCAACAGTTCGTTCAGTTCCTCTTATTTGCCAATAGTTAGTTCAGTTCCCCTTATTTGCCAATAGTTAGTTCAGTTCCCCTTATTTGCCAATAGTTAGTTCAGTTTCCCTTATTTGCCAATAGTTAGTTCAGTTTCCCTTATTTGCCAATAGTTAGTTCAGTTCCCCTTTATATGCCAATAGTTAGTTCAGTTCCCCTTACTTGCATATAGTTACTTCAGTTCCCCTTATTTGCATATAGTTAGTTCAGTTCCCCTTATTTGCCAATAGTTAGTTCAGTTCCCCTTATTTGCATATAGTTACTTCAGTTCCCCTTATTTGCATATAGTTGGTTCAGTTCCCCTTATTTGCATATAGTTAGTTTAGTTCCCCTTATTTCTCTCGGTTCCATATTATACGTTACTTTGTAAATTGTAAGGAAAGAGTTGGACCTTGAAAATCCAAATCCTAAAACAAATGTCTTGTACCAAAATATTCAATGTCTTTTAATTTTAAAAATTAATCCTACTTCTTTATTATTTTAGCTCTAAAAATAATATCACAATAAATATTAATATTAATAATAATAATAATAATAATAATCAGCTAGGCTAATACCCTACGCCTAATTCATCACTAATCCCACAATTAAGCAAAAACAACATTGCTGTCACGCAACTTGTCGCGCCTGTCACGCAACTTGTCGCTCGTCAAAACTATTAGTTAAGGTTGAGAGGGTGGAAATTCGCTCTCTTCTCGCTCTTTAATAGTTAAGCTAGTTAGACCCGATTCCCTTTTCTGCTTTAAGAAATTAGTAAACGGCTCTTTATGCACTCAACTGCGAGTTCATAAACTAGCCAGTTGAATAAGTTCACGATTTGATAATTGATTGCCAACGCCTTTGGCACGCGCTCTGCAATCACAGATTTCTCCCTGACGAGTGTCAAAGACGTGGCAGTCATTTTCCTTGTCTATTCTCTGCAGCGAGAACTGAACGAAAAGTTCAGATTTCCCTTCATAGTTTTAAACGACTATGAACTATTGCTTTAAACGCCATTTAAATTTATACTTCCGCGATCAACCTACGCAAGCCAAAATCGGTCTGCCCTATCACATTTCCCCCAAATGTCTGCGACCAAGGTTGACCCCAAAAGGGCTGTTGTGCATTTAATTAACACTGCTTGAAACCTTTGTTTCAAATTAGTCACTGCAGTGCGAGCTACGCTCAAATTAGGAAAATTATAGTTTGTCTTTTAGGAACAACAAAAGCGGTTTAACAGTTTTATATTTCGTTTAATATAAATAGTAAATAAATTATAAAATAGCGCCCTATTAAATGTTAGTTAACCCTGTTTCTTTCTCTCTTATTGCCAACGAATCTCTCGCCAAAATCCCCGAGATCCCCGAGCGGTGGTAATTTCTACAAAGGCTCTCGCCCAACTTGTTCGCGCTTCCCCACATGAGCGTCATTTGATATTCGGCATCGCCGCGGAATCTCGGCAGACTGCGGCAAAGCTACTTCATCCCCCTGGAGTAAAATGCGCTAACTTGTAAGTAACCTCAATGGCCAGGACGTAATTCCAAAAATGAACCACACATAAGCGCGTAATCCTAATTATTGGAACCACAACGAACCCGTTTACGCCAGCTCCATCAACAACATTTTAACTAAAATAAAACTATCACCTGTAACCCTTCAGGTTCACCTTGCCCCGTATACTTACATTTTTGTTTATTTTTTCCTTCTCCCCCACAAACACTTAAGACGCCCGCAATCACGCGGAACCAACCCCAAGGTACCTTTCGCGGGTCAAACAACGTCATACATCCCATGACCGGACACGAGTCTTGGGTGCACCAATGACCCAAATAAAATGACGAAAATGATACATTAACCAAGTTCGGCAAGCGTAATGACTTTATAGAAAGGCTTATTGTTTTTATTTTTCAACTCCGCCCTTAAATTCCCGGAATAAAGCCAAGAGACAGAGCCCCAAAAAGACAGAACTGGAGAGAACTCTGCTTTTGCGAGAACTCGACAGAACTCGAGGATATGACTCCTCTATGCTTGAGCGTACAAAGGCTTTAACCTCTCTAAAAAAACGGCCTCCCTATATCGGAGGGGTTGAAATAAGGGGTGAAGCAGAATTTAGAACAGTTTCCGGCTAAGCATGGACAAGGTCGCGTGGCAAGACAGGGTCACGTGGTTTGTTCTAGATTTCCGCTTTCTTTAAATTTAAACGATAGATCGCGCTAGTAGTGCCGGTTTTTCTTGTTGGGTGATATTTTCCGGTATATCATGTCCTGGATGAAATCTTTTATTGGCCCTTGCCTAGCCGGACACTTCAGACCGAAACCCGAAGTACCTACGCCCCCGTCAGCTTGTAAATCAAAAGAATATAGGAAGAAACCCGCAATCCGGCCGCCAAACCATGGACGAGTAAATAAAGAGAATTAAAGAAAGTGTGAATAAAGAAAAGTAGAGAAAATAAAGCTTAATCCCTCGCTATTGTCCCCTCGAGGTTGAGAGTTCATTCTGCTTCTTGTAGTCGTACAGTTCAGATTACCTTTTCCGTTCGCGTTGTGCCCTTGTTGTTATTATTTTTTGAGTTAATTATTGTCATTGTTTAATTATAGAATCTTTAATTGTAGTGTTTTATTATTATTTAGTGTAAGTGTATATTAATTTCTGTCCCCTCCGTCCTTGGAGCCCAAGATGCCTGAGAGTAGGGATACCGGAACCGATCCCATAGAAAATAGTAAGAGATCGTTTCATTAAAGGGGCTCCAAAGTTCGTTGGCAAAACAAAAAGAAAATTGAGCATGCTTTTCATTCCCCCAACCCCTCACTCGGCCTTGGCAGAGGCGGGCAGAGTCAACCGTAAATTTCGCACTTTACTGACTTTACACACATTTTGCCACCGAACTTTGGAGCCCCTTTCGATTTAAGATGTATTTTTAGGTTTTAGTTACCCCCCTTATGTTGAAAAAGCTATAGATCCATAGTGGAGATGGCCTAACCATCACTATTGTCAAGTCAAAATTATCCCCTCAACCCCCCCCCCCCCAATCAGTTTCATTTTTTCATTTTAGTGTTTTTATAAAATTAAGTGCTAAATAGAGATTTGGTGATTGATTAAAGACAAAGGGTTTCCATTCTGAATTCGAATCTCCCTCCTTTTTTTTTCTTTCCCCCGTATGTAACCCCCTCCCTCAGATTTAATTCTCCCCACGATAAGGCCACGACTCGCATTGTGTCGCCATCTTTCCCCGCCTTGGTGAATTAATATCTTTGAGCAAGGGCTAGGAATATTTCGGTCAGTCAAACATCACATGACGAAGACCTAAATTCCTAAATGGTTGCACACCCCAGCTTAGGAAGGCGTGAAATGGAAAAACAGAAAATACTCACTAAACAAACAGAAGACTAGTTAACCCTCAATCTATCTTAAGATAACAGCAGTCGAAGACCAATGGATTCAGCAAAATCTTTGAAATTGTAGATTAATTATAAAGTTTTTTTTGGAAAAAGCGTCGACAAAATGAGAACCTCCGCAATGAAACTAGTCGGCAACAGTCCTGTTTGGTCACTGCGACGAGATTCCCTTTCCGAGAGAGAACGATAAAATTGTTTTTTTTACTTGCCCCTATAACCCCCCCCCCCCTTTTAGATGAGCCTGGGTGGGCTCTTTTAGGCCGGAATGAAATATTGGGGGATCAGTGAGGAGGATTTTCCATGGGCCGAAGTCTGCGAAAGTTTCACAGAGATAAATGGTTTTTTTGGGGAAGGGGGGCGGAATGGTTTGTAAACTATGCCTACGTCCCTTCAACCTCTTGCGGGTGGGGTGGTTCAAGCTAGGAGGATACACTTGAATCCTCCTAGGTTGAAGGTCCGTCGAGAAAAATACACAGTTGAGGGTTGTTAGGCAGCGCTGCCAGTTAGGATTTTTGCCGCCTGATGGGGCTCCTTTTGAAAATTACAATTAAATCGTTGTCAATGGTGCGTATTTTGAGCCTAAAAATGTTTTATTCTTGATTTCTTGCCAAGTTATTTGGCGAGTGTCCGAAGATGGTTATCTGACACTGGATCTTTACATTTTTTCCCCGCGTTTTTAATAGTTTAGGTCAGCAGTGTCGCTAGAAAAGCGAGCGGACTAAAAGTGCTCATGGATATCACCGAACCCGTGAAGGCGATAAATGAAACGGACGTTTCAGCAGAGAGGAGATTCAGGCATCGTGGTCGTAACACGATTTTGGGCGCAGCATCCATGTCGGCGCGAATCAAATGGTTTCAATAACTTGAAACTTCGTGCGGGGACATAGCCAAGTTTTTTCGACGTGGAACTAAAATTATGGCTGGTCCGCCTTGTTCAACCTAAGCCTCGGCTTCCTCCATTTGCCTGCGTCATTCTGGATAGCTGGCACTCGGGTTGTGGATTACCAATCTAACCAAGCCCCTATTTTAATATTTCGGGTTAGAGATACAGTGTTCATGACTGAACCTATAATATGAATTTAATGGCCGGGCTGCGGCTGTAGGCAGCGGAAGACTATCGTCCTTTTGGCGCCTTAATTAGTGACACAGGCGTCCTTGTGCCCATTCAGCCCAAGGCAGCCACTCTCGTCGTACTACCACGCAATTACTTAAACTGCCGTCACCTATTTCTGATTAGTGCGGTCTTTACCTAACTAATCCCAACAACATTACAAGAGCTTGGGTGCGCAAACCACTCTTTATATGGTCTCTTCCTCCTTTGCTTAAAATTGTGCAAGAAAAAGAACTTGATTTTTGCAAAGGGCTAAGCCGCAGCTTTGTTGAGCGTCGACGCAAAACCATTTAGTTAAGCTCGAACGCGGAAAAAAATCCAAGATAAATACTCCTTCACCAGATATATTTAACAGGAGTAGACTCGCCTCGAAAACGTGTACGGGAAACTTGTAGGAGTAAAGACGGAGTCTTATCCCCTACAAACTGCACTACTACAAGTTTGCCCCACACGTCTTCGGGGTGCCTTTTCCTCTCAATTAATTAATATCGAATTTTAGCAAATTCCACGTTATTTTTTTACGGTGATTAAGAGAAATATTGATTTAAAATTTTGAAAATTCAATTCTTAAGGTACTCGAATTTACGGGAAAAGACTGCGCTTGTCGCCATAGATAACAGAAATCATATTTGTATTTAAATAACTATTTGAAGCAAAACCCACGTAATTCAAGTGGCGTGGATTCGCTTTCAGCCGACGGTTTGTACTCGGAAGGAGAACATGGAATTTCCCAACGCGTCATAGGTTTCCTGTAGGGACCTCGGAACTAACTCGCTTGTTCCGATAAAACACATCAAACGCATTCTCCGAAATGCTTTAGATAGAATGTTTTTGTTGCCATAAAATGTCGCAGCGAAACAAAACTGCTGTTGGCATCGCTGTAGAGCTACGTGGAATCTTTAGTGACAACATGAAAGATAATTGTTAATTAATCAAAATTAAATACAAAAACAATTACCAATTTGCAAATTCGATGAAAAGACGAATGTTTAAGGACTTTTCATGCCGAAGATTCTGCATTATCAAAGCTACAAGCATTATTCTTACTGACCACTACACCTCTCAAACCTTTGTACTTTAATACAATGAAACCAGCGTTGATTTACAGCACTAAAAACGCCGTATTGGCTTGTTCTAACTGTTGACTTTAACGCAAAACGTATTTGAATCGCATAAATTAACAACTTTAGATTGGTTGACCGTAAGGGCGGGTATCTTAACTTCGGGTCTTCTTCGTGCGCATAGAAAACGTAACAATATGACGCTAGTGGAAACTACGGCTTATTGTTCTTCACAAATTACGCAATGCACAAATTGGAAGGTTTGACGCTCTTCACTTCGTAATGAAAAGTAACAACTACAATAGGACCATAAACCTTGATATTATTTATTGTATTTTATATAAATGTTATTAACTTATTATTTAACCTCTAGAAAATAATCATGCAATAATAAATGAGCAAGACTAAATTACGGCTGATATTTTCAATTGTTATTAAAATATTAGTAACTGAAAATATCTAAATTGGTACATTTTTTAATAATGGCTTACGCGGTTACTGATAAATAGAAAACCCTTCTTACTTAAGCTTCAAATATTGAGTTTATTAATGAAGATTAGTTTGCCTGTAAACATTTGTAACAGACATTTTAAAACACCTTGCACTCTGTAGATGGGCAACCGTACCCTTCAACCAGGCTTCATAAGCCTGTTAAGAAACCGAGTATTCACATCATATAACAATTAAATGTTTTAATATAATATAACCATGATGCGAAACTAATCCCTAAAATCTGATTTTTAAACTTATTAGATTCCTAGTCACGATTAAATTTTATACAGCCAAAGCTACGGATTTTAAATTTAATCGGTTTAAATTTTATATAGCCAAAGCTACAAACATTAAATTATATCGGATTTAATCGGCCAAGAGGGCAGATTTAATCATGGGAGTGATCTGCCCCAAGTTTCGCGGATCTCGGAATAGTCAAAACACTCACAACAAATAAAAGTCATCTTTTCAATCTCGACTTCAAAGTTCAAAACGCGAAATCTTCCATCATTTTAGCAAATGGTTATTACTTATTATGTTTATTATAAATCACCAATGCGCATATATATACATAATAAATATTCAGGGTATATATATATATATATATATACCCTGACAAAGCGGGTAATGTCTACTTTTAACTCAGTTAGTTAGTTAGTTAGTTAAGGAGTTAATTTAAGCGAAAAATAAAGAGTGGACTTATTATAAATTATAAAACAGATTGGACTAATAAACTGCTTGTTTTTCCGACAAAAAAAAAGAACTAGAAAGACTTAAATTACTAGAAAGACTTAAATTACTAGAAAGACTTAAATTACTAGAAAGACTTAAATTACTAGAAAGACTTAAATTACTAGAAAGACTTAAATTACTAGAAAGACTTAAATTACTAGAAAGACTTAAATTACTAGAAAGACTTAAATTACTAGAAAGACTTAAATTACTAGAAAGACTTAAATTACTAGAAAGACTTAAATTACTAGAAAGACTTAAATTACTAGAAAGACTTAAATTACTAGAAAGACTTAAATTACTAGAAAGACTTAAATTACTAGAAAGACTTAAATTACTAGAAAGACTTAAATTACTAGAAAGACTTAAATTACTAGAAAGACTTAAATTACTAGAAAGACTTAAATTACTAGAAAGACTTAAATTACTAGAAAGACTTAAATTACTAGAAAGACTTAAATTACTAGAAAGACTTAAATTACTAGAAAGACTTAAATTACTAGAAAGACTTAAATTACTAGAAAGACTTAAATTACTAGAAAGACTTAAATTACTAGAAAGACTTAAATTACTAGAAAGACTTAAATTACTAGAAAGACTTAAATTACTAGAAAGACTTAAATTACTAGAAAGACTTAAATTACTAGAAAGACTTAAATTACTAGAAAGACTTAAATTACTAGAAAGACTTAAATTACTAGAAAGACTTAAATTACTAGAAAGACTTAAATTACTAGAAAGACTTAAATTACTAGAAAGACTTAAATTACTAGAAAGACTTAAATTACTAGAAAGACTTAAATTACTAGAAAGACTTAAATTACTAGAAAGACTTAAATTACTAGAAAGACTTAAATTACTAGAAAGACTTAAATTACTAGAAAGACTTAAATTACTAGAAAGACTTAAATTACTAGAAAGACTTAAATTACTAGAAAGACTTAAATTACTAGAAAGACTTAAATTACTAGAAAGACTTAAATTACTAGAAAGACTTAAATTACTAGAAAGACTTAAATTACTAGAAAGACTTAAATTACTAGAAAGACTTAAATTACTAGAAAGACTTAAATTACTAGAAAGACTTAAATTACTAGAAAGACTTAAATTACTAGAAAGACTTAAATTACTAGAAAGACTTAAATTACTAGAAAGACTTAAATTACTAGAAAGACTTAAATTACTAGAAAGACTTAAATTACTAGAAAGACTTAAATTACTAGAAAGACTTAAATTACTAGAAAGACTTAAATTACTAGAAAGACTTAAATTACTAGAAAGACTTAAATTACTAGAAAGACTTAAATTACTAGAAAGACTTAAATTACTAGAAAGACTTAAATTACTAGAAAGACTTAAATTACTAGAAAGACTTAAATTACTAGAAAGACTTAAATTACTAGAAAGACTTAAATTACTAGAAAGACTTAAATTACTAGAAAGACTTAAATTACTAGAAAGACTTAAATTACTAGAAAGACTTAAATTACTAGAAAGACTTAAATTACTAGAAAGAATTAAATTACTAGAAAGACTTAAATTACTAGAAAGACTTAAATTACTAGAAAGACTTAAATTACTAGAAATAATTAAATTACTAGAAAGACTTAAATTACTAGAAAGACTTAAATTACTAGAAATAATTAAATTACTGGAAAGACTTAAATTACTAGAAAGACTTAAATTACTAGAAAGACTTAAAGTACTAGAAAGACTTAAATTACTAGAAAGACTTAAAGTACTAGAAAGACTTAAATTACTAGAAAGACTTAAAGTACTAGAAAGACTTAAATTACTAGAAAGACTTAAAGTACTAGAAAGACTTAAATTACTAGAAAGACTTAAATTACTAGAAAGGCTTAAATTACTAGAAAGACTTAAATTACTAGAAAGACTTAAATTACTAGAAAGACTTAAATTACTAGAAAGACTTAAATTTCTAGAAAGACTTAAATTGCTAGAAAGACTTAAATTACTAGAAAGACTTAAATTTCTAGAAAGACTTAAATTGCTAGAAAGACTTAAATTACTAGAAAGACTTAAATTACTAGAAAGACTTAAATTACTAGAAAGACTTAAATTACTAGAAAGACTTAAAGTGCTAGAAAGACTTAAATTACTAGAAATACTTAAAGTACTAGAAATACTTAAATTACTAGAAAGACTTAAAGTACTAGAAAGACTTAAATTACTAGAAAGACTTAAATTACTAGAAAGGCTTAAATTACTAGAAAGACTTAAATTACTAGAAAGACTTAAATTACTAGAAAGACTTAAATTACTAGAAAGACTTAAATTACTAGAAAGACTTAAATTACTAGAAAGACTTAAATTACTAGAAAGAATTAAATTACTAGAAAGACTTAAATTACTAGAAAGAATTAAATTACTAGAAAGACTTAAATTACTAGAAAGACTTAAATTACTAGAAAGACTTAAAGTACTAGAAAGACTTAAATTACTAGAAAGACTTAAAGTACTAGAAATACTTAAATTACTAGAAAGACTTAAATTACTAGAAAGACTTAAATTACTAGAAAGACTTAAAGTACTAGAAAGACTTAAATTACTAGAAAGACTTAAAGTACTAGAAAGACTTAAAGTACTAGAAAGACTTAAATTACTAGAAAGACTTAAAGTACTAGAAATACTTAAATTACTAGAAAGACTTAAATTACTAGAAAGGCTTAAAGTACTAGAAAGACTTAAATTACTAGAAAGACTTAAATTACTAGAAAGACTTAAATTACTAGAAAGACTTAAATTACTAGAAAGACTTAAATTACTAGAAAGACTTAAATTACTAGAAAGACTTAAATTACTAGAAAGACTTAAATTACTAGAAAGACTTAAATTACTAATGTTGTAATTGTACTATTTGTACTAATAAACTGTTTGAAGCTTGATAAAATTCGTTTTGTTTTCTTTTGGTATTAATGTTCAATTAACATAAATACGACATTTCTAAAGTTATACAACTCTTTGACAACTACGTAATTCACGATTATCATAGCGCCCACGCTCCGCTCAAGTCTTTGTCGAGAATGCCGGCTCCGGGTTTTGAGACGTCCTAGTTGTATTTACACTTATTTGTTACTTCTAGTCATACTTTGAAAGCATTGAAGATTCCTTCGATCAAGGTCACTCTTATTTTTTACTTCTGATCACACTTATTTGTTACTACTAGTCAGCCGTTGAGTGTCACACTTATTTTTTCGGGTTATACAACCAAGACTAGTTCGATCAGTTTCATACTTATTTGTTACGTTGAGTGTCACACTTATTACTTCTGGTCATACGACGAAGACTAGGTTGATCAGTGTCAAACTTAATTGTTACTTCTGGTCATACGTTGAAAGTGCAGCCCACTCTGAACGGCCTTGAAAAACGCTAGAGGGAAACGGGCGCGTAGACCTCTATAAACACGCGGATTTACTATGTTGGAAATTGCGGGGGTCCGTATACCGAGGGGTCGGACATTTACCAAAATCCCGTACACTTTGTCTAGAATCGCAAAATCTTTCAACTCTCTCTATGGTAAATTAACATTGAAATCCCAAAATCTTTACGAAATTCCGAAATCCAGTACAAAATAATGGCAAGTGTTCGACCCCTCGCCGTATACGCTGGCCAAAAAACCTTACTTTTTATTAAAATTATGGAACGTATAGACGCTATAAGAAATTATTCGCTCCAAAATAAAAACCGTCAAAAGGAAGGGTTTTTAAATTAAAAACGCGTGAATCTCGATGATATCGCCCATTTTTTCGTCGCACGTGTTATTATTTATTCTGATAATAAAATAGAATCACGTGGGCTTAGCAATATTTATCCGCATTTGTCTTAGCCAATAAGATTATCCCTTCCGAGCAAGCACGCGCCAATTTACACAATATAACCGTTGAATTTTTTCAAATCAATTTCTTTTAAGATCTATTGGTATGGGGCGCCAAACCGGAAAAAACTAAACAAGATAGTTCTAGATATACATCAGTTTTCTAGGAATATTTCAAGCGTTCTAGACCCATTTCAGTTTTCTAGACCCATTTCAGTTTTCTAGACCCATTTCAGTTTTCTAGACCCATTTCAGTTTTCTAGACGTATTTCAGTTTTCTAGACCCATTTCAGTTTTCTAGACCCATTTTACGAAGCTCTATCTAGGTATTTTACGCGACGTTTTCTATGTATTTGATGGTTAGGGACTTCGAAAACTTTCGCCTTCGCCAGTGAGAGAGAGGGAAAACGGCATTCAACGGTTTCAGCCGCGTATTCAACTCTACGATCGCGCTTACCAAAAGAACGCGTCGTCGTGGGGACTGATAAATACATCTTAGATAAAGACTATAGATGGCAGACACGGGCTTCCATTTTGGAGGATCGAATGGTACTTGTACCGTTGCGGTGGTATTTATTATCTGAAGTCTTTAACCTTTAATAGGTGTGACGTAATCCATAAGGTCATAGATAAGTCTGAGAATTAGCTGAAATCTTTGAAGCAACCCGCGGCTTGATTAAGGGTACTTTAATATCGAATAAAGAATGTTTGTTTTTAGTGTTGTTTAAACTTAAAATTAGCTATTTTCTTGACCTAATTTTGGGTTAGCTGTGGGCTGGTGGCGACTCATTCGCCATTTTGTCGAAAACTGTTTGTTACCTTTCTTTGAGTAGGTACATTTAATTCACCCTCCAGAGGGTGAAATTAAGAACCTTTAATGGTGCCTTTAGAGTTTTCATCATTAATTTTAAAATTCATAAAACTAATGGCTATATATAACTTAAAAGTTAAAATTTACAAATGTATAGTAATGGCGACAAGATACTTCACGACTAAAATTTAATTAATAGAATTAAAATGTTAAAATTCCATTTTAAAAATGGCGATCTTTCGAACCAAGGTTCATTTTTAAGCAGTTGCTGTATTACATTGAGTTTGTAATGTAACAACTGAATAACCCTTGGTTATTGTAATAAAATATTATAAGGTAATTATTCGCCATTTTGATTGAGATTAGCCCTGATGATAGGCCTGCGCCTAGTGAAAACGAAGAAGGCAAAACCAACTTGATTCAATAGTTAAATACACGAGTAAAACACGTTTAGATATTTAAGAGGTGGGGTGGCGGAGTGGTTAGCACTTTCGCCTCGCAGCGAGAGGAGCCGGGTTCGATCCCAGCTTTTGGCACTGGGTGAAAACTCGGAACAACTCCTTCTGCGTTGAGTTTGCAAGTTCTCTCCCCACTGGTTGAAGGGGTTTTCCCCCGAGCTCTTCGGTTCCCCCTTCCATAAAAACTTGTCTAGGTTAACGGTAATAGTTAGTGTAGGGAGCTGTTGGCTCGATCTCGTGGCATGCAGGGCTTGCCACCACCCTCCTACGCATTGTAACCCGGCCACCTGCATTAAGGGCTTCAAAAGTCGCATGATGACTTAGGCCTAAGGTGGTGCCTTGGGTATTAGCCTAGCTGATTATTATTATTATTTACCCACCAAGTGTCCATATATTTGCGCCTTAAAATTGTTTAGAAATTTAGAAGCTCAACCAAATAGATTATAAAATTTGGACACTGACGAAAACAGATAATATGATTAGTGCTCGGAATCGGTTAATCATATTGATGAGTTATTCGTTTAATTTTTGACCATTTATTCACGGATGGTTATCCGATAAACAAAGTACATCTACATGTATCTTTAATTTCGCCTAACGAACAAACGAATATATTTTTAAATGTGTCACATTTTTTGGTTCTTTAAAATAGTTTTATCCGTTTGGATAAACGCCCTTTGAGTTATATTATCTTTAAATAATAAGACTATTAAAATAACAACAGATACGTATTTACGGATAAAAAAGCTTGTTTATTATTTCAATTAAAGTACTGTAAAAGGAATTTAAAAGTATTTAGAACTATTAAGTAATATACCCGCCTTATGTAACACGTGCACTCGGGAATTCTTAATTGGAATTTCCAAAGCCAGGTATTTCGTTTTGCTTGACGTCATTTTAAATTTACCAAACGTGTTGCAGACCCAGATAAACAGTCACCGAGGCAATGGTATAGCGGTGGTGCGGAAGACCCCGCATCTGAGGGAGAAGGGGGGCTTGAAGTTAGCGTGCCCTTTCCTTTCAAGTTTCATTGCTCCGACTGTGAAGCAAAACTTGAGTGCACGAAGATTTGTACGCTGCTTTTTAATTTATCACTCATTTCGATATCGTGCACTCGATAACAATAAACAATTCTATAAATTATTACTTTCTTGATTGTTCACAATTGTGGCACGATTTTTCATGAAGCAGGGAGGCTCAAAATAGGATTATCTGGCAAACCTACCAACTTAGTTGTTTGGCTAAATAGTGGATTTTAGATAAAAAAAAAACCTTGTCATTTAACAGTTATAGTTTTATACCAACCAATGAACTTAGTGATTTTACTATATATCGTTGATTATGTTAAAGGGCAACGCAAGTGAGCTGGCAAAATGTGTGTAAAATCAGTAAAGTGCGAAATTTACGGTTGACTCTGCCCGCCTCTGCCAAGGCCGAGTGAGAGGTTGGGGGGGATGAAAAGCAAGCTGCTTTTTCTTTTTTGGCCAGATCACTTGCGTTGCCCTTTAATAAAGCAGTTATGGATGTTCTATTCTTTGAAATACACCATATTTACTCACACTACCTCAGCTTTATTTTGAAAATCGACTTAATGGGTGACGCTTTTGAAATTAACAAAAAATAGAACTACGCACTATAGGAACGTGTCCTGAGTGAAAAAATTATTTTAAAATTTCTATAAGCTAGTATATTGAAAATGTACCAAAAATCCGTTAATAGTAAACTATGGGGCGCCAAACCAGAAAAAACTAAACAAGATAGTTCTAGATATATTTCAGTTTTCTATGAATATTTCATGCGTTCTAGACACATTTCAAGCGTTCTAGGCACATCCTCCAAAATGTAAACCCGTGTCTGCCATCTATGGTCTTTATCTGAGATGAATTTATCATCACCGCGACGACGCGTTCTTTTGGTAAGCGCGATCGTTCAGTTGAATACGCTGCTGAAACCGTTGAATGCCGTTTTCCCACTCCCACTGGCGAAGGCGAAAATGTCCCTAACCCTAAAATACATAGAAAACGTCGCGTAAAATACCTAGATAGAGCTTCGTAAAATGGGTCTAGAAAACTGAAATGGGTCTAGAAAACTGAAATGGGTCTAGAAAATTGAAATGTGTCAATAAAACTGAAAAGTGTCTAGAAAACTGAAATGTGCCTAGAACGCTTGAAATGTGTCTAGAACGCATGAAATATTCATAGAAAACTGAAATATATCTAGAACTATCTTGTTTAGTTTTTTCTGGTTTGGCGCCCCATAGTTTACTATTAACGGATTTTTGGTACATTTTCAATATACTAGCTTATAGAAATTTTAAAATAATTTTTTCACTCAGGACACGTTCCTATAGTGCGTAGTTCTATTTTTTGTTAATTTCAAAAGCGTCACCCATTAAGTCGATTTTCAAAATAAAGCTGAGGTAGTGTGCGTAAATATGGTGTATTTCAAAGAATAGAACATCCATAACTGCTTTATTAAAGGGCAACGCAAGTGATCTGGCAAAAAAAGAAAAAGCAGCTTTCTTTTCATCCCCCCCAACCTCTCACTCGGCCTTGGCAGAGGCGGGCAGAGTCAACCGTAAATTTCGCACTTTACTGATTTTACACACATTTTGACAGCTCACTTGCGTTGCCCTTTAACATAATCAACGATATATAGTAAAGTCACTAAGTTCATTGGTTGGTATAAAACTATAACTGTTAAATGACAAGGTTTTTTTTATCTAAAATCCACTATTTAGCCAAACAACTAAGTTGGTAGGTTTGCCAGATAATCCTATTTTGAGCCTCCCTGCTTCATGAAAAATCGTGCCACAATTGTGAACAATCAAGAAAGTAATAATTTATAGAATAGTTTATTGTGATCGAGTTCACGATATCGAAATGAGTGATAGGGCAATTAAAAAGAAGCGTACAAATCTTCGTTCACTCAAGCTTTGCTTCACAGTCGGAACAATTAAACTTGAAACGAAAAGGACCCCCTAACTTCAAGCCCCCCTTCTCCCTCAGATGCGGGGTCTTCCGCACCACCGCTATACCATTGCCTCGGTGACTGTTTATCTGGGTCTGCAACACGTTTGGTAAATTTAAAATGACGTCAAGCAAAACGAAATACCTGGCTTTGGAAATTCCAATTAAGAATTCCCGAGTGCACGTGTTACATAAGGCGGGTATATTACTTAATAGTTCTAAATACTTTTAACTTCCTTTTACAGTACTTTAATTGAAATAATAAACAAGTTTTTTTATCCGTAAATACGTATCTGTTGTTATTTAATAGTCTTATTATTTAAAGATAATATAACTCAAAGGGCGTTTATCCAAACGGATAAAACTATTTTAAAGAACCAAAAAATGTGACACATTTAAAAATATATTCGTTTGTTCGTTAGGCGAAATTAAAGATACATGTAGATGTACTTTGTTTATCGGATAACCATCCGTGAATAAATGGTCAAAAATTAAACGAATAACTCATCAATATGATTAACCGATTCCGAGCACTAATCATATTATCTGTTTTCGTCAGTGTCCAAATTTTATAATCTATTTGGTTGAGCTTCTAAATTTCTAAACAATTTCAAGGCGCAAATATATGGACACTTGGTGGGTGCTCAAACTGAAAATATAACTCGTCACTCGAACCTTTTGAGGCCATAAGTCTACGAATATATATTCACTAATTTGAATCAAATTTCTAACAGTGTTAACACAGACCCCGTTCTAGATTGTCATTTGACCAAATGGAAGTTTTAAATCGTTCCCCGTGACCTAAAACGGAAGAATTTCTTAAATAATTAATTTGTTCCAAATGGATTTCTGCGCACTTAAAGAGCTTCATTTAAATAAGTTAACATCGATTCACTTGGTATTTATTCCATGAAAAAGCTTTCGTAACAATCTTTCAATACCAAACTATCCAAAATAAAATATTGATAATGCTCAACTTTTACTTACGCTGATGGAGAACACATTGAAAAGATGGCCCAATGAATTGTGCCGAATGACGCATTCACGAGAAAGGGGCCAATATTCTTCGCTCCCTTTAGCGGGCATCAGGCTACGATTTACGAACTCCGGTTTATTGAGAAACCCCGTCAAATAAATAAAGGCATAGAGTCGTAAACGGAAATCGATATCTACATTCTGAAGGTGATAAAAATATTAGTATATAATAGAAAAAACTTTAGTACTTAAAGTTCTTTGAAAGTCGATTAAGCAGGCCCCCTCATTTCTTCTTTTCCGAAAATTTCGTATTTAATAATATGCACCCAAAAGGCGACAACGAGAGAAAGATAGGTGACACAACAGTTTAAAATATAAAATTAAAAATTTAGAAGCGCGCTCAATTAACGACAGCCCTTTAATTTCATAAGTCAAGCAAAATTCACGTCAATGCAAATAAATGCGACACCAAAAAAATTAATGCTAAAAAAATTGTTTGAGATATTTCATAGTGACCGAAGCCACCATATTTATCGAAGGCGACTATTTAGATATTGAAATACTATATAAATCAAATGGGGGTTTTTGTAACCGATAACCCCCTTTTATCATAAGACTAAGGGACGACCACAACTGAATAACGTTAAGCTGCTCTTCATAATTAGATTGGATTTTGACCATATTGATAAATTCGATTTATAAACTTATGTAGGGGTAAAATTAACGAAAAGGCCTATAGTGACAGTAACCAATCAGAATTTATCACCACTATCACATCTCAACAATGTAAATAAATGCGTCACAAAAAATTTATAGTTTATATATTACATATTGAAAGTAGTGGGTTATGAAAGGAGAACTGTTACCACCCTAAAATTGTTTAAAAGCCATTAAAATGGATAGAGGACGTCCGACAATGGTTATGCAAAACATTTCATGTTAATATTGCCAGTATTTGATTTATTACAAGCAAACCAAAATTCGTGATTTATCCCCCCCCCCCGACTCGAGAATCTTAGAACCGCTTGGTTGAGCCTACCTGCAGCGCCATCTCGTGAACCATATATATTTTCCCGGGTTTTATCGTTTTTCGGTCGGAGCTATCTTCTGCTACGACATTCTCTTTGGCTTCTTAACCTAGTTATATTGGTAGATTGTAGTTAATCGTGTTTTTAATATGTCTTACACGCCGCCCTTTCTATTTCGGAAGTTTTTGAAGCCGTTTGATGTAGTTTGCGGAAAAAGTAGCGTAGCTTTTTAAATTCTTTTCCAATAACTATAAATTTTCAGGGACATAATTATTAAAATATTTAAAAGAAACTTCAAAATTTTGGTTTTGGTGACAGTTCTCCTTTAATAGCAGCCCTCATTAAATATTTAAAAAATAACACTCTTTTTGAAAGGGATTGTCAATGCGAAGCAATATGACACTATTATTGTCGAACGGGACAAGTTAGATTATGAGATACGCTTAAATACATGTGGGGCTATATTAATGATAGCCCACTTTATCTAACAATTGAGAGATCACCAAAACTGAGTAACTTCGTTTATCCGAAACAATGGTACAACCGTTTCGGCAAACGCGACGTCAACCGAATCAGTTCTTCATAATTTTATTGGATTGTGACCATTGGATAAACAGAAAACGTAACGTTAGAGGGTGAGTGAGCTAAACCAATAGCTTTTTAAATTTGGCGCAAAATAAAATATTGTAACATTTTTTCTCCCAATTATTAGGACACTATCAATTATTATTGCAGCTCTATAATTATGTTAAGCAAGGATAGATTAACTAGACCGCAAATTTTCTAAATTAAATTTGAACTGTGAAAATTAACTTTGACGCGAATGCAAAGCAATGCAACCATTATATTTGGGAATGCGACGTTAATCGAAAATCAATTCCAAATGTAATGATTTTGATTGATAGAAATATAAAGAGTAAAAAGAAAAAATAACGATATCCCCGATTCTATTTATGGGTGTTTTAATTAAATTGATGAGGCTAACGGCATGACTACGGCTGGGGATCTGTCGGGAAGCTCGCAACCCTCCTACGCAATGTAACCCGGCCACCGATAATAAGACATCAATATTAGCATTGTTATGGTTTGTGCCTAGGGTAATAACTTAACTATTTATTATTCTTGAAGACTTGTTGTGGCAAATATGTTTATCGACTGACTTTTGAATCCGCCAACGGATTTTTTACGTTATTTCAAAAGATTTATGATAGCAATCGATTTGTTTTACGGCTTCTGTTCATCAATATACGAATTCGACAGCCAGGCAACTAAATGAGAACAAGTCTGGATTGACCCCATATTTATAGAATTCTACACCATTTTTATGAAAGGCGATTCCATATTTATTGAATGCGATTCCTTACTTAAGCAAATACTTAAATATAGGATAAATTTTATTGGTCTTATCATGTTGTTGCAATGCGAGTGCGTAATGAGAAGAGTGGTTTGAACACCCTTATTTTAATATTTTCTGCTGGGATCGAAATAATAAATTTTAACACTTAAATGTATTCAAAATGTCGGGTGTTACAACACTAAGCATTCAAGTTGAATTCCTTCGCAATGGCGTCGCATTCCATTGTAAGTTTTGTCGATGATTATCGATACTCGTGGTTGTCTTTAAGGTGACCCCTCTTTATTAACTTTCCTTACGAAATAGTTGTTTCACATCAAACGAATGCTTACGGTTTATGTCTCGAAACTGTTTAACTATGCGGAAGAAAAAGAATACTGAAAAATTATATATTGATTATAAATGTGATAAAAGTTTATAAGCAGTCCATTCCAATGTTCTGAAATCAGGTTAATATTATTTATAATTGAATGTTTAATATATTTTAACTTACTTTTGAATGTGTAGATAATTCATAATTAATACTAAAATTATTTAAAAGCAAGAATAAGACAGAGAGAAGCGATTCAAAACATGCACCTATTGCTAAATTTCTGACTTAGGTAACTATGTTTGAAAAATCAAAAAGGAATCGAAAGTCTTACAAATTAATTTAAAATTATTTTCTGAACCAAATCATGAAAATCGCCGATTGAACGGTTTTCCGAGTCTCGTCTGATCTTTTTACACTAGCTCGCAAAAATTTTAACTACAAAGTAACACCGTAAAATATAATAGGACTAATTTTAGCTTTAAATAATTTAATGAAATATGAATTTTGAATTTTTAAATGTAATAAAATATGAAATTTGAATTTTGAATTTTTAAATGTAATAAAATATGAAATTTGAATTTTAAGATTTTTTGTATGAATTTTGAATTTGCATTTTTGATGTATGTATTTTCATTTTTGAAATCAGATATTTCATATATTAAATTAAAATTAAAAAACTTAAAATTTATTTTTTAATTTAGATATTTAATATTTTTTAATTTAGATATTTAATATTTTGTAATTTAGATATTTAATATTTTTTAATTTAGATATTTAATATTTTTTAATTTAGATATTTAATATTTTTTAATTTAGATATTTAATATTTTTAATTTAGATATTAAATATTTTTTAATTTAGATATTTAATATTTTTTAATTTAGATATTTAATATTTTTTAATTTAGATATTTAATATTTTTAATTTAGATATTAAATATTTTTCAATTTAGATATTTAATATTTTTAATTTAGATATTTAATATTTTTTAATTTAGATATTTAATATTTTTAATTTAGATATTAAATATTTTTTAATTTAGATATTTAAAAATTTTAGTTTAGATATTTAATATTTTTTAATTTAGATATTTAATATTTTTTAATTTAGATATTTAATATTTTTTAATTTATATATTTAATATTTTTAATTTAGATATTTAATATTTTTTAATTTAGATATTTAATATTTTTAATATAGATATTTAATATTTTAAAATTTAATTGACATATTAAATATTTTAATATTGAAATCAGATATTAAAAATTAAATTTTGTTATTAGATATTTAATAATTTAATATTTAATTTAAAAAATAATATTTTAATTTGTAATTTAGATATTTTAGATTTTTAATATTTTAAATTTTAATTTAGATAGTTTATATTTTTAATATTTTAAATTTTAATTTAAATATTTTAGATATTTAATACTTTAAATTTTAATTTAGATATTTTAGATTTTTAATATTTTAAATTTCAATTTTGAATTTTGGTATTTAATATTGAAATTTTTAATATTTTAAATTTCAATTTAGATATTTAATATTTGAATTTTGAATTTTGGTATTTCATATTTTAATTTTTAATTTTGGTATTTCATATTTTAATTTTGAATATTGGTATTTCATATTTTAATTTTGAATTTTGAATTTTATATTGAATATTTTAATTTTGAATTTTGAATTTTTATATTGAATATTTTAATTTTGAATTTTGAATTTTTATATTGAATATTTTAATTTAGAATTTTTAATTTTTTAATTTATTTTAATTTTAACCCCGCCTCGGTTTTGAAACCGTCTATTCTTATTATTCCGATTAGTCAATAAAGCAACTGAAGCTACAATTTGAAAATCTTATATGTTCACTAAAATGTAATTAAAACGAAATAGCTGAAATTATTCAAAACCTTTTTTAAAAAAAACTCTGATTTGTCTCTGAACAAATGGATAAATTTGGTTGATTATATTTAATTTCAATTTTCACCAAGATGATTTGATCAAAACATATTCGATCCCTTCTGATTTTATCTTAATCAAATCTTAATCAATTTTATTTTATACAACAATTAGCGTTTGACCCATAACAATTTGTAATATAAAAGTTATTATTTATTTATGGGCAGTTTCTTTCTGGAAATGGTCCGAATCGACCCTTTAAAACGCTCGTAAATCCCCTTAAGGCAAATTTTCAAAACCGGTCTCAATATACGATTGTTCTGAACAACTTTAAAATACAAACCGGCTTGATCAACTTGATCAACGTACTTAACACATAATTGGAAATAAACAAATAGTTGATTTTATAAATTGTCTTTACGCTTGCCCAACTTGTTGAAATGTTGCCCTGGAATAGTTCAGCCAATGCCTAAGAATGAGTTCATAAGCTCTTTAGTGGGAGAGAAAACGGATCCACAGCTGAAGCGCACAGTGTTTCGAAATCGACTTTTTTGGGACAAAATTAAATATGTTATAAAATATATTAAATGTGTATATATTTTTGATCAGATTCATCAGCTCTATACGAATATATCACTTATATTCTTGTAACTGCCACCAGAGGACCGAACGTTTTCCTCTCGGAATTTCGGTAAATTACTTTCTTCACTGAATATAGAGACTAAAGTTGAACGTAAATTTAAAATCTCAATAAATTTGGTTGAACAGAAGCTCTGTAATAAGCACTCAAAAGTACAATTTTAAGCAAAATAAGGCTTTTTCAAAAGGCGATTTTCCAAAATATCGCAAATTGTAGCAATACTTTGCAATGCTGTCTTGTAGAGTAGTTTCCGTAGAATAACCTGCAAAAAACCAGAATGCGACAGCGATTGAACTTCAAAAGATATATCAACATTTATCAAAAGAATTAAATTTGCTTGTAAACGCTATTTTATTCTGTCTCTGCTCATCTTGTTTTTTACTGTCAACTATAAACTATGATGAATACTTCAGTGGATTAACTTCTATTTTGTCCTACTGCTAGTAGAATTTATTATTCGTTTCATTAGTTCTGGAAGTTTTGAACAATTAATTATAGCTCGGGACTCTGGTATGCAACTTGAAATTTAATTTAGTTTTAAGGGAATTACCCTGGGTAATTTTATAATACAAAGTATAAATATAATATAATATAATTACACTATGCTATAAAAAATGGTTTACGGTCATTTTAAAATTGCAGTTGGATAACATTTTAAATGGGTTAAATCTTTCTTAAATTTTATTTTTTTTGGGTATCGTTGATAACGCTACTGATATGAAATAAAAAATAGACACGAGTTTCATTCTGTTAAACAAAAGAGATAGTTTATTTTTACACATATTAGATAATTTTTAATATTAAGACATTTATTTCACCACGTTATGTATTCCGTTTTAGAAAATGTACAAAATAAAGTCGTTTAATCACAAAAAAAAACTTTAGCAGTGAACAGGGTGCGAGATTCAGAGCTTTGTGAAATACCTCTTAGGTCTAGCTGCAGCCTAGCCGAAACGTGGAAGGGAAAACACTAACACTTTATCCGGCTTTCTTTGTTGCTATTTTTGGATTATTTCTTTGGTCAGTTTTGTGAATGTAAGTTCGCAGTCATAACAGTTAAATGCAATTTACAGCATAAATATAAATGAAAAAAGCATTTATTACCGTTCATTTCCTGAAGTTTGAAAAAGAAACGTTGAAATAATTAATTTAATATACAATATTTGTTAACTATAGTAGTACTCGCTCAGAAGCAAGAAAAATAATAAGTAAATTGTATATTAATGTACATGCATTTCAAGTACGTAAAAATAAATAGAATGTAACAAATATATAAATAACAAAATAACATTATATACGTGTACATGATCTTAAAGTACGTAAACAAATATAAATAAAGTAAAAAATATGTAAGTAAACAAGAAAACCATTTTAGTGTACATGACCTTCAAATACGAAAAAAGTAAAATAAATAAGTAAATAAAACCGTAAATTTAACATATTTCGTCATATTCTAAAACAAGAACTTGCATTTCATCCGAGTCCATATCGCAGATCTCTTCTACATCATTATCACAGTTCGATGGCAATTTTATATCCACTTGTTCCGTTTCTTTCAACAGAAGGATAACAGTAGAGAAAAATCTGAAATCACCGGGTCAGACGAATCTAAAGACCGGTTGAAGATATCAAGCAGATTGTCGTTTCGGCTAGTTTTACGAGCGTGGAACTCTCGATATTGGCGGTATATCTTGTTTCTGGATACTGCAACTTGTTCACTTAGTAATCCTAATGGTAGAGAAGCAGACAAGATGATATCTTTTCCATGGACCAGAAGTTTGTGGACACTTACAGGCATATTTGTCAAGTAAACCTCTACAAAACTCTCCAAATTTGTCCTCGCCTACTGGTAGCTCACATGATATTGTGACGAGAATCACGTGCAGCCGTTCTACCAGCCAATACTCCAATCCTAGAATGTCGGCGAAATTTCTTCGGTTACGTTCGTGAAACGCTCTTCGGGCTGTGTTACCATCGTTCGAAGAGCCACTCCCACCCGTTTTCGGAAAGTCGACCCTCAGTGCCAATTGAGCCTTTAGTTTCTCTTGGATTTCCAATTTGCGCTTTTGAAAGATTTCTTTTTTACGGCCCCGTCTACGTGCCAACATCTTAAGCCGTCGCAGTTTCGATAGCCCAGGTGAAGACAAAATTCTAGGCATCGAATCCATGCATGAAGCGGGCTTATTCGGGATTTGGGGTTTTCGGGATTTGGGGTGAAGGAATTGAGAGCGATCTTATTGAATTGGGATGGAGTAGCTGCGCAAATAGGACAAGACTGTTGCGATTTCGTTCCTGTTAATTATGACATACAAAACCTTACCATCAATGATTGTAAATGATAAAGCATAATCGATGGATATTGTTTTGTTCAAACTGATAACAATATCAAATGGTAAAAGAGATATAATTTCTTCATCGACTCTACTTTTTTCCTCTTTAATTACCTTGGTCTCTTTGCAAAAAACGAGTCTCAAAGGTCGACAATATCGCACAGATTGTGGAGTTGGGTTGTTCCATAAAATATGTCCATTTTCAGACTTTAACTGGAGAGGAATAACAGTAGTGGCGAACAAGCTCTGGTCATCGTCATTCGAGGTATCATTACTCACCAACGACTGTTTGTATTGCGAGTGTCCAGAACTCCCATCCAAACCCCAAGAGAGTAACAGCGTAAAACGCAGCTCTTCTACATGTAATATGTCTATGTACTGATGAATAACTTCGGATTGCAGGTTTACGATGCGTGAGACCGTATGGTTCAGAAGGAATTGCAATGGAATAACCGCTAAATTATCAGAAACTTCTACAGGTTCCACGGGTCTGGACTCCTTCTTTACTTCGAGAACTTCACAATACGGTTGATACAAATCGATACCATGGGATTTTGCCCCTTCTCTTAAGCGGTTATACCTTTTCACCGTTAATTCTTCGTCAATATTCAGAGCAAGAGCTTCTTGCGGGGTATATTTTCGAAAAACATTAGGTTCTTTAAAATTAGTGAGACATATCCTTCGTCGGCCTCCCAGCAGCTGAAGTAGTATTGGCCTCAGAACAAAAATCTTCGCCACGCGCCGTTTTTTCTGGTGTAACCATGGTGAAAGTCGTGTCTAACCAACGAGCATTCTTTGACAGGAAATGGTTTTTGTTCCGATCGCTCTGTTTGTAATTGTACTGGAACTTTGATTTTAATTTTTTTATCTTTTGAACTTGTAGCTTCAGTTGCGATTCATCGAGCGTATATTCCAGATCCTTGGCCTTGAGGAGCTCTAAACAAAGTCTTAATTCTTCACCGGTTTCATTTCTGTTCATGAAAATCTCAACGATATTGCGATTTCTAACAATTGTTGTTTCGCCAGTAGATTCAGATATGTTATATGAATATAATAATATAAACCATTACAGGAACTTGGAGAAGTCGCTCTTTGAATATAAGTGGGTTCGAAAAGGACCATCGGTTGTCGTGTAAAAATGAAGTTAAAGAATGTGTCAATTTTGAGATACAGCAGTATACGTGACGGAAAACAGAGAGCGAGTGTTAATTAAAACAAAACATACTACACTATTATTTAGATATTTAAAAAACGCCACCTTTTTTTAATCATCCAAAATCACCGCGACTGCGACAGCATCATGAAAATAACGGGCCTAACAAAACAATTTCGAAGAAAACAGCAAAGAAAGCTCGCTAAAGTGTTTTCTAACATTATATTGGAATCCGAGACGTGCGTGAGAACTAATGAAACGAATAATAAATTCTACTAGCAGTAGGACAAAATAGAAGTTTCTCCACTGTAGTAAAGTTTATAGTGGATAGTATAAAAACAAGATTAGCAGAGACAGAATTAAATAGCGTTTACAAACAAATTTAATTCTTTGATAAATGTTGATATATCTTTTGAAGTTCAATCGCTGTCGCATTCTGGTTTTTTGCAGGTTATTCTACGGAAACTACTCTACAAGACAGCATTGCAAAGTATTGCTACAACTTGCGATATTTTGGAAAACAGCCTTTTGAAAAAACCTTATTTTGGTTAAAATTGTACCTTTGAGTGCTTATTACAGAGCTTCTGTTCTACCAAATTTATTGAAATTTTAAATTTACGTTCAACTTTAGTCTCTACATTCAGTGAAGAAAGTAATTTACCGAAATTCCGAGAGGAAAACGTTTGGCCCTCTGGTGGCAGTTACAAGAATATAAGTGATATATTCGTATAGAGCTGATGAATCTGATCAAAAATATATACACATTTAATATATTTTATTCATATTTAATTTTGTCCCAAAAAAGTTGATTTTGAAACACTGTGAAGCGGGGAGACAACATTTCAACAAAATGGCAAGGCTATTTTATAAAAAGAACTATTACCGCTAGCTATAGTACCACCAGTTTTCGATATCCTTTCAGTGTCTGTTTTGGAATATTATACGATTTATTGGAATAAGGAAAACAAATTGGTGATTCTACCTTATTCGAGTTATGTCGTCCGCCATTTTGGAAAATGGCAGCTATATTGATAACTCGTGTATCGTTAAGACTGTCAATCTTAATTTTACAAGTCATTCTGGTTCTACGTATCATACGTATCTCTAGAAAGTAGAAAAACAATTTTTTGTAAGCCGGTCAAAGTTTATAAACAAATAATATTAATATCAATTGCTGATAATTACCATTTTCACTTAATTACCTTCAACATAATATTTCTTAAACTATTAAAAGCATTATTGTGATCCTTTGCGTCAGTATTGATATAAAGGTATCTTTAGGACATCCATACATCCAGGTTTGATGTAAATTAGATATTCTTAACATATCCAGATGTCATGGGCATGGATGAAGGATATGACTGGAAGGCGATACAGTCATAAGGATACGCGACTCTATAGGAAATTTAGCAGACTGGATTTTGAAGCGCCGCCTGTGAGCCAGCGCTGGTACTGCGAAAATAAATAAATATAAATTATATATCGTTTTTTCCCGATCGACTAGAGCTTTAAAATGGCCGACGGTGGAGAAAGTTTTAGTTGGAATTCGCAAAGTTGCGCGGCCTATAAATGTGAAAATTCGAGGGCATTAGTCCAGAATTATCATTTTTTCGATTTCCTAAGGATAGAGAAAGGTAATTATCATAAAATTCGTCCGTCGAAATATCATTAAACCGTACATTTTATACACTCATAATGTAGATGTCAGAAATGGATTGAGAATACTGGAAGGCTAGATTTTTTAGAGTGGTCAGACTTGAACAAAACTGGTGTCGTTTTATGCGCAAATCATTTTGAAGAAAATGTCTTTGCAGATGTCAAAAAGAGGTTAGTGTTAAAATTACATATTTTAAGTACGTAACCTTTATTGAAAATGAAAAATTTTACAGGAATAGTTTGTTAAAAAACGCTGTACCAACTATTTTCCAAAAACTACCAGAAATTGTCCTGTTTGAAAGTCAGCCACTTAGTGAATCTGGATCAGCCAATGATATTTCTGAAGATTTAAGGGAGATTGATGAAAGAGAATGCAAGTCCCCCAATGCCGATGATTCTATGGTGATTAATGAAAATCAATCTGGGAATGCAAATGTTGAACTACTGGAAGTGAATGAAGTCAATTTAGAAAATTTTAATTCTAATGTTAATTACCAACGAAAATTTGTAAAAGCTAGACAATTGCTTAAAACTCAATATAATGTAAACCAAAATCTCACTAAGAAAGTTTGTAAACTGGAGAGAGAGCTCAAATTGGGTCCAATTGACATTCATTTTTCAAATTTACCTGAAAAGGGAAACTCTTTTTGAAAATGCAATTACGGCTTAATAACAAGTCTGCTAGGGGTAGGAGATTTTCAAATTATGAAAAACAAATGTGTCTTGCATTACATTTTCAAGGGCCCAAAGTATACAGACAGCTACGTAAAATGTTTCACTTACCAGCACCTCGAACCCTTAACTCTTGGCTTGAAAACTTACCTTGCAGAACCGGATTTCAAAAAGATATTATTGACTTACTGAAATTAAAAGTTGAAACTATGACTGAAGAAGAAAAATTAACAGTTGTTACAGTTGATGAAATGTCGTTAAAAGAAGCCCTTCAATATGACACGAAAAATGATGCTGTTGATGGCTTTGAAGATTTCGATAAATGTAGAACTTCAGAATATGCCAACCATGCTGCAGTTTTCATGTTGTCAGGTTTAACTTATTTTTGGAAACAACCTATCTCGTATTATTTTGTGAAAGACTCTATGAAAAAAGACATGCTTCATGACATTTTGGTTGAAACAGTAGAAATGTTAATTGAAATTGGCTTTAAAGTAAAAATAGTGATATGTGACCAGGGTACGAACAACCAGGCAGTATTCAAAAGACTTAACATCTCTGAAGAGACCCCATATGTTATAATAAAAAATAGTAAAGTGTTTTTTATGCCAGATGTTCCTCACCTATTTAAATCTATCAGAAATATGCTTTTGAAATATGACTTTGAAGTTGAAGGGGAACAAGTTTCTTGGGATGATATTGAAACCTTTCACGGTCTGGATTCAGTAGAAGAATTTCGAATGGTACCAAAATTAACAGAAAAGGATTTAAATCCAACCAACTTTCAGAAGATGTCTGTGAAACGGGCTTGCCATGTATTTAGTCATTCCGTTGGTATGGGAATATACATGTACGTATTGACAAAAAAAATGAAAAAAGAGTGCTTGGCAACAGCAAATTTTATAAAAGTTATGGATAAACTTTTTGATATATTTAACTCCAGCAATTTGAAATCAGACAAAGATTCAAGAAAACCACTGGTAAAAGACTGTGCAAGCTTATCATTTTTGAAAGAAAAACAAGAATGGTTTACAAAGATAAAAGTATTGGATTGCAAAAGAGAACCACCATGTATTAAGGGATGGCGAATTGCCATCTCAGGTTTATTGAAATTAAGCCATGATCTCTTTGAAAACCATGAACTAAAATTTATTTTGACGTCTAATCTTAATCAAGATGTGCTTGAAAATTTCTTCTCAAAAGCGCGGTCCTTAACAGGAAGCAATGAGAACCCAACTTGCCAGCAATTTCGTTACACATTCCGAAACCTCTTGTGTTCTTCTTTATTCTCAAAATCAGACAAGTCTAATTGCAAAAAAGTAGAAGAGAAATACATTGTAAAATTGACAGAATTGATGAGCATTAATTTAAATGAAGCTCCAGTTGAAGATGAAGAAATAAATTTCTGCGACAGTTTAAATGTAATGCCTCCACCTACATCAGTTACCCATCTTCCACTTGTACATAGAAATGTTCTAACGCATGTTGCTGGTTATATAGGAAAAAAAATGATAGAAACTCACCCACATTGTAACAAATGCCAAAATGCCATACTAAAAGATTCAACAAAAATAGACAATGACAATGAGATGCTAATCATACTGCGTTCCTACATAAACGGTTCGGATAAAGAGTTTGGAAACTTAAAAGTGCCTACTACCACATTTTCGGAAGCTATAATGAAATTTGACATTTTTTTTATCAGCTTTTCAGTCGCACAATGCATAAGAAAAATCTCATGGCAAAACTGGATTTCAAAATGAGAGAAATTGAACTTCCCGAGTCAATATGTAAAGAAATACAAATAAAAGCCCGACAGTTTTTCATCAGATGTAGGATTCTTCGTTCCCTTACAGTACATAATGAAGATCACGCAGTAGCTAAAACTGCCATGAGAAAAAGTCGAAGTATTAAAGAAAATATAGATGTGAATGAAAGAAAGAATCGCAAACTTGCAAAGGTTCTACACTTGTAGACGTACTATACAAGATACCAATTTGGGTTATACATGAATATGTAGTTTGCTATTTTGAAATATATGAAAGTTACCATTTTCTATTTAGAACAGTATGAAAAAAATTTCTACCTGATTTCAATGCAGTCTTAAGTTTGTAAGACTTAATGTTATATGTGAATATATTATAAGAGGAATATATTACTACATAAAGAATTAAACATATTATTATTCATAATAAACAAAACTTTAATCCATACTGATTTTTGAATTTATCATACACGTATTACTAATTATTAAACAGTTTAATAACTACATTTAGTAAGTTTAATTTAAAACCTTAGTTGTAAATGAGTGACAAAGGCCTAGTAATTTCAGTTAGATAAAATGCACGGTTTAATGATATTTCGACGAATTTTATAATAACTACCTTTCTCTATCCTTAGGAAACCGAAAAAAATTATACTTCTTGGACTAATTGCATTCGAACTTTCACATTTATAGGCCTCGCAACTTTGTGAATTCCAACTAAAAACTTCTCCGCCGTCGGCCATTTTAAAGCTCTAGTCGATCGGAAAAAAAATAAATATATATTTATTTTCGCAGTACCAGCGCTGACTCACAGGCGGCGCTTCAAAATCCAGTCTGCTAAATTTCCTATAAAGTCGCGTATCCTTATGACTGTATCGCCTTCCAGTCATATCCTTCATCCATGTCATGGGTATGAAGATTCAGTAGTTATCAAAACGTTTAATTTTAACAACATATCTCCTAAAATCTTATGACAAATGCAATTTTTTCAACTCTGGTATGTCCCTATAATATCTTCCGGATGTTTCATGAAATTATAGAAAGAGATTTTAAGATTTTAACTATAAAACCATTTCGTAGCCATTTTATATTTTGCCTATATATTTATTCAAATGCTTTGTAGTGGGATTGCTAGTGCAAACATTTTAGAATTGAACCTTTAACAATTTAAAGTGGTCACATAATTTTATAAAAGGCTCTATTGCCGATTACTGGTTCGAATCTTTTAAAAAGATTTAAAAAATGTTATACATACAATATCAATTTACCAGCCATTATAATGGTACTAAAAATATAAATAATTTATAACCTTTAATTTTCTTACAATAAACTTGCTTCTTTACTTTCTAGAGATACGTATCATACGTAGAACAAGAATTACTCCGTCTCCCTACAAAAATTGCAGCCATTTTCCATAATGGTGGAGATCTTACCCTATATGATTATGAATTTCCAATTTTTTTCCTCTTATTGTAAACTTTCTTTAAAAATTTGAAAATGGTCACCAATTATTGGCGGTTCTATAGCTAACGTTAATTACCGATTCACCGTCAGCCATTTTAAATTATAAATGGCGGAAGTGCTATAAGATTAATCTATTTTATTCAAAATTTCTGTCAAGTATATTGATTAAATTTTAGCCCTCTATTTTAATATACAGGGTGTTACGAATAAGAGTACCGAAACTTTCTATATGCATTCTATGCAAGCTTAGGTTGAGCAAGGCGGACCAGCCATAATATTAGTTCCGCGTCGAAACAACATGGCTATGTCCCCGCATTAAGTTTCAAGTTATTGAAACCATTTGATTCGCAGCGACATGGATGATGCGCCCAAAATCGTGTTACGACTACGATGACTTAATCTCCTCTCTGCTGAAACGTCCGTTTCATTTCCCGCCTTCACGGGTTCGGTGATATCCACGAGTACTTTTAGTACGCTCGCTTTTCTAGAGACACTGCTGACCTAAACTATTAAAAACGCAGATACAAATGTAAAGATGAAGATGTACAGAATCTTTGTTATAATTTGTTGTTACAGGGCGGCTCACAAAAAAAACAATAGCTTAAATAAGCATTACTGTCTTAAAAGTTATCACTTTGACTATCTCAAGTCGTAGCTTCATATCTAGTATATATATACGCCTTAGGGATATATACTGTCTATGGTGTCAGATAACCATCTTCGGACACTCGCCAAATAGCTGGGCAAGAAATCAAGAATAAAACATTTTTAGACTCAAAATACGCACCATAGACAACGATATAATTGTAATTTTCTAAAGGAGCCCATAGGGCGGTCAAATTTCCTAACCGGCAGCGCTGACGAACAGTCCTCAATACTGTATTTTTCTCGACGGACCTTGAACAGCCCTGTGATCGCCGAAACGTAGTGGACACCGTCCCCCCCCCCCCCCCCCCAAAGAATGAAGAGAACGAAACATTTTTCTTGCGCCAGATGTTGCCGTCAAAAGGCATATCTTATAAAACACTCGACCCCCAAAACATTTATATCTGGGTCACTATCGCAGACTCCGGCCCATGGAGATCCTTCTTTCAATATTTCGTTCCCGCCTAAAAACCCCCGCTCTCCCAGCCTCAGCCGGGGGGGGGGGGTATGGGAGCAAGTAAACAAAACCATTATATCTCGTTCTCTCTCGGAAAGGGAATCTCGTCGCAGTAACCATAGACAATAAACATAAGGACTAGAAAGTGGGATGAAAGCTGCCCGCTAGATATTTTTGCCTGAGTTAATTTGAAAATTTGTGGTAAAGTTCCTATTGTTTTTAGTTCCTAATGGATTTAACGAAAGCAACGAATTTTTATAAGTTAGAAACAAAAATAAAAGGTAAATACAAACAAATAAATTAACTACTATCCTTTTTGAAAAAAATTCCATTAGCAATCGTTACACTCAAGAAGTTGGAAAAAATAAGTAATGATTTCATTATCCAGCAAGCTATAGTTGCAGAGTTCTTCGTAGATCTAAATTCATCAAACAACGCAGTTTTAAGAAGAAATATCGCGCAACAACCTTATTCAACTTGTAAGCTTTTCAAATCTTGAGAAATACCAAACCCAGGTGGATTACGTAGAGGCCACAAACAAATTAATGTTTACAGAAAGAAACAAGTTCGCCAAGAAGGCGATAATATTAATTCATTGCCCGGCTCTCAATCGAACCGTTATTTATCAAGCGGAGATCGGCATTCTAATATACAAAAGAGAGCCCCAGCCTAACCTAGGGCATTGGCGATCTTTGAAGCCCAGAGCCCCCCCCCCCCCCCGAACTATAATAACAAGTTTATCAGTTAAAAATTGGTTTCTTTAAAATTCAGTTTAACAACACTCTATAGTAAAAACGTTTTTACTATAGAGTGTTTTAAATTAAAGCCTGCGACCTTCTGAACGCCAGAAGCCCACGCTGCGTAATCCCCACGCCCAAGCCGCGAAGAAAAATTTCGTATGCTTTTGGCAAGTTCTTCACGACGATTTTATTAAATTAAAAGTTGGTTTTAATCAATAAAATTATGTAAATATAATTTTTGTACTTAATTTGCATCTACATTTGTAACATTTGATTATGTCTTTAAAGAAGAGAAGGGGGAGAGGAATGTCGAAGTCTCAAGCCTACTCTTTTATAAAATTAAGAATTGGAACTATCAAACAGGTCATATTGTATAGAATCACAATTATACTCATAACACAAAGAATACTTCATAGCTTGAATTTGAACTAACGAATTTCTAATCGGGAAAAGGGATGATGTGCGTTATCAAAATCTAAGACAAGCTTAAAGAGACGAGGATAACGATTTGTTAACACAGCCTCCGATAAGTGTCACACTTATGTGTTAATACGTGTCACAAACGGACTTAAACGGAATAGTTAAACAAGGACGGAAACCAACACTATCAACGTATACACACACTTAAAAAAACATTAATGGGAATATATAATACTTAAGTTATTTGTACCTAATTTTTATAGTTGGGATATTATATTTATTGATAATATATACGATGAAAACACTGAAACCACATCCCATCCCTTGAGCAATTATATTTGGTTCTTTTTCCGCGTAATATTATGAATATGTTAATAATTATTAAAAACAAAAGATCTGCTACTTCATAGTTTATTTTAATTAAAATCACTCGGGAGCTTTCGGATCGAGGTCCTTTTTCAGCCGCGTCTTACAATTGAATGAATATGGTTTTATGAAAAATATCGTTTCTGAGTAATCCGGTTAACCACTCAAATATCGTAAAAACTTATTGGTGATTACTCGAATTCAATGCAGATGTGTCACTCTTCGGTCTTAATTAAACCAGACGATCACCTTATTTCTGAAATACTCAAAACATATAAAAGATAACAGGTTATATATAAAAAATCAAACCAGTGTATTAAAATTAGACCCACTAACAATTAAATTATATCTTTAAAGTTTATCACGTGATTAAGTTTAAACCTTTCACATAGTATTAAACAAATTGACCTAAAAACCCATGATGGTAAGGAATTTTCAAAACGAAAGAGGACTGTTGTAGATTGTAACGAGTTCGGCTGCCAAAGCAGCGCTCACTGCAAAGCATAGATTTATTATTTTAACGATTACTCCAAATGAGTACTAAAGTGTAAATTGTTTTTAATAAATAATTGTTTAATTTTACAAAGTGAACATTTTAATGAACTTATAAGTAGTTTTAAAAGAACTTCATACACAGTAACACACTCGTGGTGTTTCAGTCCGCCACGAATAGACTTAAAAAAGCTCTGCCAGGCCATGCAGTTTTAGCGGCAACAAAATAAAAACTAGCTTCTGTGCGCGTCCCATCGCTCAAATGAAAATGAAAGTGGAAAATTGACCAGCCAAAATTTAAACTGAGTTTGCTCGGCAAGATATCAAGAATAAAACATTTTTATCTCCAAATACGCACCATTGACAACGATAGAATTGCAATTTTCAAAAGGAGCCACATTGGGCGGCAAAATATCCTAACTGGCAGCGCTGCCTAACAACCCTCAACTGTGTATTTTTCTCGACGGACCCTGAACTACCCCACCCGCATAAGGTTGAAGGGACCGAAACCTTTTCTGACGCCAAATGTAGGCAAAGTTTAAAAAACTCACCCCCCCCCCCCCCCCAAAAAAAAACATTTATCTCTGTGTCACTTTCGCAAACTTCGGCTCATGGAATATCCTCCCCTCCCTGATCCCCCAATATTTCATTCCGGCCTAAAAGAGCCCACCCAGGCTCATCTAGAAGGGGGGTGGGTTATAGGGGCAAGTAAAATTCTTTTATAGTTCTCTCTCGGAAAGGGAATTTCATCGCAGTGACTAAAGTGGACTGTCGCTGGCTAGTTTCGTGGCGGAGGTACACATTTTGTCGATGCTTTTCCCAAAATAAACTTTATACTTAATCTACAATTTCAAAGACGTGGCTGATTTCATTGGTCTTCGACTGCTGTTATCCTAAGATATATTGAGGGTTAACACGTCTTCTGTTTGTTTCGTGAGTATTTTCTGCTTTTCCATTTCACGCCTTCTTAAACTGAGGTGATAGTTTTATTCTAGTTAAAATGTTGTCATGTGGGACAGCGCGAACAAGCTGGGCGAGAGCTTCTGTAGAAATTGTCACCACTCGGGGATCTCGGGGATTTTGGCGCGAGATTCGTTGGCAATAAGGAAGAAAGAAACAAGGTTGACTGACATTTAATAGGAAAGGCGCTATTTTATAATTTCTTTACTATATAGGGTGAGTGAGGGTAAGAATGGACATGGCGAAGTTTGGACACTTTTGAAAAATATTTAATTGAAAATTTATTCTTTGATGCCAAAGCGCAAAATTGGTCTCATTTTGAAGCCTTAAACATACCCTAAAACATGCAATTTATTACTAAATATTTACACCGCGACAGATTATACAGCAAGTTTTGAAATAAAACAACTAAAATTATCGAAAAAAAGTCTTGAAATTTCATTGGAAATTTCGTTTTGTGGCTTAGGAAATAAGATATAGCATGCAAACATGAAATGGTGAGATAAAAATAAATTGTTTAAGTATTATTTTCAGCAATTTGGCGTTTTTCTAGTACACTAAATTTATAATTTAATGAAGGTTTTGCCTTTTTTATAAGCATTTAAATTAACTAGTGCAAAGTTTAAGATTGGACAGCCTACTTTGTGATCAATCACATGTCGATTGTATTCAATTTTAAACGAGGTAGGATTTAGTTTAAAGTCTTTCCTTGAATGGAAACTTTAAAAACAAGTTTTCATATTCAAATATCCCGGGAAAGCAGACGGCTGACTGTGTACGGCTGTGAGGTTGGAGCTCTACGAAACACGTAGCTATGAGGCTGCCTCGCTTACATTGCTAGTGAAGGAGAGTCGAGGGGTCCTACAGTCGACACTCTTTCAAATTTCGTACACGCCAGTGATTTGAAAAATTCCAAATTTCAAATTACTTATTAAATTTTAGAAAATCTTTTCAAATTTCTCAAATGTTTGGGAATTTTTTTTTTTATCGATTCCAACAAATTTCTCAAATTTAATAAATCTTGTGAAATTTGATGGTTTTCCGCAAAATTTTTATGAAATTTGAATTGAAATTTTAGCAAATCTTGAGAAAATTCATAAATTTCTACGGGAAATTTAAGAAATCTTCAAAATTTAGAAATTTACAAAAAAAAACCCGAAGGAGAAATTTCCAAAGATACCGTAAACAATTTCTGTGATAACTGGACACGGGAAGTATAATATGTAATATATTAATATTTTTATATATTAATATTGTAATATTACAATATCTACCGTTCTTGTCCATAGTTTTCCTAATAGTGTCCAAAATTAGCAACCCCCAGGCTAATTCAAAAGTATTTTGTCCAATGTTTGACTTACTCACTTCATTTCTTAAAATAATTATTGTTTTAAAAATTCACAAATTTAAATACCAAAAACCAGAATATATTAAAAATGAACATTCATTATTTGTATTTCAAATCGTTTTAAAATGGTCTACTCTCAATTTGTGTTTTTAAATCGAATTTTACAAAAAGTGTCCATTCTTATCCTCACTCACCATATATTGAACGAAATAATAAACTGCAAAAACCGCTTTTGTTGCGTAGCGCCGCCTTTCCTAAAAGTCAAACTATAATTTTCCTCATTTGAGCGTAGCTCTCACTACAGTGACTAATTTGAAACAATTAAAGGTTTGAAACAATGTAATTAAAATGGACAACAGTCCTTTTTTGGTCAACCTTGGTCGCAGACAATCGGGGGAAATGTGATAGGGCAGACCGATTTTGGCTTGCGTAGGTTGATCGCGGAAGTATAAATTTAAATGGCGTTTAAAGCAATAGTTGATATGATATTGCGTCTTTTAAAACTTTGAAGGGAACGCTGATCTAGTCTTTCGGTCCGTAGAACTGTTTGTGTTTTGAGAGATGTTCTCGCTGCAGAGAATAGACAAGGAAAATGACTTCCACGTCTTTGACACTCGTCAGGGTGAAATCTGTGATTGCAGAGCGCGTGCAAATGGCTTTGGCAATCAGTGTTGGGCACTGCTCATCTCATTGTGAGCGGATTTGTTATTATGAGCGAAAATGAGCGGTAAACTATTTTTTAAAAGAGCGCAAAACAAAAATGAGAATAGCGGCAATTATACCGCTCAAAAAATATCTGAAAGAGAGGAGCGAAAATTATACCGCTCAAAAAAGAGCGGAAAGAGAGGAGCGAAAACTATACCCCTCAAAAAGACGTGAGCGTGAGCGGCTCTTTGACGAAAATGCCCAACACTGTTGGCAATCAAATATAGATTATACAAAAACCAGTTCTACGAACTGAAAAAACAGTGTTTATTCTTGCAAGTGTTACGGCTAAGAAGGGACAGACATTAAAATAAATTTAGAATTCATGTTTTTACGAAATACCATAACAAAAAATGTACGCAAAGTTTATCCAGAATAAACTCTATAAACGTTAAGAGATTATATACAAAATAATTATGATGTGCGATTCGCAAATCGCTCTTGTCTACGTCACTCCGTAGTCGAAGTCGACCAAAGAGAATGGTCTAAAAGACTAAAAGTAGGAAAGTTTTATTTTTCATAATTTTCGAAGAGTCACCGTGACAATTTTCTGAATTTCTCACAATGTGAGAATGAAAATTATCACGGAGACTTTTCGAAAATAGCAATTTTGTCTTTGCTTAATTGTGGGATTAAAAACATTGAGTTGGCAATGTATTGATTTTTTTTTAAATAAAATAAATTGATTTGTTTGATTTAAATCGAATTTTTATTGATTTTTTTTATTTGATTTTAATTAAATTTTCAAAGTTTTATGTAATTTAGTATCATAATTTTATCATATGTAACATAATTACTCATAAGTATGCCACTGTATCTTTATTCCATTCAAAAATCTTCACTAACGGTTTGTTTCACCACGAACCAATAAAAAGGTGGATTATACGTTAGATTTTAACCTTTTTATTCATCCTAGTAATTTTGGGAGTCACACTATTGGCTACTAACATATTTATTTAAGCCAATGGAAAACCCCTAAATAGAGATGGAATTTTTTTAGTCGGAATTTTAGACAGCCCAAAGTAGCTTTATTGAAATTTATAAACTCGCTCGGTTTGTTCGGATGAGTAATTTAGAAAAATAAAAGGTTGGGGAAACTGACCAATTAGTGATAGCTTTCCGAAAATGGAACAAGTCGTCAAAGTGGGATATTCCACCAGCGTTATTAAAACCCATATCCAGCCTAGAAGAGTTAGGCCTAGGCTCAAAAGAATCTGCAAGGACTCCAAACTTGTAGATGCGCCAGAAAAGCTCAACCTGAATTTCATCTACTTTTTCCAATAAACCTGGGTAATTCCATGCCAAATCACCCGTTTTCGGAAACATTTTCCCACGGCACCATGCGCGATTTCGACGTTACTTTACACGTTAGTAATATAGATAGTTTTAGTGGGAAATACAAATTTTTAGCCCAAAATTCAACGTAGTTTTTAAAATATGATTTTTTGAAAAAATGATGTCTAGGGTGTACATTTTCGAAATGCCGAAAATCTTGGTATGTGCGTACGAATAACTCAAAACGTATTAAAGATAGACACACGAAACGTTTTATACTATAAATACGTATAGGTAACAGTGAGTAACTAGAAAGTTTTTTTCCGAAATATATAAATTAGGTTTTTAATAAAAAATATTTGAAAATGGCGATTTTAACTGAAATTTCGTTTTTTGAGGTATACTAAAGATTATGTTGTCGCCAAGATATTAAATCGGAGATAAATATGAGAGTTGATATTATGTTAAATGGACCCAATAGCGCTGAAAGAAATCTCAGGAATTTAGTTTTTGAGTTATAGCTACGTGAACCGACCTATTTTTTTGAAAAACTACCAAACATGGTAGTGATTGCGGCAAAATTACGGTACGTAGGGAGTTGAAAATCAAAAAAAGATTGCCACCGCTAAAAAGCTAAGATTTTAAGCTACAAAATACGTAAGTAAAAAAGTTGTTTATGGGAGACCTAAATAACCAAAATCAAAATTCAATTTTAAGTTATTTCAACTTGCTACGTAAGTTTCAAAACTTCGCACACGTGGCGCGGCAAACTGCAACGTTTGTTTCTAGTTTCTACTCTTAGATATTCTTTTTTTACAGAATATGTCGTGGGATTATCAGATTATAAACAGATAAACTAAAGATTTGGTCTGCTACAAACTTCCAAAATATCGTCTAGTCACAGTATACAGGGTGTTAACTAAAAAACGATACAGAGCCAATTACTCAAAATGTGTTTTATGTAAGAATTGGAAATTTGCAGGTTACATAGAGGGTGCAGGGGGACAAATGACAATGGAAATTTCAATGACCTTGAACCAGGTCTTCAAGGTCATTCAAATTTTATCTCTAGAATCGTTGGGATTAAAAGAAAGGTTCCAATTAGAAATGTGTTCTACGTTTAATTTTAAGTCTAAACAGCTTGGACCCGATCTAATTTGACTAATGGGAAGCCGAGAAATGTTAGACCAAAAACCATAAGGTCGTGTGTGGTATTCTAATCAAGACACGACCTTTAAGGGCTTATAAATCGAAAACTACCAGATCTAATGAATCAAAATTGTCGTGAAACTCTAAACTGAGTTCGTAAATTATAACTTGTGATGACCTTGAAACATTAGTTCAAGGTCATTTAAAATTTATCTCGTGAACCATTTTGCAATAAACGAACTTAAGAACTTAAGAATGGTTCTTATTAAGAAAATGCCCGCCAAGGTTTTTTAAGTCAAATTACTTTTTACACGAGGTAAATAAACCAATAAAACTCCCAAAATAAACGTTAATTAATTGATTTAAGACGTACCAAGTACTTTTATTAACCTTTTTTTAGTTTAAATGTTTTAAACACAAAAGAAACTAAATAAGTAATTGAAATAAATTCTAAAGTTAGAATTGGGGGTACCGTGAAACGGCTAGTGGCCAAGGCGAGCCTACAGGCAACGAAAACCTCCCAAATACAAAAACCTGAAGAAATGTTCATGCACATGGTGTACACAAAATGTTAAAAACATCCATTTTTGCTGTTTAGACTTAAAATTAAACGTAGAACACATTTCGAATTGGAACCATTCTTTTAATCCTAACGATTCTAGAGATAAAATTTGAATGACCTTGAAGACCTGGTTCAAGGTCATTGAAATTTCCATTGTCATTTGTCCCCCTGCACCCTCTATGTAACCTGCAAATTTCCAATTCTTACATAAAACACATTTTGAGTAATTGGTTCTGTATCGTTTTTTAGTTAACACCCTGTATACTGTGACTAGACGATATTTTGGAAGTTTGTAGCAGACCAAATCTTTAGTTTATCTGTTTATAATCTGATAATCCCACGACATGATCCGTAAAAAAGGAATATCTAAGAGTAGAAACTAGAAACAAACGTAGCAAGGTGAAATAACTTAAAATTGAATTTTGATTTTGGTTATTTAGGTCTCCCATAAACAACTTTTTTACTTACGTATTTTGTAGCTTAAAATCTTAGCTTTTTAGCGGTGGCAATCGTTTTTTGATTTTCAACTCCCTACGTACCGTAATTTTGCCGCAATCACTACCATGTTTGGTAGTTTTTCAAAAAAATAGGTCGGTTCACGTAACTATAACTCAAAAACTAAATTCCTGAGATTTCTTTCAGCGCTATTTTCGTGTTCATTGGGTTCATTTAACATAATATCAACTCTCATATTTATCTCCGATTTAATATCTTGGCAACAACATCATCTTTAGTATACCTCAAAAAACGAAATTTCAGTTAAAATCACCATTTTCAAATATTTTTTATTAAATAAATAATTTATATATTTCGGAAAAAAACTTTCTAGTTACTCACTGTTACCTATATTTATAGTATAAAAAGTTTCGTAGGTCTATCTTGAATACGTTTTGAGTTATTCGTACGCACATACCAAGATTTTCGGCATTTCGAAAATGTACACCCTAGACATCATTTTTTCAAAAAATGATATTTTAAAAACTACGTTGAATTTTGGGCTACAAATTTGGATTTCCCACTAAAACTATCTATATTACTAACGTGTAAAGTAACGTCGAAATCGCGCATGGTGCCGTGGGAAAATGTTTCCGAAAACGGGTGATTTGGCATGGAATTACCCACCTGCTTCTTTTATCTGACAATGCCGATTTATTTTAGAACGTGAGTCTCCGATAACTTCATTAATTGGCAAATTAATTACATTGACAGAACTTGACACTATATTGTACTATTGTAGTTATTTTTAGCTCCTAAGCCTTGGTTGTTCAAACCGGTTTGTTTACTTAAATAATGGCCGTCGGTTTATCCTTGGATGAAAAATATATATATATATTTTTCATCCAAGGTTTATCAGACGTAGAGCTAATTGGGCGACGGCATTATCGGCATTTGAGATTCGATGACGTCAAATATTACATCAACTATGACGTCAAATATATTACGTAGGGTACGGATGACGCAATATCTGTGAAACAAACCGTTGGTGAAGAAATAGAGCTAGTGGCATACTTATGAGTAATTATGTTACATATGCTAATATGTATAATGAATTTATTAAATTAAGGCTAATAATCGTATAGAAGTTTTTAATTTTTAAAACCTATTTAGGTACTTTTACAAAACAAATTTGGCGGAATCTCCACCCACAGGTAAAATCCAATGCAACATTAAGGGGAAAGAACAAAAAAGATTATATTAAAACATAAATTATAGCAATTGGCGAGGTTTTTTCTTTTTCAAAAATACTATATAAAATTGATTTAAATCGTGATTAAAATCAAGTTGATTTAAATCAGCCAACCCTGATTAAACATTTGTTTTTGGATTTGGATTTTCAAGGTCCAACTCTTTCCTGACTTCTAGTTACAAATTAAAAAGTTACTTAAATATGGAACCCGAAAAATAAGGGGAACTGAACTAACTATTGGCAAATAATGATAAAGCGCAATAAAGTGTTATTTGTTTTTTATAGAAAACCACTTGTGATGGGCTTGATAGAGGTTATTGAAAAGGATCCAGAAGATCTGGATAAGGTTCTGCAGTTAATTCTAAAAGGAGCCAACGTCAATGAGAAAGGTCCACATGCATATGAACGGACTCCTTTGCACCATGCCGCTGTAAGAGGTTATTACGACGTTTGCAAGGCTCTCCTGGAAAACGGAGCTGAAGTAAATACGCTGGACAACCAAGGTTGGTCTCCTTTAACACTGTCTATAAACTTGAATCGCGTAAACGTGGTCCGTCTACTACTTCACAACGGAGCTAGTCTTGAGTTAAAAGATGATCTAAAGAAAAGACCTAAGGAATTAAATCGCCCCCAAATGGTGGAGGTGATCGAAAAGGAATTCCCGCTTTGGCTTCGACTCTACCACGCAGCGCGTCAAGGGAACTACGACGAATGCGTTGGGCTTCTGGAGCAAAAAGCGCTACACGAAACAAGTCGGGATGGTCTCTACTGCCCGGTGATCGCAGCTACGGAAAATGGACATGCGCAAATTGTGAAACTTTTACTGCAGGAAGGCGCGAAGATCAACTACAAACACAACAATAACGAGAGGAATCCGCTGTATCTCGCTACGATGAAAGGTCACACGGACATCGTCGCTTTGCTATTGAAAAAAGAAGGCAATGCCAACATTCAGGTCAATGGTGACACCTTGCTCCACGTGGCGACGCGAAACAACCACGAAGACCTGATATGCCTCTTTCTCCTAAACGAGGTCAACCCAAATGTAAGAAACAATGACGGGTACGCAGCTTTGCATTACGCCGTCGTAAATGGTAATGGAGACATTGTAAATCAGCTAATTCAACACAGTGCCAATATCAATCTTGCAACAAACAAACTAAAGACGCCCTTGCACTTGGCCTGTGATGAGGGACATGCACGGATTGCCGAGATTCTACTGAGGAATGGAGCTAACAGGGATGGTCTTGATGAAGAAAGGAATAAACCAATAGACATTATTATCAGAAAAGTTTCTGACACTCGAGTGAAAATAACAATCCTGGATAATATGAAAGCTCTGTTGATACCTCCCGAAGCAGACAATCCAACTGCAGTTGCAAAGGGTGCGACCAGTGAAGAAGGAACAGAAGTAAGACGTGATTCGCCTGAAGTTCAATACGAACATGAAGAGTCGATCAGCGACGCCACGGTCAAGTACCCGTTGTCCACATTTGGCTCGATTAAACAAGTTTTAAGTGGTCGAATCTTGGATACCACCGTTTTTGAAAAGCTGAACACCAAAATGACCGAACTGTCGTCCGTAGTCTTGGAACTCGTCGAGAAGACGGTGGACTTCGAAATAACCGAATCCGATTTGGGTCTAGAAAAAAACACTCTTAAACACTTGAAGCGAAAAATGGAGAGCGCTCGAGTTTTGAAACGATTGAAGCCGAAAGATTCAAAATACGAAGACGCTCTGGAACAATTGACCCGAGCAGTGGACGGAAGCGAGCGGAAACAGGCGGAACTCGAAGAGGAAATGGACAAATTGCAATCGGAGGTTCCGTTTATGAAATTTAAATTTAAAGAAGTTTATCGAGAAATGACTCAAATTCTGGATAAAATCGAAGTTGTTTGCAAGTGTCAGTAACGATTTTAGTTAGTTCAAATATAACAGAACGTTAATTTCTATGATAAAAGACGTTTAAGTAGGTCTGCATACGAAATAATTAATTGAAAATAATGTAACAGATTTTATGTCTAATCTATTCCTCTGCTGTTCTGCTCGGCTATTGCTAATGTTTGAATTGAATTCCAGGTGAAAAGAAATAGTATTTTCATAAAGCCTAAAGAAGTGGCTTTAATTTTAAATATATTAACCAATCTTAATAAATACATTTTGTTAACTTAAGTTTAATTTCAATTAAACTAACGCATTTTAATATTTTGAAAGGAAGTTGACGTAATGTTTAAGTTTGTTTGCGTAATTAGAAAAACGCATCCCGTTTTCTTGAAAAAAATAAATGGTGAGTTTCTGTGTGACGTTACTAATTACTCATAGGTGTCTGTTTTAATCTTGATTTTAAAAAAATTATTACTTTAAGTTATTAATTAAATATGCCTTTTTATATACAGAATTCTTAATTTTGAATTGTTCTTTAGTATGCTTTACCAACTAACTAAAACATATTTAGAAATTGTCTAACACTGAACTTCAATATTTTCAAATTGAAGGCAGCAAATAGTTTTATCTATTTAGATTTGTAAGGCTGTATTTTATACCTATCGATTTTGAGTACATTTACTGGAATAATTAAGACTTTATTAGTCTCTAAACGTAGATTTAACCCTTCACATATATAGCTTAACTGGAAATCTCAAGACTACTTGTAGTTGCTTAGCTTAGGATTTTAAGCTAGATCTTGTTCGCTTGACTAGAGTTTTATATTAATGCCCAAGTTAAAATATTTGTTTAGAATTAAATCACGGAACTTACGGTTAAGAAAGGTGCCACCACAGGATCAGTAACAAATCCCTCGTGCCCTGGTCAGGATATTGACGTCTGTTTTCTTGCAAATGACCATCCTGAAAGTTAAATTGAATTTTAAAGCTACAATTGACGCTCTTTGAAATATGCAAACTTTAAATATTGAACTCTGCTATTTCCTTGTTAACCGGGCTTGGTATATGAAAATGTTTAAAAAAATTATGTAGAAGAAGTTGCATTTGTTGCAAGGTCTTACAAAAACATGCTATTTTAAAAATATTTCCTAAAAAACTGATTGATGTAGTTTCTCACTAAAATTAGTAATTTTTTATATTTCAAATTAGAGTTCTCAACACTGGTTGGTTTTGATTTAAATATTTTAAATAATGTTTCTTTTTTTAATGTACTGATACTAAAGCATGGGAATCGTTTTCAGTTTAATTAAATTATTTTGAATTAAAATACGCTTATCTTTTTCTTTAAGTGTTTATTTTTTGTGCTAATCTGTTAGTCGGTGTTTGTAAAATCTTTGATCACAGCTCCGAACAAGTCGGCCCAGGCCGTAATATTAGTTCCACATCAGTGTATTAGAGTGGACAAACATATACACCCTTAGTAGACACAGGTAGGCAAACTAATACAAAAGCTAATGAGGCTACGTGATTTATTATCTTTTTATAAATAAATTGCCACCCTAAGTTAAAGAATGGATGCCGCCCACCATCAGCTGACCCGGGTGGGCAAACTAATAAAAAATCTGTTGGGCCCATGTGATTTCCTATTGTTTGAAATAAAATTCACCATCCTATGTTAAAGAGTGGCCACCGCCCACCCTCATGAAATCAACTTTTTTTTCCGGTAACTCTCCCTTTAAGGGGGTTATTCGGAGGGGGCGGAAATTAACGGCACTGCGTGCGCGTTAAAGAGTTCTATCGAATGAGACCAACTGTTTTTTTTTCGGTCACTCTCCCTTTAATAAGAAAGTGCCTCACTTATTTATTACTTCTGACCATACACGGTATCGATAAGAAAGTGCCACACTTATTTATTACTTCTGACCATACACGGTTTCGATAAGAAAGTGCCACACTTATGTATTACTTCTGACCATACACGGTTTCCATAAGAAAGTGCCACACTTATTTATTACTTCTGACCATACACGGTTTCCATAAGAAAGTGCCACACTTATTTATTACTTCTGACCATACACGGTTTCGATAAGAAAGTGCCACACTTATTTATTTCTTCTGACCATACACGGTTTCGATAAGAAAGTGCCACACTTATTTATTACTTCTGACCATACACGGTTTCCATAAGAAAGTGCCACACTTATTTATTACTTCTGACCATACACGGTTTCCATAAGAAAGTGCCACACTTATTACTTCTGACCATACACGGTTTCGATAAGAAAGTGACAAACTTATTTATTACTTCTGACCATACACGGTTTCGATAAGAAAGTGCCACATTTATTACTTCTGACCAAACACGGTTTCGATAAGAAAGTGCCACACTTATTTATTTCTTCTGACCATACACGGTTTCGATAAGAAAGTGCCACACTTATTTATTACTTCTGACCATACACGGTTTCGATAAGAAAGTGCCACACTTATTTATTACTTCTGACCATACACGGTTTCGATAAGAAAGTGCCACACTTATTTATTACTTCTGACCATACACGGTTTCGATAAGAAAGTGCCACACTTATTTATTACTTCTGACCATACACGGTTTCCATAAGAAAGTGCCACACTTATTTATTACTTCTGACCATCCACGGTTTTGATAAGAAAGTGCCACACTTATTTATTACTTCTGACCATACACGGTTTCCATAAGAAAGTGCCACACTTATTTATTACTTCTGACCATACACGGTTTCGATAAGAAAGTGCCACACTTATTTATTTCTTCTGACCATACACGGTTTCGATAAGAAAGTGCCACACTTATTTATTACTTCTGACCATACACGGTTTCCATAAGAAAGTGCCACACTTATTACTTCTGACCATACATGGTTTCGATAAGAAAGTGACACACTTATTTATTACTTCTGACCATACACGGTTTCGATAAGAAAGTGCCACACTTATTACTTTTGACCAAACACGGTTTCGATAAGAAAGTGCCACACTTATTTATTTCTTCTGACCATACACGGTTTCGATAAGAAAGTGCCACACTTATTTATTACTTCTGACCATACACGGTTTCCATAAGAAAGTGCCACACTTATTTATTACTTCTGACCATACACGGTTTCCATAAGAAAGTGCCACACTTATTACTTCTGACCATACACGGTTTCGATAAGAAAGTGACACACTTATTTATTACTTCTGACCATACACGGTTTCGATAAGAAAGTGCCACACTTATTACTTTTGACCAAACACGGTTTCGATAAGAAAGTGCCACACTTATTATTATTATATAACATTATATGCTCTCTGCTGCAATGTCTAACGGATCTATCTCTCCTGCCTTTACGGGCACTACTAGTTAACAATCTACTTGTACCGCTATAGAAAGTGCAACACTTATTTATAACTTCTGACCATACACGGTTTCGATAAGAAAGTGCCACACTTCTTACTTTTGACCAAACACGGCTTCGATAAGTAAGTGCCACACTTATTATCCCCAGTCCGACCCGCAGACCGCACCGTCAGCGGGGCCTCGCGATTCAGGGGCGAGAGAGAAAATTGACGGGCGCAAAAGCCTATGTGATACGAAAAGAGAACGGAATATGGTTGTCCGCAAATCCCCAGTCCGACCCGCAGACCGCACCGTTAGCGGGGCCTCGCGATTCAGGGGCGAGGGAGAAAATTGACGGGCGAAAAAGCCTATGTGATACGAAAAGAGAACGAAATATGGTTGTCCGCAAATCCCCAGTCCGACCCGCAAACCGCACCGTCAGCGGGGCCTCGCGATTCAGGGGCGAGGGAGAAAATTGACGGGCGAAAAAGCCTATGTGATACGAAAAGAGAACGAAATATGGTTGTCCGCAAATCCCCAGTCCGACCCGCAAACCGCACCGTCAGCGGGGCCTCGCGATTCAGGGGCGAGGGAGAAAATTGACGGGCGAAAAAGCCTATGTGATACGAAAAGAGAACGAAATATGGTTGTCCGCAAATCCCCAGTCCGACCCGCAAACCGCACCGTCAGCGGGGCCTCGCGATTCAGGGGCGAGGGAGAAAATTGACGGGCGAAAAAGCCTATGTGATACGAAAAGAGAACGAAATATGGTTGTCCGCAAATCCCCAGTCCGACCCGCAAACCGCACCGTCAGCGGGGCCTCGCGATTCAGGGGCGAGGGAGAAAATTGACGGGCGAAAAAGCCTATGTGATACGAAAAGAGAACGAAATATGGTTGTCCGCAAATCCCCAGTCCGACCCGCAAACCGCACCGTCAGCGGGGCCTCGCGATTCAGGGGCGAGGGAGAAAATTGACGGGCGAAAAAGCCTATGTGATACGAAAAGAGAACGAAATATGGATGTCCGCAAATCCCCAGTCCGACCCGCAAACCGCACCGTCAGCGGGGCCTCGCGATTCAGGGGCGAGGGAGAAAATTGTCGGGCGAAAAAGCCTATGTGATACGAAAAGAGAACGGAATATGGTTGTCCGCAAATCCCCAGTCCGACCCGCAAACCGCACCGTCAGCGGGGCCTCGCGATTCAGGGGCGAGGGAGAAAATTGACGGGCGAAAAAGCCTATGTGATACGAAAAGAGAACGAAATATGGTTGTCCGCAAATCCCCAGTCCGACCCGCAAACCGCACCGTCAGCGGGGCCTCGCGATTCAGGGGCGAGGGAGAAAATTGTCGGGCGAAAAAGCCTTTGTGATACGAAAAGAGAACGGAAAATGGTTTTTCCGCAAATCCCCAGTCCGACCCGCAAACCGCACCGTCAGCGGGGCTTCGCGATTCAGGGGCGAGGGAGAAAATTGACGGGCGAAAAAGCCTATGTGATACGAAAAGAGAACGGAATATGGCTGTCCGCAAATCCTCAGTCCGATCCGCAGACTGCACCGTCAGCGCTCTCCTGCCTTTACGGGCACTATTAGTTAACAATCTACTTGTCCCGATTTTGAGTAAACGCAAAATTTCGTCCCGCCCCCAATGGAAGGAAAAAACTGTTCAAGGGTAAAATTTCAAGCGAATGATTCTTGAAGACGGCGTGGCTAGGTTGGTAGGCCGTGGGGTTTAATAGAGATTGCGCGGCGAGCGGCTGCCTGTGTTCGAGCCCCGGCCAGGCCAGCAATATAAATTATATTAATAAATTATTTTTCGCAGCTCCATCTACCGTGTCGTCGCTTTTCCACAACAAACACACAAACAACAACACTTAACGACAATCCGTCCATAGCAATAGTCCCACTTCGATATATATATCTCGATGTGGAACTAAAAAGCTTTACCGTACTGGTTGGCATCTACGACTTCCTTATCAAAGAAATTTATTTAGTTGATTAAAAGACATATAAATTAAATTAAATTGTTGTCCTGGCGTCGTCCATTTTGAAAAAGTAATGATTTTGGTTCTCTCAGACCGAGTTATTTCTCAGAGCTAGTGACGCCTCCAGACATGTTTTCTCGGGTACTTCCTTCGACCAAATGAAATAAATAATAGGTCAATCATCATTTTCCCCTAAAGCAAATCAATTAGTCCTTAGTTAACGTGGAAACGGCTAAATTAGGCAAACTTAATATCATTTATTTGTTAACCATATTTTTTCGTTCCAATGGTTATAAAACTGAGATGTCTTTTGAAAAATTAGCTGTAGCACGTGAAAATATGTAATTCGAGCGGAAAAAATTCCAGTGTAGGGAGAAGAATTCTCTCGTAAGAGCATATTATATACTTCTGATATTATTCATACCACAAAAAGTATTAATTTTTACAAATGTTTTAAAGGTTAGAAGTTTCAGTTTGATATTTTATAAGCAATATTTATTTCTAACAACGAAGAATTGCGATTAGGGTGAGCGGGGTCGACTTTTGAGATCCCCCGCGGTAGAAATAATTGAGGTTCTTCGTCATGGTTCCAGAGGTTCTGCGATACTATTTGGGGGGAAAATATGAAGTCTTTATTACCCACAGGGCTTAAATTTGTAGCACGTAAAATGTATGCTGTTCATTTTGGCTTTATTTTAATGCTATTTATTTGTCTTTATTAAAGGATGAGCCAAAGTTTATTCCATTTTCGTCGAAGCTTATGCAATTTTAGTTAAGTCTCCCATTTTATTCCATTTTCGCGAGACCTACTGCACAATTGTTTATTAATAATTGCCCATTTACTGAGCCATTTACGCTTTAGTCACCGAAATGAGCAACAAGACTCGTAAACTTTGGTAAGAAGCTGCTTCATTGGTGTTACCAGCAACTAAACCCACAACGTAGAGTATGAGGACCAGAAACGCGATACTTGTCGAGAGAATGTAGAAGCCATGATCCCCATCCCGACGTTTGAAGCCATAATTCCGCCAGATCCTGTCGATACCCTCATTACAGTAGCGTCGTGATTTTTTCAGACCATACAAGCATATCCGCAGTCTCTAAAATCGCCCATTATGGTCGTCGAAACCTCCAGGTTGGCGCACTTAGATTTCTTCTGATAAATCTCCATGATGAAAAGCGGCCCTCACGTTGAATTTCTTAAGTCTGAGGTTCTTCAGGGCAACCATGCTGAGAAGGATTCCGAACGTCTCGAAGCGGGCGACGGGGGCAAAAATCTCATTGAAGTTAATCCCTTCTCGCTGTGCTACCATTCAAGCCTTGTATTTGACAACTGTGCCATTTTCATCGTTCTTTGGACGGACTTCGATGCTTAAGTATTCCAAGAAATCGGAATAAACACGTTCTCCCGGCAACACTCCTCCAAGTTTCCCGTACACGTTGTAGAGGGGTGGCTTAACCTGTCTATTATTTCTTCAGTTCATCCGTTTCGCAATCGAGCCTAAACCCCCTTGGGTGCACCAATGCAGTTCATTGTCTCATTTTCATTTCATTTGAAAACCAAAATAGAACCTCTCCTCGTACGAAGGCGAGTGCATCAGATCTAACATTTTTAGTATAATAGCTAATTTGTAAAGTACATTTACGAAGGCAACGAGTGTTTCAAGTATCCACGAATGCCAATAATTGACAATTGTTTGATGATCACCCATTAGTTTTCACATAAAGGAATAGAAACCATTTAACATAATAGGTCGAAGCGCAGATTGCTACATAAAGGTACTATATCACCGAAAAAAAATCGGTATTGACCTCACTTGTTTTCTAAAAAGTGAGTCCATATTTACGTTCTGCAGAGTGGCGACCTCGTATTTTTGCGGGAGTTTTCAAAATTACTTTCAAGGTTAGGCAGGGGGGGGGGAATCGGCCGGTTTCGAAAAGGGGACAGCGTGTCTTGAAGATACAGGAACCGAGATATCGAGGAGTTCCATCCCAAGGGGGATGAACTGATGGAGGGTAGAAACGAAAATTGGGCTATGAAAGTTTTCGACGGTCGTGCGGACCCGAGCGAAGAGGGACCCCTGGAGCGATAATCCTTTTCTCTGTTCCCTCGACCGAAACTCTTCCCTCGTCCAAATTCATTTCGAGGAATTTTTAAAACTAGCCTATAGAGTAAGAATGCCTCCGAAAATGCGAGATTGATGCCTACATTTCGTCTACTGTATATAAAACATAGGTGAAATCCTCCGTATTGATTTTATTTTATAAAATTTAAAAAAATAGAACTGCGTTTTCAATGGAGTAAATAAGGCTTACTTTGGTAAAATAATAATTAATTTTATTGAAAATTAACACTTTACACTTGTTTACAAAGCGAAAGGGGAAGCCCCTGGAAGAAAGGTGTTCAATAAAAATAACTTTTATAGACACTCGCTACATGGCCCCGAAACTGAGCCTGGTAAGTGACTGACAACACAATAAAATAGTACTCCAATCAAGAAGTAAAAATTTAATTTAAACAAAAATAAGAAATTATACCTAGACACAACAATTATCAATAATAAAATATTTCATTGAAAAACAAATTCAAAAATATTCCATAGGAAAGCTCAATATCCTAAGAAAACTCATAAGAAATAGAAATTGAATTTCATAAACATACAAATTAAAAATCAAAATGTTATAGAAATACGAAGAAAAAATTAAGACAAATCCAAAAACCCTAAAACAATATTACAACGTAAATGACTTATTTAATCAATCTACTAAAACTATAAAACAAAACTATATGTTTCAAATGAAGTAAGCTATAACCGTACTTCCACGGATAAAAACCAAAAACAATATTACACAGCCTCAAGCGCATACTCCACCGAGCTCGCGCCTTTACGAACACATCGAGGTAATCCTATCACCAACACCAGTTTCAGAGGGAAATTATAATTTCGTTGCCCCTAAAATCGTTTCCCCTTTTAGGGGCAACAAAATAAAAAAGACACGAAGTAGTGAGGGGTCCCAACCTTTCACTACGGAGGGCCTGTAGAAAGGGAATTGCCTGGGATTGGGAAATATGGTCAATATATTAGATAGAGAATTAATCCCGTGTAAATGTAGGAATTCGTGTAGCAGAGCCGCTACTCGAGACATAAAAAACAATGTTGCCATACATACGGGAGGGGGGCACACCCCCCTCCGAAATCCAATCCTGGCTACAGGCATGGAACCAACTAACGCTAGGGACGGGTCACAAATAAGAAAACCTGAAAATTGTATTTTGACAACGCGCCTAGCGAGAATTACGCGCAACTCCGGATAGGTGATTCATTTTGTGTTGAAAGGGAGGGACGACAATCGGAGGGGAAAAAAATCTTTTGCGGAAAATTACGGTCTGCTACGCGGGTTATAAACAAGGCTTAAAATTTGTAGATTCCTAATGCGTTAAAGCTGTGATAATTACGACGGTAGTTAATTAACCGTTTAAGCTGTGATAATTACGACGGTAGTTAATTAACCGTGTAATCTGGGAAAATGTTTAGTTCAAATGCATATGTTATGATAGGAATTCCTTTAAACGAGAAATCGAAAAAAGGCCACCCTTTCAAGACCATAATAGTTTATCAGGTGCGTTTGTTTTGGAAATACACGCATATCTTGGGTCTTACCATATTTTCTCATTTAGTTAACGATAATTAGGTACAGGTAACTTTTACTAAAAAAGCGCATTAGCAGACGAACTTTTGGCGCGCAAATTCACGAAAATCGGTATTTTAGTTTCTAAAACTACCGATGGGTGGCGTGAAGATCCTAATGGTTTCCGGATTGAATCACCAAATTTTGTTCGGGAGGGTAAAAAATCGGGCGGGGTTGTTAAAGAACGCTCTTCACGAGAGCCGCCGTAAATGTATTTCTGTGAACCGTCCCTAGCGTTAGTTGGTTCCATGCTACAGGGTTGGCAAAAAATCGGATAATTATCGACCAACCCTGAATATTAAGTGTTTAGTAACCATGTAATTCTTTTTGGCGTCAAACACCATCTCCGTCAATGAATCAATATACAAATAGGTTTTTGCTTCATACAATTTGCCAATATTGGATGATTTCGATTTTTTGCTCTAAAACATTCTGTATTGAAGTTCGCCAGATTTTGAACGAGCTTGCGGTCTATTTGAATGTTCGTTATAATCAATGGCCGCTAGCAATAATCTTGATTGGTAACTATCCCACCTAAGCAAAATCATTGAAATTGAATTATTTCTAAAAAATACATATTTTGACAGAACGACGGGTCAATACTGCTACCATCTGTACGGAAAATCAATACGGAATTTAGGGCCCGGGGCAAAAGTTACTCGACGGCCCTGTAGCTTTCGGTTATGGTCACCTTTCTGACTGCAGTTTTTTTATAGTTACGCAACACCGATATTACTCTATTATATTAATAAATTAGTAAGGGCGAGAAAACCGCATCTTCCTCTTTCCCTACGGGCCACTCGTAATATTTATAACTCTGATCATATATTAAAACTTTAATATTGTGAACAAATTAAAACTTTAATATTGCGAACAAATTAAAACTTTAATATTGTGAACAAATTAAAACTTTAATATTGTGAACAAATTAAAACTTTAATATTGTGAACAAATTAAAACTTTAATATTGTGAACAAATTAAAACTTTAATATTGTGAACAAATTAAAACTTTAATATTGTGAACAAATTAAAACTTTAATATTGTGAACAAATTAAAACTTTAATATTGTGAACAAATTAAAACTTTAATATTGTGAACAAATTAAAACTTTAATATTGCGAACAAATTAAAACTTTAATATTGTGAACAAATTAAAACTTTAATATTGTGAACAAATTAAAACTTTAATATTGTGAACAAATTAAAACTTTAATATTGTGGACAAATTATAACTTTAATATTGAAAACATATTAAACTTTAATGTAGTTATAGTAGGGATTGAATTAAAATTTAAGAAATCAACGGACTGATTTGCTGTAAATAAAAGTTTTGTACTTACCATTTATCAAACAAATATTTTATAAACTGCATATTTGTGAGAGATAATTTGTTTCTCTCCGTTGACCAACGCTCAAACCCTTCGAGTCCTAAATTCACTTCATATTGCTGATTTTTTTCGCTTTTCTCCATTTTTCGGCGGACAGTATTTATTAGCTCCTTACACTGTTCTACTCAATCAAGCAAACTTTCAAAAACTCGGTCAAAATGACCCCACCCTTTCAATTTTCGCCACGACCCCCCCTCTGCGGTCAATTTTCACCGAAAAAAAAAGGAGATAATTCTGGGTATTATTTTCGGTGGGGAGTTAAGAGGTGTTTTGCATCATTCAAAATTAGAACCTGAATTAAATTAACACCGCTATAACAAACTATTTGGCCCGAAATTTTGGGTTGATATACAGGGTGTTACGGAGGATTTTGACATAAATTAAAGGATGTATTCTTTGGGTCCTACCGAATTGAAAATGTCTTGTGAGCGTGGGTCCTAAAGCGTTTCGTTCCAAAGTTCTTGGCCCACGAAAATCTGCCGTCAAAACGCCAAAACAAGCTTAAAAGTGAAGTCCTGTATTCTGCCTTCATCCAAATTGTTTTTAGTTATTACCCATGGGTTTTTATGATATTAGATAAATTAGTATCAAAAGTGCATTTTTTCTTTAGAAGTAGGGTACATTTGGTTAAAATAAAGGAATTTTAATTTCCTTCTCATCGTGTCACTTTATTTCGATATTTACCATTTTAACTTGATTAGGTTTTATTTTATTAATTTAAATTTCAAATGTAGTAGCTCAACAATAACGAATAAATCCCGATGAATATAAACCAACTCTGTTGTCTAAAATACAAATCTTTTAGTAGAGTTTCGCATTCATAGATTCTCAGTTTCGGTTATTTCTCGAGCGTTGATTTCTGTCGAAAGGAGGAGGGAGGGTGGGAGGTTTGGAAAGAGGATGGGGCGTGAAGAAGCGTCGCTCGGGACGGACGGAAGGGGACCCCTGGAGAGATAATCTCTCTCTCTCGTCGCCGGACCTAACAAAGGGGCATTTTCCCCTTTCGTCGACATCCCACAATGCAGTTCTCGCGTCCAAGTTTCGCGGATCTCGGAATAGCCAAAACTATAACATCAAATAAAAGCCATCTTTCCAATTTCGACTTCGAAGTTCAAAACGCTAAATCTTCCTTCATTTTATTAAATGGTTATTACTTATTATATTTATTTTAAATCACTAATGCGCATATGTATACATATTATAAATAGTGTATATATATGATTATATAGGAAATCAGTTATGTGCATATATTAAGACACATGAAATTGTATTCATAAATGAATTTTAACGATTCAAAAGTATATATCAATAAACGCCAAACCAACGCCCCCGCATTAATACAACTATATCTAAGTCGATAAGAAAACCCGTAAATAAATGATAAAAAAACTAACTAACGAGGAGTGTACCCGAGATATAAATCACCGATTTTGATGAAACTCAGGGGGTATGTAGACCTTGGGGTAACATGAATTTTCACCAAGGGAAAAGTTACGCAGGTCTTCCGTTTTGCTATGTCAACCGAAAATGTGTTTGAAAACATAAATTGAAAAAATCTACATTTAAAAAAGCATGGGATTTTCCTGGTTTCACAGGGGGGCTGCTTGATGAATTTCACCCAAAATTGTTCAAATTTAGCATTTTAGTTGAAATTTTAATTTTAATTTTTTTTTTGGATTTTCCAAAAAATACTAACAAATAAAAGTAATTAGAGAGTTCGCCGGGACCCATTCGTATGGGCGAACTTCGCCCATCCAAATGGGTCCCACAGAAGGGGGGAGACGATTCCCGAACGTTTCGGTTTGAAAAGGTTGTTAGAAGTAACCTCGAGGAATTATTCTCTCCTCGAGAAGAACCGAAATTTTTTGGGGGTTCGGGGTATCTGCCCCTTTTGTCCAGAGGGTCACGTGATTTTTACAACGAGCGCTAGAAATAGAACCAAACGCGATATTGCGCCAATTTGGGAAATGGGTTTCTCAGAAGCTCGCATTCTAAAGCAGTGACGCTTAAAAGTGAAATCACTCCATGAACAAAAGGGCAGTTAAACCGAACACATGTATACAGTATACATATATCGTATATAAAGGGAGAAAAATTTAATACATTTTAGAGAGATAAATTTTACAGAAACACTTCCTAGGATTTATACGAATACGAAATTAGAATTAGGACATTTATAAAAATAATTAATTAAATTATATTTAAAGTTAGTTAATTATACATAAGAATAAAAAAAGGAAATTAATACACTGTAAAATCATTTTACATACCGTGAACAAATGGTGGAAACCCTGCCATTTGGACGTTGCAGCACTCGGGCCATCCCAAAAGTCAATAAGAAAAAGTTGGAGAGAAAATACCCTTATATACAAAACGCACACACGACAAACATCAACATTCCCACAATATACATAAACATTACAATAACAAAATTTCCAATAAAACTGAGTTGAAGCCGTCGCGACGGTGAGCGTTAACGAAAAAAACAACCAAACCCAACCCAACCGCAAATTTATCCGTTAACGCTCACCGTCACACGTTGGTTTTGCCTCCCTTTAAACTGCAAACACGGCTTTTCGACTTTGACCCGGTAACGCGTTCGCAGCCCACACAGACCTACACGGTGATTGTAATACCTCTCCTAGGGCACTTTGTTTAAATTTTTTTCGTAGCTCTAAAATTAGATCTTTTTACCCAGATGCTTAGCCTTTATTGCTAGGTTAAGCTTAAACTTTCCTTTTTAAGTAGGTTTCCATCAAGAAAATTATAAAAAGTGGTCTTATAAACCTCAAATTATTAGCCAAAATCCAAAATGTTTCCAGCAGGTAAAATGATAAACAGGCTACAAACTACCAAAATGTGAAATCGGTTTGCCAGTTAGGAAAAACGTTACCGAATCTTTCTTTTGGGCATAAAATCTCTAAACACAACTAGAGTATAACATAACTAACTAAAAGACATAAAAACTAAATTTAATTTAAATTAATATTGAAAATATTACTATTTTCGTTGCGGAGGTGATCCTTCTAATAACCAAAATTTCTCATTTTGTCGACGCTTTTTCCAAAATAAGCTCAAAAATTGCTCTACAATTTCTATTTCATTTGTCTTCGACTGCTGCTGTTATCTCAAGATGGATCGAGGGTTAACACGTCTTCTGGGTTCTAGTAGACCTTCGTGGGAAATTTCCAATATGCTTCCGTTTGGCCATGGAAACCGAAATTGTTTTGATAACTCAGTTTCACAATATCTTTAGGGGATTTAACAAGGGAAAATCATCAATTTTACGGGTAAATCATTTAAATTTTTTTTACTCAATTATTGGTCGAATTCGGGTCATTTAGGGTTAATGCGACCAACATTTTGTAAAAACGAATGTATTAACGAAAATTGCGATCGATGTGATCATTAGACTATCAATTAGACCCCGGAAGTTGGTATTGGGCATAAAGGAGCGTGTATTCAGCACTAAGCGCGGGTCACAAGAGAAAAATATAATAAAATCTACGCTACCTGGCGGAGATAAAGGGAAAATCCTGCTAGCCCCCTCACCCCAACCACCTAAACAGCCTCTTGCCCTCCGGTAGCGTGCATTGGGGGATTTGTGCAAAAGTTTCAATTTTTCACCACCAGCTTAATTAATGTAGCCAGTTTGGCCAGTCATTTGTCCAACGTTAGAATCCCATTGGTTCCAAACTGAGGTCGGCTTTGAAAGTCTTACGAATTGATAAATGGTTATAAAGTAAGGCGAATATGCCAGGGATAAAATGTTGGGAATTTCGGTATTGGGCGAGAGAAGCCGAGTTCGATCCCAACTTGTGGCGCGCTGGGTGAAAACTCTGAACTATACTCCTGGGTTGAGTTTGCAAGTTATCTCCCCACTGGTTAAAGGGGTTTCCCCCGAGCTTTTCGGTTTCCTTTTTCCATAAAGAAACTGATTGAGGTGAACGGTAATAGTTAATGTAGGGAACTGTTGGCTCGCGTGGCTTGAGGGTCTGGCCGTCACCCTATTACGAGTTTAAACCCGGCCACCTGCTTAGAGGAATTATAAGTCGCTTGATAACTTGGGCCTAAGGTGGTGCCCCGGTATTACCCTAGTTGGTTACTATTATTATTATTATTATTATTATTTGGGTGTAGTTGAAAAATTGGGTTTTTTTAAATGAAATTTAAATAAATTTTATATAAAAAGAAACAAACATGGATTAAAAATAAAACATAGTTTTATGTGAAGATGAGAGGGTGTACGAAGCCCTGCAGTCATGAGCGTTCGACCACGAAGGTCTTCTAGTGATTGAAAGAAGTGATACCTTTATATACTAACGTCATGGGTCTCCTTTTCACCTTTCGTTTGAAATGAAACGCGTGTAAAAATTGGTTAAATGCAGGGAAATTTGAGGAAATGTTTTAAAATTTGAGGAAATTCAATTGAATATGCTTAAGTACGAACAAATTGGGTAAATGCGAATAAGGGGGTAACAAAATATTTGAACGCAATAGGCGCTTAAATAAAGAAATTGCCAAGAAGTAATATTTCCGACAGCCAGGACTCATAAGTTATTATTTATATAGTGCTTGTTGAAATATTTGAAAGCTGGAAACTTTCTCGAACGTAACATCGGTTTTTTACTAAGCCTTAACATGCCAAAAAAGTTACCTGGTTAAAAGGAAACACTTGTTGCATACCGTACTGCAAAAGTAATACGTTTAGTTCTAAAGGAATGAGTTTTCATCTTTTTCCAAAAGATAATTTTATACGAAATGAATTAACTCTGCCTCTATGAGAAGCTTTAAAATTGCCTGGTATTATAAAAATATTACACATAATTTTAATTATTTATACCATAAGAGGATAATAATAATAATAATAATATTATCTTCTTATACTTACGTCGTTAGTTTTAGTAACATTATATATTTTACCTTAAAATATATTATCGAAAATTAACATTAGTATGTTCCTTATACACGTGAGCCGACGCGTTTCTTATCTGACGCAAAATTCTCATGAGGGCAAAAACGCATCTCCATTGGCTTAAATATGACTTTTTGGCTAGCCATTCTAACCATTTAACCGACCAACCGGAAATACCTCCTTTCCAGACGAATTTGGAGAGGGGAGTAGAAACCGAGTATCTTTTATTGAAGCGTCCATTGATTTTAATTTTTAACTCTCTGATACGAAGAAGAAAGATAGGCAAGCTCATCCGACCTTGGATTCAGCTTCTCTACTCGAAGATGCGACCAAGGAGGCTATTCTCTAATGGATCTCGATCTCACTCTCGATGTCGACTCGAAATCGATCTCGAAGGCAATCACTTCGATTGAGAAGTCATTTCTCGATAAACGCTATTCTATACTTCATCGAAATCGACTTCGAAGTGATACATCTCGACTCTCGACAAGCGAGTAGACCACGTGGGTTCTACATATTTCCGGTTGTAATCGCGCATAGGCTCTCTATTTTCCGACCAATAAGAATACACCATCACAAAAACAGCTGATTACAAACGCCCATGTTTTATAGTTTAGAGAAAGGATATTTATTTTCATTGTAATACTGCAGTATATATTTAAAGTCCAAATAGAGCTCGGCGAAACAGCTAAATTAACCGCTAAAGTTTTGATTAACCATAAAAATTACGATTAACTGTTTATCCATGGATATTATCCACGGCTATATAGCAATTTAACATGTAAAATAATCGGTTTTTTTCGGATAATTTTCGTTTGTGGATAAAAATGAATAAAGTTTTTATTTCTTATCCAAACTCCGAGCTCTAAGTCCAAAGGATTTATTGTTTGGTCTCTTATAACTCTTTATCTTTGAAAATTACATCTATTATCGATTTCTAAGGCTATATTTAACAATACAAGCCGAGCTATAGCAAGCGCCATTGCTTTTTCCCTAAGAAAGACGGTTTGGGTAGTGGTAGCTTTTTGGCAACACGGGAGAAGGGGGGGGGGAGGTAGTTAAAAAGAACTACCAGCTCGATGATTGGTTGAAACCTCTGTCGCAAGCGATCTCGTAAGCTTCGGACACGACGAAATTGACTTCGAGAAGTCCATCGAATTCGAGTAGCATTTTTCGACAAATATTTTATAGAATAGCGTTTTTCGACATCTCGTGAGAACGATTCGAGATCGAGAGAGATCTCGATCGAGAAGTGCTTACAGAATAGGGTCCCAAGTGTCAGAGTTTTTACCCCGGTATAGGGAGCTCAGTTCAGTCCAGTTCAGTTCACTTTTCCACTCCGAATTTGGTCCCTTTTAAATCAGGGAGGCTCACTTAAACTTTCGGATAAGGGGCGCAGTGGGGGGACATGGTGTGTGTCACCACGTTGGTCTTTTTGTAGGTTTGCGGAGCGACCACCACCTGTCCAAGAGGTGTTTGGTGGCCTCCGTCGTCTCTGTTTTTTGTTTGTCTTCAGTTAGTCCAAGCCATCGGAGATAATCCGGGGATGATGGGGCTACTACCATAGGCATTTGCTCGGACTCGCGTATTAAAAGTCGCTCCGGGGTCAACGCCGGGCACTCTTCCAAGATGTGAGCCACGGTTTCTGACGGGGCAGCGCAGAGTTTGCATGTTGGTGCGTTCCCAAGGATCTCGAACTCCCTGGCTGCCGTTGGGAGGGCGCCGGTGCGTGCCTGGAACAGTAGGTAGCTTCCTCGGCTGTTGTCATATATGGCTTCTTTGGCTGGCTTTTGCTTTAAGGCGTAGTCCCGAAGGCTGTTCTTGCTACGGACCTCTTTTTTCCAGCGCGATTCGTTTGTGGCTGCGACGTCCCTCCATACCTGTTGTCGCCACAGTTTTGTGGTGGGGCAGGTTCCCAGGTTCGCCCGGACCGCGAACCTCCTGTAGAGGCGATTTGTGCGGCGGCTCCATTGCGTTCGGTGGGCGGGCCTATCGATATAGTCGTATACCGCACGTATCTGGCGATCCGGGGGAGCCTGTAGGCATGCTCCGAGGAAATTCATCTTCGCTCGGAAGTGGACCAGCCAATCTCCCCTTCTATGGCCGCGTCAGCCGTGATGGCGTTGCCTCCCAGGGACACCTTGCCAACTTCCCTTTGCCTTCGCTCGAGGATCTTCCAAGTTGTGGCATTTAGACACAAACTTTCCGTGGCAAACGTCAGGGCGGGGACGGCGACGGACTTCCACAGCGCGCGGCCCACCTCGTATCTGTCGTAAGACGCACGGCTCGTCGAGGAGATTGAATCTTTCAACCTATTCGCCTTCGTAATACGGGCCGCATTCGTAGCGTCGAGGTAGTCCTCACGGGTGGATACTATTACCCCCAGGTATTTCGTCTCGTCTACCTCCGGGAGCGCCTGGCCATCTAGGTAGAACACCGTTGCCGGGAGATCTTCCGTTAGAAGGGCTTTTGGTGTAAAGTTCATTATTACCGACTTAGCGGGGCAGAATCGCATTGCTTTTCCTTTGGCGAACGTCCCAGCCGTATCGAGTAGCACCTGGAGATCTTTCGCTGAGTCGGCGATGAGGTCGATATCGTCGGCAAAGAAAGATCCCGGTATTGTCCTGTCTGACCTATCTGCCGATGGCCGTCGCAGGTGGAAACCCACCCCAGTACTACGTAGACGGTCTTCCAGCTCTTCCAGGACCAGTGCAAACAGAAGGGGCGATAGGGGGCATCCTTGTTTGACCCCAACCCTCACTGGGATCGCTTTGGTGGTGACATCCTCCCATTGTAGAAATACAGTCGCCTCGTTGTAAATGGCCTGGAAGTGGTCTATGACCGTCTCCGGAATGCTCACTCGTCGCATTGCGTCCCAGAGCACCGGGTACTGGATACTATCATAAGCGGCTTTGAGGTCGAGGAACGCAACATACATCTCTCGGTTTTCCAACTTCGCGGTCTCTATGAGGTTGGTTAGGACGAACACATTATCCGCAAGTGATCGACGAGGGCGGAACCCATTCTGCATGTCTCCCATCACTCCCAGGGACTCCAACCAGGAGACCAGGCGATTAAGCCAAAGTGTGACATACACATTGCTCGCTACCGTTATCGGCCGGTGCGCGTCAACTGCTTCCGGGTCTTTGCCCTTTCCTTTGAAAATGAGACGGACCCGCGACTTCTTCCACTGGTTCGGGACATCGTTTGAAGTACGAATATCGTTGAATAGACTCAGTAAGTCTGCCCGAGCTGTTGGTCCCAAGGCCTTCAGAAATTCGTTGGGAATATCGTCCGGGCCGACAGATTTTTCAGTCTTAAGAGCTTTAATAGCCGTGTCTAGTTCGTTCGCCGCGAACGGCATGAGTAGTTCATGATTGTCCCCCAGAGGTATTGGCGGTCTAGGAGCAGTGTGGAAGGTAGGAATTAGACTGAGCCAGCCTTCTTGGTTGCGGGAGAAGTTGTCCGTAATAATGTCCCCTATGTCACTGTGATTCTTTCGCAGGTGACCGTCGGTGCTTTTTAATCCTTCCGGCGTTGGTTTGCCGTGTCCGCCCTTGGATCGTTTGAAGAATCTCCAGAACTTTTTCGCCGCGTGACGGCCAGCAGTGTGGATGGCGTGGGCGGTCTTGCTGTTCATTGAGCGGATCGTGTTTGCTAAGAGTATTTGAACCGCTGCCTTCTCTTTACGGTATTTGTTACCGCTACTTTCGATTTGGTCAGGATCGCCAATCTTCCTTGCCCTGCGGTAGTCCACGTTAGCGGCTTTTCGCGCTCTTCGCGCCGTCTTCAATTCAGGCGTATACCACTGCAGGTGTCTATTTGTTGCTCCTATGGCACGTGGTTTCGTTTTCCCACATGTAACGTGGCCCGCGAGAAGGACCGGTACGGAGTTTCCAATTTTTGTAGGGCTACTTCGAGGGTGTTCGTAAACCGCTGCAGCTTTCCGTCGTCCCGCACTTTCCACGTTGGGCGAGTTACTGTGGAGGGTGCCTTATGGGAGGGTGTGCCCCTATGTTGGCGCGGTAGAATTCAACCCAGCACAGGTTATGGTCGCTGTCTAAGTCCCCCACTCCCGCTTCGTCTATAAACATACGGGGTAAACGAGGTAGCAACGACTGTGTACATAAAGCATAGTCGATACATGTGCCCTGGTCCCCGCGTTGCCATGTCTTCCGGCCTTCGCATATAGGTTCGAGGTTGAGAATTATTAGACTCAGTTCGTCCACGAATGTCTGCAGGGCCTCTCCCGCTTGATCTTCACGCCCATCTAGATCCATGATGTGTGCGTTGAAATCGCCCACAAGGATGATATCAGGGTGGTTGTTTCCCTGCAACTCCTGAATGTCTTTCTTGAGGCACTCTCTAATGGATTCGTTCCAAGCGGGGTTTTCCGATCTGACAGCCATATACGTAATGGCGAGGTGGAATTGTTCTCTATTTTTCCTGTCCATTATCACTAGCCACAGATGTTCGTCACAACGTTTATGGACCGACTGGGTCCATGCTCCCGTCGGGGGTATCAACGCGCCGATTCCTCCCCCTTTCTTGCTGGTGCCTACACGATTCATTCCTTTCCAGAGGAATGGGCTTAGGTTCGCTGGGGGAGTCTCAAAATCCCGCAGGTGCGTTTCTATTACCCCCATCATTTCTAAGTTTTGTTCCCGCATTGTCTGAATCATGTCTAGCCACTTCAGTGGGTTACGGCCCCCATTCATATTCCAGAACCCGAGACGGCTGGGTGCAGCATTCGAAGAGCCGTTGTGTCTCTTACCCCGCCGAACACGTCGCGCATATATGGATGAGGGGCCGATGCGAACCGGCCGGTTTTCAAGGTCTCCACTTAGTTGCCCATGGAGACCTGGGTCCCGTTTTTTGGACCATTGTGGTGTGGGGGTTGCTCTGTGTTGTTGTCGTCATTTGAGGCCACCTTCGTTTCTTGATGTTCCGTCCCGGATGTTAGTTTTCGTAAGTACCGCGGGCGCATGTGTCTAGGGAGGTCCTCCCGGATGTATATCGCCGGGCGACTGGATTTGCTGCCGTGAGCGTTGACCACAGCTTTAGTCGCATCAAGTAGGATTTGTCGTGTATTTTCGTCCCGAGCTGTAATGAGGATTGGCTGTCTCGCAAGTTCTTTGTGGTTGCCAAATCGACGACATGCATCGATTTTCAGCGAGTCTGCTGGTACGGGGAGAGTGAAGGTGGAGACCAACCACTCCGGGGCCTTGACAACATCCGATGGGGCGTCGTCCGCTACTCCAAAGAGGATGAGGTTATCTCGTCTTTCCGCGTCAGTTGTCTCCACTGTGGGCGGATACTTTTTGCCGCCCTTCTTTGTGGGTCTTCTACTCTTCGGCTTCTTGTCTTGATAGTTTTGCACATGGGCCTTCTCGAGACTCGTCATTTTTTCGGTGACTGCTTTGAGGCCACCTCTCAACTCCGCGAGTTGTAACGACAGGTTGTCTGTGACATTTCCGGTCGCGGCATCGACATCTCCGCGTAGATTATTCATTTCCTTTCTGAAACTTTCTTCGGTTTTTAGGATTTGAACGTCGGTATATTTCTGGGTGCGGTCCTCACTTTCTTTAGTAAGCTTGTTAACAGTGGCCCTCATGTCTGTTTGTCCTTTCACGACCTCCGCACGCACCACGGTAATTTCCGTGCGGATGCTGCCGATATTATTTTGCACCGCTTGGATCGCCGTCATCAGTTTTGCCAGTTCCCCCATTAGAGCCGGGTCGTGGTTAGTTTGAGCGATGTTGACTACCTCCGCGCTACCTTTCCCACACGCTGCTGTGGCCCGGTAGGTACAGTTTTCTAGTCTACAGTGGAAAACTGCCCTTTCGTCGTCGTGGAACTGCTTATATAGGGAGTCTGGTATCTTTGCGCAGGATTTATGTAGCCAGCCCTCACAGGCATTACATTGTAGCCATCTCCAGTTGGCGCTGCCCAATTCGCCACATATTTTGCAGTTATCACGAGCTTTCGGGTTAGCTTCGGACTCGGGGGCGTCCACCACCGGTGTTTGTGACAGTGAATTGTTCGTACTCATTTTGGCGGGAGCTGTGCGCAGATTCGGCTAGGGATTCCGGTGTTCCCTCGCTTTATTCCGTTTCTGCGGTGATAAATTGTGAAAGTTGCCGAAAGTTACTAGTTTAGTTATGTCCAACTACTAAAAACTAAGAAGCGCGTCGCGAGTCCGCACGCACCACGTGTGATAACAAAAATCGGCAGACGTAGTGGCCAAGGCTTAGATACCACGCGGCGAGATTACGGACAGACACGACAAATTAGCCGGTAAATACGTACTATACTTAAAAATAGAGTTGAAAACTTCCAAAAACCGAATTGTACCGAAATAGCTCTAGGAAGTAATTTCGTTTGCGAAATCGATAAAAATTACATTCGGGGAACAAAAACCTTGAATCTACAAACGGTAACGCGCGTAACTTGGTTAAAAGTTTTTCCCCGCCCCCATTGAAATTAATGTAAAGTTGGCGATAATTAAACGTTAATTAACCTACCAAATGATATCAGAAATATTCCACTGACAATTTCTCCCGTTTATATGAACTTAAATGTAATATAAAATCGTTTATCGCTTTATAACATTCAAAAATATTATTTTTCCCGTGTCATATAGATAATCGAAAATCTGCTCGTCTAGGTAAAGTTTGCGTGGTCAACCAGCGTATTAGAAAGCAAATGAAAGGCAGTGAATCTTGCCCAGTACTAAGCCTCGGTTTAATCTGCCGCGTATTTTCAAACGGAAAAACAAATAAAAACAAATAACGAAATATGTTCTAAGTCCATTTAACGCCAAAAATCCCGCGTATTTCGTTATTTGTTTCGTTTTACAAGGAGCGTTCGCCATCATTTGAAGATAGTACTCGGGTTTTAGAGTTTCAAAATACGCGGTAGATTAAACCGAGGCTTAAGGCTGGGAGAGAGTCACCGCCTTCAAATTTTCGTTTAATTTAAAGATACATTGTGAACGAACCAATGGATGAAAACTTATGATACTAGCTTTTAAATACACCTGGAAACTTATTACAAGTCATATTTATAATTCACTGATGACAAAATTCGCCAAAAATATTAATATCGTTCCGAATTACAACCTACTTTCTAAAATGTCATTTTGCTTTCTAATACGCGCGTTGACAACGCAAACTTTACCTAAACGAGTAGATGTTCGATTATCTACATGACGCGTTAAAAATATTATTTTTGAACGTTATAAAGCGATAAACGATTTTTCAAGACGATTTTATATTACATTTAAGTTCATATAAACGGAAAAAATTGTCAGTGGAATATTTCATATACCATTTGGTAGGTTAATTAACGTTTAATTATCACCAACTTTACATTAATTTCAATCGGTAATATTGAAACCACATTATTTTGCTCTTCGCCAGCGTCTACAAGCCCGGACAGGGGACAAATCCAGCATCCTTTTAACATTACAATTTGTATTTACTATTCTTCACCACTCTCCCACTATTCGGCTTTCCGTTGCTACGCAACTCGTTTTGAAATTTATAATGTTTAGGCTTAGTTTCTCTTTTCGGTTTAATAGTCGCGAGCCAGATTTCCCGCACGGTACTGATGAGTTCCAACTAGGACGAAACCGGTCTACCGTTGGAAATTCTGGCTATTTTATTTATTTTTTAATTTAGTTTTTCACTCGAAGATCTATTTTATCCGAGTTTCGCGTCTTTTTGTTTGCTCGAAGACCTATCGGTACGAGCTACTTGTAGTTTTTAAATTTCTTCAAATTTGTTTCGGGTTTAGCTTTTCTTTCCCTTTTATAATGGACTAATCTACTTATTCGCTAATTTTATCATCCATGGGTAGTAGAACCCCACTACTGATGGTCTCACCTTTGACGCAACCCCTCACTTCGCACACAGCAGTGGGAAATAGAGCGGATGCTCTAGCAATTCCAGCCGACACTCTTCCTACGTAGGTAGAGAGTCTCACCCTTCAGAAATAGAGACTAAAGGGGGTCAACGGCCACACAGCGGTCCGCATAACCCAGCACAGCTGGCACCGGATATCCCGGTGGACTCAGAAAGGCCGGTAAATGGGACCACCGCGCCTCATACGGAGACCCGCCGCCCCACAGCAGCCAACCCAATCCTCCGAGGCGGCCAGTCTGACTGGACCCTCTCTGTTAGTCTGAGCCGAGGCTCAGTTACCAGCCCAAACCTGACCTAAGTCGGAATTGGAGATAAGACCTTTTGATCAGAGCTAACATCTCCCAGTGCGCCACCGCCCTCATGGGTTACAAGAGCCGGACCCCGTTATTACACCAGTTATTGCACACTCCGAACCCTTGAGGGGCTCCAATATAGGACCAGTGTTCTTCGAGGGTAGTTGGCTGCGTCAAGTTACTGGCCGCTTCAATTCTCAGTGCTTCTTTTCCGACTGGTTAAGTTCACCCAGCGGCGGCGATCGGAAAACATTTCTGTGGGGGCACGAGCAATTAATTTTTTATCCAAAAATCCATATACCTAAAACTTAAGCACGAAAATGTACAGCTCTAAATTTTTCTCATTATAAATATTTTTTTAAAGTATTCTCTCTAATATATCACCGTCAATGAATACATTGATAATAAAAGTTAAGTCGATATCTTAAGAAAAATATCTGTGTACATGGTTTAGATAGATAATTAAGCCTTTCCTGGCCAAATACATTACGAAGGGATTTTAGGTAAAATAGGGTACACGACGGGGCGATTTTTTGTTTGGACGAATTTATCGAAATCAATTTTACGGTTATATCATCTCAATGCAAAAACACGAGAACCACCAATGGTCTAGAGAGTTAGGAGTAAAAACGCGAACAAGTAAAGAGACCGAAGAGGGGGAGAAAACTAAGCTTTATTGGGGGAAAATAAGCGGTACTTCGGCCGATAGGCCTTCAAGGCGAGAAATTTAATTGTTAGCGTTTTTACTCCTTTATCGCCTTAATGCTACTCGCATCTGCAATCTCAAAATAACTTCTGTAAAAAGACTGAATTCGGACCTAAATAAAGGCAGTGAGATTATAAATTTTTCCCTGATTGATATTTTCCTCAATTTGGTTTCTGTGGGGGCTCTGCCCCCGTTTGTTTTTCCCTGTGGGGGCTCGAGCCCCAGAGCCCCCACAGGATCGCCGTCACTGAGTTCACCACGTGGCAATTTAAATCACCGCAAAGGCTTGGAGTATTTACCGTGTTTGTCACTAATATTTGTGTTCCTCCGCGTTAATTAACTTGGGTAATTTGTTTTCCACGTTTCGTAGTCCCAGGGGTGCCCTCGAGGTGGCGTGCCAATCCGGGGTTCAGTGCCATTTGGGACAAAGGAACATTTGGCGAACTTCTGGCAGCATTTCCGAGAGGGTTGCGTCCATCAGAAACAATCATTTAATATTTGCATTTCCCACCGCGGAACCTTAATAATTATTTAAAATGTTAGTCGTACTTAAGTCTTTATCATTTATAATTGCGTTAATTAGTTTTCAAGAGGTTAAAAAGAAAGAAATAAGATGAATATAAAATAAATTTAATACTATTAATGTTTATGGTCCTATTATAGTTGTAACTCTTCATTCCAAAGTGGAGGGGCGTCGAACCTTCCAATTTGTGCATTGCGTAATTTGTGAAGAACAATAAGCCACGTCATATTGTTACGTTTTCTATGCGCACGAAGAAGACCCGAACTTAAGATACCCGCCCTTACGGTCAACCAACCTTTGTTGATTTATGCAATTCAAATACGTTTTGCGTTGAAGACCACAGTTAGAACAAGCCTATACGGCGTTATTAGTGCTGTAAATCAACGCTGTTTGTCTTAAACATTCGTTTTTTCATCGCGCAAATGGAATTTGCAAAATGGCTATTTTTTTGTATTTCATTTTGATTAATTTATTTGCAATTATATTTCATGTTGTCACCAAAGATTCCACGTACCTCTACAGCGATGCCAACAACAGATTTATTTCGCTGCGACATATTATCGCAAGAAAAACGGTCTATCTAAAGCATTTCGGAGAATGCGGTTGAAGTGTTTTATTGGAACACGCGATTTATCAGTTAGTTCCGAGGTCTCTTCAGGGAACCTTTGACGCGGACGGAAATTCCATGTACTCAGGCTTCCGAGTTCAAACAGTCGGCTGAATGTTTGCCGAGGTATACACGTTGTAAAATGCGCGCACCTTAAAAATTGAATTTTAAAATTTTTAAACCAATATTTCTCTAAATTACCGTAAAAAAGTAACGTGGATTTTGCTTCCAGCCGATGAAACATTCGGAGATTTGGCGAAAATAATGTACCAATTCCTTACGTGTCAGTCGTAAAATTCGATATTAATTAATAGAGTGGTATGGACTCCCCAAAAACGTGTAGGGCGAACTTGTAGGAGTGCAGTTTGCACAGGATAAGGCTCGGTCTTTACTCCTACAAGTTTCCCGTTCACGTTTTCGAGGCGTGTCTACTCCTGTTCAATATATCTTGTGATTCTGGTGAAAAAGTATTATTCTTGGATTCTGAATTGGAGGTCTACAATATAGTTTGCGTCGACGCTGCGTTTTAGTCCTTCCCAAAAACAGTTATTATTTCTTGTTGTTGAGATTAGTTAGGTAAAGACCGCACTTGCCACTAATCATAAATAATTGACGGCAGTTTAATAAATTGCGTGGTAGCACGACGGGAGTGGCCACCCTGGGCAATTTGGGCAAAGGGGTCAGGCTGAAGGTCAACTTTGTCACTACTTAAGGCGCCAAAAGGACGACAGCCTTTTCGCTACCTACAGCCATAGCCCAGCCCTTAAATTCATATTAATGGTCCAGTATAGACGAAATATTAAAATAGGGGCTTGGTTAGATTGATTATCCACAACCCGGGTGTCAGCTCTCCAGAATGCCGCAGGCAAATGGAGGAAGCCGAGGCTTAGGTTGAACAAGGCAGACCAGCCATAATATTAGTGGCTATGTCCCCGCATGAAGTTTCAAGTTATTAAAACAATTTAATTCGCGGCGACATGGATGCTGTGCCCCAAATTCGCGTTACGACCACGATGCCTTCATCTCCTCTCTGTTGATTCTCGGTTTAAACGTCCATTACATTTCTCACCTTCACTGGTAACGAGAAATCCATCATCAATTTTAGTCGGCTCGCTTTTCAAAAAACGGTGCTTACCTACACTATAAAAAACGCAGAACAAAGAAGTAAAGATGAAACCTTACAACATCTTTGTTTTAATGTGTTGTTACAGGGCGGCTCACCAAAAACCATAGCGTTAATAAGCATTACCTTCTTAAAGTTATCACTTTGACTATCTCAAGTCGTAGCTTCATATCTAGTGTCATACAACCATATTCGGACACTCGCGAAATTGCTTAGCAAGAAATGAAGAATAAAACATTTTTAGACTCTAAATACGCCCCATTGACAACGATAAAATTGTAAATTTCAAAAGGAGCCCATTAGGCGGCCAAATTTCCTAACTGGCAGCGCTGACTAATAGTCCTCAATAGTGTATTTTTTTGAACAGCCCTGTGATCGCCGAAACGTAGAGGACCGCTTCCCCCCGAAAGGATGAAGGGAACGAATACAGTTGCTGACCCTAGAATAGAAGTAGCCGTCAAAAGGCGTACCTTACAAAACACTCGACCCCAAAAAACATTTATCTCTGGGTCACTTTCGCAGACCCCGGCCCATGGAGAATAGTCCCTCACAGATCCCCCAGATCTCTCTCTCTCTCAATATTTCATTCCCCCCTGCCTCAGCTAGGGAGGGGCTAAGGGGGCAAGAAACCAAAAACCATTTTCTGTCGTTCTCTCTCGGAAAGGGGATTTCATCGCAGTGAGTAAACGGGGCTGTTGCTGACTGGTTTCATTGTGGAGGTTCCCATTTTGTTCACCCTTTTTCCAAACTAAGCTAAAGAGTTGCGCTGATTTCTATTGTCTTCGACTGCTGTTTTCTTAACCAAGATTTAGGGTTAACGAGTCTTCTTTTTGTTTCGTGAGTATTTTCTGCTTTTTAATTTAACGCCTTTTTTATTCTTGGTAAAATAAAGCTGGCGGAGTTAGTCTTGTCGTGTTCGTTGTAGTTCGACATTTGAGATTAGGCGCTTAACTGCGGCGTGGTTTTTGAACTACATCCTGACAATTTAGATCGCTTAGCAAATTCAATTTTTATTTATTCCGAGATTTCGCGGCTGGAATATCTAATTTCTACTGACCCACCACCAATTTCGCTAAAACTTAACAAAATGTTTATTTTCGTTACTAATTAAATGAATTATTATTAAAAAAGTCATATCAACTCTGTATTGTTAATGCTTAGATATTTACTGGATAGTATTTTATGATAAACAACAATCTTTATCTGATACACTACTGTGGCTTTCAATGAAATGTTCAGCCTTAGTTCACGAGGCTATAAACTGTTAAACCAGGGATGTAGAAAGTACTTTCTAGTTTCTAGTAGAAACTAGAAAGTACTTGTGTTTTAGTCTGGGCATGCATGTAGAAACTTTCTACATGCATGCCCAGACTAAAACACTTTTTTAACCAAGGCTTAGTCATGGTCCACTGGCCGCGCTTACTTCGCTCGCACAAGGCGGCCTGCCCAAATAATTTCAAATCCATGTTTTCGCGCGAATCGAAAGTTTGGTTTTTATTGTCTAGTGGTTTGATGGGGTCACTGGAGCTCTTGAGGGGCTCCACACCCGGCGTTCGGTGTCGCGGGGCTCTTGGGGGCGGTCCACACCCGGTTTGCTGGGTCACTGGAGTCCTCGGGGAGGTGTCTCGTGATCGGGGCGCTGGGTCACTGGAACCTCGGGGGTGTTCCATACTTGGCATTCAATATCCTACTGGGGAGGATTTGTGTGGTGGAAGAGGAAGTCACTCTAGTCCTCAGCTGTGCGAGGGTGGGAATTAGGGCAGCCCATGGTGTCGCCTTTTGTTGGGCCATGATGAGGGCGTTTGTTTGCCATATGTGAGCCTGTCTTTATGGCTGTCTCACTGGCCGAACGTTTGTTTCGCAAAGTGCATTTTTGTCCGGCATGACTCTTTGTCTTGTGTGCCGCCGTAGTGCCCAGCGGAACGGCGGGGTACAAATACATAACCTTATGTCTTCGTCGGCCGACGGGGAGCGCCACCTCCGGACCTTAAAGTCGGCTACTTTTACGATATAAAAAACATGGTTTTCTATGACACGACACTTGACCATAATGAGTTCAATTTACTGAAAGTTATTTAAATATAAAAAAATTAGAGTTAATTTATGCTTGGGTTACAAATTAAAGATCAATTTCCATAAATAACCCCTCAAATAATTCAATTCATAGGTAATTGTAAAATAGTTTAGAAGAATAGTTAAGCTATGCAGGATTTAAGATTGGTTGGCGAGAAATTCGAACACTTGACGATTAGTTAACGCTGAATCGTATTTGATTAAAGTAAAAATATATTTATTTCATTTTTCTAATTAGGATTTAAGGTTTTAAGTCTAATTTCAAGTACTTGCATAGCAATATTTCTTGTTGAAAATACCCAAAATGCCTTCGTGTTGTGTTCCCAATCGCCCTTCGGTAAAAGGAAAAACACCTAAAGTTTCTTTCCAGGGCCGGCCCTACCATAGGGGGCGCCTCAAGGGCAAACAAGGGGGCACTCCATCCTAAAACCGGTCTCGGGCTGGCACTGTTTCTGTCCACGAGTGTCCTTCTGATGGGGCGTTGAGAGCCCTGTCACTGGAAAATATAGCTAGGGTTAATTTTCAAATAAGTGACAGATCAGAATCTTGCGCTGTAGGCATTTTACACTTTTGTGAAATGGATAACCTGTAAGGTCAGTTATGCCAGGCTAATACCAAGGCACCACACCACCTAAGGCCCAGGTAATCAAGCGAATTTTAAAGCCATCAATTCAGTTGGCCGGGTTACAATGCGTAAGAGGGAGATCGCAAGCCCTTCGTGCCACGCGAGCCAACAGCTCTATACACTAACTATTAACGTTAACCTCAACAAGTTTTTATGGAAGGGGAAACCGAAGAGCTCTAGGGAAAACCCCTTAAACCATTGGAAAGAGAACTTGCTAACTCGACGCAGCTAAGATGGACCTGTTCCGAGTTTTTACGCACCTGGATCCTCTTGCTGCGAGGCGAAAGTGCTAACCACTCTCTCCCCCCCCCCCATCTGAATTTTGAGGCTTGTGTTTCGAGTGCATTTCCGGATCCTGCTCAAATTCACCACTTTTATAGTATATTTATTTTAATTAATTTATAGTAGGCTGTATTTATTTTATTTTTTTATAGTATATTAATTTTAATTATTTTATAGTATATTAATTTTAATCATTTTATTGTATATTTATTTTAATTATTTTATAATAAATTTATTTTTATTATTTTATACCCTAAAATTATTAAAATAAATTAACTATATTTGTTTTATAGTTATTTATAATATAGTTATTTATAATATAGTTATTTATAATAAAGTTGTTTATAATATAGTTGTTTATAATATAGTTATTTATAATATAGTTTTTCATAATATAGTTATTTTAATTTATAGTTATTTTTAAGAATTTTAATTTATTTTCAGTATTTAATTTATAGTTGTTTTCTATAAATTACTAGAGGCGTGCAAATTCCATTTATTGGGGATCGAATCAAATATGCAGGACCGTTCTTAGAGGTCTCGCGGCCCTGGGCGAAATGCATGGGTGAATGACAAGAGTGTAGCGGACCTAATAGTATTTCGAATGCCTAATAGTATTTCGAATGCCTAATAGTATTTCGAATGCCTAATAGTATTTCGAATGCCTAATAGTATTTCGAATGCCTAATAGTATTTCGAATGCCTAATAGTATTTCGAATGCCTAATAGTATTTCGAATGCCTAATAGTATTTCGAATGCCTAATAGTATTTCGAATGCCTTATAGTATTTCGAATGCCTAATAGTATTCCGAATGAAAAAAGGGGGAAAGTTCCGTGACAGAATGTCTGCCAGCCTCCCGGCTTCGCGACTTTAATTGATACTGAAGTAATGTCAACCATTTTTACGTCTGTTACGATTCAACTCAATTTATAATGTGTATTTTAATTTAAAGAATTCAAGTTATAGTTAAATTTACAGTTAAACAACCATTTTGTCGTTTTCTATGCGCATCAAGAAGAGCCGAAGTTAAGATACCCGCCCTTACGGTCAACCAACCTTTGTTGATTTAAGCCATTCAAATACGCTTTGCGTTGAACACAACAGTTAAACCAAGCCTATACGGCTTTATTAGTGCTGTAAATCAACGCTGGTTTCATTGTATTTAAGTACAAAGGCTTGAAAGGTGTGGTTGTCAGTAAGAATATGATGGTAGCTTTGACAATGCAGAATCTTCGGCGTGAAAAGTTCTTCAACATTCGTATTTCCATCGCGCAAGTGGAATGTGGAAATTGGACATTTTTTGCTTTTCATCTTGATTAATAAATTTCAAGTTGTCAACAAAGATTCCAAATACCTGTACAGCGATGATACAGCAGTTTTATTTCGCTGCGTCATTTTATCATAAAACAAACATATCTAAAACTCGATCTAAAGCGTTTCCGAGAAAGCGGTTAAAGTGTATTATCGGAATAAGCGAGTTAGTTCCGAGGTCTCTGCAGGGAACCTTGGACGCGTTGGGAAATTCCACGTCCTCCTTCCGAGTTCAAACCGTCGGCTGAAAGCGAATCCACGCAACTTGAATTACGTGGTTTTTGCTTCAAAGAGTTATTTAAATACAAATGTGGTTTCTGTTATCAATGGCGACCAGCGCAGTCTTTTATCGTAAATGTTAGCCGACATATACACGTTCTAAAATGCGCGTAGCTTAAGAATTGAAATTTCAAATTTTTTAAACCACTATTTCTCATTAATGACCTTAAAAAAGTAACGTGGATTTTGCTTCCATCCGATGAAACATTCGGAGATTTTGCGAAAATAATGTACTAATCAATCGTAAAAAACTATTTTAATTTATAGAGAGGTAACGACTCCCCGAAGAAGTTGGGCATTTGCCCAGTTTACTTTTTTGGGTGGTTTCGCTTTATGTGGTAGATATTTTACTTAAAATGAAGTCCGATAACGTTAAAAAAATATTATTGGATAGGTAAGGATTCAGCGGACCTACAACTTCGGTTATAGCAGTAAATATCCAATTTAAGTACAGTTTTCAGGGTAATTTACGGGACCCCAATTTTCGTGTGTTTATATTTTCGCCTAAAAAACTACATAACATTCCTTAATTTAAGTCAAGATATATTTTTCGATAGGTGTGGTTTCCATATAACCTAGAATTGCAATTACGTTGCTTAATTTTAATACTAATTTAGGTTTTTTGGGCAACGTATACGTGCCCCCCTCGACTTCCAACATTGGAAATACGCGTGGTTATTGACACCATACGCTAATTTATCTCTGGGATTTTTAAAGGCCGTTCTAATTCGACCCAAAGTAACAAATAAGTGTGGCACTTATTGGAGTAATACGCGATGCTTACAACGTATGACCTGAAGTAATAAAGAATTGCGACACTTATCGGAGTAATACGCGATGCTTACAACGTATGACCTGAAGTAACAAATAAGTGTGACACTTATCGGAGCAGTACGTGATGCTTACAACGTATGACCTGAAGTAACAAATAAGTGTAGAGTATTTCGAATGTCCTAGAGTTTTTCGAATGCCCTAGAGTATTTCGAAAACCGAATTGTATGGAATTTCGGTATCACAATAAAATGTTTTTCACTTTGAGCCTAAGATTTGGGGGTTTGTCCAATTTACTGTAACGTAATAATAATTATACCTGTACGTATTTTCATTGGTGAGACAGGGGAAATTATATTTGTAGTTAGAACTGATTATTTGTGAATTAAATTTTCGGTTGCATTAACTTATTTTATTTTAAAGTGATATCTCTGGCCAATGTGCTAAAAAAGGGATGTATTGTTTTTGTACGTTATGTAGCAGAGTGGCTCAACAATAACAGTCGTTTTAATTATAGCATTTCCGTCGCGAAACGTATTTGGCACTTTGAAAATAGCTATTCTTACCTCTAATGAACATTTTCTAACTGTAGTTTTTCTATTTTTTTTTCTTTAGAAATCAACTCGTGATGAGCTTGATACAGAATATCAATCTGGGTCCAGAAAATGTGGCGAAAGTGCTGCAGTTAATTCGAAATGGAGCCAGCGTTTTTGAGACAAATCTATATGGAAGGAATCCCTTGCATATGGTGGCTGAAAAAGGTTATTACGACGTTTGCAAGGCCCTCCTGGAAAACGGAGCGAAAGTAAATTCGCTGGATTACAACCGTCGTTGGTCTCCTTTAATATGGGCTATCTTTAGGAATCGCATAAACGTGGTCCGTCTACTACTTCACAACGGAGCTAGTCTGGAAGTTAAGGATTGTAACAAAAGAAGCCCTGTGGACGTTGCTAAGGAAGATAACTACCTTGAAATAGTGGATGTGATCCAAAAGGAATTTCCGCTTTGGCTTCATCTCTACATCGCAGCGCGCCAAGGGAACTACGACGAATGCGTGGCGCTTCTGGAGCAAAAGGCGCTACACGAAACCAGTCACGATGGCTTTTACTGCCCGATGGCCGCAGCGACGAAAAAAGGTCATCGGGATATTGTTCGGTTATTAATAGAGAAAGGCGCGAAGGTCAACTACGAACACAACAATAGCGAGAGGAATCCGCTGTATCTCGCTACGAAGAAAGGTCACACGGACATCGTCACTCTGCTGTTGGACCACGGAGGCAACGGAAACATTAAGGTCAATGGTGATAACTTACTCCACGTGGCGGCGCGAATAAATGACGAAAACCTGGTACGACTCTTTCTTCTAAACGAAGTCAACCCAAACGTTAAGAATAACGACGGGTACACGCCTTTGCACTACGCCGTCATAAATGGTAATGGAGACATAGTTAATCAGTGCATTGAACACTGCGCAAATGTCAATATTGCTACAAAGAAACTAGAGACACCGTTGCATTTGGCCTGCGAAGGTGGTCATCAACAGATTGTAGAGATTCTACTGAAGAATGGAGCTAACACGGATGCCCTTAATGAAGAAAGCAACAAACCGATGGACATTCTGAACAAAAAATGCTTCGATGCTCAAAAGGAAATAAAGGTCATGAATAATATAAAAGCTCTGTTGATGCCACTACAAGTAGCCAATCCAACACCAGTTGCAAAGGGTGCAACCTATGAAGGACGTTTAGAAGTATATAAACACGTCAATTTCTATGACGATTCGAACAATGAGGTATATACACAGAAAAAACAATGTTTAGAGTCTAAACATAAAAATGCAACGGAGTCTTAAACACATTGAATACCTAAACATTTTTTGGCCATTAAACGTGTTTTACATGTTAAGAAGCTAATCTGTTTAGCGTGTAAACATGTTATTGGCTTAACGTTTAGAGTTTAAACTTGTTAAACGTTTAGCGTTTAGTTTTAGTAGTTTAGCATTTCAACACATGAAATTCTAAATGTTTAGCTTTTCAACATTCGAAATATTTACCGTTTATCTTACATCGTTTAGCTTTTCAACACTTAAGTTCTAGATATTTAGCTTAAAACATTTAGTTTTTCAACATTTGATTTTTTGTAATTTCAATTGTTAACTGAAAATATTAAAGGCTTCCATACTTTTCGGATTATAAAAATTAAGTTTATTTTTTGAAAATCAATACAAATTTCAAAACGATAATTGAAGAGTATTCCATATTGATTTTAATATAATAAATTTCAAAACATGAAGCTGCATTTAATTTATAATATCTTATCCTATGTAGTTAGATCAAAGAAATAAAATTGAAACACAAAATTTAAACATTAAGTAAATTGTTTTAGGAATTATTTTCTACAAATTTAGATTAAATAATTAAAACTGAAACACCAAATTTAAACATTAATTAAATTGTTTAAGAAATTATTTTCTTTAAATTCTAGATAAAAGATTTTACAAATGAGTCTTTAGGTGATTGTGGTAATGAATTGTATGTTCAATTAAATTTTCATTACTTTTTGTGTAGAAAGAACAAAACTAGCATACAATAATATTTGAATTATCCATTTTCTGAAAATATAGCAAGGAAATGCATTAAAAATAAAAGAATTTATTAAAAAACATGCTGATGAAAACACAGTTTAAGTAATTTTGCTCAATTTGGCTAAAATTTTATCTGCAAAAAATATAGTTTTTCAAGAACTTCCAATTAAATTCAGAGAAATAATGAAATGCAAGAAAATTTAATAATTTATTCTGTTAAAATTTTAGAACAGCTACCATCATTATTATCACTCTAGGAAATACTTTGATCTATGTCAGACCCATACATACATTGAAATGTAGTGCATAATGGTGGCTGAGTAACGACCAACCCTGAAATGCCAGAAAATTTTCTAATGTAGTCTGTTAATGATTGAGGGAAGCTGTTCTTAAATTTTAACAGACAACATTGGGAGATTTTCTGGCATTTTAGGGTTGGTCGTTACTCAGCCACCATTATGTTCTACATTTCAAAGGAAAAAAGTAATTCGTAGTGTTAAAATTTTAGAACCGCTACCCTCAATCATTATTAACACTCTAGGAATATAGGTCTGACCCATAGAAACATTAAAATGTATTATATTATGGTGGCTGAGTAACGACGAACCATGAAATGCAGGAAAATTTCCTAATGTAGTCTGATCGAGCGCTGGGGGCGCGCGTCGATTCCCCAACCCCATACTAAAAAACTATGGGCCATCTATAACGCAACCTAGAGGAAAGCACCAAGCCTGACGCATCAAGGAATATTATAAACCTAGTTGCGCCTGGTATTTTAAGCCCAGCGGCACCTGATATTATAAGCCCAGCGGTGCCTGATATTATAAGCCCAGTGGCGCCTAATATTATTAGCCAGAGGCGACTGGTATTATAAGACCAGCGGCACTTGATATTATAAGCCCAGCGGTGCCTGACATTATAAGCCTAGTGGCGCCTGGTATTATAAGACCAGCGGCCACTGATATTATAAGTCCAGCGGCCCCTGATATTATAAGCAAAGTGGCGCCTGATATGATTAGCCCAGCGGTGCCTGATATTATAAACTCAGTGGCGCTTGATATTATAAGCCCAGCGGCGCCTGATATTATAAGCCCAGCGGCGCCTGATATTATAATTCCAGCGGCGCCTGATATTATAAGCAAAGCGGTGCCTGATATTATAAACTCAGTGGCGCTTGATATTATAAGCAAAGCGGTGCCTGATATTATAAGCCCAGCGGCGCCTGATATTATAAGCAAAGCTGTGCCTGATATTATAAGCGCAGGATATTATAAGGTTAGCGGCGCCTGATAATATAAGCCCAGCGACGCCTGATATTACAAGCAAAGCGGCGCCTGATATTATAAGCCCAGCGGCGCCTGATATTATAAGCAAAGTTGTGCCTGATATTATAAGCAAAGTGGCGCCTGATATTATAAGCAAAGCGGTGCCTGATATTATAAGCTTAGCGGTGCTTGATATTATAAGCCCAGCGGCGCCTGATATTATAAGCAAAGCGGCGCCTGATATTATATGCCCAGCGGCGCCTGATATTATAAGCAAAGTTGTGCCTGATATTATAAGCAAAGTTGTGCCTGATATTATAAGCAAAGTGGCGCCTGATATTATAAGCAAAGCGGTGCCTGATATTATAAACTCAGTGGCGCCTGATATTATAAGCCCAGCGGCGCCTGATATTATAAGCAAAGTTGTGCCTGATATTATAAGCTCAGCGGCGCCTGATATTATAAGCAAAGTTGTGCCTGATATTATAAGCTCAGCGGCGCCTTGAAGGTAAAGAGGGCCCTGTATATCGAATAAATATCTTCAATTTTAATGGTGAGCTTGGCGATATACGTTTAACCATAGATTAATTAGTCATCTGCTCAGCAGCAGAAGTTGGAGAATTAAAGCTTACCGGAACGCTGAGAAGCTCGATTTCATCGCTTTCTGTAAGGCAGTTGTTGCCAATCCCCGCTAGAGGACGTGTTCAACCATTTTAAGAATATTTTATCTGAATTATTCTCAATTTAAAGTTTAATTCGAAATATTTTAGCACCGTTGTGAGTTATTCTAGAAAAGCATACCAAAGAAGACGTCGCGGTGGATTAGAGTTAAATGGATCCCACACAATTTCTTTGGAATTGTAAAGGTATTAACGCTCTTTTGACCTAGATTCGGAAGGTCATACCGGCGATATGAAAGGCAACATTTTTCAATAAAACTCTCAAACTTATTTATTACACTATTTTGCAAGAAAATGAAATTGTGGTGTAAAGGGTTAAGGTCGGTGTTTTGAAGATTGCCTCTTTACTCGGTTGCAGCCTTAGAAAGGAAAACATTCTAATACAGATGGCGCGAGTGTATTATCACGAAACTCCGCTGAAAGGTCGTCGTTTAGCTTTTTCCATTATTATTTTGCGCGTTATTTAAATCCCGGATTATGAAGTCCACAGGGTATTTTTTTTTATGGAAAATGCAAATTTACTAATCGTCTAGTTCGTTTTACACATCCATAGTCCTGTCTCTGGTGTGTAGCTAAGATTTTAATATTGTTACTATAACGATGCTTTGAAACTAGACAATAGTGTGTATTCTTGTCTAACACAATTTTGGAAGTTTAGCTGTGTTTCTAAGCCTTGGCAGATAACTGGTGAAAATGTCTAAATGCGCAATACAAGGTTGTGGTAATAGAAATCTTTTTCGCATATACCCAATTTTATCACTCTCAGAAATACCTTCGGCATATCCAGCGCAAAATTTATCCTTCTCGTTATTTAAATTCATTTTAACATTAATAGCACCACGATTAGCGACTAGGAGATATCACGGACAATATGACCGCCGACGTTTTTTAAACTGTTCCGATCCCAGATGGCGGTTTGGTCTTTACGCGGGAAATTCTAAATTGGGACTAAGCCCCGCCTCGTGAATACACACTATTAGCTGATGAATTACATTTCGGATGATCGAAAGAGCTCGATAACCGAAACAAAGCGTTTCATGATCGAGCCTGATCTAGCTTCTAAACCAAAATTTTCTTTTAAAGAAGGGTTAACTAAATAATAAACAGTTTTGTATCGTCGCGAATTTGTTTTAAAACGTACTAAATTGGCTTTTATTGGTACTATTAGGAATGACATCGAGTGGGACCTTTGGAAAGTGTTTGAGACATAGCATCAAACGTTAGTTTCTATTGCGGTTACCTTACACCTGGAAAAATCAGCTAGGCTAATACCGAAGGCACCCCCTTAGGCCTAATTCATCAAGCTACTTTTAAAGCCATTAATTCAGGTGGCCGGGTTACAACGCGTAGGAGGGTGGTGGCAAGCCCTTCATGCCACGCGAGCCAACAGCTCCCTACACTAACTATTACCTTTAACCAGGAAGATCTCAGTGTTAAAACCGGGAAATGTCAGGATAATCTGTTTGCCAATAGTCGTAAGAACCCAGGTTGAAGAGAACGGTTGATCCAATAAAAAGATGTTTTAAAATGGTTCTTACAAATGTTTACAACCAAACTATATTTATTTAATAAATACTACAATTTAAACTAAATTAAATAAATAAGCAGCACTTTTAGGGTCAAACTTTGGTCACAGACGTTTGAGGGTAAGCCCGTAAGCGGGAGGAAAATCGCATTGGAACTTCGATGCAGGGACTAGAAAAATGGCGGCCTCTTCCTTGATACTCGTGGGCTTTAAATCTGTGATTGCAGAGCACGTGTAAATGGCGTTGGCTATAAAATATAATTAATTAATTTGAGGCTCGATCAATTGGTTTGGCACTTGATAAGTTCGCTTATTAAAGAGAATTGAACACCAACACTTCCAATATTAGACACTCCATTACATGGCTTTAGGTATTTCTGGCGCCATTTAGTGGATTCTTGCTTAAATTGTGACGGGGTCTTCCATAAAAATTGCGTTGTCGTTATATACCCTTAAACACGCAGATGGGTGCCTAAGGGGCCGTTCACAACCTCCGTAAAGTGGTAAGGGGGAGGGGGTTTAACTAGCCTTACTAGTAAGTGTCCTGGGGTTAGATTGGATTCAATGAAATGTTACCTAACATATAATTTTAAACCGGAAACAAACTTCATAATTATTTAAAATATCAGTGGTAATTAAGTCCTGGTTTTTCTCATTTATAATTGCGCGATTAGTTCTCTAGAGGTTAAATAACAAATAAATCAAATTAATATAATAAATTTCATAATTTTAATATTTATGGTGCTATGATATTTGATTAGACTTGAGTATTTGTTAGGTAATTAAGGGAGTCTGAACAATTGTGACTCTTCATTGCGAAGTGGAGGGGTGTAATTTGAGAACAACACTAAGCCTTAGTTTCCATTAGCATCATATTGTTTTCTATGCGCATGAAGAAACGGCCAAAATTGAGACAACCACCCTTAAGTGGGCTAGTGAAAACCAAGCTTAACATAGCGCGAGGGGAATTTGGATATAGTCTTAGGCGACTAAGACTATTGGTAAAATTTTATCATGACGTCATTCTAGATTACACGCACCTCTTCAGCTAAGGTAAGATAAGTAACTTTCGCTGCGACAATTTTATAACAAAACAAGATCGCCAAGAAGGCGATAATATTATTTCGGTGCCCGTTGTTATATTGAAACAGGGAACATCAAATGACATTTAATAGTCGTCGCAGAAACCACTTAAATGTCGTCGTTTTCTTTCGAGCCGGCCGCGTTTCTGATAGAGAAACGAATCGGTAATTGACCCTAGTAATTTACGAGGAAAATTACCCTGGTAACAGTATTTTGTAATTTTTCCAAGTAAATTACGAAAATAGTAATTACCTTCACCGTAACCGACGCGATATTTAAAAACACCAAACTGATTCTTTCTAAATTACCTTCAGGTTTTAAAATATTAAAAAACGAACACCTTTTGATAAATATAATTCTTAATAATTTGTGAAATAAAAAAATATATTGACCAGTTGAAAAGGTACTTTAGGTTTCCACTAGCGTTGGTCTCAAAGTATTTTATTTTACGGCCGAAAAAAATGCGCTTGTCAAAGTTAGTGTAAGCCTAGCTTAACGGTAAATTACGTGGAAAATTACCGCGTAATTAACTGGTTTCCAAAATTACGGTAATTTAAGAACTCTTAAATTTCTGAGCTATTAATAGGCTGTAGGTGCACTCGTATCCCTTTCTATCTCTTATGAAAACGTTTTGTAGACCCGGAGAACATTTTCTTTCTTCAGCATATATGGAGATGGAAAGGTTTTTGATTGGGTATAGACCTCTTTCAAAATGAAACTTTCCAAGTATCGATAGATTCTCTCGGGAGAATAGAATTCCGGGGAGATAAATGTGATTTTAAATAATAATTAGGCTTCGTTCAACTTTTACAACGCAATTAAGCCGATATTTGGTCAAGCTTGGCGCTTCTCCTTAAATATCGAAGCAGTACGCGTCACAATTAACTTGTGACCAGAAGTAACAAATAAGTGTGACATTGATCGAAGCAGTACGCACCGCTTTCCGCGTATGCCTAGAATTAATAAATAAGCGTGAGATTTATCAAAACTGTATCACGTATCCCGATGAACTTTGCATAGGGAAAGAAACCAAAAATAAACCTTCAATCCGAAATTTGTATGTGCCACACTTACTTCTTACTTTTGGCCTCACGAAAGAAAGAAAATTCTATGTGTCAAATTTGTTTCTTACTTTTGATCCTACTAGCGGCAGTGACGGTTCCCAACCCCCCTTTTAATATTTCGCCTCCCCCCCCACGTTTTTCTAAAAAGCCTAAAGAAAATTATTTAAAATTTTATGTATGGAGGAAGTGCACTGATCACATGGTCCTATCTCCACCTCCGACTTCCGTTAGGTGTGGGCTGGATACTGGGCTTCGGCTCAGGCTAACGGAGAGGGTCCGTGCAAACTGGCTGCCTCGGCGGATTGGGTAGCCTGCTGTGGGGCGGCGGGCCTCCATATGCGGGCACGGCGGTCCTGTTTCCCGGCCTTTTGGAGTCACAGCTGTGCCGGGTTACTTGGGCTGCTGTGTGCTCGTCGTTCCCCTTTAGGAGCTCTCTCCTAAGGGCTTGACTCCCTGCCTCCATAGGTGGGGTGTCGTCTGGAGTTGCTACAGCATCCATTCTAAATCCCACTGCTGTGTGCGAAGTGGGGATTGGTCCACCCATTGCTGCACCTTCTGCTGGGTTGAGTGGCTCGCGTCAAAGGTGCGACCATCAGTAGTAGGGTTCTGCTACCTTGGATTAATAGCTGCTACCCATGCTGGATTTGTCACCTGTCCGGGCTAGGTGGACGCTGGCGTAGGGCACTATGAGGATAGGTCTCCGGTGGTATGGTATCTGTTATACTTGGTACACCGGGCTATAAATTCTGACACACTGTATGGAGGAAGTGAAATGTTAATATCTTATTCCCCCTTTTATATAAAACAAGCTATAATTTGTTCTGGCCATTCATCAAGCGACCCTACCAAGTCAACGATTTCAAGCCACGAATTATCCATGCTAAATATGGTTATACCCAGGTGCGGAAATTTAACGAATCAAAAAAAAAGCGACAAAAACCCCCAAAATGTACCAGAACAGATAAAATTTAACTACGCTCGTGCAACGCTGGTAAAGAAGGAGCTGCAAAAAGGGGGAGTCATGAGAAATTAAAATGGGAGTGGGGAGAGGGGTTTTATTGTAAAACCGAAATTTCAGTTACCACGCAACCCGACCCCCCTCCAAATATATTCCTCTACAGATAATAATATTGGCCCCACTATGACGGGCATAGACAAAGGGGAAAATGCCACGAACGTCGTAGGCGACACCAAACAACAGAACGAAAAGAAGTAGAGAGACGGCGAACCATAAGTAACATCATAACCATAAGTATGACAGCTGTAGCTTTGCAATTTTTTTATTAGTACAATCTACTTCCACAACAAAAAATACTAATAAATTAGGAGCGAACAGTCCTTTCTATAAATCCCTAGCTAAACTGGGAAAACACTTTCCCAAAGACAATATAGTGCACTTCCGTAGGGCTTTCAAACTTGTTTATTCCTGGTTTTAAAAATTCTGTTTACACTCAGTCTTATTATGGGTGACACTTTAGGAAAAAAGGGTGGAGCAGGGGGGAAGCCGCCACTGTCGCCACTCAGTAGGGGGCGGAAAAACTGTTTGATGAACTTTCTGACAATGAACTAAGTTGTATTTTAGATATTTTTAAACGCAACAAGGGCGCCAATCAAAAAATCTGTCCCGGGCGCCACAAACCTTCCCTACACCCAGTGGTGTACCTAGGCCCTTTGACGCCCGTGGCGTATCACGAATTTTCCGCCTCTTCAAATTGCCAAAAGAGACGAAACGCAATGTAAGGTATATAAATACATAAACTAATTTGGAGAAATTATAACCCATTCATTCTGTCTAAATGAACAAAAAGCTAGTAAGAAAGGTCTCACTACGAGAAAAGACAAAACGTCCACCATTACTAAAAACACGCAAATGTTTTCTTGAATGGAAAATGCCGTCCGGGGCGGACCACCCAAAATAAGCCACTGCCTACACCCCAGTACCCATAAGTTCAATTTCCCAAATAAAGCTCAGGTAGCCTACGAGAAGATAGTATATTTCAAAAATAAAGCCAGCCGATAACTGATCTATGTACATAATCAATAATCTACATGTATAGTTAAATTACTAATAAATGAACAAATTAATTAATGAAAAATAATATTAAAATCATAAACGTTAAATGAGTAGCATTTTGAACGAAAATTCAATATTTATCCAGACAACTAGGTAGGGAGGTCTGGCAGGTTTGCCAGATAATCCTTTTCTGAGGTGCCCTGGTAAAATTGGGCCAAAATTTTTGCATCTATACACAAAAGTAAATAACCACATAAGTAGTATTTTATAAAATGGTCTATTTTGCGCGCGCTTCCTAAAAAGCTACCTTTTTTCTTCAAAATCACAAGAGTTACGTGATTTTGGAAATAAGGGAGCGAAAAATTAAAACTACAACGAAACTAAGCAAAAATCATGAACTAAAGATTATAATAAACTCTCCTCCGTGGGAAATATCTAACTTCACGTTTTCCTCGCAACATCTTTTTAACAAATGTTTAAATATAGCGCGTGGATCAGTATTAAATTTCTACCGACTAGGAAGCTATAGAGCGATCAACCATGGACTGTAAATTTTAGGTCATTTGTACCACGCATAGCGATAGACCCCCCCCCCGCATGTTATCTGGAAATCTGGCCGACCGAAAGACACGCGCTTTAGTTTTTTTTATGACCTTGAGCGACTAACGTCAGCCTGATCGGTGAACGGGGCGTAAAATACCTCGGGAATACCGGTCCTCTAAAATTTACAGTCCGTGGATCAACGTTTCCAAGACTAGCGAAGACTAAGGCCTGCGCGTTAGTAAATGCAATAATTTCAATTTGTACCTTTGGGCATGGCTGCCATTACGGGCTCATTTCTTACCTAGACGGTAAATCTCGACCAACATCGCTGTGGTTTTACTCTATCCGTTCTCGTGAAGAATTTCTGAAAGGGAAGTTTAACGTTTATTAATATAGGTGGAATCGGGAGTTGCATACTTTGTCCCGAAGGAGGTGTACTATTAGTTTCTGGTCCCATTGAAATCGGATAGTGGAATATTTAGTTTATCTCTACGTATTTTAAAACTTTCGTTAGGCGTATGATAAATGTACGAGTTTAGGTTCCTGGTAAATGTATGAGTTTAGGCGCGTGATAAGTGTAGAAGTAAAATGTATTATTTAAAACGTTTCTTACGACGATCAGAGATAATACTTACTAATAAAAGTACTATCTTAAAATAAAACACCCTAAAAGTGGAAAATCATTCAGACTTCACCAAAGCCTGACGTCATCGAAAGTGGGATGATCCTCCATGCAGGCATCGTCATTGAGTGACTTCATCAATCGAAGAAATTTAGGAAAGGGATAATGCATTCGAAAAAAAACCCCACTTTCTTTCGATTTATAAATGGGAAATAAGTCCCAAAATTATACTCTCGCGTTTGACTAGATTAAACTCAATTTTTAATAAATTAAACCTTTTTTCTAAAAGTAGGCTTAAGCCATGGAATAACGAGAGAGGGAACGGCGGTAAGAATAGGAAAGCCTGTACTAAAAACGTTCGAGGTAAAAATGTCTTCCCCCATTCTCCCCCTTTCGGGTAGGAACCTCTGTAGCTTCCTGCGCATATTTGGTGCGCATTACATCATATCGCTATGCTGAGTGGTTATTGGACGTACCATTAGCGGTGGAGATTGAAAATACTTCTCTACTCTCGGCAAAGGCTTAGTTTGTTTACATCAATTTTGTTTTGGGTTTTGGAAAAGGTAAAAAAATATCCCATCCATATAATCGTTATTGCTAAACCTCGAATCATTTTTACAGTTTTTATAGCAACAGTTTTTAATAACCATTTTAATTTAAAAAAATTGAAGTTAACTTGTTCTGCCTTAAGTCACGTTAAAAATCGTCTGCAGCAACTGCCAACAAAATATCAAACAAACAAGCTGTACCTTACTGGATAGCTTTCAAATACGGACATCTAAACCGATCGCACTAGAGTGAATGCGCGATAAGTGTGTGCAAATGAACATGCAAGTACCTACTATATTATGGGGGAATGAACCGAAAAGGGGATCCTAAAGTTTTTAACGACCAGTTTTACAACACAAGGCCGCCGTTCCCTCTCTCGTTATTCCATGCTTAAGCGTCCGTATTAAATTCGAGTAACCTAGAATCCTTCATGTAAAAGAAAACGTTCGGCTTCCAATGAGCTGCGAGGGCCGACATTTTTACCCACCTTTTAATAAAGGCCTATAGCGATGGCTATAAAGTAGAGATAATCCATTTCTGACTTGTGACAATTGTTCAACTGTTTTATTACTCTTACTTTACTGGATGTAAAATGTACCTAACGTATCACAATTTAATACCGGAACCTAAACAATAACATTTTAATCCTCGTTTTTATCATTTCTGAGTGATTCCTAACTGGGTAATTTCTAACTGAGTGGTTTCTAACTGGGTAATTTCTAACTGAGTGATTTCTAACTGGGTAATCTCTAACTGGGTGATTCCTAACGGGGTTATTTTTAACTCGGTAAATTTTCACTGTGGGTCATTCCACGGAGGTTCGAACACAGAGGGAACCATGGGTCGTCCGATTTTATTGAAATTTTACACACGGTAAATTGTGGCTAATGGAGGGCCAATTGTGAAATTTTAGCCTTATATAATGAGTGGTTCCGAAATTATAGACTTTTGAAAATACCCCACGTTTTTAGGGTTTCGTTTGCGCAAAAGTCGTACCCCTAAGCGTTATGGTGAATAACATTTTTGCGACCAAGGCTAATATCATGCGAATCTCGTCTCTAGGAAAATTAAAAGCGTTGATTTCTAAAATGCTAACAAAAATATTGTATCTGTAACGGTAGTTTAAAAAATTGAACGTTTTTCAAAATATTTAGTGCCAAGTACTGAAAAAGGGCATACTCCGATTTTAATGTTTGCTCTATATATTGATAGCCATATGCCTAAGCTATCATATGATATGCAATATGTTTGTGATATCGGGGATTTACAACCAAAGTTGCCAAGGCGTTTCATGTTCCAACAGAGGTATTATGTCAGGATAGTAGTAGCTCAAGCTATGAAAAAGAGTTGATTCCTGATTTGAAAAAAAAGTGGCAAATTCATCAAAGCAGGAAAAGTGTAAACTCCTAAACATACTTCCAAAATCATGGACAATTAAGAGGATTTGCGACGAATTCAATGTGTCTAAATATTTGGCTAGGCTATCAAAAAAGTTAAGAAATGAAGAAGGAATTCTCCCAGATATCGAAAAATCCAGAGGAAAAACTTTACCCCAAGAAACAGTTGATTTGGTGATTTCTTTTTTCCAAAACGACGAAGTAACCAGGATGTGCCCGGGGAAAAAAGAATATGTATCTGTCTGTTTAAACGGAGAAAGAATTCACAAACAAAAACGTCTTATATTGTCAAATATCAAAGAAGTATACCTGCAGTTTAAAGAAAGAAATCAAAATTCAACAATTGGCTTTTCAAAGTTTTGCTCGTTACGACCAAAGTGGTGCATCCCTGTAACATCTAAAGGGGTGCACAATGTTTGTGTGTGCGAGATTCACCAAAACCTGAAACTAATGTCTTGAGCTATACCATCAAAAACGGATTATAAATCTCTTATGCTTGAATTTGTATGTTCTACAGAAAATTGTTCATGCATGATTCACCGATGCCAGAATTGTCCTTCAGTAAATAACTTAAAAAATTATTTGAACTCTCTTTTTGTCCGATATAAGCAATGGACACATAAAGAGGGACGGACAATACTTCTTGACGTCCGTGAAACTGTCACTGAGTTTGTATCAAACCTCACAAATATTATGGACAAAGCTGTCCAACACCATTTTATAGCGAAAGCCCAAGCATCGTACCTAAGAGACTTAAAAGAAACGCTTGCGTCAGACCACGCCGTAGTTCTGCTAGACTTTGCCGAGAATTACTCCTTCGTTGTCCAGGACGCTGTTCAAGGATTCCATTGGGAGAACACTCAATGCACGCTTCATCCCTTTGTAATATATTCGAAAAGTAATGGAAACAATCATATTCAAGTTCATAGCGGCTGCATCGTCAGCGACGAAATGAAACATAGTGCTGGAACTGTTAATTGTTTCTTGAAGTCAATGGTGACTTATATTAAGGTTATTTTACCCCATGTTACACATCTCCATTACTTTAGTGACGGAGCAGCTTCCCAATATAAAAACTGTAAAAATCTTCAAAATTTATGCTTCCATAATTCGGATTTTAATTTAACTGCCGAGTGGAATTTTTTTGGCACATCACATGGAAAAAGCCCTTGTGACGGCATAGGCGGTACCGCTAAGCGTTTAGTTAACGGAAGATAACCAAATTCTAACACCTTCACAATTCTACGAATGGTCGAACAAAAACATTAAAGGCATAAAATTTATTTACATTTCGAAAGAGGTTGTCAAAACACATCTGCTCTCTCTTGAAGAACGTCTTTCTAAAGCTGGTACAGTTGCTGGCACTCGAAGCCATCATAAATTTATTCCGGTATCTAATTGTGAATTAAACATGTATAGAATTTCCTCGGATTCTTACAGCACTAAAGTAAAGGTCGCAATAATGGAACAAGCTACCGAAATACAGGACCAACTTGAATTCGGCGCAATTTCAGTTGGTGATTATGTAGCTGCGGAGTATGACAAGGACTGGTATGTTGCCATGGTACTCGAAGCGGTAAAAGAAGAAAACGATTTCCTTCTGAGATTCATGAAGTGTGATAAAATAAATGGTGAAGTGTATTGGGCGTCGCGAAAAGACGAATGTTTCGTACCTCTGAATTGCATTTTGTGCATTTTACCCACACCAACAACGGAAAATGAACCATCTTCATCTCGACGCAAGTCAACCAAGTTGGAAATTCCTAAATTTTGCATAGCGAATTCACAGATTATATTTCAATCTAAATAAAATTTATCAGAGCTGAATAAGAATACATGGTGTATTTTTCTTAAAAATGCGTTTTTCATGAAAATAATGTTTGTTTTGTTTTCGGATCTTAACGCCCCGGTATCACAAACATATTGAACATCATATCACAGCTTAGGCTTATGGCTATCAATATATAGAGCAAACATTAAAATCGGAGTATGCCCTTTTTCAGTACTTGGCTTCAAAGTTGACCCCCCATGCACTAAATATTTTAAAAAAACGTTCAATTTTTTAAACTACCGTTACAGATACAATATTTTTGTTAGCATTTTAGAAATCAACGCTATGAATTTTCCTAGAGACGAAATTCGCATGATATTAGCCTTGGACGCAAAAATGTTATTCACCATAACGCTTAGAGGTACGACTTTTGGGCAAACGAAACCCTAAAAACGCGGGGTATTTTCAAAAGTCTATAATTTCGGAACCACTCATTATATTAAGCTAAAATTTCACAATTTGCCCTCCATTAGCCACAATTTACCGTGTGTAAAATTTCAATAAAATCGGATGACCCATGGTTCCCTCTGTGTTCGAACCTCCGTGGAATGACCCCTTTGTAATTTCTAAATGAGTGATTTATAACTGGGTAATTTCTAACTGGGTGATTCCTAACGGGGTTATTTTTAACTGGGTAAATTTTCACTTTGTAATTTCTAAATGAGTGATTTATAACTGGGTAATTTCTAACTGGGTGATTCCTAACTGGGTTATTTTTAACAAGGTAAAGTTTCACTGGGTAATTTCTAACTGAGTGATTTCTATTAGAAGTTAGAATTTTAAGACAGCGAATACGAGCCCCCGCATATAAATTGAGGTTTACCATAACGTTGTTTCATAAGTATGATTATTGGCGAAATAGTGTCTTCCTCTGCCGCAATTCGTCCAAGCCGCCAAAAGCCGAAACATTGCTTCGCGTGTCCTTATCATAAGTATCATAACAGGGTTTCATTTAAAATGACAATTTGAGTGTCATAACACTTCATAACACCCGGTTTGCGGCCGGTGGGTTTTGTCAGCCCAAGAGCTTGGGCACCTTCAGCACTGCTGCCAGGAACGGCTCTAGTCTCAATTAACTGGTAGTTTTTAATGCTTTCTATGGTAATGTTTGCCCAATTCCTTGTTTCATCTTTCCTTTCCTTTTCTGGTTATATCGCAGGAATTCTACAAGTAAATGTATACCTAGTAATAAAAAACCGAAGTATTAAAACATAATTTATAATGTGTGTTTGATTGTAAGGCCTTCTAGAAGTAAATGTAAATTATCATGACTAGGTCCCGGTCATAGATAAAATACCTTTGTATATAGATAGGAAACTTCATGTTGTAGAAGTGACGCCAGAATTTTGGCCGACATCTGGTGGCGACCGTGGCGGCACCCGAATAATATTATTTGGTGAAGTTCGCACTACTCGAAGTCCGTACTAGAACCTTGGTGTAACGCAATCCCAATTGCAAAGGCTTAAGGGAGCTATATGTATTAAAAGTACTTTTTCTTGAACTGAGAGCAAATTTAAAAAATAGCACTAAAGAAAAAGCATTCAGTAAAGATTTCAAGTTGGTTTTAAACGCTATTTCTGGTTAGAGGTCGGCGTTTCGATAAAAATTAACCGTTTATTTGGATAATATCCAAAAACAAAAATTATCCAAAGATAATCAGTTATTTTTGGCTTTTTCCCATTTTAAATCGTTTCTATCCATGGATAATATCCATGGATAAACGGTTAACCGCAATTTTTATGATTCATTGAAATTTTAGCCAGTTAATTTATCTGATACGCCGATCTCTATTTCTGGTATATTTGTAGACATTTACCTTGCAAAATAGTTTTATTCCCAAAACTCCGACCTCAAATTCCTCAATACGTTCTACGCTCTTGAGAACAGAGCCAACGGGCGCAGTCACTAGCTGTCAGGGCAATCTCGTGAGTGACTGTTTGCCCATAGAAGTTTCCTATCTATATACGAAGTTATTTTATCTGTGGGGGGGGGGGGGGGGTGCCAATGCCTTGATACTAATAATAGTAATTTTAGCTAGGGCTGGAAAAAGAGCGAAAAGAGAGGAGCGCTTAATTTACCGCTGGAAAAAGAGCGAAAGGAGAGGAGTGCTTAATTAACTGCTGGAAAAAGAGCGAAAAAGAGAGGAGCGCTTAATTTACCGCTGGAAAAAGAGCGAAAAGAGAGGAGCGCTTATTTTACCGCTGGAAAAAGAACGAAAAGAGAGGAGCGCTTAATTTACCGCTGGAAAAAGAGCTAAAAGAGAGGAGCGCTTAATTTACCGCTGGAAAAAGAGCGAAAAGAGAGGAGCGCTTAATTTACCGCTGGAAAAAGAGCGAAAAGAGAGGAGCGCTTAATTTACCGCTGGAAAAAGAACGAAAAGAGAGGAGCGCTTAATTTACCGCTGGAAAAAGAGCGAAAAGAGAGGAGCGCTTAATTTACCGCTGGAAAAAGAGCGAAAAGAGAGGAGCGCTTAATTTACCGCTGGAAAAAGAACGAAAAGAGAGGAGCGCTTAATTTACCGCTGGAAAAAGAGCGAAAAGAGAGGAGCGCTTAATTTACCGCTGGAAAAAGAGCGAAAAGAGAGGAGCGCTTAATTTACCGCTGGAAAAAGAACGAAAAGAGAGGAGCGCTTAATTTACCGCTGGAAAAAGAGCGAAAAGAGAGGAGCGCTTAATTTACCGCTGGAAAAAGAGCGAAAAGAGAGGAGCGCTTAATTTACCGCTGGAAAAAGAGCGAAAAGATAGGAGCGCTTAATTTACCGCTGGAAAAAGAACGAAAAGAGAGGAGCGCTTAATTGACCGCTGGAAAAAGAGCGAAAAGATAGGAGCGCTTAATTTACCGCTGGAAAAAGAACGAAAAGAGAGGAGCGCTTAATTTACCGCTGGAAAAAGAGCGAAAAGAGAGGAGCGCTTAATTTACCGCTGGAAAAAGAGCGAAAAGAGAGGAGCGCTTAATTTACCGCTGGAAAAAGAACGAAAAGAGAGGAGCGCTTAATTTACCGCTGGAAAAAGAGCGAAAAGAGAGGAGCGCTTAATTTACCGCTGGAAAAAGAGCGAAAAGAGAGGAGCGCTTAATTTACCGCTGGAAAAAGAGCGAAAAGATAGGAGCGCTTAATTTACCGCTGGAAAAAGAACGAAAAGAGAGGAGCGCTTAATTGACCGCTGGAAAAAGAGCGAAAAGATAGGAGCGCTTAATTTACCGCTAGAAAAAGAACGAAAAGAGAGGAGCGCTTAATTTACCCCTGGAAAAAGAGCGAAAGGAGTGGAGCGCTTAATTTACCGCTGGAAAAAGAACGAAAAGAGAGGAGCGCTTAATTTACCGCTGGAAAAAGAGCGAAAAGAGAGGAGCGCTTAATTGACCGCTGGAAAAAGAGCGAAAAGAGAGGAGCGCTTAATTTACCGCTGGAAAAAGAGCGAAAAGAGAGGAGCGCTTAATTTACCGCTGGAAAAAGAACGAAAAGAGAGGAGCGCTTAATTTACCGCTGGAAAAAGAGCGAAAAGAGAGGAGCGCTTAATTTACCGCTGGAAAAAGAGCGAAAAGAGAGGAGCGCTTAATTTACCGCTGGAAAAAAAGCGAAAAGATAGGAGCGCTTAATTTACCGCTGGAAAAAGAACGAAAAGAGAGGAGCGCTTAATTGACCGCTGGAAAAAGAGCGAAAAGATAGGAGCGCTTAATTTACCGCTAGAAAAAGAACGAAAAGAGAGGAGCGCTTAATTTACCCCTGGAAAAAGAGCGAAAGGAGTGGAGCGCTTAATTTACCGCTGGAAAAAGAACGAAAAGAGAGGAGCGCTTAATTTACCGCTGGAAAAAGAGCGAAAAGAGAGGAGCGCTTAATTGACCGCTGGAAAAAGAGCGAAAAGAGAGGAGCGCTTAATTTACCGCTGGAAAAAGAGCGAAAAAGAGAGGAGCGCTTAATTTACCGCTGGAAAAAGAGCGAAAAGAGAGGAGCACTTAATTTACCGCTGGAAAAAGAGCTAAAAGAGAGGAGCGCTTAATTTACCGCTGGAAAAAGAGCGAAAAGAGAGGAGCGCTTAATTTACCGCTGGAAAAAGAGCGAAAAGATAGGAGCGCTTAATTTACCGCTAGAAAAAGAACGAAAAGAGAGGAGCGCTTATTTTACCCCTGGAAAAAGAGCGAAAGGAGTGGAGCGCTTAATTTACCGCTGGAAAAAGAACGAAAAGAGAGGAGCGCTTAATTTACCGCTGGAAAAAGAGCGAAAAGAGAGGAGCGCTTAATTTACCGCTGGAAAAAGAGCGAAAAAAGAGGAGCGCTTAATTTACCGCTGGAAAAAGAGCGAAAAGAGAGGAGCGCTTAATTTACCGCTGGAAAAAGAGCGAAAAGAGAGGAGCGCTTAATTTACCGCTGGAAAAAGAGCGAAAAAGAGAGGAGCGCTTAATTTACCGCTGGAAAAAGAGCGAAAAGAGAGGAGCACTTAATTTACCGCTGGAAAAAGAGCTAAAAGAGAGGAGCGCTTAATTTACCGCTGGAAAAAAAGCGAAAAGAGAGGAGCGCTTAATTTACCGCTGGAAAAAGAGCGAAAAAGAGAGGAGCGCTTAATTTACTGCTCAATAAAAGCGAAAAGAGAGGAGAGCCGATTTTACCGCTCAAAAATGCGTGAGCGTGAGCAGTAATGAATCTAGCGAGTGTGTGGCTCTTTGACGAAAATGCCCAAAAACTGCGATATAACCAGAAAAAGAGTAGAAAGATGATACAAGAAATTGTCTAAACATTACCAAAGAAAGTATTAAGAACTACCAGTTTATTGGGACGAGGGCTATTCCTGGCAGGAATGCTGAAGGTTTCCAAGCTATTGGGCTGACAAAACCCAGGGGCCGCAAACCGGGTGTTATAAAGAAAATGTTGTTATTATTAATATTATGTTTGAAATAAGGATGGTGAATATATTTTTGGAACCTGGTCGGCCACCAACCCAGGGACTGGCCATGGAAGGGCCTTCTTCCACGAACTTAACCACACTCCCTGTGGCGTTTGAAAAAATAAGTAGTCAAACCGTTCAAGCTATTGAAGACCCTTAATTTCCGACGATGAACGCCCCAAAATGAACTCATTAATCGCATTAATAAAACATTATATAAGCCTTTTTATTTCGTGCCCCCCTAGGAAAATATATTGCATAGAATTGGGACGCCGCCGGAATTGGTGTCACATGGGTGGTTTCCCGACCAAATTGGGCTACTTTCGGAACGCTGTTGCGGAAAAAAAGCAAAAATGTACGCCATTATGTAGAACGATAAATATTTTTTACTGTACTATTACTTTATTCGAATTTTCGTTTAAAAGGCTATATACCAGAAAATTCCAACGGTTATTGGTAGAAATAGTGGTGCTGATTATGGGGGGAAATTTATCACAGTTGTAACGCTTACAGGAAATTTGGTTTCTTTTGGTTTTTCTATCAAACGGTAGGCTGCACATAAAACGTTTTAGCATGATATATGGGTCTAATTTCTATGTTCAATAGTATCACGCATTTCCATGACTCACAAATTTATATTTATATTAATATTAGCTTTTTCATGTTATATAAATAACAAGTGTTTTACGGATATTCCAGAAATTATATAAAGTGTTAAGGATTTGTAAAAACCCAAAGAATTTTTTATATGTTGTGCACCGAAACCTAACCTTGCATACTATAATTCTTTTTTTAGCAATTAAGTTTCTCACAAACCCGAAAGTGCAACTAAAATAACTTAGCTGTTTAGATGTATCTGCTAAAAGTAACGTCGTATGGAAATTTCGATTGCATTTTCGTGTTAATCACGTCACTTTTACCTTATACAAATTATCTTTTAGAATATAATATCAACATTAATATTAACTCTTTGGAGCAAAAACTGTGTTTTTAACCCAATTGTTGCAGTTGATTTTCACACTCTACCAACGGTTATAAAAAATGAAAAGTTTCATAATGGACAACCAAACTGTTCCTAAAATTTTATATAAGTTCGAAATTGTGGCCGCGTTCAAGGGTTATTTTCTAAGCGCTTATCTCAAAATTGTCATATTTTTACTTGAAATGAAGGAGGCAACAATATAATTTTTGGTACCATAAGTTTTCTAAAATTTATTAAATTAAATTTCGAATAACACAAAAACCTCGTGAGTGGGATAAACTCTCCATAAAAGGATCCTCTTTCTAGTTCCAATGAATTTTTGTTCAGCTTGTAGTGAACAGTTTTCCCTCGATCTATGGATTTGAAATAAAGAAAACGGAATTGGCGTTGAGCCTGTTTGAGTTCGATTCTCGTAATATATAAATAAAATTTCTGTAAATTGTTATTAACTAAATGCATAAGTTTGAGTTAAATGGAATTGATATAAAATAGAAATGTTTGAAAAACGTGACATCCGTGAAATTGCAATTCTTTTAATATGCACTAACAATTGTAAGAGGTTTGGTCTAAATACCAGTCTATCGGTTTAGATTGTTATTGGCCACATTAGGATTACACGATTCCGTTATTTCTTATTCCGGACGATATAGGCGTTAGTTTTGGGAATTTCGGGATTTCAGTGTGTCGTCTGCTTTGTGACTAGGTCTCATTAGGTATTATCAGTCAATGTAGCATAAAGCTAAGGAAAAATTAATTGATCGATTGAAACGCTCTTGCCATCTAGTGATTATATTCGATACAAATAATTCGCAAAGTTCGCCTTTTTATTTTAAAATTGGTCAGGTTTCAACAACAAATTGGTCAATTAGAAGTAACAACAGATGAAAGAAGTTAATTTGGCTCTTAATCTCCTGACAGCTTTGCTAGTTTACTTGTGCATTTGACCAGGGATCAAAGGATTATATTCGAGTATTCGACAAAGTGACCGCTCAATTTTCAAGCTCAAATTCTTCTTGAGAACCTTAGAATATTTTAAGCAGTGGATATGAAGGAACTGGGAATAGTTTCGTTATTAAAATTTTTCGAATGTTTTTACGCTCTTACTTTGATTATAAATTTGGCTTAGGTTTGGCAGCTCTTATAGGATAAGCTGCTCATAAGAAACGAAAAGTGACTGTACACAAGAAACCATTGACAGCGCCTCGCTAGGGGCGATTTTCTTCTTGGGATGACGTCCCTCCGTTACTAGCTCTCGGTAAAATATTCCCCAAAGTCACAAACTTATGGAAAAATATTATAGACTTATTGTATTACGAATAGATTTTGAGATAGGCGTTGAGAAAATAACCCTTAATCGCGGTCACAATTTCGAACAATAAAACATTTTAGAAGCCGTTTGGTTGTACAGAATGAAACTTTTCAAAATTGGTTTTCAAGGGCCTACCACCCCCACCGACACAAAAATATGGGATTGCGTTAGGTTGGGGGCTAGAGGTGATCGAGTTGATCCGTGGCTCTCGGCACACATTTTCCTCTTGATTCACTCCGTTCCACCACATTCTTATTTAGCGTGCCCTTCAATGTACATTTGCAAAAATTATCTTGCCATTGATTCAGATATTGCCTCGTAAGCCATTGTTGAAAATTTTGGGAAAATACTCTCAATTTTCTTTAAAAGTGTGTCTTTCGCAACTGCCGACGTATCTGTGTTGATTTTCTAAATCAAAATGAAATCATTTTGGTTTTATTTAGTTATCAGTGAACTAAACGTGAAGTAGAGCAATATAACATTAACTCTATTCTCCGACGATTTGGGACATAACTTTTTTTGTAGTGGCAGTTAGATTTGAGCTTTTTTTCGAAATTTACTTTCATTGTATAGTTATATCAGAGTTGCGTTTTACCCGGTGTCGAAACCCATTTCCCCCTGTTGATTATTGTGCGTAATATATATATATTGTAATTATTTTGATTGTTCACCTTTTCTATTTGTGCTTGTAAACTTAATACGTTCTTTGTGGTTTAAATTCGTTTTGTCTCTCACCTTGCTTCCTATTGAGACATCGAATAAAATGAAGGGAGTGGGGATTTTCCGAGAACGTTAATCCCTTTAGTTACGGTCCTAGCTTGGCCGCTTGTTTAGAAATGCGGTTTCTGTCCCCCTTTTGGGGTTTTTCCACGATGACGAGGCGCCACGGCAAGCCCTCGACCCGTATGAAAAGATGTGTTTTTTTTGGGAGTAAGGCAGAGTTTTTGTTGGACTGGACCCGAGTGGTCACTATTATTAGCAATTTGATGTAAATAAAAGTTAGTTTGTTTCATTCTTAAGCCAGTCGTTTTCATTTTTCCCGAACATTAAACGCGATTAAGATCCTCGAGTTTTTCAGTCGGCTCGAGTGTATCGAAGATTAGCTCTCCCAAACAAATTTATATCCCACCCCATCCGTCCAAAGTGGAGTATTCAGAATTCCACACCCCCAACTAGTCCGGGTAAAACTAGTTAAAACCGGGTAGAATTATCATATTAATGCACTAAGTTAATCTTAATATCGATTTATGTATGGAGAACATTAATTTTAGATAAAATACTATAAACGTTATGCGCAGAATGGTAAAACGATTTCTCAACTTCATATTTTATTAGTGTTAGTCTGCCGTAAAGCGATTGAGTAATCAAAGATTTCGAAACGAGAAACTCGTCCCTCTAACTCTCCCGCGGTCAGAGGACTGCCAGATAGGTTTGACTATGAACGAACTACTGATGGTGTGCCGCTTCTCAATCCTCTTTCCTTTTCACGGTAACGAATAACGACTTCCAGCCCAGCTACCTGAGATGTTTTCAGTTCGTGATTTTCTAACGATGGCTTTTATTTGTTTTAATAAATGGCACTAGGCGTGGAATAAAAACACGAGCCAGGGTTCGTAAGCGTAAAGATCATATCTTAGACCAAGAAACACAGGGACGTCGCACGGTAGATATTTCGCGCCCGAAGCTTCGTTGCGGATGCCTATTTCCTATTTATCTCGCGCTGTGTCGCTAGTAGCGAAGGTGAGTCAATTTTTATTGGCTATTATAGTCACGTGCACAGCCCTACAATCTGTCAGCACGTGGCCTGCAACAGCGTGGCTCCAAAAAAATAAATTTCTTGTATGTTTTTTAATATTTGTTTCCCTAAAACATTAAAAAAATATAAAATAATTTAAAAATATGTAACTCTTAGCTGACTTATTTTTTTCAAGTTCTTTAAAAAACGATATTTTTATCTCTTATGGATGGCGCCTATTGATTATCTGTATCATCTAACCCCCTCTTCCTACCACAGCCGCTGAAAAATAAAGCGTTGGGTATGCTATGAGCGAGACGTCCCTGTGTTTCTTGGTCTAAGATCACATGTCTTAGCCCTGCCTCCTCAAACGCGCGCGAAAAAAAACTACAGTTTGATTGTTAAGTAGCAGAAATTGTGACAGATGCCCATGTACAAGCTACTGCCTTGCTGAGTAAGATTTTTTTAATGAGAAATATTAGTGTTTAGCATCATTTATATTATATACAGTGTGTCCACTAAAAATGATTAAGGGCTAAATATCAGAGGAGCTGATCACTCCATGAAATGAGGGCGTTTTACCTGTAATATCTACGTAATTTCTACACTTCGTGTAATCTTGACGAAATCTGCAGTACTCCGCGTAATAGGTTTGTTATAGGTCATATAGCGCTCGACCTGGTGGTCATTTAATGATGAAATTTGAATGACTGTCTTTTCAAAGTAATTCAAGCATCTCGAAAACGGTTACGTTCATCTACTCGATTGGGGGATGTAAGCTTAAACCTTTAGGTTCCTGACCAAGTGAGCGGTCTTCTTAACGGACGACGGATTATTTATGAATAAATATGAAAATGTTAAATGTATATGTAGTTATGTTTGTGTGTTTGTTTGTTTTAATGAAACTAAATTTGTGGGAAACAAGTTCGCCAAGAAGGCGATGATATTATTTCATTGCCAGGTGTCACACTTATTGGTTACTTCAGGTCATACGTTGTAAGCATCGCGTATTTTTCCGATAAGTGTCACACTTATTGGTTACTTCAGGTCATACGTTGTAAGCATCGCGTATTTTTCCGATAAGTGTCACACTTATTTGTTACTTCAGGTCATACGTTGTAAGCATCGCGTATTTTTCAGAGAAGTGTCACACTTATTTGTTACTTCAGGTCATACGTTGTAAGCATCGCGTATTTTTCGGAGAAGTGTCACACTTATTTGTTACTGCAGGTCATACGTTGTAAGCATCGCGTATTACTCCGATAAGTGTCACACTTATTTGTTACTGCAGGTCATACGTTGTAAGCATCGCGTAAAACTCCGATAAGTATCACACTTATTTGTTACTTTTGGTCATACGTAGTAAGCATCGCGTATTATTCCGATAAGTGTCACACTTATTTGTTACTTCAGGTCATACGTTGTAAGCATCGCGTATTACTCCTATAAGTTTCACATTTATTTGTTACTTCAGGTCATACGTTGTAAGCATCGCGTATTACTCCGATAAGTGTCACACTTATTTGTTACTGCAGGTCATACGTTGTAAACATCGCGTATTATTCCGATAAGTGTCACACTTATTTGTTACTTCAGGTCATACGTTGTAAGAATCGCGTATTACTCCGATAAGTGTCACATTTATTTGTTACTTCAGGTCATACGTTGTAAGCATCGCGTATTACTCCGTTAACAGTCACACTTATTTGTTACTTCAGGTCATACGTAGTAAGAATCGCGTATTACTCCGATAAGTGTCACATTTATTTGTTACTTCAGGTGATACGTTGTAAGCATCGCGTATTACTCCGATAAGTGTCACATTTATTTGTTACTTCAGGTCATACGTTGTAAGCATCGCGTATTACTCCGATAAGTGTCACACTTATTTGTTACTGCAGGTCATACGTTCTAAACATCGCGTATTATTCCGATAAGTGTCACACTTATTTGTTAGTTCAGGTCATACGTTGTAAGAATCGCGTATTACTCCGATAAGTGTCACATTTATTTGTTACTTCAGGTCATACGTTGTAAGCATCGCGTATTACTCCGATAAGTGTCACACTTATTTGTTACTGCAGGTCATACGTTGTAAACATCGCGTATTATTCCGATAAGTGTCACACTTATTTGTTACTTCAGGTCATACGTTGTAAGAATTGCGTATTACTCCGATAAGTGTCACATTTATTTGTTACTTCAGGTCATACGTTGTAAGCATCGCGTATTACTCCGTTAACAGTCACACTTATTTGTTACTTCAGGTGATACGTAGTAAGAATCGCGTATTACTCCGATAAGTGTCACATTTATTTGTTACTTCAGGTCATACGTTGTAAGCATCGCGTATTACTCCGATAAGTGTCACACTTATTTGTTACTGCAGGTCATACGTTGTAAACATCGCGTATTATTCCGATAAGTGTCACACTTATTTGTTACTTCAGGTCATACGTTGTAAGAATCGCGTATTACTCCGATAAGTGTCACATTTATTTGTTACTTCAGGTCATACGTTGTAAGCATCGCGTATTACTCCGTTAACAGTCACACTTATTTGTTACTTCAGGTCATACGTAGTAAGAATCGCGTATTACTCCGATAAGTGTCACATTTATTTGTTACTTCAGGTCATACGTTGTAAGCATCGCGTATTACTCCGATAAGTGTCACATTTATTTGTTACTTCAGGTCATACGTTGTAAGCATCGCGTATTACTCCGATAAGTGTCACATTTATTTGTTACTTCAGGTCATACGTTGTAAGCATCGCGTATTACTCCATTAACAGTCACACTTATTTGTTACTTCAGGTCATACGTAGTAAGAATCGCGTATTACTCCGATAAGTGTCACATTTATTTGTTACTTCAGGTCATACGTTGTAAGCATCGCGTATTACTCCGATAAGTGTCACACTTATTTGTTACTGCAGGTCATACGTTGTAAACATCGCGTATTACTCCGATAAGTGTCACACTTATTTGTTACTTCAGGTCATACGTTGTAAGCATCGCGTATTACTCCGTTAACAGTCACACTTATTTGTTACTTCAGGTCATACGTAGTAAGAATCGCGTATTACTCCGATAAGTGTCACATTTATTTGTTACTTCAGGTCATACGTTGTAAGCATCGCGTATTACTCCGTTAACAGACACACTTATTTGTTACTTCAGGTCATGCGTAGTAAGAATCGCGTATTACTCCGATAAGTGTCACATTTATTTGTTACTTCAGGTCATACGTTGTAAGCATCGCGTATTACTCCGATAAGTGTCACATTTATTTGTTACTTCAGGTCATACGTTGTAAGCATCGCGTATTACTCCGTTAACAGTCACACTTATTTGTTACTTCAGGTCATACGTAGTAAGAATCGCGTATTACTCCGATAAGTGTCACATTTATTTGTTACTTCAGGTCATACGTTGTAAGCATCGCGTATTACTCCGATAAGTGTCACACTTATTTGTTACTGCAGGTCATACGTTGTAAACATCGCGTATTACTCCGATAAGTGTCACACTTATTTGTTACTTCAGGTCATACGTTGTAAGCATCGCGTATTACTCCGTTAACAGTCACACTTATTTGTTACTTCAGGTCATACGTAGTAAGAATCGCGTATTACTCCGATAAGTGTCACATTTATTTGTTACTTCAGGTCATACGTTGTAAGCATCGCGTATTACTCCGATAAGTGTCACATTTATTTGTTACTTCAGGTCATACGTTGTAAGCATCGCGTATTACTCCGATAAGTGTCACACTTATTTGTTACTTTCGGTCATACGTTGTAAGCATCGCGTATTACTCCGATAAGTGTCACACTTATTTGTTACTTCAGGTCATACGTTGTAAGCATCGCGTATTAGTCCGTTAACAGTCACACTTATTTGTTACTTCAGGTCATACGTAGTAAGAATCGCGTATTACTCCGATAAGTATCACACTTATTTGTTACTTTTGGTCATACGTAGTAAGCATCGTGTATTATTACGATAAGTGTCACACTTATGTGTTACTTCAGGTCATACGTTGTAAGCATCGCGTATTACTCCGATAAGTGTCACACTTATTTGTTACTGCAGGTCATACGTTGTAAACATCGCGTATTATTCCGATAAGTGTCACACTTATTTGTTACTTCAGTTCATACGTTGTAAGAATTGCGTATTACTCCGATAAGTGTCACATTTATTTGTTACTTCAGGTCATACGTTGTAAGCATCGCGTATTACTCCGTTAACAGTCACACTTATTTGTTACTTCAGGTGATACGTAGTAAGAATCGCGTATTACTCCGATAAGTGTCACATTTATTTGTTACTTCAGGTCATACGTTGTAAGCATCGCGTATTACTCCGATAAGTGTCACACTTATTTGTTACTGCAGGTCATACGTTGTAAACATCGCGTATTATTCCGATAAGTGTCACACTTATTTGTTACTTCAGGTCATACGTTGTAAGAATTGCGTATTACTCCGATAAGTGTCACATTTATTTGTTACTTCAGGTCATACGTTGTAAGCATCGCGTATTACTCCGTTAACAGTCACACTTATTTGTTACTTCAGGTCATACGTAGTAAGAATCGCGTATTACTCCGATAAGTGTCACATTTATTTGTTACTTCAGGTCATACGTTGTAAGCATCGCGTATTACTCCGATAAGTGTCACATTTATTTGTTACTTCAGGTCATACGTTGTAAGCATCGCGTATTACTCCATTAACAGTCACACTTATTTGTTACTTCAGGTCATACGTAGTAAGAATCGCGTATTACTCCGATAAGTGTCACATTTATTTGTTACTTCAGGTCATACGTTGTAAGCATCGCGTATTACTCCGATAAGTGTCACACTTATTTGTTACTGCAGGTCATACGTTGTAAACATCGCGTATTACTCCGATAAGTGTCACACTTATTTGTTACTTCAGGTCATACGTTGTAAGCATCGCGTATTACTCCGTTAACAGTCACACTTATTTGTTACTTCAGGTCATACGTAGTAAGAATCGCGTATTACTCCGATAAGTGTCACATTTATTTGTTACTTCAGGTCATACGTTGTAAGCATCGCGTATTACTCCGATAAGTGTCACACTTATTTGTTACTTTCGGTCATACGTTGTAAGCATCGCGTATTACTCCGATAAGTGTCACACTTATTTGTCACTTCAGGTCATACGTTGTAAGCATCGCGTATTACTCCGTTAACAGTCACACTTATTTGTTACTTCAGGTCAAACGTAGTAAGAATCGCGTATTACTCCGATAAGTGTCACATTTATTTGTTACTTCAGGTCATACGTTGTAAGCATCGCGTATTACTCCGATAAGTGTCACACTTATTTGTTACTTTCGGTCATACGTTGTAAGCATCGCGTAAAACTCCGATAAGTATCATACTTATTTGTTACTTTTGGTCATACGTAGTAAGCATCGCGTATTATTCCGATAAGTGTCACACTTATTTGTTACTTCAGGTCATACGTAGTAAGAATCGCGTATTACTCCGATAAGTGTCACAGTTATTTGTTACTTCAGATCATACGTTGTAAGCATCGCGTATTACTCCGATAAGTGTCACATTTATTTGTTACTTTAGGTCGTACGTTGTAAGCATCGCGTATTACTCCGATAAGTGTCACACTTATTTGTTACTGCAGGTCATACGTTGTAAACATCGCGTATTACTCCGATAAGTGTCACACTTATTTGTTACTTCAGGTCATACGTTGTAAGCATCGCGTATTACTCCGTTAACAGTCACACTTATTTGTTACTTCAGGTCATACGTAGTAAGAATCGCGTATTACTCCGATAAGTGTCACATTTATTTGTTACTTCAGGTCATACGTTGTAAGCATCGCGTATTACTCCGATAAGTGTCACATTTATTTGTTACTTCAGGTCATACGTTGTAAGCATCGCGTATTACTCCGATAAGTGTCACACTTATTTGTTACTTTCGGTCATACGTTGTAAGCATCGCGTATTACTCCGATAAGTGTCACACTTATTTGTTACTTCAGGTCATACGTTGTAAGCATCGCGTATTAGTCCGTTAACAGTCACACTTATTTGTTACTTCAGGTCATACGTAGTAAGAATCGCGTATTACTCCGATAAGTATCACACTTATTTGTTACTTTTGGTCATACGTAGTAAGCATCGTGTATTATTACGATAAGTGTCACACTTATGTGTTACTTCAGGTCATACGTTGTAAGCATCGCGTATTACTCCGATAAGTGTCACACTTATTTGTTACTGCAGGTCATACGTTGTAAACATCGCGTATTATTCCGATAAGTGTCACACTTATTTGTTACTTCAGTTCATACGTTGTAAGAATTGCGTATTACTCCGATAAGTGTCACATTTATTTGTTACTTCAGGTCATACGTTGTAAGCATCGCGTATTACTCCGTTAACAGTCACATTTATTTGTTACTTCAGGTCATACGTTGTAAGCATCGCGTATTACTCCGATAAGTGTCACACTTATTTGTTACTTTCGGTCATACGTTGTAAGCATCGCGTAAAACTCCGATAAGTATCATACTTATTTGTTACTTTTGGTCATACGTAGTAAGCATCGCGTATTATTCCGATAAGTGTCACACTTATTTGTTACTTCAGGTCATACGTAGTAAGAATCGCGTATTACTCCGATAAGTGTCACAGTTATTTGTTACTTCAGATCATACGTTGTAAGCATCGCGTATTACTCCGATAAGTGTCACATTTATTTGTTACTTTAGGTCGTACGTTGTAAGCATCGCGTATTACTCCGATAAGTGTCACACTTATTTGTTACTGCAGGTCATACGTTGTAAACATCGCGTATTACTCCGATAAGTGTCACACTTATTTGTTACTTCAGGTCATACGTTGTAAGCATCGCGTATTACTCCGTTAACAGTCACACTTATTTGTTACTTCAGGTCATACGTAGTAAGAATCGCGTATTACTCCGATAAGTGTCACATTTATTTGTTACTTCAGGTCATACGTTGTAAGCATCGCGTATTACTCCGATAAGTGTCACATTTATTTGTTACTTCAGGTCATACGTTGTAAGCATCGCGTATTACTCCGATAAGTGTCACACTTATTTGTTACTTTCGGTCATACGTTGTAAGCATCGCGTATTACTCCGATAAGTGTCACACTTATTTGTTACTTCAGGTCATACGTTGTAAGCATCGCGTATTAGTCCGTTAACAGTCACACTTATTTGTTACTTCAGGTCATACGTAGTAAGAATCGCGTATTACTCCGATAAGTATCACACTTATTTGTTACTTTTGGTCATACGTAGTAAGCATCGTGTATTATTACGATAAGTGTCACACTTATGTGTTACTTCAGGTCATACGTTGTAAGCATCGCGTATTACTCCGATAAGTGTCACACTTATTTGTTACTGCAGGTCATACGTTGTAAACATCGCGTATTATTCCGATAAGTGTCACACTTATTTGTTACTTCAGTTCATACGTTGTAAGAATTGCGTATTACTCCGATAAGTGTCACATTTATTTGTTACTTCAGGTCATACGTTGTAAGCATCGCGTATTACTCCGTTAACAGTCACACTTATTTGTTACTTCAGGTGATACGTAGTAAGAATCGCGTATTACTCCGATAAGTGTCACATTTATTTGTTACTTCAGGTCATACGTTGTAAGCATCGCGTATTACTCCGATAAGTGTCACACTTATTTGTTACTGCAGGTCATACGTTGTAAACATCGCGTATTATTCCGATAAGTGTCACACTTATTTGTTACTTCAGGTCATACGTTGTAAGAATTGCGTATTACTCCGATAAGTGTCACATTTATTTGTTACTTCAGGTCATACGTTGTAAGCATCGCGTATTACTCCGTTAACAGTCACACTTATTTGTTACTTCAGGTCATACGTAGTAAGAATCGCGTATTACTCCGATAAGTGTCACATTTATTTGTTACTTCAGGTCATACGTTGTAAGCATCGCGTATTACTCCGATAAGTGTCACATTTATTTGTTACTTCAGGTCATACGTTGTAAGCATCGCGTATTACTCCATTAACAGTCACACTTATTTGTTACTTCAGGTCATACGTAGTAAGAATCGCGTATTACTCCGATAAGTGTCACATTTATTTGTTACTTCAGGTCATACGTTGTAAGCATCGCGTATTACTCCGATAAGTGTCACACTTATTTGTTACTGCAGGTCATACGTTGTAAACATCGCGTATTACTCCGATAAGTGTCACACTTATTTGTTACTTCAGGTCATACGTTGTAAGCATCGCGTATTACTCCGTTAACAGTCACACTTATTTGTTACTTCAGGTCATACGTAGTAAGAATCGCGTATTACTCCGATAAGTGTCACATTTATTTGTTACTTCAGGTCATACGTTGTAAGCATCGCGTATTACTCCGATAAGTGTCACACTTATTTGTTACTTTCGGTCATACGTTGTAAGCATCGCGTATTACTCCGATAAGTGTCACACTTATTTGTCACTTCAGGTCATACGTTGTAAGCATCGCGTATTACTCCGTTAACAGTCACACTTATTTGTTACTTCAGGTCAAACGTAGTAAGAATCGCGTATTACTCCGATAAGTGTCACATTTATTTGTTACTTCAGGTCATACGTTGTAAGCATCGCGTATTACTCCGATAAGTGTCACACTTATTTGTTACTTTCGGTCATACGTTGTAAGCATCGCGTAAAACTCCGATAAGTATCATACTTATTTGTTACTTTTGGTCATACGTAGTAAGCATCGCGTATTATTCCGATAAGTGTCACACTTATTTGTTACTTCAGGTCATACGTAGTAAGAATCGCGTATTACTCCGATAAGTGTCACAGTTATTTGTTACTTCAGATCATACGTTGTAAGCATCGCGTATTACTCCGATAAGTGTCACATTTATTTGTTACTTTAGGTCGTACGTTGTAAGCATCGCGTATTACTCCGTTAACAGTCACACTTATTTGTTACTTCAGGTCAAACGTAGTAAGAATCGCGTATTACTCCGATAAGTGTCACATTTATTTGTTACTTCAGGTCATACGTTGTAAGCATCGCGTATTACTCCGTTAACAGTCACACTTATTTGTTACTTCAGGTCATACGTAGTAAGAATCGCGTATTACTCCGATAAGTGTCACATTTATTTGTTACTTCAGGTCATACGTTGTAAGCATCGCGTATTACTCCGATAAGTGTCACATTTATTTGTTACTTCAGGTCATACGTTGTAAGCATCGCGTATTACTCCGATAAGTGTCACATTTATTTGTTACTTCAGGTCATACGTTGTAAGCATCGCGTATTACTCCATTAACAGTCACACTTATTTGTTACTTCAGGTCATACGTAGTAAGAATCGCGTATTACTCCGATAAGTGTCACATTTATTTGTTACTTCAGGTCATACGTTGTAAGCATCGCGTATTACTCCGATAAGTGTCACACTTATTTGTTACTGCAGGTCATACGTTGTAAACATCGCGTATTACTCCGATAAGTGTCACACTTATTTGTTACTTCAGGTCATACGTTGTAAGCATCGCGTATTACTCCGTTAACAGTCACACTTATTTGTTACTTCAGGTCATACGTAGTAAGAATCGCGTATTACTCCGATAAGTGTCACATTTATTTGTTACTTCAGGTCATACGTTGTAAGCATCGCGTATTACTCCGTTAACAGACACACTTATTTGTTACTTCAGGTCATGCGTAGTAAGAATCGCGTATTACTCCGATAAGTGTCACATTTATTTGTTACTTCAGGTCATACGTTGTAAGCATCGCGTATTACTCCGATAAGTGTCACATTTATTTGTTACTTCAGGTCATACGTTGTAAGCATCGCGTATTACTCCGTTAACAGTCACACTTATTTGTTACTTCAGGTCATACGTAGTAAGAATCGCGTATTACTCCGATAAGTGTCACATTTATTTGTTACTTCAGGTCATACGTTGTAAGCATCGCGTATTACTCCGATAAGTGTCACACTTATTTGTTACTGCAGGTCATACGTTGTAAACATCGCGTATTACTCCGATAAGTGTCACACTTATTTGTTACTTCAGGTCATACGTTGTAAGCATCGCGTATTACTCCGTTAACAGTCACACTTATTTGTTACTTCAGGTCATACGTAGTAAGAATCGCGTATTACTCCGATAAGTGTCACATTTATTTGTTACTTCAGGTCATACGTTGTAAGCATCGCGTATTACTCCGATAAGTGTCACATTTATTTGTTACTTCAGGTCATACGTTGTAAGCATCGCGTATTACTCCGATAAGTGTCACACTTATTTGTTACTTTCGGTCATACGTTGTAAGCATCGCGTATTACTCCGATAAGTGTCACACTTATTTGTTACTTCAGGTCATACGTTGTAAGCATCGCGTATTAGTCCGTTAACAGTCACACTTATTTGTTACTTTTGGTCATACGTAGTAAGCATCGTGTATTATTACGATAAGTGTCACACTTATGTGTTACTTCAGGTCATACGTTGTAAGCATCGTGTATTACTCCGATAAGTGTCACACTTATTTGTTACTGCAGGTCATACGTTGTAAACATCGCGTATTATTCCGATAAGTGTCACACTTATTTGTTACTTCAGTTCATACGTTGTAAGAATTGCGTATTACTCCGATAAGTGTCACATTTATTTGTTACTTCAGGTCATACGTTGTAAGCATCGCGTATTACTCCGTTAACAGTCACACTTATTTGTTACTTCAGGTGATACGTAGTAAGAATCGCGTATTACTCCGATAAGTGTCACATTTATTTGTTACTTCAGGTCATACGTTGTAAGCATCGCGTATTACTCCGATAAGTGTCACACTTATTTGTTACTGCAGGTCATACGTTGTAAACATCGCGTATTATTCCGATAAGTGTCACACTTATTTGTTACTTCAGGTCATACGTTGTAAGAATCGCGTATTACTCCGATAAGTGTCACATTTATTTGTTACTTCAGGTCATACGTTGTAAGCATCGCGTATTACTCCGTTAACAGTCACACTTATTTGTTACTTCAGGTCATACGTAGTAAGAATCGCGTATTACTCCGATAAGTGTCACATTTATTTGTTACTTCAGGTCATACGTTGTAAGCATCGCGTATTACTCCGATAAGTGTCACATTTATTTGTTACTTCAGGTCATACGTTGTAAGCATCGCGTATTACTCCATTAACAGTCACACTTATTTGTTACTTCAGGTCATACGTAGTAAGAATCGCGTATTACTCCGATAAGTGTCACATTTATTTGTTACTTCAGGTCATACGTTGTAAGCATCGCGTATTACTCCGATAAGTGTCACACTTATTTGTTACTGCAGGTCATACGTTGTAAACATCGCGTATTACTCCGATAAGTGTCACACTTATTTGTTACTTCAGGTCATACGTTGTAAGCATCGCGTATTACTCCGTTAACAGTCACACTTATTTGTTACTTCAGGTCATACGTAGTAAGAATCGCGTATTACTCCGATAAGTGTCACATTTATTTGTTACTTCAGGTCATACGTTGTAAGCATCGCGTATTACTCCGATAAGTGTCACACTTATTTGTTACTTTCGGTCATACGTTGTAAGCATCGCGTATTACTCCGATAAGTGTCACACTTATTTGTCACTTCAGGTCATACGTTGTAAGCATCGCGTATTACTCCGTTAACAGTCACACTTATTTGTTACTTCAGGTCAAACGTAGTAAGAATCGCGTATTACTCCGATAAGTGTCACATTTATTTGTTACTTCAGGTCATACGTTGTAAGCATCGCGTATTACTCCGATAAGTGTCACACTTATTTGTTACTTTCGGTCATACGTTGTAAGCATCGCGTAAAACTCCGATAAGTATCATACTTATTTGTTACTTTTGGTCATACGTAATAAGCATCGCGTATTATTCCGATAAGTGTCACACTTATTTGTTACTTCAGGTCATACGTAGTAAGAATCGCGTATTACTCCGATAAGTGTCACAGTTATTTGTTACTTCAGATCATACGTTGTAAGCATCGCGTATTACTCCGATAAGTGTCACATTTATTTGTTACTTTAGGTCGTACGTTGTAAGCATCACGTATTACTCCGATAAGTGTCACACTTATTTGTTACTGCAGGTCATACGTTGTAAACATCGCGTATTATTCCGATAAGTGTCACACTTATTTGTTACTTCAGGTCATACGTTTTAAGAATCGCGTATTACGCCGATAATTGTCACATTTATTTGTTACTTCAGGTCATACGTTGTAAGCATCGCGTATTACTCCGTTAACAGTCACACTTATTTGTTACTTCAGGTCATACGTAGTAAGAATCGCGTATTACTCCGTTAAGTGTCACATTTATTTGTTACTTCAGGTCATACGTTGTTAGAATCGCGTATTACTCCGATAAGTGTCACATTTATTTGTTACTTCAGGTCATACGTTGTAAGCATCGCGTATTACTCCGATAAGTGTCACACTTATTTGTTACTGCAGGTCATACGTTGTAAGCATCGCGTATTACTCCGTTAACAGTCACACTTATTTGTTACTTCAGGTCATACGTAGTAAGAATCGCGTATTACTCCGATAAGTGTCACATTTATTTGTTACTTCAGGTCATACGTTGTAAGCATCGCGTATTACTCCGATAAGTGTCACACTTATTTGTTACTGCAGGTCATACGTTGTAAACATCGCGTATTACTCCGATAAGTGTCACACTTATTTGTTACTTCAGGTCATACGTTGTAAGCATCGCGTATTACTCCGTTAACAGTCACACTTATTTGTTACTTCAGGTCATACGTAGTAAGAATCGCGTATTACTCCGATAAGTGTCACATTTATTTGTTACTTCAGGTCATACGTTGTAAGCATCGCGTATTACTCCGATAAGTGTCACACTTATTTGTTACTTTTGGTCATACGTAGTAAGCATCGCGTAAAACTCCGATAAGTATCATACTTATTTGTTACTTTTGGTCATACGTAGTAAGCATCGCGTATTATTCCGATAAGTGTCACACTTATTTGTTACTTCAGGTCATACGTAGTAAGAATTGCGTATTACTCCGATAAGTGTCACAGTTATTTGTTACTTCAGGTCATACGTTGTAAGCATCGCGTATTACTCCGATAAGTGTCACATTTATTTGTTACTTTAGGTCGTACGTTGTAAGCATCACGTATTACTCCGATAAGTGTCACACTTATTTGTTACTGCAGGTCATACGTTGTAAACATCGCGTATTATTCCGATAAGTGTCACACTTATTTGTTACTTCAGGTCATACGTTTTAAGAATCGCGTAATACGCCGATAAGTGTCACATTTATTTGTTACTTCAGGTCATACGTTGTAAGCATCGCGTATTACTCCGTTAACAGTCACACTTATTTGTTACTTCAGGTCATACGTAGTAAGAATCGCGTATTACTCCGATAAGTGTCACATTTATTTGTTACTTCAGGTCATACGTTGTTAGAATCGCGTATTACTCCGATAAGTGTCACATTTATTTGTTACTTCAGGTCATACGTTGTAAGCATCGCGTATTGCTCCGTTAACAGTCACACTTATTTGTTACTTCAGGTCATACGTAGTAAGAATCGCGTATTACTCCGATAAGTGTCACATTTATTTGTTACTTCAGGTCATACGTTGTAAGCATCGCGTATTATTCCGATAAGTGTCACACTTATTTGTTACTGCAGGTCATACGTTGTAAACATCGCGTATTACTCCGATAAGTGTCACACTTATTTGTTACTTCAGGTCATACGTTGTAAGCATCGCGTATTACTCCGTTAACAGTCACACTTATTTGTTACTTCAGGTCATACGTAGTAAGAATCGCGTATTACTCCGATAAGTGTCACATTTATTTGTTACTTCAGGTCATACGTTGTAAGCATCGCGTATTACTCCGATAAGTGTCACACTTATTTGTTACTTTCGGTCATACGTTGTAAGCATCGCGTAAAACTCCAATAAGTATCACACTTATTTGTTACTTTTGGTCATACGTAGTAAGCATCGCGTATTATTCCGATAAGTGTCACACTTATTTGTTACTGCAGGTCATACGTTGTAAACATCGCGTATTACTCCGTTAACAGTCACACTTATTTGTTACTTCAGGTCATACGTAGTAAGAATCGCGTATATTACTCCGATAAGTGTCACATTTATTTGTTACTTCAGGTCATACGTAGTAAGAATCGCGTATTACTCCGATAAGTGTCACATTTATTTGTTACTTCAGGTGATACGTTGTAAGCATCGCGTATTACTCCGTTAACAGTCACACTTATTTGTTACTTCAGGTCATACGTAGTAAGAATCGCGTATTACTCCGATAAGTGTCACATTTATTTGTTACTTCAGGTCATACGTTGTAAGCATCGCGTATTACTCCGATAAGTGTCACACTTATTGGTTACTTCAGGTCATACGTTGTAAGCATCGCGTATTACTCCGATTAGTGTCACACTTATTTGTTACTGCAGGTCATACGTTGTAAACATCGCGTATTATTCCGATAAGTGTCACAATTATTTGTTACTTCAGTTCATACGTTGTAAGAATCGCGTATTACTCCGATAAGTGTCACATTTATTTGTTACTTCAGGTCATACGTTGTAAGCATCGCGTATTACTCCGTTAACAGTCACACTTATTTGTTACTTCAGGTCATACGTAGTAAGAATCGCGTATTACTCCGATAAGTGTCACATTTATTTGTTACTTCAGTTCATACGTTGTAAGCATCGCGTATTACTCCGATAAGTGTCACATTTATTTGTTACTTCAGGTCATACGTTGTAAGCATCGCGTATTACTCCGATAAGTGTCACACTTATTTGTTACTGCAGGTCATACGTTGTAAACATCGCGTATTACTCCGATAAGTGTCACATTTATTTGTTACTTCAGGTCATACGTTGTAAGCATCGCGTATTACTCCGATAAGTGTCACATTTATTTGTTACTTCAGGTCATACGTTGTAAGCATCGCGTATTACTCCATTAACAGTCACACTTATTTGTTACTTCAGGTCATACGTAGTAAGAATCGCGTATTACTCCGATAAGTGTCACATTTATTTGTTACTTCAGGTCATACGTTGTAAGCATCGCGTATTACTCCGATAAGTGTCACACTTATTTGTTACTGCAGGTCATACGTTGTAAACATCGCGTATTACTCCGATAAGTGTCACACTTATTTGTTACTTCAGGTCATACGTTGTAAGCATCGCGTATTACTCCGTTAACAGTCACACTTATTTGTTACTTCAGGTCATACGTAGTAAGAATCGCGTATTACTCCGATAAGTGTCACATTTATTTGTTACTTCAGGTCATACGTTGTAAGCATCGCGTATTACTCCGATAAGTGTCACACTTATTTGTTACTTTCGGTCATACGTTGTAAGCATCGCGTATTACTCCGATAAGTGTCACACTTATTTGTCACTGCAGGTCATACGTTGTAAACATCGCGTATTACTCCGATAAGTGTCACACTTATTTGTTACTTCAGGTCATACGTTGTAAGCATCGCGTATTACTCCGTTAACAGTCACACTTATTTGTTACTTCAGGTCATACGTAGTAAGAATCGCGTATTACTCCGATAAGTGTCACATTTATTTGTTACTTCAGGTCATACGTTGTAAGCATCGCGAATTACTCCGATAAGTGTCACACTTATTTGTTACTTTCGGTCATACGTTGTAAGCATCGCGTAAAACTCCAATAAGTATCACACTTATTTGTTACTTTTGGTCATACGTAGTAAGCATCGCGTATTATTCCGATAAGTGTCACACTTATTTGTTACTTCAGGTCATACGTTGTAAGCATCGCGTATTACTCCGATAAGTGTCACACTTATTTGTTACTTCAGGTCATACGTTGTAAGCATCGCGTATTACTCCGTTAACAGTCACACTTATTTGTTACTTCAGGTCATACGTAGTAAGAATCGCGTATATTACTCCGATAAGTGTCACATTTATTTGTTACTTCAGGTCATACGTAGTAAGAATCGCGTATTACTCCGATAAGTGTCACATTTATTTGTTACTTCAGGTGATACGTTGTAAGCATCGCGTATTACTCCGTTAACAGTCACACTTATTTGTTACTTCAGGTCATACGTAGTAAGAATCGCGTATTACTCCGATAAGTGTCACATTTATTTGTTACTTCAGGTCATACGTTGTAAGCATCGCGTATTACTCCGATAAGTGTCACACTTATTGGTTACTTCAGGTCATACGTTGTAAGCATCGCGTATTACTCCGATTAGTGTCACACTTATTTGTTACTGCAGGTCATACGTTGTAAACATCGCGTATTATTCCGATAAGTGTCACAATTATTTGTTACTTCAGTTCATACGTTGTAAGAATCGCGTATTACTCCGATAAGTGTCACATTTATTTGTTACTTCAGGTCATACGTTGTAAGCATCGCGTATTACTCCGTTAACAGTCACACTTATTTGTTACTTCAGGTCATACGTAGTAAGAATCGCGTATTACTCCGATAAGTGTCACATTTATTTGTTACTTCAGTTCATACGTTGTAAGCATCGCGTATTACTCCGATAAGTGTCACATTTATTTGTTACTTCAGGTCATACGTTGTAAGCATCGCGTATTACTCCGATAAGTGTCACACTTATTTGTTACTGCAGGTCATACGTTGTAAACATCGCGTATTACTCCGATAAGTGTCACATTTATTTGTTACTTCAGGTCATACGTTGTAAGCATCGCGTATTACTCCGATAAGTGTCACATTTATTTGTTACTTCAGGTCATACGTTGTAAGCATCGCGTATTACTCCATTAACAGTCACACTTATTTGTTACTTCAGGTCATACGTAGTAAGAATCGCGTATTACTCCGATAAGTGTCACATTTATTTGTTACTTCAGGTCATACGTTGTAAGCATCGCGTATTACTCCGATAAGTGTCACACTTATTTGTTACTGCAGGTCATACGTTGTAAACATCGCGTATTACTCCGATAAGTGTCACACTTATTTGTTACTTCAGGTCATACGTTGTAAGCATCGCGTATTACTCCGTTAACAGTCACACTTATTTGTTACTTCAGGTCATACGTAGTAAGAATCGCGTATTACTCCGATAAGTGTCACATTTATTTGTTACTTCAGGTCATACGTTGTAAGCATCGCGTATTACTCCGATAAGTGTCACACTTATTTGTTACTTTCGGTCATACGTTGTAAGCATCGCGTATTACTCCGATAAGTGTCACACTTATTTGTCACTTCAGGTCATACGTTGTAAGCATCGCGTATTACTCCGTTAACAGTCACACTTATTTGTTACTTCAGGTCAAACGTAGTAAGAATCGCGTATTACTCCGATAAGTGTCACATTTATTTGTTACTTCAGGTCATACGTTGTAAGCATCGCGTATTACTCCGATAAGTGTCACACTTATTTGTTACTTTCGGTCATACGTTGTAAGCATCGCGTAAAACTCCGATAAGTATCATACTTATTTGTTACTTTTGGTCATACGTAGTAAGCATCGCGTATTATTCCGATAAGTGTCACACTTATTTGTTACTTCAGGTCATACGTAGTAAGAATCGCGTATTACTCCGATAAGTGTCACAGTTATTTGTTACTTCAGATCATACGTTGTAAGCATCGCGTTTTACTCCGATAAGTGTCACATTTATTTGTTACTTTAGGTCGTACGTTGTAAGCATCGCGTATTACTCCGTTAACAGTCACACTTATTTGTTACTTCAGGTCAAACGTAGTAAGAATCGCGTATTACTCCGATAAGTGTCACATTTATTTGTTACTTCAGGTCATACGTTGTAAGCATCGCGTATTACTCCGTTAACAGTCACACTTATTTGTTACTTCAGGTCATACGTAGTAAGAATCGCGTATTACTCCGATAAGTGTCACATTTATTTGTTACTTCAGGTCATACGTTGTAAGCATCGCGTATTACTCCGATAAGTGTCACATTTATTTGTTACTTCAGGTCATACGTTGTAAGCATCGCGTATTACTCCGATAAGTGTCACATTTATTTGTTACTTCAGGTCATACGTTGTAAGCATCGCGTATTACTCCATTAACAGTCACACTTATTTGTTACTTCAGGTCATACGTAGTAAGAATCGCGTATTACTCCGATAAGTGTCACATTTATTTGTTACTTCAGGTCATACGTTGTAAGCATCGCGTATTACTCCGATAAGTGTCACACTTATTTGTTACTGCAGGTCATACGTTGTAAACATCGCGTATTACTCCGATAAGTGTCACACTTATTTGTTACTTCAGGTCATACGTTGTAAGCATCGCGTATTACTCCGTTAACAGTCACACTTATTTGTTACTTCAGGTCATACGTAGTAAGAATCGCGTATTACTCCGATAAGTGTCACATTTATTTGTTACTTCAGGTCATACGTTGTAAGCATCGCGTATTACTCCGTTAACAGACACACTTATTTGTTACTTCAGGTCATGCGTAGTAAGAATCGCGTATTACTCCGATAAGTGTCACATTTATTTGTTACTTCAGGTCATACGTTGTAAGCATCGCGTATTACTCCGATAAGTGTCACATTTATTTGTTACTTCAGGTCATACGTTGTAAGCATCGCGTATTACTCCGTTAACAGTCACACTTATTTGTTACTTCAGGTCATACGTAGTAAGAATCGCGTATTACTCCGATAAGTGTCACATTTATTTGTTACTTTAGGTCATACGTTGTAAGCATCGCGTATTACTCCGATAAGTGTCACACTTATTTGTTACTGCAGGTCATACGTTGTAAACATCGCGTATTACTCCGATAAGTGTCACACTTATTTGTTACTTCAGGTCATACGTTGTAAGCATCGCGTATTACTCCGTTAACAGTCACACTTATTTGTTACTTCAGGTCATACGTAGTAAGAATCGCGTATTACTCCGATAAGTGTCACATTTATTTGTTACTTCAGGTCATACGTTGTAAGCATCGCGTATTACTCCGATAAGTGTCACATTTATTTGTTACTTCAGGTCATACGTTGTAAGCATCGCGTATTACTCCGATAAGTGTCACACTTATTTGTTACTTTCGGTCATACGTTGTAAGCATCGCGTATTACTCCGATAAGTGTCACACTTATTTGTTACTTCAGGTCATACGTTGTAAGCATCGCGTATTAGTCCGTTAACAGTCACACTTATTTGTTACTTCAGGTCATACGTAGTAAGAATCGCGTATTACTCCGATAAGTATCACACTTATTTGTTACTTTTGGTCATACGTAGTAAGCATCGTGTATTATTACGATAAGTGTCACACTTATGTGTTACTTCAGGTCATACGTTGTAAGCATCGCGTATTACTCCGATAAGTGTCACACTTATTTGTTACTGCAGGTCATACGTTGTAAACATCGCGTATTATTCCGATAAGTGTCACACTTATTTGTTACTTCAGTTCATACGTTGTAAGAATTGCGTATTACTCCGATAAGTGTCACATTTATTTGTTACTTCAGGTCATACGTTGTAAGCATCGCGTATTACTCCGTTAACAGTCACACTTATTTGTTACTTCAGGTGATACGTAGTAAGAATCGCGTATTACTCCGATAAGTGTCACATTTATTTGTTACTTCAGGTCATACGTTGTAAGCATCGCGTATTACTCCGATAAGTGTCACACTTATTTGTTACTGCAGGTCATACGTTGTAAACATCGCGTATTATTCCGATAAGTGTCACACTTATTTGTTACTTCAGGTCATACGTTGTAAGAATCGCGTATTACTCCGATAAGTGTCACATTTATTTGTTACTTCAGGTCATACGTTGTAAGCATCGCGTATTACTCCGTTAACAGTCACACTTATTTGTTACTTCAGGTCATACGTAGTAAGAATCGCGTATTACTCCGATAAGTGTCACATTTATTTGTTACTTCAGGTCATACGTTGTAAGCATCGCGTATTACTCCGATAAGTGTCACATTTATTTGTTACTTCAGGTCATACGTTGTAAGCATCGCGTATTACTCCATTAACAGTCACACTTATTTGTTACTTCAGGTCATACGTAGTAAGAATCGCGTATTACTCCGATAAGTGTCACATTTATTTGTTACTTCAGGTCATACGTTGTAAGCATCGCGTATTACTCCGATAAGTGTCACACTTATTTGTTACTGCAGGTCATACGTTGTAAACATCGCGTATTACTCCGATAAGTGTCACACTTATTTGTTACTTCAGGTCATACGTTGTAAGCATCGCGTATTACTCCGTTAACAGTCACACTTATTTGTTACTTCAGGTCATACGTAGTAAGAATCGCGTATTACTCCGATAAGTGTCACATTTATTTGTTACTTCAGGTCATACGTTGTAAGCATCGCGTATTACTCCGATAAGTGTCACACTTATTTGTTACTTTCGGTCATACGTTGTAAGCATCGCATATTACTCCGATAAGTGTCACACTTATTTGTCACTTCAGGTCATACGTTGTAAGCATCGCGTATTACTCCGTTAACAGTCACACTTATTTGTTACTTCAGGTCAAACGTAGTAAGAATCGCGTATTACTCCGATAAGTGTCACATTTATTTGTTACTTCAGGTCATACGTTGTAAGCATCGCGTATTACTCCGATAAGTGTCACACTTATTTGTTACTTTCGGTCATACGTTGTAAGCATCGCGTAAAACTCCGATAAGTATCATACTTATTTGTTACTTTTGGTCATACGTAGTAAGCATCGCGTATTATTCCGATAAGTGTCACACTTATTTGTTACTTCAGGTCATACGTAGTAAGAATCGCGTATTACTCCGATAAGTGTCACAGTTATATGTTACTTCAGATCATACGTTGTAAGCATCGCGTATTACTCCGATAAGTGTCACATTTATTTGTTACTTTAGGTCGTACGTTGTAAGCATCACGTATTACTCCGATAAGTGTCACACTTATTTGTTACTGCAGGTCATACGTTGTAAACATCGCGTATTATTCCGATAAGTGTCACACTTATTTGTTACTTCAGGTCATACGTTTTAAGAATCGCGTATTACGCCGATAATTGTCACATTTATTTGTTACTTCAGGTCATACGTTGTAAGCATCGCGTATTACTCCGTTAACAGTCACACTTATTTGTTACTTCAGGTCATACGTAGTAAGAATCGCGTATTACTCCGATAAGTGTCACATTTATTTGTTACTTCAGGTCATACGTTGTTAGAATCGCGTATTACTCCGATAAGTGTCACATTTATTTGTTACTTCAGGTCATACGTTGTAAGCATCGCGTATTACTCCGATAAGTGTCACACTTATTTGTTACTGCAGGTCATACGTTGTAAGCATCGCGTATTACTCCGTTAACAGTCACACTTATTTGTTACTTCAGGTCATACGTAGTAAGAATCGCGTATTACTCCGATAAGTGTCACATTTATTTGTTACTTCAGGTCATACGTTGTAAGCATCGCGTATTACTCCGATAAGTGTCACACTTATTTATTACTGCAGGTCATACGTTGTAAACATCGCGTATTACTCCGATAAGTGTCACATTTATTTGTTACTTCAGGTCATACGTTGTAAGCATCGCGTATTACTCCGATAAGTGTCACACTTATTTGTTACTCTCGGTCATACGTTGTAAGCATCGCGTAAAACTCCAATAAGTATCACACTTATTTGTTACTTTTGGTCATACGTAGTAAGCATCGCGTATTATTCCGATAAGTGTCACACTTATTTGTTACTTCAGGTCATACGTTGTAAGCATCGCGTGTTACTCCGATAAGTGTCACACTTATTTGTTACTTCAGGTCATACGTTGTAAGCATCGCGTATTACTCCGTTAACAGTCACACTTATTTGTTACTTCAGGTCATACGTAGTAAGAATCGCTTATATTACTCCGATAAGTGTCACATTTATTTGTTACTTCAGGTCATACGTTGTAAGAATCGCGTATGACTCCGATAAGTGTCACATTTATTTGTTACTTCAGGTGATACGTTGTAAGCATCGCGTATTACTCCGTTAACAGTCACACTTATTTGTTACTTCAGGTCATACGTAGTAAGAATCGCGTATTACTCCGATAAGTGTCACATTTATTTGTTACTTCAGGTCATACGTTGTAAGCATCGCGTATTACTCCGATAAGTGTCACACTTATTTGTTACTTAAGGTCATACGTTGTAAGCATTGCGTATTACTCCGATAAGTGTCACACTTATTTGTTACTGCAGGTCATACGTTGTAAACATCGCGTATTATTCCGATAAGTGTCACAATTATTTGTTACTTCAGGTCATACGTTGTAAGAATCGCGTATTACTCCGATAAGTGTCACATTTATTTGTTACTTCAGGTCATACGTTGTAAGCATCGCGTATTACTCCGTTAACAGTCACACGTATTTGTTACTTCAGGTCATACGTAGTAAGAATCGCGTATTACTCCGATAAGTGTCACATTTATTTGTTACTTCAGGTCATACGTTGTAAGCATCGCGTATTACTCCGATAAGTGTCACATTTTTTTGTTACTTCAGGTCATACGTTGTAAGCATCGCGTATTACTCCGATAAGTGTCACACTTATTTGTTACTGCAGGTCATACGTTGTAAACATCGCGTATTATTCCGATAAGTGTCACACTTATTTGTTACTTCAGGTCATACGTTGTAAGAATCGCGTATTACTCCGATAAGTGTCACATTTATTTGTTACTTCAGGTCATACGTTGTAAGCATCGCGTATTACTCCGTTAACAGTCACACTTATTTGTTACTTCAGGTCATGCGTAGTAAGAATCGCGTATTACTCCGATAAGTGTCACATTTATTTGTTACTTCAGGTCATACGTTGTAAGCATCGCGTATTACTCCGATAAGTGTCACATTTATTTGTTACTTCAGGTCATACGTTGTAAGCATCGCGTATTACTCCGTTAACAGTCACACTTATTTGTTACTTCAGGTCATACGTAGTAAGAATCGCGTATTACTCCGATAAGTGTCACATTTATTTGTTACTTCAGGTCATACGTTGTAAGCATCGCGTATTACTCCGATAAGTGTCACACTTATTTGTTACTTTCGGTCATACGTTGTAAGCATCGCGTAAAACTCCAATAAGTATCACACTTATTTGTTACTTTTGGTCATACGTAGTAAGCATCGCGTATTATTCCGATAAGTGTCACACTTATTTGTTACTTCAGGTCATACGTTGTAAGCATCGCGTATTACTCCGATAAGTGTCACACTTATTTGTTACTTCAGGTCATACGTTGTAAGCATCGCGTATTACTCCGTTAACAGTCACACTTATTTGTTACTTCAGGTCATAAGTAGTAAGAATCGCGTATATTACTCCGATAAGTGTCACATTTATTTGTTACTTCAGGTCATACGTAGTAAGAATCGCGTATTACTCCGATAAGTGTCACATTTATTTGTTACTTCAGGTGATACGTTGTAAGCATCGCGTATTACTCCGTTAACAGTCACACTTATTTGTTACTTCAGGTCATACGTAGTAAGAATCGCGTATTACTCCGATAAGTGTCACATATTTGTTACTTCAGGTAATACGTTGTAAGCATCGCGTATTACTCCGATAAGTGTCACACTTATTTGTTACTTCAGGTCATACGTTGTAAGCATCGCGTATTACTCCGATTAGTGTCACACTTATTTGTTACTGCAGGTCATACGTTGTAAACATCGCGTATTATTCCGATAAGTGTCACAATTATTTGTTACTTCAGTTCATACGTTGTAAGAATCGCGTATTACTCCGATAAGTGTCACATTTATTTGTTACTTCAGGTCATACGTTGTAAGCATCGCGTATTACTCCGTTAACAGTCACACTTATTTGTTACTTCAGGTCATACGTAGTAAGAATCGCGTATTACTCCGATAAGTGTCACATTTATTTGTTACTTCAGGTCATACGTTGTAAGCATCGCGTATTACTCCGATAAGTGTCACATTTATTTGTTACTTCAGGTCATACGTTGTAAGCATCGCGTATTACTCCGATAAGTGTCACACTTATTTGTTACTGCAGGTCATACGTTGTAAACATCGCGTATTATTCCGATAAGTGTCACACTTATTTGTTACTTCAGGTCATACGTTGTAAGAATCGCGTATTACTCCGATAAGTGTCACATTTATTTGTTACTTCAGGTCATACGTTGTAAGCATCGCGTATTACTCCGTTAACAGTCACACTTATTTGTTACTTCAGGTCATGCGTAGTAAGAATCGCGTATTACTCCGATAAGTGTCACATTTATTTGTTACTTCAGGTCATACGTTGTAAGAATCGCGTATTACTCCGATAAGTGTCACAGTTATTTGTTACTTCAGGTCATACGTTGTAAGCATCGCGTATTACTCCGATAAGTGTCACATTTATTTGTTACTTTAGGTCGTACGTTGTAAGCATCACGTATTACTCCGATAAGTGTCACACTTATTTGTTACTGCAGGTCATACGTTGTAAACATCGCGTATTATTCCGATAAGTGTCACACTTATTTGTTACTTCAGGTCATACGTTTTAAGAATCGCGTATTACGCCGATAAGTGTCACATTTATTTGTTACTTCAGGTCATACGTTGTAAGCATCGCGTATTACTCCGTTAACAGTCACACTTATTTGTTACTTCAGGTCATACGTAGTAAGAATCGCGTATTACTCCGATAAGTGTCACATTTATTTGTTACTTCAGGTCATACGTTGTTAGAATCGCGTATTAATCCGATAAGTGTCACATTTATTTGTTAATTCAGGTCATACGTTGTAAGCATCGCGTATTACTCCGTTAACAGTCACACTTATTTGTTACTTCAGGTCATACGTAGTAAGAATCGCGTATTACTCCGATAAGTGTCACATTTATTTGTTACTTCAGGTCATACGTTGTAAGCATCGCGTATTACTCCGATAAGTGTCACACTTATTTGTTACTGCAGGTCATACGTTGTAAACATCGCGTATTACTCCGATAAGTGTCACACTTATTTGTTAGTTCAGGTCATACGTTGTAAGCATCGCGTATTACTCCGTTAACAGTCACACTTATTTGTTACTTCAGGTCATACGTAGTAAGAATCGCGTATTACTCCGATAAGTGTCACATTTATTTGTTACTCTCGGTCATACGTTGTAAGCATCGCGTACAACTCCAATAAGTATCACACTTATTTGTTACTTTTGGTCATACGTAGTAAGCATCGCGTATTATTCCGATAAGTGTCACACTTATTTTTTACTTCAGGTCATACGTTGTAAGCATCGCGTATTACTCCGATAAGTGTCACATTTATTTGTTACTTCAGGTAATACGTTGTAAGCATCGCGTATTACTCCGATAAGTGTCACACTTATTTGTTAGTTCAGGTCATACGTTGTAAGCATCGCGTATTACTCCGTTAACAGTCACACTTATTTGTTACTTCAGGTCATACGTTGTAAGCATCGCGTATTACTCCGATAAGTGTCACACTTATTTGTTACTCTCGGTCATACGTTGTAAGCATCGCGTACAACTCCAATAAGTATCACACTTATTTGTTACTTTTGGTCATACGTAGTAAGCATCGCGTATTATTCCGATAAGTGTCACACTTATTTTTTACTTCAGGTCATACGTTGTAAGCATCGCGTATTACTCCGATAAGTGTCACATTTATTTGTTACTTCAGGTAATACGTTGTAAGCATCGCGTATTACTCCGATAAGTGTCACACTTATTTGTTACTTCAGGTCATACGTTGTAAGCATCGCGTATTACTCCGATTAGTGTCACACTTATTTATTACTGCAGGTCATACGTTGTAAACATCGCGTATTATTCCGATAAGTGTCACAATTATTTGTTACTTCAGTTCATACGTTGTAAGAATCGCGTATTACTCCGATAAGTGTCACATTTATTTGTTACTTCTGGTCATACGTTGTAAGCATCGCGTATTACACCGTTAACAGTCACACTTATTTGTTACTTCAGGTCATACGTAGTAAGAATCGCGTATTACTCCGATAAGTGTCACATTTATTTGTTACTTCAGGTCATACGTTGTAAGCATCGCGTATTACTCCGATAAGTGTCACATTTATTTGTTACTTCAGGTCATACGTTGTAAGCATCGCGTATTACTCCGATAAGTGTCACACTTATTTGTTACTGCAGGTCATACGTTGTAAACATCGCGTATTATTCCGATAAGTGTCACACTTATTTGTTACTTCAGGTCATACGTTGTAAGAATCGCGTATTACTCCGATAAGTGTCACATTTATTTGTTACTTCAGGTCATACGTTGTAAGCATCGCGTATTACTCCATTAACAGTCACACTTATTTGTTACTTCAGGTCATACGTAGTAAGAATCGCGTATTACTCCGATAAGTGTCACATTTATTTGTTACTTCAGGTCATACGTTGTAAGCATCGCGTATTACTCCGATAAGTGTCACACTTATTTGTTACTGCAGGTCATACGTTGTAAACATCGCGTATTACTCCGATAAGTGTCACACTTATTTGTTACTTCAGGTCATACGTTGTAAGCATCGCGTATTACTCCGTTAACAGTCACACTTATTTGTTACTTCAGGTCATACGTAGTAAGAATCGCGTATTACTCCGATAAGTGTCACATTTATTTGTTACTTCAGGTCATACGTTGTAAGCATCGCGTATTACTCCGATAAGTGTCACACTTATTTGTTACTTTCGGTCATACGTTGTAAGCATCGCGTATTACTCCGATAAGTGTCACACTTATTTGTCACTTCAGGTCATACGTTGTAAGCATCGCGTATTACTCCGTTAACAGTCACACTTATTTGTTACTTCAGGTCAAACGTAGTAAGAATCGCGTATTACTCCGATAAGTGTCACATTTATTTGTTACTTCAGGTCATACGTTGTAAGCATCGCGTATTACTCCGATAAGTGTCACACTTATTTGTTACTTTCGGTCATACGTTGTAAGCATCGCGTAAAACTCCGATAAGTATCATACTTATTTGTTACTTTTGGTCATACGTAGTAAGCATCGCGTATTATTCCGATAAGTGTCACACTTATTTGTTACTTCAGGTCATACGTAGTAAGAATCGCGTATTACTCCGATAAGTGTCACAGTTATTTGTTACTTCAGATCATACGTTGTAAGCATCGCGTTTTACTCCGATAAGTGTCACATTTATTTGTTACTTTAGGTCGTACGTTGTAAGCATCGCGTATTACTCCGTTAACAGTCACACTTATTTGTTACTTCAGGTCAAACGTAGTAAGAATCGCGTATTACTCCGATAAGTGTCACATTTATTTGTTACTTCAGGTCATACGTTGTAAGCATCGCGTATTACTCCGTTAACAGTCACACTTATTTGTTACTTCAGGTCATACGTAGTAAGAATCGCGTATTACTCCGATAAGTGTCACATTTATTTGTTACTTCAGGTCATACGTTGTAAGCATCGCGTATTACTCCGATAAGTGTCACATTTATTTGTTACTTCAGGTCATACGTTGTAAGCATCGCGTATTACTCCGATAAGTGTCACATTTATTTGTTACTTCAGGTCATACGTTGTAAGCATCGCGTATTACTCCATTAACAGTCACACTTATTTGTTACTTCAGGTCATACGTAGTAAGAATCGCGTATTACTCCGATAAGTGTCACATTTATTTGTTACTTCAGGTCATACGTTGTAAGCATCGCGTATTACTCCGATAAGTGTCACACTTATTTGTTACTGCAGGTCATACGTTGTAAACATCGCGTATTACTCCGATAAGTGTCACACTTATTTGTTACTTCAGGTCATACGTTGTAAGCATCGCGTATTACTCCGTTAACAGTCACACTTATTTGTTACTTCAGGTCATACGTAGTAAGAATCGCGTATTACTCCGATAAGTGTCACATTTATTTGTTACTTCAGGTCATACGTTGTAAGCATCGCGTATTACTCCGTTAACAGACACACTTATTTGTTACTTCAGGTCATGCGTAGTAAGAATCGCGTATTACTCCGATAAGTGTCACATTTATTTGTTACTTCAGGTCATACGTTGTAAGCATCGCGTATTACTCCGATAAGTGTCACATTTATTTGTTACTTCAGGTCATACGTTGTAAGCATCGCGTATTACTCCGTTAACAGTCACACTTATTTGTTACTTCAGGTCATACGTAGTAAGAATCGCGTATTACTCCGATAAGTGTCACATTTATTTGTTACTTTAGGTCATACGTTGTAAGCATCGCGTATTACTCCGATAAGTGTCACACTTATTTGTTACTGCAGGTCATACGTTGTAAACATCGCGTATTACTCCGATAAGTGTCACACTTATTTGTTACTTCAGGTCATACGTTGTAAGCATCGCGTATTACTCCGTTAACAGTCACACTTATTTGTTACTTCAGGTCATACGTAGTAAGAATCGCGTATTACTCCGATAAGTGTCACATTTATTTGTTACTTCAGGTCATACGTTGTAAGCATCGCGTATTACTCCGATAAGTGTCACATTTATTTGTTACTTCAGGTCATACGTTGTAAGCATCGCGTATTACTCCGATAAGTGTCACACTTATTTGTTACTTTCGGTCATACGTTGTAAGCATCGCGTATTACTCCGATAAGTGTCACACTTATTTGTTACTTCAGGTCATACGTTGTAAGCATCGCGTATTAGTCCGTTAACAGTCACACTTATTTGTTACTTCAGGTCATACGTAGTAAGAATCGCGTATTACTCCGATAAGTATCACACTTATTTGTTACTTTTGGTCATACGTAGTAAGCATCGTGTATTATTACGATAAGTGTCACACTTATGTGTTACTTCAGGTCATACGTTGTAAGCATCGCGTATTACTCCGATAAGTGTCACACTTATTTGTTACTGCAGGTCATACGTTGTAAACATCGCGTATTATTCCGATAAGTGTCACACTTATTTGTTACTTCAGTTCATACGTTGTAAGAATTGCGTATTACTCCGATAAGTGTCACATTTATTTGTTACTTCAGGTCATACGTTGTAAGCATCGCGTATTACTCCGTTAACAGTCACACTTATTTGTTACTTCAGGTGATACGTAGTAAGAATCGCGTATTACTCCGATAAGTGTCACATTTATTTGTTACTTCAGGTCATACGTTGTAAGCATCGCGTATTACTCCGATAAGTGTCACACTTATTTGTTACTGCAGGTCATACGTTGTAAACATCGCGTATTATTCCGATAAGTGTCACACTTATTTGTTACTTCAGGTCATACGTTGTAAGAATCGCGTATTACTCCGATAAGTGTCACATTTATTTGTTACTTCAGGTCATACGTTGTAAGCATCGCGTATTACTCCGTTAACAGTCACACTTATTTGTTACTTCAGGTCATACGTAGTAAGAATCGCGTATTACTCCGATAAGTGTCACATTTATTTGTTACTTCAGGTCATACGTTGTAAGCATCGCGTATTACTCCGATAAGTGTCACATTTATTTGTTACTTCAGGTCATACGTTGTAAGCATCGCGTATTACTCCATTAACAGTCACACTTATTTGTTACTTCAGGTCATACGTAGTAAGAATCGCGTATTACTCCGATAAGTGTCACATTTATTTGTTACTTCAGGTCATACGTTGTAAGCATCGCGTATTACTCCGATAAGTGTCACACTTATTTGTTACTGCAGGTCATACGTTGTAAACATCGCGTATTACTCCGATAAGTGTCACACTTATTTGTTACTTCAGGTCATACGTTGTAAGCATCGCGTATTACTCCGTTAACAGTCACACTTATTTGTTACTTCAGGTCATACGTAGTAAGAATCGCGTATTACTCCGATAAGTGTCACATTTATTTGTTACTTCAGGTCATACGTTGTAAGCATCGCGTATTACTCCGATAAGTGTCACACTTATTTGTTACTTTCGGTCATACGTTGTAAGCATCGCATATTACTCCGATAAGTGTCACACTTATTTGTCACTTCAGGTCATACGTTGTAAGCATCGCGTATTACTCCGTTAACAGTCACACTTATTTGTTACTTCAGGTCAAACGTAGTAAGAATCGCGTATTACTCCGATAAGTGTCACATTTATTTGTTACTTCAGGTCATACGTTGTAAGCATCGCGTATTACTCCGATAAGTGTCACACTTATTTGTTACTTTCGGTCATACGTTGTAAGCATCGCGTAAAACTCCGATAAGTATCATACTTATTTGTTACTTTTGGTCATACGTAGTAAGCATCGCGTATTATTCCGATAAGTGTCACACTTATTTGTTACTTCAGGTCATACGTAGTAAGAATCGCGTATTACTCCGATAAGTGTCACAGTTATATGTTACTTCAGATCATACGTTGTAAGCATCGCGTATTACTCCGATAAGTGTCACATTTATTTGTTACTTTAGGTCGTACGTTGTAAGCATCACGTATTACTCCGATAAGTGTCACACTTATTTGTTACTGCAGGTCATACGTTGTAAACATCGCGTATTATTCCGATAAGTGTCACACTTATTTGTTACTTCAGGTCATACGTTTTAAGAATCGCGTATTACGCCGATAATTGTCACATTTATTTGTTACTTCAGGTCATACGTTGTAAGCATCGCGTATTACTCCGTTAACAGTCACACTTATTTGTTACTTCAGGTCATACGTAGTAAGAATCGCGTATTACTCCGATAAGTGTCACATTTATTTGTTACTTCAGGTCATACGTTGTTAGAATCGCGTATTACTCCGATAAGTGTCACATTTATTTGTTACTTCAGGTCATACGTTGTAAGCATCGCGTATTACTCCGATAAGTGTCACACTTATTTGTTACTGCAGGTCATACGTTGTAAGCATCGCGTATTACTCCGTTAACAGTCACACTTATTTGTTACTTCAGGTCATACGTAGTAAGAATCGCGTATTACTCCGATAAGTGTCACATTTATTTGTTACTTCAGGTCATACGTTGTAAGCATCGCGTATTACTCCGATAAGTGTCACACTTATTTATTACTGCAGGTCATACGTTGTAAACATCGCGTATTACTCCGATAAGTGTCACATTTATTTGTTACTTCAGGTCATACGTTGTAAGCATCGCGTATTACTCCGATAAGTGTCACACTTATTTGTTACTCTCGGTCATACGTTGTAAGCATCGCGTAAAACTCCAATAAGTATCACACTTATTTGTTACTTTTGGTCATACGTAGTAAGCATCGCGTATTATTCCGATAAGTGTCACACTTATTTGTTACTTCAGGTCATACGTTGTAAGCATCGCGTGTTACTCCGATAAGTGTCACACTTATTTGTTACTTCAGGTCATACGTTGTAAGCATCGCGTATTACTCCGTTAACAGTCACACTTATTTGTTACTTCAGGTCATACGTAGTAAGAATCGCTTATATTACTCCGATAAGTGTCACATTTATTTGTTACTTCAGGTCATACGTTGTAAGAATCGCGTATGACTCCGATAAGTGTCACATTTATTTGTTACTTCAGGTGATACGTTGTAAGCATCGCGTATTACTCCGTTAACAGTCACACTTATTTGTTACTTCAGGTCATACGTAGTAAGAATCGCGTATTACTCCGATAAGTGTCACATTTATTTGTTACTTCAGGTCATACGTTGTAAGCATCGCGTATTACTCCGATAAGTGTCACACTTATTTGTTACTTAAGGTCATACGTTGTAAGCATTGCGTATTACTCCGATAAGTGTCACACTTATTTGTTACTGCAGGTCATACGTTGTAAACATCGCGTATTATTCCGATAAGTGTCACAATTATTTGTTACTTCAGGTCATACGTTGTAAGAATCGCGTATTACTCCGATAAGTGTCACATTTATTTGTTACTTCAGGTCATACGTTGTAAGCATCGCGTATTACTCCGTTAACAGTCACACGTATTTGTTACTTCAGGTCATACGTAGTAAGAATCGCGTATTACTCCGATAAGTGTCACATTTATTTGTTACTTCAGGTCATACGTTGTAAGCATCGCGTATTACTCCGATAAGTGTCACATTTATTTGTTACTTCAGGTCATACGTTGTAAGCATCGCGTATTACTCCGATAAGTGTCACACTTATTTGTTACTGCAGGTCATACGTTGTAAACATCGCGTATTATTCCGATAAGTGTCACACTTATTTGTTACTTCAGGTCATACGTTGTAAGAATCGCGTATTACTCCGATAAGTGTCACATTTATTTGTTACTTCAGGTCATACGTTGTAAGCATCGCGTATTACTCCGTTAACAGTCACACTTATTTGTTACTTCAGGTCATGCGTAGTAAGAATCGCGTATTACTCCGATAAGTGTCACATTTATTTGTTACTTCAGGTCATACGTTGTAAGCATCGCGTATTACTCCGATAAGTGTCACATTTATTTGTTACTTCAGGTCATACGTTGTAAGCATCGCGTATTACTCCGTTAACAGTCACACTTATTTGTTACTTCAGGTCATACGTAGTAAGAATCGCGTATTACTCCGATAAGTGTCACATTTATTTGTTACTTCAGGTCATACGTTGTAAGCATCGCGTATTACTCCGATAAGTGTCACACTTATTTGTTACTTTCGGTCATACGTTGTAAGCATCGCGTAAAACTCCAATAAGTATCACACTTATTTGTTACTTTTGGTCATACGTAGTAAGCATCGCGTATTATTCCGATAAGTGTCACACTTATTTGTTACTTCAGGTCATACGTTGTAAGCATCGCGTATTACTCCGATAAGTGTCACACTTATTTGTTACTTCAGGTCATACGTTGTAAGCATCGCGTATTACTCCGTTAACAGTCACACTTATTTGTTACTTCAGGTCATAAGTAGTAAGAATCGCGTATATTACTCCGATAAGTGTCACATTTATTTGTTACTTCAGGTCATACGTAGTAAGAATCGCGTATTACTCCGATAAGTGTCACATTTATTTGTTACTTCAGGTGATACGTTGTAAGCATCGCGTATTACTCCGTTAACAGTCACACTTATTTGTTACTTCAGGTCATACGTAGTAAGAATCGCGTATTACTCCGATAAGTGTCACATATTTGTTACTTCAGGTAATACGTTGTAAGCATCGCGTATTACTCCGATAAGTGTCACACTTATTTGTTACTTCAGGTCATACGTTGTAAGCATCGCGTATTACTCCGATTAGTGTCACACTTATTTGTTACTGCAGGTCATACGTTGTAAACATCGCGTATTATTCCGATAAGTGTCACAATTATTTGTTACTTCAGTTCATACGTTGTAAGAATCGCGTATTACTCCGATAAGTGTCACATTTATTTGTTACTTCAGGTCATACGTTGTAAGCATCGCGTATTACTCCGTTAACAGTCACACTTATTTGTTACTTCAGGTCATACGTAGTAAGAATCGCGTATTACTCCGATAAGTGTCACATTTATTTGTTACTTCAGGTCATACGTTGTAAGCATCGCGTATTACTCCGATAAGTGTCACATTTATTTGTTACTTCAGGTCATACGTTGTAAGCATCGCGTATTACTCCGATAAGTGTCACACTTATTTGTTACTGCAGGTCATACGTTGTAAACATCGCGTATTATTCCGATAAGTGTCACACTTATTTGTTACTTCAGGTCATACGTTGTAAGAATCGCGTATTACTCCGATAAGTGTCACATTTATTTGTTACTTCAGGTCATACGTTGTAAGCATCGCGTATTACTCCGTTAACAGTCACACTTATTTGTTACTTCAGGTCATGCGTAGTAAGAATCGCGTATTACTCCGATAAGTGTCACATTTATTTGTTACTTCAGGTCATACGTTGTAAGAATCGCGTATTACTCCGATAAGTGTCACAGTTATTTGTTACTTCAGGTCATACGTTGTAAGCATCGCGTATTACTCCGATAAGTGTCACATTTATTTGTTACTTTAGGTCGTACGTTGTAAGCATCACGTATTACTCCGATAAGTGTCACACTTATTTGTTACTGCAGGTCATACGTTGTAAACATCGCGTATTATTCCGATAAGTGTCACACTTATTTGTTACTTCAGGTCATACGTTTTAAGAATCGCGTATTACGCCGATAAGTGTCACATTTATTTGTTACTTCAGGTCATACGTTGTAAGCATCGCGTATTACTCCGTTAACAGTCACACTTATTTGTTACTTCAGGTCATACGTAGTAAGAATCGCGTATTACTCCGATAAGTGTCACATTTATTTGTTACTTCAGGTCATACGTTGTTAGAATCGCGTATTAATCCGATAAGTGTCACATTTATTTGTTAATTCAGGTCATACGTTGTAAGCATCGCGTATTACTCCGTTAACAGTCACACTTATTTGTTACTTCAGGTCATACGTAGTAAGAATCGCGTATTACTCCGATAAGTGTCACATTTATTTGTTACTTCAGGTCATACGTTGTAAGCATCGCGTATTACTCCGATAAGTGTCACACTTATTTGTTACTGCAGGTCATACGTTGTAAACATCGCGTATTACTCCGATAAGTGTCACACTTATTTGTTAGTTCAGGTCATACGTTGTAAGCATCGCGTATTACTCCGTTAACAGTCACACTTATTTGTTACTTCAGGTCATACGTAGTAAGAATCGCGTATTACTCCGATAAGTGTCACATTTATTTGTTACTCTCGGTCATACGTTGTAAGCATCGCGTACAACTCCAATAAGTATCACACTTATTTGTTACTTTTGGTCATACGTAGTAAGCATCGCGTATTATTCCGATAAGTGTCACACTTATTTTTTACTTCAGGTCATACGTTGTAAGCATCGCGTATTACTCCGATAAGTGTCACATTTATTTGTTACTTCAGGTAATACGTTGTAAGCATCGCGTATTACTCCGATAAGTGTCACACTTATTTGTTAGTTCAGGTCATACGTTGTAAGCATCGCGTATTACTCCGTTAACAGTCACACTTATTTGTTACTTCAGGTCATACGTTGTAAGCATCGCGTATTACTCCGATAAGTGTCACACTTATTTGTTACTCTCGGTCATACGTTGTAAGCATCGCGTACAACTCCAATAAGTATCACACTTATTTGTTACTTTTGGTCATACGTAGTAAGCATCGCGTATTATTCCGATAAGTGTCACACTTATTTTTTACTTCAGGTCATACGTTGTAAGCATCGCGTATTACTCCGATAAGTGTCACATTTATTTGTTACTTCAGGTAATACGTTGTAAGCATCGCGTATTACTCCGATAAGTGTCACACTTATTTGTTACTTCAGGTCATACGTTGTAAGCATCGCGTATTACTCCGATTAGTGTCACACTTATTTATTACTGCAGGTCATACGTTGTAAACATCGCGTATTATTCCGATAAGTGTCACAATTATTTGTTACTTCAGTTCATACGTTGTAAGAATCGCGTATTACTCCGATAAGTGTCACATTTATTTGTTACTTCTGGTCATACGTTGTAAGCATCGCGTATTACACCGTTAACAGTCACACTTATTTGTTACTTCAGGTCATACGTAGTAAGAATCGCGTATTACTCCGATAAGTGTCACATTTATTTGTTACTTCAGGTCATACGTTGTAAGCATCGCGTATTACTCCGATAAGTGTCACATTTATTTGTTACTTCAGGTCATACGTTGTAAGCATCGCGTATTACTCCGATAAGTGTCACACTTATTTGTTACTGCAGGTCATACGTTGTAAACATCGCGTATTATTCCGATAAGTGTCACACTTATTTGTTACTTCAGGTCATACGTTGTAAGAATCGCGTATTACTCCGATAAGTGTCACATTTATTTGTTACTTCAGGTCATACGTTGTAAGCATCGCGTATTACTCCGTTAACAGTCACACTTATTTGTTACTTCAGGTCATGCGTAGTAAGAATCGCGTATTACTCCGATAAGTGTCACATTTATTTGTTACTTCAGGTCATACGTTGTAAGAATCGCGTATTACTCCGATAAGTGTCACAGTTATTTGTTACTTCAGGTCATACGTTGTAAGCATCGCGTATTACTCCGATAAGTGTCACATTTATTTGTTACTTTAGGTCGTACGTTGTAAGCATCACGTATTACTCCGATAAGTGTCACACTTATTTGTTACTGCAGGTCATACGTTGTAAACATCGCGTATTATTCCGATAAGTGTCACACTTATTTGTTACTTCAGGTCATACGTTTTAAGAATCGCGTATTACGCCGATAAGTGTCACATTTATTTGTTACTTCAGGTCATACGTTGTAAGCATCGCGTATTACTCCGTTAACAGTCACACTTATTTGTTACTTCAGGTCATACGTAGTAAGAATCGCGTATTACTCCGATAAGTGTCACATTTATTTGTTACTTCAGGTCATACGTTGTTAGAATCGCGTATTAATCCGATAAGTGTCACATTTATTTGTTACTTCAGGTCATACGTTGTAAGCATCGCGTATTACTCCGTTAACAGTCACACTTATTTGTTACTTCAGGTCATACGTAGTAAGAATCGCGTATTACTCCGATAAGTGTCACATTTATTTGTTACTTCAGGTCATACGTTGTAAGCATCGCGTATTACTCCGATAAGTGTCACACTTATTTGTTACTGCAGGTCATACGTTGTAAACATCGCGTATTACTCCGATAAGTGTCACACTTATTTGTTAGTTCAGGTCATACGTTGTAAGCATCGCGTATTACTCCGTTAACAGTCACACTTATTTGTTACTTCAGGTCATACGTAGTAAGAATCGCGTATTACTCCGATAAGTGTCACATTTATTTGTTACTTCAGGTCATACGTTGTAAGCATCGCGTATTACTCCGATAAGTGTCACACTTATTTGTTACTCTCGGTCATACGTTGTAAGCATCGCGTAAAACTCCAATAAGTATCACACTTATTTGTTACTTTTGGTCATACGTAGTAAGCATCGCGTATTATTCCGATAAGTGTCACACTTATTTGTTACTTCAGGTCATACGTTGTAAGCATCGCGTATTACTCCGATAAGTGTCACACTTATTTGTTACTTCAGGTCATACGTTGTAAGCATCGCGTATTACTCCGTTAACAGTCACACTTATTTGTTACTTCAGGTCATACGTAGTAAGAATCGCGTATATTACTCCGATAAGTGTCACATTTATTTGTTACTTCAGGTCATACGTTGTAAGAATCGCGTATTACTCCGATAAGTGTCACATTTATTTGTTACTTCAGGTGATACGTTGTAAGCATCGCGTATTACTCCGTTAACAGTCACACTTATTTGTTACTTCAGGTCATACGTAGTAAGAATCGCGTATTACTCCGATAAGTGTCACATTTATTTGTTACTTCAGGTCATACGTTGTAAGCATCGCGTATTACTCCGATAAGTGTCACACTTATTTGTTACTTCAGGTCATACGTTGTAAGCATCGCGTATTACTCCGATAAGTGTCACACTTATTTGTTACTGCAGGTCATACGTTGTAAACATCGCGTATTATTCCGATAAGTGTCACAATTATTTGTTACTTCAGGTCATACGTTGTAAGAATCGCGTATTACTCCGATAAGTGTCACATTTATTTGTTACTTCAGGTCATACGTTGTAAGCATCGCGTATTACTCCGTTTACAGTCACACTTATTTGTTACTTCAGGTCATACGTAGTAAGAATCGCGTATTACTCCGATAAGTGTCACATTTATTTGTTACTTCAGGTCATACGTTGTAAGCATCGCGTATTACTCCGATAAGTGTCACATTTATTTGTTACTTCAGGTCATACGTTGTAAGCATCGCGTATTACTCCGATAAGTGTCACACTTATTTGTTACTGCAGGTCATACGTTGTAAACATCGTGTATTATTCCGATAAGTGTCACACTTATTTGTTACTTCAGGTCATACGTTGTAAGAATCGCGTATTACTCCGATAAGTGTCACATTTATTTGTTACTTCAGGTCATACGTTGTAAGCATCGCGTATTACTCCGTTAACAGTCACACTTATTTGTTACTTCAGGTCATGCGTAGTAAGAATCGCGTATTACTCCGATAAGTGTCACATTTATTTGTTACTTCAGGTCATACGTTGTAAGCATCGCGTATTACTCCGATAAGTGTCACATTTATTTGTTACTTCAGGTCATACGTTGTAAGCATCGCGTATTACTCCGTTAACAGTCACACTTATTTGTTACTTCAGGTCATACGTAGTAAGAATCTCGTATTACTCCGATAAGTGTCACATTTATTTGTTACTGCAGGTCATACGTTGTAAACATCGCGTATTATTCCGATAAGTGTCACACTTATTTGTTACTGCAGGTCATACGTTGTAAACATCGCGTATTACTCCGATAAGTGTCACTCTTATTTGTTACTTCAGGTCATACGTTGTAAGCATCGCGTATTACTCCGTTAACAGTCACACTTATTTGTTACTTCAGGTCATACGTAGTAAGAATCGCGTATTACTCCGATAAGTGTCACATTTATTTGTTACTTCAGGTCATACGTTGTAAGCATCGCGTATTACTCCGATAAGTGTCATACTTATTTGTTACTTTCGGTCATACGTTGTAAGCATCGCGTATTACTCCGATAAGTGTCACACTTATTTGTTACTTCAGGTCATACGTTGTAAGCATCGCGTATTACTCCGTTAACAGTCACACTTATTTGTTACTTCAGGTCATACGTAGTAAGAATCGCGTATTACTCCGATAAGTATCACACTTATTTGTTACTTTTGGTCATACGTAGTAAGCATCGTGTATTATTACGATAAGTGTCACACTTATTTGTTACTTCAGGTCATACGTTGTAAGCATCGCGTATTACTCCGATAAGTGTCACACTTATTTGTTACTGCAGGTCATACGTTGTAAACATCGCGTATTATTCCGATAAGTGTCACACTTATTTGTTACTTCAGGTCATACGTTGTAAGAATTGCGTATTACTCCGATAAGTGTCACATTTATTTGTTACTTCAGGTCATACGTTGTAAGCATCGCGTATTACTCCATTAACAGTCACACTTATTTGTTACTTCAGGTGATACGTAGTAAGAATCGCGTATTACTCCGATAAGTGTCACATTTATTTGTTACTTCAGGTCATACGTTGTAAGCATCGCGTATTACTCCGTTAACAGTCACAATTATTTGTTACTTCAGGTCATACGTTCTAAGCATCGCGTATTACTCCGTTAACAGTCACACTTATTTGTTACTTCAGGTCATACGTTGTAAGCATCGCGTATTACTCCGTTAACCGTCACACTTATTTGTTACTGCAGGTCATACGTTGTAAACATCGCGTATTACTCCGATAAGTGTCACACTTATTTGTTACTTCAGGTCATACGTTGTAAGCATCGCGTATTACTCCGTTAACAGTCACACTTATTTGTTACTTCAGGTCATACGTAGTAAGAATCGCGTATTACTCCGATAAGTGTCACATTTATTTGTTACTTCAGGTCATACGTTGTAAGCATCGCGTATTACTCCGATAAGTGTCACACTTATTTGTTACTTTCGGTCATACGTTGTAAGCATCGCGTAAAACTCCAATAAGTATCACATTTATTTGTTACTTCAGGTCATACGTTGTAAGCATCGCGTATTACTCCGATAAGTGTCACACTTATTTGTTACTGCAGGTCATACGTTGTAAACATCGCGTATTATTCCGATAAGTGTCACACTTATTTGTTACTTCAGGTCATACGTTGTAAGAATCGCGTATTACTCCGATAAGTGTCACATTTATTTGTTACTTCAGGTCATACGTTGTAAGCATCGCGTATTACTCCGTTAACAGTCACACTTATTTGTTACTTCAGGTCATGCGTAGTAAGAATCGCGTATTACTCCGATAAGTGTCACATTTATTTGTTACTTCAGGTCATACGTTGTAAGAATCGCGTATTACTCCGATAAGTGTCACAGTTATTTGTTACTTCAGGTCATACGTTGTAAGCATCGCGTATTACTCCGATAAGTGTCACATTTATTTGTTACTTTAGGTCGTACGTTGTAAGCATCACGTATTACTCCGATAAGTGTCACACTTATTTGTTACTGCAGGTCATACGTTGTAAACATCGCGTATTATTCCGATAAGTGTCACACTTATTTGTTACTTCAGGTCATACGTTTTAAGAATCGCGTATTACGCCGATAAGTGTCACATTTATTTGTTACTTCAGGTCATACGTTGTAAGCATCGCGTATTACTCCGTTAACAGTCACACTTATTTGTTACTTCAGGTCATACGTAGTAAGAATCGCGTATTACTCCGATAAGTGTCACATTTATTTGTTACTTCAGGTCATACGTTGTTAGAATCGCGTATTAATCCGATAAGTGTCACATTTATTTGTTACTTCAGGTCATACGTTGTAAGCATCGCGTATTACTCCGTTAACAGTCACACTTATTTGTTACTTCAGGTCATACGTAGTAAGAATCGCGTATTACTCCGATAAGTGTCACATTTATTTGTTACTTCAGGTCATACGTTGTAAGCATCGCGTATTACTCCGATAAGTGTCACACTTATTTGTTACTGCAGGTCATACGTTGTAAACATCGCGTATTACTCCGATAAGTGTCACACTTATTTGTTAGTTCAGGTCATACGTTGTAAGCATCGCGTATTACTCCGTTAACAGTCACACTTATTTGTTACTTCAGGTCATACGTAGTAAGAATCGCGTATTACTCCGATAAGTGTCACATTTATTTGTTACTTCAGGTCATACGTTGTAAGCATCGCGTATTACTCCGATAAGTGTCACACTTATTTGTTACTCTCGGTCATACGTTGTAAGCATCGCGTAAAACTCCAATAAGTATCACACTTATTTGTTACTTTTGGTCATACGTAGTAAGCATCGCGTATTATTCCGATAAGTGTCACACTTATTTGTTACTTCAGGTCATACGTTGTAAGCATCGCGTATTACTCCGATAAGTGTCACACTTATTTGTTACTTCAGGTCATACGTTGTAAGCATCGCGTATTACTCCGTTAACAGTCACACTTATTTGTTACTTCAGGTCATACGTAGTAAGAATCGCGTATATTACTCCGATAAGTGTCACATTTATTTGTTACTTCAGGTCATACGTTGTAAGAATCGCGTATTACTCCGATAAGTGTCACATTTATTTGTTACTTCAGGTGATACGTTGTAAGCATCGCGTATTACTCCGTTAACAGTCACACTTATTTGTTACTTCAGGTCATACGTAGTAAGAATCGCGTATTACTCCGATAAGTGTCACATTTATTTGTTACTTCAGGTCATACGTTGTAAGCATCGCGTATTACTCCGATAAGTGTCACACTTATTTGTTACTTCAGGTCATACGTTGTAAGCATCGCGTATTACTCCGATAAGTGTCACACTTATTTGTTACTGCAGGTCATACGTTGTAAACATCGCGTATTATTCCGATAAGTGTCACAATTATTTGTTACTTCAGGTCATACGTTGTAAGAATCGCGTATTACTCCGATAAGTGTCACATTTATTTGTTACTTCAGGTCATACGTTGTAAGCATCGCGTATTACTCCGTTTACAGTCACACTTATTTGTTACTTCAGGTCATACGTAGTAAGAATCGCGTATTACTCCGATAAGTGTCACATTTATTTGTTACTTCAGGTCATACGTTGTAAGCATCGCGTATTACTCCGATAAGTGTCACATTTATTTGTTACTTCAGGTCATACGTTGTAAGCATCGCGTATTACTCCGATAAGTGTCACACTTATTTGTTACTGCAGGTCATACGTTGTAAACATCGTGTATTATTCCGATAAGTGTCACACTTATTTGTTACTTCAGGTCATACGTTGTAAGAATCGCGTATTACTCCGATAAGTGTCACATTTATTTGTTACTTCAGGTCATACGTTGTAAGCATCGCGTATTACTCCGTTAACAGTCACACTTATTTGTTACTTCAGGTCATGCGTAGTAAGAATCGCGTATTACTCCGATAAGTGTCACATTTATTTGTTACTTCAGGTCATACGTTGTAAGCATCGCGTATTACTCCGATAAGTGTCACATTTATTTGTTACTTCAGGTCATACGTTGTAAGCATCGCGTATTACTCCGTTAACAGTCACACTTATTTGTTACTTCAGGTCATACGTAGTAAGAATCTCGTATTACTCCGATAAGTGTCACATTTATTTGTTACTGCAGGTCATACGTTGTAAACATCGCGTATTATTCCGATAAGTGTCACACTTATTTGTTACTGCAGGTCATACGTTGTAAACATCGCGTATTACTCCGATAAGTGTCACTCTTATTTGTTACTTCAGGTCATACGTTGTAAGCATCGCGTATTACTCCGTTAACAGTCACACTTATTTGTTACTTCAGGTCATACGTAGTAAGAATCGCGTATTACTCCGATAAGTGTCACATTTATTTGTTACTTCAGGTCATACGTTGTAAGCATCGCGTATTACTCCGATAAGTGTCATACTTATTTGTTACTTTCGGTCATACGTTGTAAGCATCGCGTATTACTCCGATAAGTGTCACACTTATTTGTTACTTCAGGTCATACGTTGTAAGCATCGCGTATTACTCCGTTAACAGTCACACTTATTTGTTACTTCAGGTCATACGTAGTAAGAATCGCGTATTACTCCGATAAGTATCACACTTATTTGTTACTTTTGGTCATACGTAGTAAGCATCGTGTATTATTACGATAAGTGTCACACTTATTTGTTACTTCAGGTCATACGTTGTAAGCATCGCGTATTACTCCGATAAGTGTCACACTTATTTGTTACTGCAGGTCATACGTTGTAAACATCGCGTATTATTCCGATAAGTGTCACACTTATTTGTTACTTCAGGTCATACGTTGTAAGAATTGCGTATTACTCCGATAAGTGTCACATTTATTTGTTACTTCAGGTCATACGTTGTAAGCATCGCGTATTACTCCATTAACAGTCACACTTATTTGTTACTTCAGGTGATACGTAGTAAGAATCGCGTATTACTCCGATAAGTGTCACATTTATTTGTTACTTCAGGTCATACGTTGTAAGCATCGCGTATTACTCCGTTAACAGTCACAATTATTTGTTACTTCAGGTCATACGTTCTAAGCATCGCGTATTACTCCGTTAACAGTCACACTTATTTGTTACTTCAGGTCATACGTTGTAAGCATCGCGTATTACTCCGTTAACCGTCACACTTATTTGTTACTGCAGGTCATACGTTGTAAACATCGCGTATTACTCCGATAAGTGTCACACTTATTTGTTACTTCAGGTCATACGTTGTAAGCATCGCGTATTACTCCGTTAACAGTCACACTTATTTGTTACTTCAGGTCATACGTAGTAAGAATCGCGTATTACTCCGATAAGTGTCACATTTATTTGTTACTTCAGGTCATACGTTGTAAGCATCGCGTATTACTCCGATAAGTGTCACACTTATTTGTTACTTTCGGTCATACGTTGTAAGCATCGCGTAAAACTCCAATAAGTATCACATTTATTTGTTACTTCAGGTCATACGTTGTAAGCATCGCGTATTACTCCGATAAGTGTCACACTTATTTGTTACTGCAGGTCATACGTTGTAAACATCGCGTATTATTCCGATAAGTGTCACACTTATTTGTTACTTCAGGTCATACGTTGTAAGAATCGCGTATTACTCCGATAAGTGTCACATTTATTTGTTACTTCAGGTCATACGTTGTAAGCATCGCGTATTACTCCGTTAACAGTCACACTTATTTGTTACTTCAGGTCATGCGTAGTAAGAATCGCGTATTACTCCGATAAGTGTCACATTTATTTGTTACTTCAGGTCATACGTTGTAAGCATCGCGTATTACTCCGATAAGTGTCACATTTATTTGTTACTTCAGGTCATACGTTGTAAGCATCGCGTATTACTCCGTTAACAGTCACACTTATTTGTTACTTCAGGTCATACGTAGTAAGAATCTCGTATTACTCCGATAAGTGTCACATTTATTTGTTACTGCAGGTCATACGTTGTAAACATCGCGTATTATTCCGATAAGTGTCACACTTATTTGTTACTGCAGGTCATACGTTGTAAACATCGCGTATTACTCCGATAAGTGTCACACTTATTTGTTACTTCAGGTCATACGTTGTAAGCATCGCGTATTACTCCGTTAACAGTCACACTTATTTGTTACTTCAGGTCATACGTAGTAAGAATCGCGTATTACTCCGATAAGTGTCACATTTATTTGTTACTTCAGGTCATACGTTGTAAGCATCGCGTATTACTCCGATAAGTATCATACTTATTTGTTACTTTCGGTCATACGTTGTAAGCATCGCGTATTACTCCGATAAGTGTCACACTTATTTGTTACTTCAGGTCATACGTTGTAAGCATCGCGTATTACTCCGTTAACAGTCACACTTATTTGTTACTTCAGGTCATACGTAGTAAGAATCGCGTATTACTCCGATAAGTATCACACTTATTTGTTACTTTTGGTCATACGTAGTAAGCATCGTGTATTATTACGATAAGTGTCACACTTATTTGTTACTTCAGGTCATACGTTGTAAGCATCGCGTATTACTCCGATAAGTGTCACACTTATTTGTTACTGCAGGTCATACGTTGTAAACATCGCGTATTATTCCGATAAGTGTCACACTTATTTGTTACTTCAGGTCATACGTAGTAAGAATCGCGTATTACTTCGATAAGTGTCACATTTATTTGTTACTTCAGGTCATACGTTGTAAGCATATCGTATTACTCCGATAAGTGTCACACTTATTTGTTACTGCAGGTCATACGTTGTAAACATCGCGTATTACTCCGATAAGTGTCACACTTATTTGTTACTTCAGGTCATACGTTGTAAGCATCGCGTATTACTCCGTTAACAGTCACAATTATTTGTTACTTCAGGTCATACGTAGTAAGAATCGCGTATTACTCCGATAAGTGTCACACTTATTTGTTACTTCAGGTCATACGTTGTAAGCATCGCGTATTACTCCGTTAACAGTCACACTTATTTGATACTTCAGGTCATACGTTGAAAGCATCGCGTATTACTCCGTTAACAGTCACACTTATTTGTTACTTCAGGTCATACGTTGTAAGCATCGCGTATTACTCCGTTAACAGTCACACTTATTTGTTACTTCAGGTCATACGTTGTAAGCATCGCGTATTACTCCGTTAACAGTCACACTTATTTGTTACTTCAGGTCATACGTTGTAAGCATCGCGTATTACTCCGTTAACAGTCACACTTATTTGTTACTTCAGGTCATACGTTGTAAGCATCGCGTATTACTCCGTTAACAGTCACACTTATTTGTTACTTCAGGTCATACGTTGTAAGCATCAAGTATTACTCCGTTAACAGTCACACTTATTTGTTACTTTAGGTCATAAGTTGTAAGCATCGCGTATTACTCCGTTAACAGTCACACTTATTTGTTACTTCAGGTCATACGTTGTAAGCATCGCGTATTACTCCATTAACAGTCACACTTATTTGTTACTTCAGGTCATACGTAGTAAGAATCGCGTATTACTCCGATAAGTGTCACATTTATTTGTTACTTCAGGTCATACGTTGTAAGCATCGCGTATTACTCCGATAAGTGTCACATTTATTTGTTACTTCAGGTCATACGTTGTAAGCATCGCGTATTACTCCGATAAGTGTCACACTTATTTGTTACTGCAGGTCATACGTTGTTAGCATCGCGTATTACTCCGATAAGTGTCACACTTATTTGTTACTGCAGGTCATACGTTGTAAACATCGCGTATTATTCCGATAAGTGTCACACTTATTTGTTACTTCAGGTCATACGTTCTAAGCATCGCGTATTACTCCTATAAGTTTCACATTTATTTGTTACTTCAGGTCATACGTTGTAAGCATCGCGTATTACTCCGTTAAGTGTTACACTTATTTGTTACTTCAGGTCATACGTTGTAAGCATCGCGTATTACTCCGTTAAGTGTTACACTTATTTGTTACTTCAGGTCATACGTTGTACGCATCGCGTATTATTCCGATAAGTGTCACACTTATTTGTTACTTCAGGTCATACGTTGTAAGCAACGCGTATTACTCCGTTAACAGTCACACTTATTTGTTACTTCAGGTCATACGTTGTAAGCATCGCGTATTACTCCGTTAACAGTCACACTTATTTGTTACTTCAGGTCATACGTTGTAAGCATCGCGTATTACTCCGATAAGTGTCACACTTATTTGTTACTTTCGGTCATACGTTGTAAGCATCGCGTAAAACTCCGATAAGTATCATACTTATTTGTTACTTTTGGTCATACGTAGTAAGCATCGCGTATTATTCCGATAAGTGTCACACTTATTTGTTACTTCAGGTCATACGTAGTAAGAATCGCGTATTACTCCGATAAGTGTCACAGTTATTTGTTACTTCAGGTCATACGTTGTAAGCATCGCGTATTACTCCGATAAGTGTCACATTTATTTGTTACTTTAGGTCGTACGTTGTAAGCATCACGTATTACTCCGATAAGTGTCACACTTATTTGTTACTGCAGGTCATACGTTGTAAACATCGCGTATTATTCCGATAAGTGTCACACTTATTTGTTACTTCAGGTCATACGTTTTAAGAATCGCGTATTACGCCGATAAGTGTCACATTTATTTGTTACTTCAGGTCATACGTTGTAAGCATCGCGTATTACTCCGTTAACAGTCACACTTATTTGTTACTTCAGGTCATACGTAGTAAGAATCGCGTATTACTCCGATAAGTGTCACATTTATTTGTTACTTCAGGTCATACGTTGTTAGAATCGCGTATTACTCCGATAAGTGTCACATTTATTTGTTACTTCAGGTCATACGTTGTAAGCATCGCGTATTACTCCGTTAACAGTCACACTTATTTGTTACTTCAGGTCATACGTAGTAAGAATCGCGTATTACTCCGATAAGTGTCACATTTATTTGTTACTTCAGGTCATACGTTGTAAGCATCGCGTATTACTCCGATAAGTGTCACACTTATTTGTTACTGCAGGTCATACGTTGTAAACATCGCGTATTACTCCGATAAGTGTCACACTTATTTGTAACTTCAGGTCATACGTTGTAAACATCGCGTATTACTCCGATAAGTGTCACACTTATTTGTTACTTCAGGTCATACGTTGTAAGCATCGCGTATTACTCCGTTAACAGTCACACTTATTTGTTACTTCAGGTCATACGTAGTAAGAATCGCGTATTACTCCGATAAGTGTCACATTTATTTGTTACTTTAGGTCATACGTTGTAAGCATCGCGTATTACTCCGATAAGTGTCACACTTATTTGTTACTTCAGGTCATACGTTGTAAGCATCGCGTATTACTCCGATTAGTGTCACACTTATTTGTTACTGCAGGTCATACGTTGTAAACATCGCGTATTATTCCGATAAGTGTCACAATTATTTGTTAGTTCAGTTCATACGTTGTAAGAATCGCGTATTACTCCGATAAGTGTCACATTTATTTGTTACTTCAGGTCATACGTTGTAAGCATCGCGTATTACTCCGTTAACAGTCACACTTATTTGTTACTTCAGGTCATAAGTAGTAAGAATCGCGTATTACTCCGATAAGTGTCACATTTATTTGTTACTTCAGGTCATACGTTGTAAGCATCGCGTATTACTCCGATAAGTGTCACATTTATTTGTTACTTCAGGTCATACGTTGTAAGCATCGCGTATTACTCCGATAAGTGTCACACTTATTTGTTACTGCAGGTCATACGTTGTAAACATCGCGTATTATTCCGATAAGTGTCACACTTATTTGTTACTTCAGGTCATACGTTGTAAGAATCGCGTATTACTCCGATAAGTGTCACATTTATTTGTTACTTCAGGTCATACGTTGTAAGCATCGCGTATTACTCCGTTAACAGTCACACTTATTTGTTACTTCAGGTCATGCGTAGTAAGAATCGCGTATTACTCCGATAAGTGTCACATTTATTTGTTACTTCAGGTCATACGTTGTAAGAATCGCGTATTACTCCGATAAGTGTCACAGTTATTTGTTACTTCAGGTCATACGTTGTAAGCATCGCGTATTACTCCGATAAGTGTCACATTTATTTGTTACTTTAGGTCGTACGTTGTAAGCCTCACGTATTACTCCGATAAGTGTCACACTTATTTGTTACTGAAGGTCATACGTTGTAAACATCGCGTATTATTCCGATAAGTGTCACACTTATTTGTTACTTCAGGTCATACGTTTTAAGAATCGCGTATTACGCCGATAAGTGTCACATTTATTTGTTACTTCAGGTCATACGTTGTAAGCATCGCGTATTACTCCGTTAACAGTCACACTTATTTGTTACTTCAGGTCATACGTAGTAAGAATCGCGTATTACTCCGATAAGTGTCACATTTATTTGTTACTTCAGGTCATACGTTGTTAGAATCGCGTATTACTCCGATAAGTATCACACTTATTTGTTACTTTTGGTCATACGTAGTAAGCATCGTGTATTATTACGATAAGTGTCACACTTATTTGTTACTTCAGGTCATACGTTGTAAGCATCGCGTATTACTCCGATAAGTGTCACACTTATTTGTTACTGCAGGTCATACGTTGTAAACATCGCGTATTATTCCGATAAGTGTCACACTTATTTGTTACTTCAGGTCATACGTAGTAAGAATCGCGTATTACTTCGATAAGTGTCACATTTATTTGTTACTTCAGGTCATACGTTGTAAGCATATCGTATTACTCCGATAAGTGTCACACTTATTTGTTACTGCAGGTCATACGTTGTAAACATCGCGTATTACTCCGATAAGTGTCACACTTATTTGTTACTTCAGGTCATACGTTGTAAGCATCGCGTATTACTCCGTTAACAGTCACAATTATTTGTTACTTCAGGTCATACGTAGTAAGAATCGCGTATTACTCCGATAAGTGTCACACTTATTTGTTACTTCAGGTCATACGTTGTAAGCATCGCGTATTACTCCGTTAACAGTCACACTTATTTGATACTTCAGGTCATACGTTGTAAGCATCGCGTATTACTCCGTTAACAGTCACACTTATTTGTTACTTCAGGTCATACGTTGTAAGCATCGCGTATTACTCCGTTAACAGTCACACTTATTTGTTACTTCAGGTCATACGTTGTAAGCATCGCGTATTACTCCGTTAACAGTCACACTTATTTGTTACTTCAGGTCATACGTTGTAAGCATCGCGTATTACTCCGTTAACAGTCACACTTATTTGTTACTTCAGGTCATACGTTGTAAGCATCGCGTATTACTCCGTTAACAGTCACACTTATTTGTTACTTCAGGTCATACGTTGTAAGCATCAAGTATTACTCCGTTAACAGTCACACTTATTTGTTACTTTAGGTCATAAGTTGTAAGCATCGCGTATTACTCCGTTAACAGTCACACTTATTTGTTACTTAAGGTCATACGTTGTAAGCATCGCGTATTACTCCATTAACAGTCACACTTATTTGTTACTTCAGGTCATACGTAGTAAGAATCGCGTATTACTCCGATAAGTGTCACATTTATTTGTTACTTCAGGTCATACGTTGTAAGCATCGCGTATTACTCCGATAAGTGTCACATTTATTTGTTACTTCAGGTCATACGTTGTAAGCATCGCGTATTACTCCGATAAGTGTCACACTTATTTGTTACTGCAGGTCATACGTTGTTAGCATCGCGTATTACTCCGATAAGTGTCACACTTATTTGTTACTGCAGGTCATACGTTGTAAACATCGCGTATTATTCCGATAAGTGTCACACTTATTTGTTACTTCAGGTCATACGTTCTAAGCATCGCGTATTACTCCTATAAGTTTCACATTTATTTGTTACTTCAGGTCATACGTTGTAAGCATCGCGTATTACTCCGTTAAGTGTTACACTTATTTGTTACTTCAGGTCATACGTTGTAAGCATCGCGTATTACTCCGTTAAGTGTTACACTTATTTGTTACTTCAGGTCATACGTTGTACGCATCGCGTATTATTCCGATAAGTGTCACACTTATTTGTTACTTCAGGTCATACGTTGTAAGCAACGCGTATTACTCCGTTAACAGTCACACTTATTTGTTACTTCAGGTCATACGTTGTAAGCATCGCGTATTACTCCGTTAACAGTCACACTTATTTGTTACTTCAGGTCATACGTTGTAAGCATCGCGTATTACTCCGATAAGTGTCACACTTATTTGTTACTTTCGGTCATACGTTGTAAGCATCGCGTAAAACTCCGATAAGTATCATACTTATTTGTTACTTTTGGTCATACGTAGTAAGCATCGCGTATTATTCCGATAAGTGTCACACTTATTTGTTACTTCAGGTCATACGTAGTAAGAATCGCGTATTACTCCGATAAGTGTCACAGTTATTTGTTACTTCAGGTCATACGTTGTAAGCATCGCGTATTACTCCGATAAGTGTCACATTTATTTGTTACTTTAGGTCGTACGTTGTAAGCATCACGTATTACTCCGATAAGTGTCACACTTATTTGTTACTGCAGGTCATACGTTGTAAACATCGCGTATTATTCCGATAAGTGTCACACTTATTTGTTACTTCAGGTCATACGTTTTAAGAATCGCGTATTACGCCGATAAGTGTCACATTTATTTGTTACTTCAGGTCATACGTTGTAAGCATCGCGTATTACTCCGTTAACAGTCACACTTATTTGTTACTTCAGGTCATACGTAGTAAGAATCGCGTATTACTCCGATAAGTGTCACATTTATTTGTTACTTCAGGTCATACGTTGTTAGAATCGCGTATTACTCCGATAAGTGTCACATTTATTTGTTACTTCAGGTCATACGTTGTAAGCATCGCGTATTACTCCGTTAACAGTCACACTTATTTGTTACTTCAGGTCATACGTAGTAAGAATCGCGTATTACTCCGATAAGTGTCACATTTATTTGTTACTTCAGGTCATACGTTGTAAGCATCGCGTATTACTCCGATAAGTGTCACACTTATTTGTTACTGCAGGTCATACGTTGTAAACATCGCGTATTACTCCGATAAGTGTCACACTTATTTGTAACTTCAGGTCATACGTTGTAAACATCGCGTATTACTCCGATAAGTGTCACACTTATTTGTTACTTCAGGTCATACGTTGTAAGCATCGCGTATTACTCCGTTAACAGTCACACTTATTTGTTACTTCAGGTCATACGTAGTAAGAATCGCGTATTACTCCGATAAGTGTCACATTTATTTGTTACTTTAGGTCATACGTTGTAAGCATCGCGTATTACTCCGATAAGTGTCACACTTATTTGTTACTTCAGGTCATACGTTGTAAGCATCGCGTATTACTCCGATTAGTGTCACACTTATTTGTTACTGCAGGTCATACGTTGTAAACATCGCGTATTATTCCGATAAGTGTCACAATTATTTGTTACTTCAGTTCATACGTTGTAAGAATCGCGTATTACTCCGATAAGTGTCACATTTATTTGTTACTTCAGGTCATACGTTGTAAGCATCGCGTATTACTCCGTTAACAGTCACACTTATTTGTTACTTCAGGTCATAAGTAGTAAGAATCGCGTATTACTCCGATAAGTGTCACATTTATTTGTTACTTCAGGTCATACGTTGTAAGCATCGCGTATTACTCCGATAAGTGTCACATTTATTTGTTACTTCAGGTCATACGTTGTAAGCATCGCGTATTACTCCGATAAGTGTCACACTTATTTGTTACTGCAGGTCATACGTTGTAAACATCGCGTATTATTCCGATAAGTGTCACACTTATTTGTTACTTCAGGTCATACGTTGTAAGAATCGCGTATTACTCCGATAAGTGTCACATTTATTTGTTACTTCAGGTCATACGTTGTAAGCATCGCGTATTACTCCGTTAACAGTCACACTTATTTGTTACTTCAGGTCATGCGTAGTAAGAATCGCGTATTACTCCGATAAGTGTCACATTTATTTGTTACTTCAGGTCATACGTTGTAAGAATCGCGTATTACTCCGATAAGTGTCACAGTTATTTGTTACTTCAGGTCATACGTTGTAAGCATCGCGTATTACTCCGATAAGTGTCACATTTATTTGTTACTTTAGGTCGTACGTTGTAAGCCTCACGTATTACTCCGATAAGTGTCACACTTATTTGTTACTGAAGGTCATACGTTGTAAACATCGCGTATTATTCCGATAAGTGTCACACTTATTTGTTACTTCAGGTCATACGTTTTAAGAATCGCGTATTACGCCGATAAGTGTCACATTTATTTGTTACTTCAGGTCATACGTTGTAAGCATCGCGTATTACTCCGTTAACAGTCACACTTATTTGTTACTTCAGGTCATACGTAGTAAGAATCGCGTATTACTCCGATAAGTGTCACATTTATTTGTTACTTCAGGTCATACGTTGTTAGAATCGCGTATTACTCCGATAAGTGTCACACTTATTTGTTACTTCAGGTCATACGTAGTAAGAATCGCGTATTACTCCGATAAGTGTCACATTTATTTGTTACTTCAGGTCATACGTTGTAAGCATCGCGTATTACTCCGATAAGTGTCACACTTATTTGTTACTGCAGGTCATACGTTGTAAACATCGCGTATTACTCCGATAAGTGTCACACTTATTTGTTACTTCAGGTCATACGTTGTAAGCATCGCGTATTACTCCGTTAACAGTCACACTTATTTGTTACTTCAGGTCATACGTAGTAAGAATCGCGTATTACTCCGATAAGTGTCACATTTATTTGTTACTTCAGGTCATACGTTGTAAGCATCGCGTATTACTCCGATAAGTGTCACACTTATTTGTTACTCTCGGTCATACGTTGTAAGCATCGCGTAAAACTCCAATAAGTATCACACTTATTTGTTACTTTTGGTCATACGTAGTAAGCATCACGTATTATTCCGATAAGTGTCACACTTATTTGTTACTTCAGGTCATACGTTGTAAGCATCGCGTATTACTCCGATAAGTGTCACACTTATTTGTTACTTCAGGTCATACGTTGTAAGCATCGCGTATAACTCCGTTAACAGTCACACTTATTTGTTACTTCAGGTCATACGTAGTAAGAATCGCGTATATTACTCCGATAAGTGTCACATTTATTTGTTACTTCAGGTCATACGTTGTAAGAATCGCGTATTACTCCGATAAGTGTCACATTTATTTGTTACTTCAGGTGATACGTTGTAAACATCGCGTATTATTCCGATAAGTGTCACAATTATTTGTTACTTCAGTTCATACGTTGTAAGAATCGCGTATTACTCCGATAAGTGTCACATTTATTTGTTACTTCAGGTCATACGTTGTAAGCATCGCGTATTACTCCGTTAACAGTCACACTTATTTGTTACTTCAGGTCATAAGTAGTAAGAATCGCGTATTACTCCGATAAGTGTCACATTTATTTGTTACTTCAGGTCATACGTTGTAAGCATCGCGTATTACTCCGATAAGTGTCACATTTATTTGTTACTTCAGGTCATACGTTGTAAGCATCGCGTATTACTCCGATAAGTGTCACACTTATTTGTTACTGCAGGTCATACGTTGTAAACATCGCGTATTATTCCGATAAGTGTCACACTTATTTGTTACTTCAGGTCATACGTTGTAAGAATCGCGTATTACTCCGATAAGTGTCACATTTATTTGTTACTTCAGGTCATACGTTGTAAGCATCGCGTATTACTCCGTTAACAGTCACACTTATTTGTTACTTCAGGTCATGCGTAGTAAGAATCGCGTATTACTCCGATAAGTGTCACATTTATTTGTTACTTCAGGTCATACGTTGTAAGAATCGCGTATTACTCCGATAAGTGTCACAGTTATTTGTTACTTCAGGTCATACGTTGTAAGCATCGCGTATTACTCCGATAAGTGTCACATTTATTTGTTACTTTAGGTCGTACGTTGTAAGCCTCACGTATTACTCCGATAAGTGTCACACTTATTTGTTACTGCAGGTCATACGTTGTAAACATCGCGTATTATTCCGATAAGTGTCACACTTATTTGTTACTTCAGGTCATACGTTTTAAGAATCGCGTATTACGCCGATAAGTGTCACATTTATTTGTTACTTCAGGTCATACGTTGTAAGCATCGCGTATTACTCCGTTAACAGTCACACTTATTTGTTACTTCAGGTCATACGTAGTAAGAATCGCGTATTACTCCGATAAGTGTCACATTTATTTGTTACTTCAGGTCATACGTTGTTAGAATCGCGTATTACTCCGATAAGTGTCACACTTATTTGTTACTTCAGGTCATACGTAGTAAGAATCGCGTATTACTCCGATAAGTGTAACATTTATTTGTTACTTCAGGTCATACGTAGTAAGAATCGCGTATTACTCCGATAAGTGTCACACTTATTTGTTACTGCAGGTCATACGTTGTAAACATCGCGTATTACTCCGATAAGTGTCACACTTATTTGTTACTTCAGGTCATACGTTGTAAGCATCGCGTATTACTCCGTTAACAGTCACACTTATTTGTTACTTCAGGCCATACGTAGTAAGAATCGCGTATTACTCCGATAAGTGTCACACTTATTTGTTACTGCAGGTCATACGTTGTAAACATCGCGTATTACTCCGATAAGTGTCACACTTATTTGTTACTTCAGGTCATACGTTGTAAGCATCGCGTATTACTCCGTTAACAGTCACACTTATTTGTTACTTCAGGCCATACGTAGTAAGAATCGCGTATTACTCCGATAAGTGTCACATTTATTTGTTACTTCAGGTCATACGTTGTAAGCATCGCGTATTACTCCGATAAGTGTCACACTTATTTGTTACTCTCGGTCATACGTTGTAAGCATCGCGTAAAACTCCAATAAGTATCACACTTATTTGTTACTTTTGATCATACGTAGTAAGCATCACGTATTATTCCGATAAGTGTCACACTTATTTGTTACTTCAGGTCATACGTTGTAAGCATCGCGTATTACTCCGATAAGTGTCACACTTATTTGTTACTTCAGGTCATACGTTGTAAGCATCGCGTATTACTCCGTTAACAGTCACACTTATTTGTTACTTCAGGTCATACGTAGTAAGAATCGCGTATATTACTCCGATAAGTGTCACATTTATTTGTTACTTCAGGTCATACGTTGTAAGAATCGCGTATTACTCGAATAAGTGTCACATTTATTTGTTACTTCAGGTGATACGTTGTAAGCATCGCGTATTACTCGGTTAACAGTCACACTTATTTGTTACTTCAGGTCATACGTAGAAAGAATCGCTTATTACTCCGATAAGTGTCACATTTATTTGTTACTTCAGGTCATACGTTGTAAGCATCGCGTATTACTCCGATAAGTGTCACACTTATTTGTTACTTCAGGTCATACGTTGTAAGCATCGCGTATTACTCCGAAAAGTGTCACACTTATTTGTTACTGCAGGTCATACGTTGTAAACATCGCGTATTATTCCGATAAGTGTCACACTTATTTGTTACTTCAGGTCATACGTTGTAAGAATCGCGTATTACTCCGATAAGTGTCACATTTATTTGTTACTTCAGGTCATACGTTGTAAGCATCGCGTATTACTCCGTTAACAGTCACACTTATTTGTTACTTCAGGTCATGCGTAGTAAGAATCGCGTATTACTCCGATAAGTGTCACATTTATTTGTTACTTCAGGTCATACGTTGTAAGTATCGCGTATTACTCCGATAAGTGTCACATTTATTTGTTACTTCAGGTCATACGTTGTAAGCATCGCGTATTACTCCGTTAACAGTCACACTTATTTGTTACTTCAGGTCATACGTAGTAAGAATCTCGTATTACTCCGCTAAGTGTCACATTTATTTGTTACTGCAGGTCATACGTTGTAAACATCGCGTATTATTCCGATAAGTGTCACACTTATTTGTTACTGCAGGTCATACGTTGTAAACATCGCGTATTACTCCGATAAGTGTCACACTTATTTGTTACTTCAGGTCATACGTTGTAAGCATCGCGTATTACTCCGTTAACAGTCACACTTATTTGTTACTTCAGGTCATACGTAGTAAGAATCGTGTATTATTACGATAAGTGTCACATTTATTTGTTACTTCAGGTCATACGTTGTAAGCATCGCGTATTACTCCGATAAGTGTCACACTTATTTGTTACTGCAGGTCATACGTTGTAAACATCGCGTATTATTCCGATAAGTGTCACACTTATTTGTTACTTCAGGTCATACGTTGTAAGAATTGCGTATTACTCCGATAAGTGTCACATTTATTTGTTACTTCAGGTCATACGTTGTAAGCATCGCGTATTACTCCATTAACAGTCACACTTATTTGTTACTTCAGGTGATACGTAGTAAGAATCGCGTATTACTCCGATAAGTGTCACATTTATTTGTTACTTCAGGTCATACGTTGTAAGCATCGCGTATTACTCCGATAAGTGTCACACTTATTTGTTACTGCAGGTCATACGTTGTAAACATCGCGTATTATTCCGATAAGTGTCACACTTATTTGTTACTTCAGGTCATACGTTGTAAGAATCGCGTATTACTCCGATAAGTGTCACATTTATTTGTTACTTCAGGTCATACGTTGTAAGCATCGCGTATTATTCCGTTAACAGTCACACTTATTTGTTACTTCAGGTCATACGTAGTAAGAATCGCGTATTACTCCGATAAGTGTCACATTTATTTGTTACTTCAGGTCATACGTTGTAAGCATCGCGTATTACTCCGATAAGTGTCACATTTATTTGTTACTTCAGGTCATACGTTGTAAGCATCGCGTATTACTCCGTTAACAGTCACACTTATTTGTTACTTCAGGTCATACGTAGTAAGAATCGCGTATTACTCCGATAAGTGTCACATTTATTTGTTACTTCAGGTCATACGTTGTAAGCATCGCGTATTACTCCGATAAGTGTCACACTTATTTGTTACTGCAGGTCATACGTTGTAAACATCGCGTATTATTCCGATAAGTGTCACACTTATTTGTTACTTCAGGTCATACGTTGTAAGCATCGCGTATTACTCCGTTAACAGTCACACTTATTTGTTACTTCAGGTCATACGTAGTAAGAATCGCGTATTACTCCGATAAGTGTCACATTAATTTGTTACTTCAGGTCATACGTTGTAAGCATCGCGTATTACTCCGATAAGTGTCACACTTATTTGTCACTTCAGGTCATACGTTGTAAGCATCGCGTATTACTCCGTTAACAGTCACACTTATTTGTTACTTCAGGTCATACGTAGTAAGAATCGCGTATTACTCCGATAAGTGTCACATTTATTTGTTACTTCAGGTCATACGTTGTAAGCATCGCGTATTACTCCGATAAGTGTCACACTTATTTGTTACTTTCGGTCATACGTTGTAAGCATCGCGTAAAACTCCGATAAGTATCACGTTATTTGTTACTTTTGGTCATACGTAGTAACAATCGCGTATTACTCCGATAAGTGTCACAGTTATTTGTTACTTCAGGTCATACGTTGTAAGCATCGCGTATTACTCCGATAAGTGTCACATTTATTAGTTACTTTAGGTCATACGTAGTAACAATCGCGTATTACTCCGATAAGTGTCACAGTTATTTGTTACTTCAGGTCATACGTTGTAAGCATCGCGTATTACTCCGATAAGTGTCACATTTATTAGTTACTTTAGGTCGTACGTTGTAAGCATCACGTATTACTCCGATAAGTGTCACACTTATTTGTTACTGCAGGTCATACGTTGTAAACATCGCGTATTATTCCGATAAGTGTCACACTTATTTGTTACTTTCGGTCATACGTTGTAAGCATCGCGTAAAACTCCGATAAGTATCTGACTTATTTGTTACTTTTGGTCATACGTAGTAACAATCGCGTATTACTCCGATAAGTGTCACATTTATTAGTTACTTTAGGTCGTACGTTGTAAGCATCACGTATTACTCCGATAAGTGTCACACTTATTTGTTACTGCAGGTCATGCGTAGTAAGAATCGCGTATTACTCCGATAAGTGTCACATTTATTTGTTACTTCAGGTCATACGTTGTAAGTATCGCGTATTACTCCGATAAGTGTCACATTTATTTGTTACTTCAGGTCATACGTTGTAAGCATCGCGTATTACTCCGTTAACAGTCACACTTATTTGTTACTTCAGGTCATGCGTAGTAAGAATCGCGTATTACTCCGATAAGTGTCACATTTATTTGTTACTTCAGGTCATACGTTGTAAGTATCGCGTATTACTCCGATAAGTGTCACATTTATTTGTTACTTCAGGTCATACGTTGTAAGCATCGCGTATTACTCCGTTAACAGTCACACTTATTTGTTACTTCAGGTCATACGTAGTAAGAATCGTGTATTATTACGATAAGTGTCACATTTATTTGTTACTTCAGGTCATACGTTGTAAGCATCGCGTATTACTCCGATAAGTGTCACACTTATTTGTTACTGCAGGTCATACGTTGTAAACATCGCGTATTATTCCGATAAGTGTCACACTTATTTGTTACTTCAGGTCATACGTTGTAAGAATTGCGTATTACTCCGATAAGTGTCACATTTATTCGTTACTTCAGGTCATACGTTGTAAGCATCGCGTATTACTCCATTAACAGTCACACTTATTTGTTACTTCAGGTCATACGTTGTAAGAATCGCGTATTACTCCGATAAGTGTCACATTTATTTGTTACTTCAGGTCATACGTTGTAAGCATCGCGTATTACTCCGTTAACAGTCACACTTATTTGTTACTTCAGGTCATACGTAGTAAGAATCGCGTATTACTCCGATAAGTGTCACATTTATTTGTTACTTCAGGTCATACGTTGTAAGCATCGCGTATTACTCCGATAAGTGTCACATTTATTTGTTACTTCAGGTCATACGTTGTAAGCATCGCGTATTACTCCGTTAACAGTCACACTTATTTGTTACTTCAGGTCATACGTAGTAAGAATCGCGTATTACTCCGATAAGTGTCACATTTATTTGTTACTTCAGGTCATACGTTGTAAGCATCGCGTATTACTCCGATAAGTGTCACACTTATTTGTTACTGCAGGTCATACGTTGTAAACATCGCGTATTATTCCGATAAGTGTCACACTTATTTGTTACTTCAGGGCATACGTTGTAAGCATCGCGTATTACTCCGTTAACAGTCACACTTATTTGTTACTTCAGGTCATAGGTAGTAAGAATCGCGTATTACTCCGATAAGTGTCACATTAATTTGTTACTTCAGGTCATACGTTGTAAGCATCGCGTATTACTCCGATAAGTGTCACACTTATTTGTCACTTCAGGTCATACGTTGTAAGCATCGCGTATTACTCCGTTAACAGTCACACTTATTTGTTACTTCAGGTCATACGTAGTAAGAATCGCGTATTACTCCGATAAGTGTCACATTTATTTGTTACTTCAGGTCATACGTTGTAAGCATCGCGTATTACTCCGATAAGTGTCACACTTATTTGTTACTTTCGGTCATACGTTGTAAGCATCGCGTAAAACTCCGATAAGTATCACACTTATTTGTTACTTTTGGTCATACGTAGTAACAATCGCGTATTACTCCGATAAGTGTCACAGTTATTTGTTACTTCAGGTCATACGTTGTAAGCATCGCGTATTACTCCGATAAGTGTCACATTTATTAGTTACTTTAGGTCATACGTAGTAACAATCGCGTATTACTCCGATAAGTGTCACAGTTATTTGTTACTTCAGGTCATACGTTGTAAGCATCGCGTATTACTCCGATAAGTGTCACATTTATTAGTTACTTTAGGTCGTACGTTGTAAGCATCACGTATTACTCCGATAAGTGTCACACTTATTTGTTACTGCAGGTCATACGTTGTAAACATCGCGTATTATTCCGATAAGTGTCACACTTATTTGTTACTTTCGGTCATACGTTGTAAGCATCGCGTATTACTCCATTAACAGTCACACTTATTTGTTACTTCAGGTGATACGTAGTAAGAATCGCGTATTACTCCGATAAGTGTCACATTTATTTGTTACTTCAGGTCATACGTTGTAAGCATCGCGTATTACTCCGATAAGTGTCACACTTATTTGTTACTGCAGGTCATACGTTGTAAACATCGCGTATTATTCCAATAAGTGTCACACTTATTTGTTACTTCAGGTCATACGTTGTAAGAATCGCGTATTACTCCGATAAGTGTCACATTTATTTGTTACTTCAGGTCATACGTTGTAAGCATCGCGTATTACTCCGTTAACAGTCACACTTATTTGTTACTTCAGGTCATACGTAGTAAGAATCGCGTATTACTCCGATAAGTGTCACATTTATTTGTTACTTCAGGTCATACGTTGTAAGCATCGCGTATTACTCCGATAAGTGTCACATTTATTTGTTACTTCAGGTCATACGTTGTAAGCATCGCGTATTACTCCGTTAACAGTCACACTTATTTGTTACTTCAGGTCATACGTAGTAAGAATCGCGTATTACTCCGATAAGTGTCACATTTATTTGTTACTTCAGGTCATACGTTGTAAGCATCGCGTATTACTCCGATAAGTGTCACACTTATTTGTTACTGCAGGTCATACGTTGTAAACATCGCGTATTATTCCGATAAGTGTCACACTTATTTGTTACTTCAGGTCATACGTTGTAAGCATCGCGTATTACTCCGTTAACAGTCACACTTATTTGTTACTTCAGGTCATACGTAGTAAGAATCGCGTATTACTCCGATAAGTGTCACATTAATTTGTTACTTCAGGTCATACGTTGTAAGCATCGCGTATTACTCCGATAAGTGTCACACTTATTTGTCACTTCAGGTCATACGTTGTAAGCATCGCGTATTACTCCGTTAACAGTCACACTTATTTGTTACTTCAGGTCATACGTAGTAAGAATCGCGTATTACTCCGATAAGTGTCACATTTATTTGTTACTTCAGGTCATACGTTGTAAGCATCGCGTATTACTCCGATAAGTGTCACACTTATTTGTTACTTTCGGTCATACGTTGTAAGCATCGCGTAAAACTCCGATAAGTATCACACTTATTTGTTACTTTTGGTCATACGTAGTAACAATCGCGTATTACTCCGATAAGTGTCACAGTTATTTGTTACTTCAGGTCATACGTTGTAAGCATCGCGTATTACTCCGATAAGTGTCACATTTATTAGTTACTTTAGGTCATACGTAGTAACAATCGCGTATTACTCCGATAAGTGTCACAGTTATTTGTTACTTCAGGTCATACGTTGTAAGCATCGCGTATTACTCCGATAAGTGTCACATTTATTAGTTACTTTAGGTCGTACGTTGTAAGCATCACGTATTACTCCGATAAGTGTCACACTTATTTGTTACTGCAGGTCATACGTTGTAAACATCGCGTATTATTCCGATAAGTGTCACACTTATTTGTTACTTTCGGTCATACGTTGTAAGCATCGCGTAAAACTCCGATAAGTATCTGACTTATTTGTTACTTTTGGTCATACGTAGTAACAATCGCGTATTACTCCGATAAGTGTCACATTTATTAGTTACTTTAGGTCGTACGTTGTAAGCATCACGTATTACTCCGATAAGTGTCACACTTATTTGTTACTGCAGGTCATGCGTAGTAAGAATCGCGTATTACTCCGATAAGTGTCACATTTATTTGTTACTTCAGGTCATACGTTGTAAGTATCGCGTATTACTCCGATAAGTGTCACATTTATTTGTTACTTCAGGTCATACGTTGTAAGCATCGCGTATTACTCCGTTAACAGTCACACTTATTTGTTACTTCAGGTCATGCGTAGTAAGAATTGCGTATTACTCCGATAAGTGTCACATTTATTTGTTACTTCAGGTCATACGTTGTAAGTATCGCGTATTACTCCGATAAGTGTCACATTTATTTGTTACTTCAGGTCATACGTTGTAAGCATCGCGTATTACTCCGTTAACAGTCACACTTATTTGTTACTTCAGGTCATACGTAGTAAGAATCTCGTATTACTCCGCTAAGTGTCACATTTATTTGTTACTGCAGGTCATACGTTGTAAACATCGCGTATTATTCCGATAAGTGTCACACTTATTTGTTACTGCAGGTCATACGTTGTAAACATCGCGTATTACTCCGATAAGTGTCACACTTATTTGTTACTTCAGGTCATACGTTGTAAGCATCGCGTATTACTCCGTTAACAGTCACACTTATTTGTTACTTCAGGTCATACGTAGTAAGAATCGTGTATTATTACGATAAGTGTCACATTTATTTGTTACTTCAGGTCATACGTTGTAAGCATCGCGTATTACTCCGATAAGTGTCACACTTATTTGTTACTGCAGGTCATACGTTGTAAACATCGCGTATTATTCCGATAAGTGTCACACTTATTTGTTACTTCAGGTCATACGTTGTAAGAATTGCGTATTACTCCGATAAGTGTCACATTTATTCGTTACTTCAGGTCATACGTTGTAAGCATCGCGTATTACTCCATTAACAGTCACACTTATTTGTTACTTCAGGTCATACGTTGTAAGAATCGCGTATTACTCCGATAAGTGTCACATTTATTTGTTACTTCAGGTCATACGTTGTAAGCATCGCGTATTACTCCGTTAACAGTCACACTTATTTGTTACTTCAGGTCATACGTAGTAAGAATCGCGTATTACTCCGATAAGTGTCACATTTATTTGTTACTTCAGGTCATACGTTGTAAGCATCGCGTATTACTCCGATAAGTGTCACATTTATTTGTTACTTCAGGTCATACGTTGTAAGCATCGCGTATTACTCCGTTAACAGTCACACTTATTTGTTACTTCAGGTCATACGTAGTAAGAATCGCGTATTACTCCGATAAGTGTCACATTTATTTGTTACTTCAGGTCATACGTTGTAAGCATCGCGTATTACTCCGATAAGTGTCACACTTATTTGTTACTGCAGGTCATACGTTGTAAACATCGCGTATTATTCCGATAAGTGTCACACTTATTTGTTACTTCAGGTCATACGTTGTAAGCATCGCGTATTACTCCGTTAACAGTCACACTTATTTGTTACTTCAGGTCATACGTAGTAAGAATCGCGTATTACTCCGATAAGTGTCACATTAATTTGTTACTTCAGGTCATACGTTGTAAGCATCGCGTATTACTCCGATAAGTGTCACACTTATTTGTCACTTCAGGTCATACGTTGTAAGCATCGCGTATTACTCCGTTAACAGTCACACTTATTTGTTACTTCAGGTCATACGTAGTAAGAATCGCGTATTACTCCGATAAGTGTCACATTTATTTGTTACTTCAGGTCATACGTTGTAAGCATCGCGTATTACTCCGATAAGTGTCACACTTATTTGTTACTTTCGGTCATACGTTGTAAGCATCGCGTAAAACTCCGATAAGTATCACACTTATTTGTTACTTTTGGTCATACGTAGTAACAATCGCGTATTACTCCGATAAGTGTCACAGTTATTTGTTACTTCAGGTCATACGTTGTAAGCATCGCGTATTACTCCGATAAGTGTCACATTTATTAGTTACTTTAGGTCATACGTAGTAACAATCGCGTATTACTCCGATAAGTGTCACAGTTATTTGTTACTTCAGGTCATACGTTGTAAGCATCGCGTATTACTCCGATAAGTGTCACATTTATTAGTTACTTTAGGTCGTACGTTGTAAGCATCACGTATTACTCCGATAAGTGTCACACTTATTTGTTACTGCAGGTCATACGTTGTAAACATCGCGTATTATTCCGATAAGTGTCACACTTATTTGTTACTTTCGGTCATACGTTGTAAGCATCGCGTAAAACTCCGATAAGTATCATACTTATTTGTTACTTTTGGTCATACGTAGTAACAATCGCGTATTACTCCGATAAGTGTCACATTTATTAGTTACTTTAGGTCGTACGTTGTAAGCATCACGTATTACTCCGATAAGTGTCACACTTATTTGTTACTGCAGGTCATGCGTAGTAAGAATCGCGTATTACTCCGATAAGTGTCACATTTATTTGTTACTTCAGGTCATACGTTGTAAGTATCGCGTATTACTCCGATAAGTGTCACATTTATTTGTTACTTCAGGTCATACGTTGTAAGCATCGCGTATTACTCCGTTAACAGTCACACTTATTTGTTACTTCAGGTCATGCGTAGTAAGAATCGCGTATTACTCCGATAAGTGTCACATTTATTTGTTACTTCAGGTCATACGTTGTAAGTATCGCGTATTACTCCGATAAGTGTCACATTTATTTGTTACTTCAGGTCATACGTTGTAAGCATCGCGTATTACTCCGTTAACAGTCACACTTATTTGTTACTTCAGGTCATACGTAGTAAGAATCTCGTATTACTCCGCTAAGTGTCACATTTATTTGTTACTGCAGGTCATACGTTGTAAACATCGCGTATTATTCCGATAAGTGTCACACTTATTTGTTACTGCAGGTCATACGTTGTAAACATCGCGTATTACTCCGATAAGTGTCACACTTATTTGTTACTTCAGGTCATACGTTGTAAGCATCGCGTATTACTCCGTTAACAGTCACACTTATTTGTTACTTCAGGTCATACGTAGTAAGAATCGTGTATTATTACGATAAGTGTCACATTTATTTGTTACTTCAGGTCATACGTTGTAAGCATCGCGTATTACTCCGATAAGTGTCACACTTATTTGTTACTGCAGGTCATACGTTGTAAACATCGCGTATTATTCCGATAAGTGTCACACTTATTTGTTACTTCAGGTCATACGTTGTAAGAATTGCGTATTACTCCGATAAGTGTCACATTTATTTGTTACTTCAGGTCATACGTTGTAAGCATCGCGTATTACTCCATTAACAGTCACACTTATTTGTTACTTCAGGTGATACGTAGTAAGAATCGCGTATTACTCCGATAAGTGTCACATTTATTTGTTACTTCAGGTCATACGTTGTAAGCATCGCGTATTACTCCGATAAGTGTCACACTTATTTGTTACTGCAGGTCATACGTTGTAAACATCGCGTATTATTCCGATAAGTGTCACACTTATTTGTTACTTCAGGTCATACGTTGTAAGAATCGCGTATTACTCCGATAAGTGTCACATTTATTTGTTACTTCAGGTCATACGTTGTAAGCATCGCGTATTACTCCGTTAACAGTCACACTTATTTGTTACTTCAGGTCATACGTAGTAAGAATCGCGTATTACTCCGATAAGTGTCACATTTATTTGTTACTTCAGGTCATACGTTGTAAGCATCGCGTATTACTCCGATAAGTGTCACATTTATTTGTTACTTCAGGTCATACGTTGTAAGCATCGCGTATTACTCCGTTAACAGTCACACTTATTTGTTACTTCAGGTCATACGTAGTAAGAATCGCGTATTACTCCGATAAGTGTCACATTTATTTGTTACTTCAGGTCATACGTTGTAAGCATCGCGTATTACTCCGATAAGTGTCACACTTATTTGTTACTGCAGGTCATACGTTGTAAACATCGCGTATTATTCCGATAAGTGTCACACTTATTTGTTACTTCAGGTCATACGTTGTAAGCATCGCGTATTACTCCGTTAACAGTCACACTTATTTGTTACTTCAGGTCATACGTAGTAAGAATCGCGTATTACTCCGGTAAGTGTCACATTAATTTGTTACTTCAGGTCATACGTTGTAAGCATCGCGTATTACTCCGATAAGTGTCACACTTATTTGTTACTTTCGGTCATACGTTGTAAGCATCGCGTATTACTCCGATAAGTGTCACACTTATTTGTCACTTCAGGTCATACGTTGTAAGCATCGCGTATTACTCCGTTAACAGTCACACTTATTTGTTACTTCAGGTCATACGTAGTAAGAATCGCGTATTACTCCGATAAGTGTCACATTTATTTGTTACTTCAGGTCATACGTTGTAAGCATCGCGTATTACTCCGATAAGTGTCACACTTATTTGTTACTTTCGGTCATACGTTGTAAGCATCGCGTAAAACTCCGATAAGTATCATACTTATTTGTTACTTTTGGTCATACGTAGTAACAATCGCGTATTACTCCGATAAGTGTCACAGTTATTTGTTACTTCAGGTCATACGTTGTAAGCATCGCGTATTACTCCGATAAGTGTCACATTTATTAGTTACTTTAGGTCATACGTAGTAACAATCGCGTATTACTCCGATAAGTGTCACAGTTATTTGTTACTTCAGGTCATACGTTGTAAGCATCGCGTATTACTCCGATAAGTGTCACATTTATTAGTTACTTTAGGTCGTACGTTGTAAGCATCACGTATTACTCCGATAAGTGTCACACTTATTTGTTACTGCAGGTCATACGTTGTAAACATCGCGTATTATTCCGATAAGTGTCACACTTATTTGTTACTTTCGGTCATACGTTGTAAGCATCGCGTAAAACTCCGATAAGTATCATACTTATTTGTTACTTTTGGTCATACGTAGTAACAATCGCGTATTACTCCGATAAGTGTCACATTTATTAGTTACTTTAGGTCGTACGTTGTAAGCATCACGTATTACTCCGATAAGTGTCACACTTATTTGTTACTGCAGGTCATACGTTGTAAGCATCGCGTATTACTCCGATAAGTGTCACACTTATTTGTTACTTTCGGTCATACGTTGTAAGCATCGCGTAAAACTCCGATAAGTATCATACTTATTTGTTACTTTTGGTCATACGTAGTAACAATCGCGTATTACTCCGATAAGTGTCACAGTTATTTGTTACTTCAGGTCATACGTTGTAAGCATCGCGTATTATTCCGATAAGTGTCACACTTATTTGTTACTTCAGGTCATACGTAGTAACAATCGCGTATTACTCCGATAAGTGTCACAGTTATTTGTTACTTCAGGTCATACGTTGTAAGCATCGCGTATTACTCCGATAAGTGTCACATTTATTAGTTACTTTAGGTCGTACGTTGTAAGCATCACGTATTACTCCGATAAGTGTCACACTTATTTGTTACTGCAGGTCATACGTTGTAAACATTGCGTATTATTCCGATAAGTGTCACACTTATTTGTTACTTCAGGTCATACGTTTTAAGAATCGCGTATTACACCGATAAGTGTCACATTTATTTGTTACTTCAGGTCATACGTTGTAAGCATCGCGTATTACTCCGTTAACAGTCACACTTATTTGTTACTTCAGGTCATACGTAGTAAGAATCGCGTATTACTCCGATAAGTGTCACATTTATTTGTTACTTCAGGTCATACGTTGTTAGAATCGCGTATTACTCTGATAAGTGTCACATTTATTTGTTACTTCAGGTCATACGTTGTAAGCATCGCTTATTACTCCGTTAACAGTCACACTTATTTGTTACTTAAGGTCATACGTAGTAAGAATCGCGTATTACTCCGATAAGTGTCACATTTATTTGTTACTTCAGGTCATACGTTGTAAGCATCGCGTATTACTCCGATAAGTGTCACACTTATTTGTTACTGCAGGTCATACGTTGTAAACATCGCGTATTACTCCGATAAGTGTCACACTTATTTGTTACTTCAGGTCATACGTTGTAAGCATCGCGTATTACTCCGTTAACAGTCACACTTATTTGTTACTTCAGGTCATACGTAGTAAGAATCGCGTATTACTCCGATAAGTGTCACATTTATTTGTTACTTCAGGTCATACGTTGTAAGCATCGCGTATTACTCCGATAAGTGTCACACTTATTTGTTACTTTCGGTCATACGTTGTAAGCATCGCGTAAAACTCCAATAAGTATCACCCTTATTTGTTACTTTTGGTCATACGTAGTAAGCATCGCGTATTATTCCGATAAGTGTCACACTTATTTGTTACTTCAGGTCATACGTTGTAAGCATCGCGTATTACTCCGATAAGTGTCACACTTATTTGTTACTTCAGGTCATACGTTGTAAGCATCGCGTATTACTCCGTTAACAGTCACACTTATTTGTTACTTCAGGTCATACGTAGTAAGAATCGCGTATATTACTCCGATAAGTGTCACATTTATTTGTTACTTCAGGTCATACGTTGTAAGAATCGCGTATTACTCCGATAAGTGTCACATTTATTTGTTACTTCAGGTGATACGTTGTAAGCATCGCGTATTACTCCGTTAACAGTCACACTTATTTGTTACTTCAGGTCATACGTAGTAAGAATCGCGTATTACTCCGATAAGTGTCACATTTATTTGTTACTTCAGGTCATACGTTGTAAGCATATCGTATTACTCCGATAAGTGTCACACTTATTTGTTACTGCAGGTCATACGTTGTAAACATCGCGTATTACTCCGATAAGTGTCACACTTATTTGTTACTTCAGGTCATACGTTGTAAGCATCGCGTATTACTCCGTTAACAGTCACACTTATTTGTTACTTCAGGTCATACGTAGTAAGAATCGCGTATTACTCCGATAAGTGTCACACTTATTTGTTACTTCAGGTCATACGTTGTAAGCATCGCGTATTACTCCGTTAACAGTCACACTTATTTGATACTTCAGGTCATACGTTGTAAGCATCGCGTATTACTCCGTTAACAGTCACACTTATTTGTTAATTCAGGTCATACGTTGTAAGCATCGCGTATTACTCCTTTAACAGTCACACTTATTTGATACTTCAGGTCATACGTTGTAAGCATCGCGTATTACTCCGTTAACAGTCACACTTATTTGTTACTTCAGGTCATACGTTGTAAGCATCGCGTATTACTCCGTTAACAGTCACACTTATTTGTTACTTCAGGTCATACGTTGTAAGCATCGCGTATTACTCCGTTAACAGTCACACTTATTTGTTACTTCAGGTCATACGTTGTAAGCATCGCGTATTACTCCGTTAACAGTCACACTTATTTGTTACTTTAGGTCATACGTTGTAAGCATCGCGTATTACTCCGTTAACAGTCACACTTATTTGTTACTTCAGGTCATACGTTGTAAGCATCGCGTATTACTCCATTAACAGTCACACTTATTTGTTACTTCAGGTCATACGTAGTAAGAATCGCGTATTACTCCGATAAGTGTCACATTTATTTGTTACTTCAGGTCATACGTGTTAAGCATCGCGTATTACTCCGATAAGTGTCACATTTATTTGTTACTTCAGGTCATACGTTGTAAGCATCGCGTATTACTCCGATAAGTGTCACACTTATTTGTTACTGCAGGTCATACGTTGTAAGCATCGCGTATTACTCCGATAAGTGTCACACTTATTTGTTACTGCAGGTCATACGTTGTAAACATCGCGTATTATTCCGATAAGTGTCACACTTATTTGTTACTTCAGGTCATACGTTTTAAGCATCGCGTATTACTCCTATAAGTTTCACATTTATTTGTTACTTCAGGTCATACGTTGTAAGCATCGCGTATTACTCCGATAAGTGTCACACTTATTTGTTACTTTCGGTCATACGTTGTAAGCATCGCGTAAAACTCCAATAAGTATCACCCTTATTTGTTACTTTTGGTCATACGTAGTAAGCATCGCGTATTATTCCGATAAGTGTCACACTTATTTGTTACTTCAGGTCATACGTTGTAAGCATCGCGTATTACTCCGATAAGTGTCACACTTATTTGTTACTTCAGGTCATACGTTGTAAGCATCGCGTATTACTCCGTTAACAGTCACACTTATTTGTTACTTCAGGTCATACGTAGTAAGAATCGCGTATATTACTCCGATAAGTGTCACATTTATTTGTTACTTCAGGTCATACGTTGTAAGAATCGCGTATTACTCCGATAAGTGTCACATTTATTTGTTACTTCAGGTCATACGTAGTAAGAATCGCGTATTACTCCGATAAGTGTCACATTTATTTGTTACTTCAGGTCATACGTTGTAAGCATATCGTATTACTCCGATAAGTGTCACACTTATTTGTTACTGCAGGTCATACGTTGTAAACATCGCGTATTACTCCGATAAGTGTCACACTTATTTGTTACTTCAGGTCATACGTTGTAAGCATCGCGTATTACTCCGTTAACAGTCACACTTATTTGTTACTTCAGGTCATACGTTGTAAGCATCGCGTATTACTCCGTTAACAGTCACACTTATTTGATACTTCAGGTCATACGTTGTAAGCATCGCGTATTACTCCGTTAACAGTCACACTTATTTGTAAATTCAGGTCATACGTTGTAAGCATCGCGTATTACTCCTTTAACAGTCACACTTATTTGTTACTTCAGGTCATACGTTGTAAGCATCGCGTATTACTCCGTTAACAGTCACACTTATTTGTTACTTCAGGTCATACGTTGTAAGCATCGCGTATTACTCCGTTAACAGTCACACTTATTTGTTACTTCAGGTCATACGTTGTAAGCATCGCGTATTACTCCGTTAACATTCACACTTATTTGTTACTTCAGGTCATACGTTGTAAGCATCGCGTATTACTCCGTTAACAGTCACACTTATTTGTTACTTTAGGTCATACGTTGTAAGCATCGCGTATTACTCCGTTAACAGTCACACTTATTTGTTACTTCAGGTCATACGTTGTAAGCATCGCGTATTACTCCATTAACAGTCACACTTATTTGTTACTTCAGGTCATACGTAGTAAGAATCGCGTATTACTCCGATAAGTGTCACATTTATTTGTTACTTCAGGTCATACGTGTTAAGCATCGCGTATTACTCCGATAAGTGTCACATTTATTTGTTACTTCAGGTCATACGTTGTAAGCATCGCGTATTACTCCGATAAGTGTCACACTTATTTGTTACTGCAGGTCATACGTTGTAAGCATCGCGTATTACTCCGATAAGTGTCACACTTATTTGTTACTGCAGGTCATACGTTGTAAACATCGCGTATTATTCCGATAAGTGTCACACTTATTTGTTACTTCAGGTCATACGTTTTAAGCATCGCGTATTACTCCTATAAGTTTCACATTTATTTGTTACTTCAGGTCATACGTTGTAAGCATCGCGTATTACTCCGTTAAGTGTTACACTTATTTGTTACTTCAGGTCATACGTTGTAAGCATCGCGTATTACTCCGTTAAGTGTTACACTTATTTGTTACTTCAGGTCATACGTTGTACGCATCGCGTATTATTCCGATAAGTGTCACACTTATTTGTTACTTCAGGTTATACGTTGTAAGCAACGCGTATTACTCCGTTAACAGTCACACTTATTTGTTACTTCAGGTCATACGTTGTAAGCATCGCGTATTACTCCGTTAACAGTCACAATTATTTGTTACTTCAGGTCATACGTTGTAAGCATCGCGTGTTACTCCGATAAGTGTCACACTTATTTGTTACTTTCGGTCATACGTTGTAAGCATCGCGTAAAACTCCGATAAGTATCATATTTATTTGTTACTTCAGGTCATACGTAGTAAGAATCGCGTATTACTCCGATAAGTGTCACAGTTATTTGTTACTTCAGGTCATACGTTGTAAGCATCGCGTATTACTCCGATAAGTGTCACATTTATTTGTTACTTTAGGTCGTACGTTGTAAGCATCACGTATTACTCCGATAAGTGTCACACTTATTTGTTACTGCAGGTCATACGTTGTAAACATCGCGTATTATTCCGATAAGTGTCACACTTATTTGTTACTTCAGGTCATACGTTTTAAGAATCGCGTATTACGCCGATAAGTGTCACATTTATTTGTTACTTCAGGTCATACGTTGTAAGCATCGCGTATTACTCCGTTAACAGTCACACTTATTTGTTACTTCAGGTCATGCGTAGTAAGAATCGCGTATTACTCCGATAAGTGTCACATTTATTTGTTACTTCAGGTCATACGTTGTTAGAATCGCGTATTACTCCGATAAGTGTCACATTTATTTGTTACTTCAGGTCATACGTTGTAAGCATCGCGTATTACTCCGTTAACAGTCACACTTATTTGTTACTTCAGGTCATACGTAGTAAGAATCGCGTATTACTCCGATAAGTGTCACATTTATTTGTTACTTCAGGTCATACGTTGTAAGCATCGCGTATTACTCCGATAAGTGTCACACTTATTTGTTACTGCAGGTCATACGTTGTAAACATCGCGTATTACTCCGATAAGTGTCACACTTATTTGTTACTTCAGGTCATACGTTGTAAGCATCGCGTATTACTCCGTTAACAGTCACACTTATTTGTTACTTCAGGTCATACGTAGTAAGAATCGCGTATTACTCCGATAAGTGTCACATTTATTTGTTACTTCAGGTCATACGTTGTAAGCATCGCGTATTACTCCGATAAGTGTCACACTTATTTGTTACTTTCGGTCATACGTTGTAAGCATCGCGTAAAACTCCAATAAGTATCACCCTTATTTGTTACTTTTGGTCATACGTAGTAAGCATCGCGTATTATTCCGATAAGTGTCACACTTATTTGTTACTTCAGGTCATACGTTGTAAGCATCGCGTATTACTCCGATAAGTGTCACACTTATTTGTTACTTCAGGTCATACGTTGTAAGCATCGCGTATTACTCCGTTAACAGTCACACTTATTTGTTACTTCAGGTCATACGTAGTAAGAATCGCGTAAATTACTCCGATAAGTGTCACATTTATTTGTTACTTCAGGTCATACGTTGTAAGAATCGCGTATTACTCCGATAAGTGTCACATTTATTTGTTACTTCAGGTGATACGTTGTAAGCATCGCGTATTACTCCGTTAACAGTCACACTTATTTGTTACTTCAGGTCATACGTAGTAAGAATCGCGTATTACTCCGATAAGTGTCACATTTATTTGTTACTTCAGGTCATACGTTGTAAGCATATCGTATTACTCCGATAAGTGTCACACTTATTTGTTACTGCAGGTCATACGTTGTAAACATCGCGTATTACTCCGATAAGTGTCACACTTATTTGTTACTTCAGGTCATACGTTGTAAGCATCGCGTATTACTCCGTTAACAGTCACACTTATTTGTTACTTCAGGTCATACGTAGTAAGAATCGCGTATTACTCCGATAAGTGTCACACTTATTTGTTACTTCAGGTCATACGTTGTAAGCATCGCGTATTACTCCGTTAACAGTCACACTTATTTGATACTTCAGGTCATACGTTGTAAGCATCGCGTATTACTCCGTTAACAGTCACACTTATTTGTTACTTCAGGTCATACGTTGTAAGCATCGCGTATTACTCCGTTAACAGTCACACTTATTTGTTACTTCAGGTCATACGTTGTAAGCATCGCGTATTACTCCGTTAACAGTCACACTTATTTGTTACTTCAGGTCATACGTTGTAAGCATCGCGTATTACTCCGTTAACAGTCACACTTATTTGTTACTTCAGGTCATACGTTGTAAGCATCGCGTATTACTCCGTTAACAGTCACACTTATTTGTTACTTCAGGTCATACGTTGTAAGCATCGCGTATTACTCCGTTAACAGTCACACTTATTTGTTACTTTAGGTCATACGTTGTAAGCATCGCGTATTACTCCGTTAACAGTCACACTTATTTGTTACTTCAGGTCATACGTTGTAAGCATCGCGTATTACTCCGATAAGTGTCACATTTATTAGTTACTTTAGGTCATACGTAGTAACAATCGCGTATTACTCCGATAAGTGTCACAGTTATTTGTTACTTCAGGTCATACGTTGTAAGCATCGCGTATTACTCCGATAAGTGTCACATTTATTAGTTACTTTAGGTCGTACGTTGTAAGCATCACGTATTACTCCGATAAGTGTCACACTTATTTGTTACTGCAGGTCATACGTTGTAAACATCGCGTATTATTCCGATAAGTGTCACACTTATTTGTTACTTTCGGTCATACGTTGTAAGCATCGCGTAAAACTCCGATAAGTATCATACTTATTTGTTACTTTTGGTCATACGTAGTAACAATCGCGTATTACTCCGATAAGTGTCACATTTATTAGTTACTTTAGGTCGTACGTTGTAAGCATCACGTATTACTCCGATAAGTGTCACACTTATTTGTTACTGCAGGTCATGCGTAGTAAGAATCGCGTATTACTCCGATAAGTGTCACATTTATTTGTTACTTCAGGTCATACGTTGTAAGTATCGCGTATTACTCCGATAAGTGTCACATTTATTTGTTACTTCAGGTCATACGTTGTAAGCATCGCGTATTACTCCGTTAACAGTCACACTTATTTGTTACTTCAGGTCATGCGTAGTAAGAATCGCGTATTACTCCGATAAGTGTCACATTTATTTGTTACTTCAGGTCATACGTTGTAAGTATCGCGTATTACTCCGATAAGTGTCACATTTATTTGTTACTTCAGGTCATACGTTGTAAGCATCGCGTATTACTCCGTTAACAGTCACACTTATTTGTTACTTCAGGTCATACGTAGTAAGAATCTCGTATTACTCCGCTAAGTGTCACATTTATTTGTTACTGCAGGTCATACGTTGTAAACATCGCGTATTATTCCGATAAGTGTCACACTTATTTGTTACTGCAGGTCATACGTTGTAAACATCGCGTATTACTCCGATAAGTGTCACACTTATTTGTTACTTCAGGTCATACGTTGTAAGCATCGCGTATTACTCCGTTAACAGTCACACTTATTTGTTACTTCAGGTCATACGTAGTAAGAATCGTGTATTATTACGATAATTGTCACATTTATTTGTTACTCCAGGTCATACGTTGTAAGCATCGCGTATTACTCCGATAAGTGTCACACTTATTTGTTACTGCAGGTCATACGTTGTAAACATCGCGTATTATTCCGATAAGTGTCACACTTATTTGTTACTTCAGGTCATACGTTGTAAGAATTGCGTATTACTCCGATAAGTGTCACATTTATTTGTTACTTCAGGTCATACGTTGTAAGCATCGCGTATTACTCCATTAACAGTCACACTTATTTGTTACTTCAGGTGATACGTAGTAAGAATCGCGTATTACTCCGATAAGTGTCACATTTATTTGTTACTTCAGGTCATACGTTGTAAGCATCGCGTATTACTCCGATAAGTGTCACACTTATTTGTTACTGCAGGTCATACGTTGTAAACATCGCGTATTATTCCGATAAGTGTCACACTTATTTGTTACTTCAGGTCATACGTTGTAAGAATCGCGTATTACTCCGATAAGTGTCACATTTATTTGTTACTTCAGGTCATACGTTGTAAGCATCGCGTATTACTCCGTTAACAGTCACACTTATTTGTTACTTCAGGTCATACGTAGTAAGAATCGCGTATTACTCCGATAAGTGTCACATTTATTTGTTACTTCAGGTCATACGTTGTAAGCATCGCGTATTACTCCGATAAGTGTCACATTTATTTGTTACTTCAGGTCATACGTTGTAAGCATCGCGTATTACTCCGTTAACAGTCACACTTATTTGTTACTTCAGGTCATACGTAGTAAGAATCGCGTATTACTCCGATAAGTGTCACATTTATTTGTTACTTCAGGTCATACGTTGTAAGCATCGCGTATTACTCCGATAAGTGTCACACTTATTTGTTACTGCAGGTCATACGTTGTAAACATCGCGTATTATTCCGATAAGTGTCACACTTATTTGTTACTTCAGGTCATACGTTGTAAGCATCGCGTATTACTCCGTTAACAGTCACACTTATTTGTTACTTCAGGTCATACGTAGTAAGAATCGCGTATTACTCCGGTAAGTGTCACATTAATTTGTTACTTCAGGTCATACGTTGTAAGCATCGCGTATTACTCCGATAAGTGTCACACTTATTTGTTACTTTCGGTCATACGTTGTAAGCATCGCGTATTACTCCGATAAGTGTCACACTTATTTGTCACTTCAGGTCATACGTTGTAAGCATCGCGTATTACTCCGTTAACAGTCACACTTATTTGTTACTTCAGGTCATACGTAGTAAGAATCGCGTATTACTCCGATAAGTGTCACATTTATTTGTTACTTCAGGTCATACGTTGTAAGCATCGCGTATTACTCCGATAAGTGTCACACTTATTTGTTACTTTCGGTCATACGTTGTAAGCATCGCGTAAAACTCCGATAAGTATCATACTTATTTGTTACTTTTGGTCATACGTAGTAACAATCGCGTATTACTCCGATAAGTGTCACAGTTATTTGTTACTTCAGGTCATACGTTGTAAGCATCGCGTATTACTCCGATAAGTGTCACATTTATTAGTTACTTTAGGTCATACGTAGTAACAATCGCGTATTACTCCGATAAGTGTCACAGTTATTTGTTACTTCAGGTCATACGTTGTAAGCATCGCGTATTACTCCGATAAGTGTCACATTTATTAGTTACTTTAGGTCGTACGTTGTAAGCATCACGTATTACTCCGATAAGTGTCACACTTATTTGTTACTGCAGGTCATACGTTGTAAACATCGCGTATTATTCCGATAAGTGTCACACTTATTTGTTACTTTCGGTCATACGTTGTAAGCATCGCGTAAAACTCCGATAAGTATCATACTTATTTGTTACTTTTGGTCATACGTAGTAACAATCGCGTATTACTCCGATAAGTGTCACATTTATTAGTTACTTTAGGTCGTACGTTGTAAGCATCACGTATTACTCCGATAAGTGTCACACTTATTTGTTACTGCAGGTCATACGTTGTAAGCATCGCGTATTACTCCGATAAGTGTCACACTTATTTGTTACTTTCGGTCATACGTTGTAAGCATCGCGTAAAACTCCGATAAGTATCATACTTATTTGTTACTTTTGGTCATACGTAGTAACAATCGCGTATTACTCCGATAAGTGTCACAGTTATTTGTTACTTCAGGTCATACGTTGTAAGCATCGCGTATTATTCCGATAAGTGTCACACTTATTTGTTACTTCAGGTCATACGTAGTAACAATCGCGTATTACTCCGATAAGTGTCACAGTTATTTGTTACTTCAGGTCATACGTTGTAAGCATCGCGTATTACTCCGATAAGTGTCACATTTATTAGTTACTTTAGGTCGTACGTTGTAAGCATCACGTATTACTCCGATAAGTGTCACACTTATTTGTTACTGCAGGTCATACGTTGTAAACATCGCGTATTATTCCGATAAGTGTCACACTTATTTGTTACTTCAGGTCATACGTTTTAAGAATCGCGTATTACACCGATAAGTGTCACATTTATTTGTTACTTCAGGTCATACGTTGTAAGCATCGCGTATTACTCCGTTAACAGTCACACTTATTTGTTACTTCAGGTCATACGTAGTAAGAATCGCGTATTACTCCGATAAGTGTCACATTTATTTGTTACTTCAGGTCATACGTTGTTAGAATCGCGTATTACTCTGATAAGTGTCACATTTATTTGTTACTTCAGGTCATACGTTGTAAGCATCGCTTATTACTCCGTTAACAGTCACACTTATTTGTTACTTAAGGTCATACGTAGTAAGAATCGCGTATTACTCCGATAAGTGTCACATTTATTTGTTACTTCAGGTCATACGTTGTAAGCATCGCGTATTACTCCGATAAGTGTCACACTTATTTGTTACTGCAGGTCATACGTTGTAAACATCGCGTATTACTCCGATAAGTGTCACACTTATTTGTTACTTCAGGTCATACGTTGTAAGCATCGCGTATTACTCCGTTAACAGTCACACTTATTTGTTACTTCAGGTCATACGTAGTAAGAATCGCGTATTACTCCGATAAGTGTCACATTTATTTGTTACTTCAGGTCATACGTTGTAAGCATCGCGTATTACTCCGATAAGTGTCACACTTATTTGTTACTTTCGGTCATACGTTGTAAGCATCGCGTAAAACTCCAATAAGTATCACCCTTATTTGTTACTTTTGGTCATACGTAGTAAGCATCGCGTATTATTCCGATAAGTGTCACACTTATTTGTTACTTCAGGTCATACGTTGTAAGCATCGCGTATTACTCCGTTAACAGTCACACTTATTTGTTACTTCAGGTCATACGTAGTAAGAATCGCGTATATTACTCCGATAAGTGTCACATTTATTTGTTACTTCAGGTCATACGTTGTAAGAATCGCGTATTACTCCGATAAGTGTCACATTTATTTGTTACTTCAGGTGATACGTTGTAAGCATCGCGTATTACTCCGTTAACAGTCACACTTATTTGTTACTTCAGGTCATACGTAGTAAGAATCGCGTATTACTCCGATAAGTGTCACATTTATTTGTTACTTCAGGTCATACGTTGTAAGCATATCGTATTACTCCGATAAGTGTCACACTTATTTGTTACTGCAGGTCATACGTTGTAAACATCGCGTATTACTCCGATAAGTGTCACACTTATTTGTTACTTCAGGTCATACGTTGTAAGCATCGCGTATTACTCCGTTAACAGTCACACTTATTTGTTACTTCAGGTCATACGTAGTAAGAATCGCGTATTACTCCGATAAGTGTCACACTTATTTGTTACTTCAGGTCATACGTTGTAAGCATCGCGTATTACTCCGTTAACAGTCACACTTATTTGATACTTCAGGTCATACGTTGTAAGCATCGCGTATTACTCCGTTAACAGTCACACTTATTTGTTAATTCAGGTCATACGTTGTAAGCATCGCGTATTACTCCTTTAACAGTCACACTTATTTGTTACTTCAGGTCATACGTTGTAAGCATCGCGTATTACTCCGTTAACAGTCACACTTATTTGTTACTTCAGGTCATACGTTGTAAGCATCGCGTATTACTCCGTTAACAGTCACACTTATTTGTTACTTCAGGTCATACGTTGTAAGCATCGCGTATTACTCCGTTAACAGTCACACTTATTTGTTACTTCAGGTCATACGTTGTAAGCATCGCGTATTACTCCGTTAACAGTCACACTTATTTGTTACTTTAGGTCATACGTTGTAAGCATCGCGTATTACTCCGTTAACAGTCACACTTATTTGTTACTTCAGGTCATACGTTGTAAGCATCGCGTATTACTCCATTAACAGTCACACTTATTTGTTACTTCAGGTCATACGTAGTAAGAATCGCGTATTACTCCGATAAGTGTCACATTTATTTGTTACTTCAGGTCATACGTGTTAAGCATCGCGTATTACTCCGATAAGTGTCACATTTATTTGTTACTTCAGGTCATACGTTGTAAGCATCGCGTATTACTCCGATAAGTGTCACACTTATTTGTTACTGCAGGTCATACGTTGTAAGCATCGCGTATTACTCCGATAAGTGTCACACTTATTTGTTACTGCAGGTCATACGTTGTAAACATCGCGTATTATTCCGATAAGTGTCACACTTATTTGTTACTTCAGGTCATACGTTTTAAGCATCGCGTATTACTCCTATAAGTTTCACATTTATTTGTTACTTCAGGTCATACGTTGTAAGCATCGCGTATTACTCCGATAAGTGTCACACTTATTTGTTACTTTCGGTCATACGTTGTAAGCATCGCGTAAAACTCCAATAAGTATCACCCTTATTTGTTACTTTTGGTCATACGTAGTAAGCATCGCGTATTATTCCGATAAGTGTCACACTTATTTGTTACTTCAGGTCATACGTTGTAAGCATCGCGTATTACTCCGATAAGTGTCACACTTATTTGTTACTTCAGGTCATACGTTGTAAGCATCGCGTATTACTCCGTTAACAGTCACACTTATTTGTTACTTCAGGTCATACGTAGTAAGAATCGCGTATATTACTCCGATAAGTGTCACATTTATTTGTTACTTCAGGTCATACGTTGTAAGAATCGCGTATTACTCCGATAAGTGTCACATTTATTTGTTACTTCAGGTCATACGTAGTAAGAATCGCGTATTACTCCGATAAGTGTCACATTTATTTGTTACTTCAGGTCATACGTTGTAAGCATATCGTATTACTCCGATAAGTGTCACACTTATTTGTTACTGCAGGTCATACGTTGTAAACATCGCGTATTACTCCGATAAGTGTCACACTTATTTGTTACTTCAGGTCATACGTTGTAAGCATCGCGTATTACTCCGTTAACAGTCACACTTATTTGTTACTTCAGGTCATACGTTGTAAGCATCGCGTATTACTCCGTTAACAGTCACACTTATTTGATACTTCAGGTCATACGTTGTAAGCATCGCGTATTACTCCGTTAACAGTCACACTTATTTGTAAATTCAGGTCATACGTTGTAAGCATCGCGTATTACTCCTTTAACAGTCACACTTATTTGTTACTTCAGGTCATACGTTGTAAGCATCGCGTATTACTCCGTTAACAGTCACACTTATTTGTTACTTCAGGTCATACGTTGTAAGCATCGCGTATTACTCCGTTAACAGTCACACTTATTTGTTACTTCAGGTCATACGTTGTAAGCATCGCGTATTACTCCGTTAACATTCACACTTATTTGTTACTTCAGGTCATACGTTGTAAGCATCGCGTATTACTCCGTTAACAGTCACACTTATTTGTTACTTTAGGTCATACGTTGTAAGCATCGCGTATTACTCCGTTAACAGTCACACTTATTTGTTACTTCAGGTCATACGTTGTAAGCATCGCGTATTACTCCATTAACAGTCACACTTATTTGTTACTTCAGGTCATACGTAGTAAGAATCGCGTATTACTCCGATAAGTGTCACATTTATTTGTTACTTCAGGTCATACGTGTTAAGCATCGCGTATTACTCCGATAAGTGTCACATTTATTTGTTACTTCAGGTCATACGTTGTAAGCATCGCGTATTACTCCGATAAGTGTCACACTTATTTGTTACTGCAGGTCATACTTTGTAAGCATCGCGTATTACTCCGATAAGTGTCACACTTATTTGTTACTGCAGGTCATACGTTGTAAACATCGCGTATTATTCCGATAAGTGTCACACTTATTTGTTACTTCAGGTCATACGTTTTAAGCATCGCGTATTACTCCTATAAGTTTCACATTTATTTGTTACTTCAGGTCATACGTTGTAAGCATCGCGTATTACTCCGTTAAGTGTTACACTTATTTGTTACTTCAGGTCATACGTTGTAAGCATCGCGTATTACTCCGTTAAGTGTTACACTTATTTGTTACTTCAGGTCATACGTTGTACGCATCGCGTATTATTCCGATAAGTGTCACACTTATTTGTTACTTCAGGTTATACGTTGTAAGCAACGCGTATTACTCCGTTAACAGTCACACTTATTTGTTACTTCAGGTCATACGTTGTAAGCATCGCGTATTACTCCGTTAACAGTCACACTTATTTGTTACTTCAGGTCATACGTTGTAAGCATCGCGTGTTACTCCGATAAGTGTCACACTTATTTGTTACTTTCGGTCATACGTTGTAAGCATCGCGTAAAACTCCGATAAGTATCATATTTATTTGTTACTTCAGGTCATACGTAGTAAGAATCGCGTATTACTCCGATAAGTGTCACAGTTATTTGTTACTTCAGGTCATACGTTGTAAGCATCGCGTATTACTCCGATAAGTGTCACATTTATTTGTTACTTTAGGTCGTACGTTGTAAGCATCACGTATTACTCCGATAAGTGTCACACTTATTTGTTACTGCAGGTCATACGTTGTAAACATCGCGTATTATTCCGATAAGTGTCACACTTATTTGTTACTTCAGGTCATACGTTTTAAGAATCGCGTATTACGCCGATAAGTGTCACATTTATTTGTTACTTCAGGTCATACGTTGTAAGCATCGCGTATTACTCCGTTAACAGTCACACTTATTTGTTACTTCAGGTCATGCGTAGTAAGAATCGCGTATTACTCCGATAAGTGTCACATTTATTTGTTACTTCAGGTCATACGTTGTTAGAATCGCGTATTACTCCGATAAGTGTCACATTTATTTGTTACTTCAGGTCATACGTTGTAAGCATCGCGTATTACTCCGTTAACAGTCACACTTATTTGTTACTTCAGGTCATACGTAGTAAGAATCGCGTATTACTCCGATAAGTGTCACATTTATTTGTTACTTCAGGTCATACGTTGTAAGCATCGCGTATTACTCCGATAAGTGTCACACTTATTTGTTACTGCAGGTCATACGTTGTAAACATCGCGTATTACTCCGATAAGTGTCACACTTATTTGTTACTTCAGGTCATACGTTGTAAGCATCGCGTATTACTCCGTTAACAGTCACACTTATTTGTTACTTCAGGTCATACGTAGTAAGAATCGCGTATTACTCCGATAAGTGTCACATTTATTTGTTACTTCAGGTCATACGTTGTAAGCATCGCGTATTACTCCGATAAGTGTCACACTTATTTGTTACTTTCGGTCATACGTTGTAAGCATCGCGTAAAACTCCAATAAGTATCACCCTTATTTGTTACTTTTGGTCATACGTAGTAAGCATCGCGTATTATTCCGATAAGTGTCACACTTATTTGTTACTTCAGGTCATACGTTGTAAGCATCGCGTATTACTCCGATAAGTGTCACACTTATTTGTTACTTCAGGTCATACGTTGTAAGCATCGCGTATTACTCCGTTAACAGTCACACTTATTTGTTACTTCAGGTCATACGTAGTAAGAATCGCGTAAATTACTCCGATAAGTGTCACATTTATTTGTTACTTCAGGTCATACGTTGTAAGAATCGCGTATTACTCCGATAAGTGTCACATTTATTTGTTACTTCAGGTGATACGTTGTAAGCATCGCGTATTACTCCGTTAACAGTCACACTTATTTGTTACTTCAGGTCATACGTAGTAAGAATCGCGTATTACTCCGATAAGTGTCACATTTATTTGTTACTTCAGGTCATACGTTGTAAGCATATCGTATTACTCCGATAAGTGTCACACTTATTTGTTACTGCAGGTCATACGTTGTAAACATCGCGTATTACTCCGATAAGTGTCACACTTATTTGTTACTTCAGGTCATACGTTGTAAGCATCGCGTATTACTCCGTTAACAGTCACACTTATTTGTTACTTCAGGTCATACGTAGTAAGAATCGCGTATTACTCCGATAAGTGTCACACTTATTTGTTACTTCAGGTCATACGTTGTAAGCATCGCGTATTACTCCGTTAACAGTCACACTTATTTGATACTTCAGGTCATACGTTGTAAGCATCGCGTATTACTCCGTTAACAGTCACACTTATTTGTTACTTCAGGTCATACGTTGTAAGCATCGCGTATTACTCCGTTAACAGTCACACTTATTTGTTACTTCAGGTCATACGTTGTAAGCATCGCGTATTACTCCGTTAACAGTCACACTTATTTGTTACTTCAGGTCATACGTTGTAAGCATCGCGTATTACTCCGTTAACAGTCACACTTATTTGTTACTTCAGGTCATACGTTGTAAGCATCGCGTATTACTCCGTTAACAGTCACACTTATTTGTTACTTCAGGTCATACGTTGTAAGCATCGCGTATTACTCCGTTAACAGTCACACTTATTTGTTACTTTAGGTCATACGTTGTAAGCATCGCGTATTACTCCGTTAACAGTCACACTTATTTGTTACTTCAGGTCATACGTTGTAAGCATCGCGTATTACTCCATTAACAGTCACACTTATTTGTTACTTCAGGTCATACGTAGTAAGAATCGCGTATTACTCCGATAAGTGTCACATTTATTTGTTACTTCAGGTCATACGTTGTAAGCATCGCGTATTACTCCGATAAGTGTCACACTTATTTGTTACTTTCGGTCATACGTTGTAAGCATCGCGTAAAACTCCAATAAGTATCACCCTTATTTGTTACTTTTGGTCATACGTAGTAAGCATCGCGTATTATTCCGATAAGTGTCACACTTATTTGTTACTTCAGGTCATACGTTGTAAGCATCGCGTATTACTCCGATAAGTGTCACACTTATTTGTTACTTCAGGTCATACGTTGTAAGCATCGCGTATTACTCCGTTAACAGTCACACTTATTTGTTACTTCAGGTCATACGTAGTAAGAATCGCGTAAATTACTCCGATAAGTGTCACATTTATTTGTTACTTCAGGTCATACGTTGTAAGAATCGCGTATTACTCCGATAAGTGTCACATTTATTTGTTACTTCAGGTGATACGTTGTAAGCATCGCGTATTACTCCGTTAACAGTCACACTTATTTGTTACTTCAGGTCATACGTAGTAAGAATCGCGTATTACTCCGATAAGTGTCACATTTATTTGTTACTTCAGGTCATACGTTGTAAGCATATCGTATTACTCCGATAAGTGTCACACTTATTTGTTACTGCAGGTCATACGTTGTAAACATCGCGTATTACTCCGATAAGTGTCACACTTATTTGTTACTTCAGGTCATACGTTGTAAGCATCGCGTATTACTCCGTTAACAGTCACACTTATTTGTTACTTCAGGTCATACGTAGTAAGAATCGCGTATTACTCCGATAAGTGTCACACTTATTTGTTACTTCAGGTCATACGTTGTAAGCATCGCGTATTACTCCGTTAACAGTCACACTTATTTGATACTTCAGGTCATACGTTGTAAGCATCGCGTATTACTCCGTTAACAGTCACACTTATTTGTTACTTCAGGTCATACGTTGTAAGCATCGCGTATTACTCCGTTAACAGTCACACTTATTTGTTACTTCAGGTCATACGTTGTAAGCATCGCGTATTACTCCGTTAACAGTCACACTTATTTGTTACTTCAGGTCATACGTTGTAAGCATCGCGTATTACTCCGTTAACAGTCACACTTATTTGTTACTTCAGGTCATACGTTGTAAGCATCGCGTATTACTCCGTTAACAGTCACACTTATTTGTTACTTCAGGTCATACGTTGTAAGCATCGCGTATTACTCCGTTAACAGTCACACTTATTTGTTACTTCAGGTCATACGTAGTAAGAATCGCGTATTACTCCGATAAGTGTCACATTTATTTGTTACTTCAGGTCATACGTTGTAAGCATCGCGTATTACTCCGATAAGTGTCACACTTATTTGTTACTTTCGGTCATACGTTGTAAGCATCGCGTAAAACTCCAATAAGTATCACCCTTATTTGTTACTTTTGGTCATACGTAGTAAGCATCGCGTATTATTCCGATAAGTGTCACACTTATTTGTTACTTCAGGTCATACGTTGTAAGCATCGCGTATTACTCCGATAAGTGTCACACTTATTTGTTACTTCAGGTCATACGTTGTAAGCATCGCGTATTACTCCGTTAACAGTCACACTTATTTGTTACTTCAGGTCATACGTAGTAAGAATCGCGTATATTACTCCGATAAGTGTCACATTTATTTGTTACTTCAGGTCATACGTTGTAAGAATCGCGTATTACTCCGATAAGTGTCACATTTATTTGTTACTTCAGGTGATACGTTGTAAGCATCGCGTATTACTCCGTTAACAGTCACACTTATTTGTTACTTCAGGTCATACGTAGTAAGAATCGCGTATTACTCCGATAAGTGTCACATTTATTTGTTACTTCAGGTCATACGTTGTAAGCATATCGTATTACTCCGATAAGTGTCACACTTATTTGTTACTGCAGGTCATACGTTGTAAACATCGCGTATTACTCCGATAAGTGTCACACTTATTTGTTACTTCAGGTCATACGTTGTAAGCATCGCGTATTACTCCGTTAACAGTCACACTTATTTGTTACTTCAGGTCATACGTAGTAAGAATCGCGTATTACTCCGATAAGTGTCACACTTATTTGTTACTTCAGGTCATACGTTGTAAGCATCGCGTATTACTCCGTTAACAGTCACACTTATTTGATACTTCAGGTCATACGTTGTAAGCATCGCGTATTACTCCGTTAACAGTCACACTTATTTGTTAATTCAGGTCATACGTTGTAAGCATCGCGTATTACTCCTTTAACAGTCACACTTATTTGTTACTTCAGGTCATACGTTGTAAGCATCGCGTATTACTCCGTTAACAGTCACACTTATTTGTTACTTCAGGTCATACGTTGTAAGCATCGCGTATTACTCCGTTAACAGTCACACTTATTTGTTACTTCAGGTCATACGTTGTAAGCATCGCGTATTACTCCGTTAACAGTCACACTTATTTGTTACTTCAGGTCATACGTTGTAAGCATCGCGTATTACTCCGTTAACAGTCACACTTATTTGTTACTTTAGGTCATACGTTGTAAGCATCGCGTATTACTCCGTTAACAGTCACACTTATTTGTTACTTCAGGTCATACGTTGTAAGCATCGCGTATTACTCCATTAACAGTCACACTTATTTGTTACTTCAGGTCATACGTAGTAAGAATCGCGTATTACTCCGATAAGTGTCACATTTATTTGTTACTTCAGGTCATACGTGTTAAGCATCGCGTATTACTCCGATAAGTGTCACATTTATTTGTTACTTCAGGTCATACGTTGTAAGCATCGCGTATTACTCCGATAAGTGTCACACTTATTTGTTACTGCAGGTCATACGTTGTAAGCATCGCGTATTACTCCGATAAGTGTCACACTTATTTGTTACTGCAGGTCATACGTTGTAAACATCGCGTATTATTCCGATAAGTGTCACACTTATTTGTTACTTCAGGTCATACGTTTTAAGCATCGCGTATTACTCCTATAAGTTTCACATTTATTTGTTACTTCAGGTCATACGTTGTAAGCATCGCGTATTACTCCGATAAGTGTCACACTTATTTGTTACTTTCGGTCATACGTTGTAAGCATCGCGTAAAACTCCAATAAGTATCACCCTTATTTGTTACTTTTGGTCATACGTAGTAAGCATCGCGTATTATTCCGATAAGTGTCACACTTATTTGTTACTTCAGGTCATACGTTGTAAGCATCGCGTATTACTCCGATAAGTGTCACACTTATTTGTTACTTCAGGTCATACGTTGTAAGCATCGCGTATTACTCCGTTAACAGTCACACTTATTTGTTACTTCAGGTCATACGTAGTAAGAATCGCGTATATTACTCCGATAAGTGTCACATTTATTTGTTACTTCAGGTCATACGTTGTAAGAATCGCGTATTACTCCGATAAGTGTCACATTTATTTGTTACTTCAGGTCATACGTAGTAAGAATCGCGTATTACTCCGATAAGTGTCACATTTATTTGTTACTTCAGGTCATACGTTGTAAGCATATCGTATTACTCCGATAAGTGTCACACTTATTTGTTACTGCAGGTCATACGTTGTAAACATCGCGTATTACTCCGATAAGTGTCACACTTATTTGTTACTTCAGGTCATACGTTGTAAGCATCGCGTATTACTCCGTTAACAGTCACACTTATTTGTTACTTCAGGTCATACGTTGTAAGCATCGCGTATTACTCCGTTAACAGTCACACTTATTTGATACTTCAGGTCATACGTTGTAAGCATCGCGTATTACTCCGTTAACAGTCACACTTATTTGTAAATTCAGGTCATACGTTGTAAGCATCGCGTATTACTCCTTTAACAGTCACACTTATTTGTTACTTCAGGTCATACGTTGTAAGCATCGCGTATTACTCCGTTAACAGTCACACTTATTTGTTACTTCAGGTCATACGTTGTAAGCATCGCGTATTACTCCGTTAACAGTCACACTTATTTGTTACTTCAGGTCATACGTTGTAAGCATCGCGTATTACTCCGTTAACATTCACACTTATTTGTTACTTCAGGTCATACGTTGTAAGCATCGCGTATTACTCCGTTAACAGTCACACTTATTTGTTACTTTAGGTCATACGTTGTAAGCATCGCGTATTACTCCGTTAACAGTCACACTTATTTGTTACTTCAGGTCATACGTTGTAAGCATCGCGTATTACTCCATTAACAGTCACACTTATTTGTTACTTCAGGTCATACGTAGTAAGAATCGCGTATTACTCCGATAAGTGTCACATTTATTTGTTACTTCAGGTCATACGTGTTAAGCATCGCGTATTACTCCGATAAGTGTCACATTTATTTGTTACTTCAGGTCATACGTTGTAAGCATCGCGTATTACTCCGATAAGTGTCACACTTATTTGTTACTGCAGGTCATACGTTGTAAGCATCGCGTATTACTCCGATAAGTGTCACACTTATTTGTTACTGCAGGTCATACGTTGTAAACATCGCGTATTATTCCGATAAGTGTCACACTTATTTGTTACTTCAGGTCATACGTTTTAAGCATCGCGTATTACTCCTATAAGTTTCACATTTATTTGTTACTTCAGGTCATACGTTGTAAGCATCGCGTATTACTCCGTTAAGTGTTACACTTATTTGTTACTTCAGGTCATACGTTGTAAGCATCGCGTATTACTCCGTTAAGTGTTACACTTATTTGTTACTTCAGGTCATACGTTGTACGCATCGCGTATTATTCCGATAAGTGTCACACTTATTTGTTACTTCAGGTTATACGTTGTAAGCAACGCGTATTACTCCGTTAACAGTCACACTTATTTGTTACTTCAGGTCATACGTTGTAAGCATCGCGTATTACTCCGTTAACAGTCACACTTATTTGTTACTTCAGGTCATACGTTGTAAGCATCGCGTGTTACTCCGATAAGTGTCACACTTATTTGTTACTTTCGGTCATACGTTGTAAGCATCGCGTAAAACTCCGATAAGTATCATATTTATTTGTTACTTCAGGTCATACGTAGTAAGAATCGCGTATTACTCCGATAAGTGTCACAGTTATTTGTTACTTCAGGTCATACGTTGTAAGCATCGCGTATTACTCCGATAAGTGTCACATTTATTTGTTACTGCAGGTCATACGTTGTAAACATCGCGTATTATTCCGATAAGTGTCACACTTATTTGTTACTTCAGGTCATACGTTTTAAGAATCGCGTATTACGCCGATAAGTGTCACAGTTATTTGTTACTTTAGGTCGTACGTTGTAAGCATCACGTATTACTCCGATAAGTGTCACACTTATTTGTTACTGCAGGTCATACGTTGTAAACATCGCGTATTATTCCGATAAGTGTCACACTTATTTGTTACTTCAGGTCATACGTTTTAAGAATCGCGTATTACGCCGATAAGTGTCACATTTATTTGTTACTTCAGGTCATACGTTGTAAGCATCGCGTATTACTCCGTTAACAGTCACACTTATTTGTTACTTCAGGTCATGCGTAGTAAGAATCGCGTATTACTCCGATAAGTGTCACATTTATTTGTTACTTCAGGTCATACGTTGTTAGAATCGCGTATTACTCCGATAAGTGTCACATTTATTTGTTACTTCAGGTCATACGTTGTAAGCATCGCGTATTACTCCGTTAACAGTCACACTTATTTGTTACTTCAGGTCATACGTAGTAAGAATCGCGTATTACTCCGATAAGTGTCACATTTATTTGTTACTTCAGGTCATACGTTGTAAGCATCGCGTATTACTCCGATAAGTGTCACACTTATTTGTTACTGCAGGTCATACGTTGTAAACATCGCGTATTACTCCGATAAGTGTCACACTTATTTGTTACTTCAGGTCATACGTTGTAAGCATCGCGTATTACTCCGTTAACAGTCACACTTATTTGTTACTTCAGGTCATACGTAGTAAGAATCGCGTATTACTCCGATAAGTGTCACATTTATTTGTTACTTCAGGTCATACGTTGTAAGCATCGCGTATTACTCCGATAAGTGTCACACTTATTTGTTACTTTCGGTCATACGTTGTAAGCATCGCGTAAAACTCCAATAAGTATCACCCTTATTTGTTACTTTTGGTCATACGTAGTAAGCATCGCGTATTATTCCGATAAGTGCCACACTTATTTGTTACTTCAGGTCATACGTTGTAAGCATCGCGTATTACTCCGATAAGTGTCACACTTATTTGTTACTTCAGGTCATACGTTGTAAGCATCGCGTATTACTCCGTTAACAGTCACACTTATTTGTTACTTCAGGTCATACGTAGTAAGAATCGCGTAAATTACTCCGATAAGTGTCACATTTATTTGTTACTTCAGGTCATACGTTGTAAGAATCGCGTATTACTCCGATAAGTGTCACATTTATTTGTTACTTCAGGTGATACGTTGTAAGCATCGCGTATTACTCCGTTAACAGTCACACTTATTTGTTACTTCAGGTCATACGTAGTAAGAATCGCGTATTACTCCGATAAGTGTCACATTTATTTGTTACTTCAGGTCATACGTTGTAAGCATATCGTATTACTCCGATAAGTGTCACACTTATTTGTTACTGCAGGTCATACGTTGTAAACATCGCGTATTACTCCGATAAGTGTCACACTTATTTGTTACTTCAGGTCATACGTTGTAAGCATCGCGTATTACTCCGTTAACAGTCACACTTATTTGTTACTTCAGGTCATACGTAGTAAGAATCGCGTATTACTCCGATAAGTGTCACACTTATTTGTTACTTCAGGTCATACGTTGTAAGCATCGCGTATTACTCCGTTAACAGTCACACTTATTTGATACTTCAGGTCATACGTTGTAAGCATCGCGTATTACTCCGTTAACAGTCACACTTATTTGTTACTTCAGGTCATACGTTGTAAGCATCGCGTATTACTCCGTTAACAGTCACACTTATTTGTTACTTCAGGTCATACGTTGTAAGCATCGCGTATTACTCCGTTAACAGTCACACTTATTTGTTACTTCAGGTCATACGTTGTAAGCATCGCGTATTTCTCCGTTAACAGTCACACTTATTTGTTACTTCAGGTCATACGTTGTAAGCATCGCGTATTACTCCGTTAACAGTCACACTTATTTGTTACTTCAGGTCATACGTTGTAAGCATCGCGTATTACTCCGTTAACAGTCACACTTATTTGTTACTTTAGGTCATACGTTGTAAGCATCGCGTATTACTCCGTTAACAGTCACACTTATTTGTTACTTCAGGTCATACGTTGTAAGCATCGCGTATTACTCCATTAACAGTCACACTTATTTGTTACTTCAGGTCATACGTAGTAAGAATCGCGTATTACTCCGATAAGTGTCACATTTATTTGTTACTTCAGGTCATACGTTGTAAGCATCGCGTATTACTCCGATAAGTGTCACACTTATTTGTTACTTTCGGTCATACGTTGTAAGCATCGCGTAAAACTCCAATAAGTATCACCCTTATTTGTTACTTTTGGTCATACGTAGTAAGCATCGCGTATTATTCCGATAAGTGTCACACTTATTTGTTACTTCAGGTCATACGTTGTAAGCATCGCGTATTACTCCGATAAGTGTCACACTTATTTGTTACTTCAGGTCATACGTTGTAAGCATCGCGTATTACTCCGTTAACAGTCACACTTATTTGTTACTTCAGGTCATACGTAGTAAGAATCGCGTAAATTACTCCGATAAGTGTCACATTTATTTGTTACTTCAGGTCATACGTTGTAAGAATCGCGTATTACTCCGATAAGTGTCACATTTATTTGTTACTTCAGGTGATACGTTGTAAGCATCGCGTATTACTCCGTTAACAGTCACACTTATTTGTTACTTCAGGTCATACGTAGTAAGAATCGCGTATTACTCCGATAAGTGTCACATTTATTTGTTACTTCAGGTCATACGTTGTAAGCATATCGTATTACTCCGATAAGTGTCACACTTATTTGTTACTGCAGGTCATACGTTGTAAACATCGCGTATTACTCCGATAAGTGTCACACTTATTTGTTACTTCAGGTCATACGTTGTAAGCATCGCGTATTACTCCTTTAACAGTCACACTTATTTGTTACTTCAGGTCATACGTAGTAAGAATCGCGTATTACTCCGATAAGTGTCACACTTATTTGTTACTTCAGGTCATACGTTGTAAGCATCGCGTATTACTCCGTTAACAGTCACACTTATTTGATACTTCAGGTCATACGTTGTAAGCATCGCGTATTACTCCGTTAACAGTCACACTTATTTGTTACTTCAGGTCATACGTTGTAAGCATCGCGTATTACTCCGTTAACAGTCACACTTATTTGTTACTTCAGGTCATACGTTGTAAGCATCGCGTATTACTCCGTTAACAGTCACACTTATTTGTTACTTCAGGTCATACGTTGTAAGCATCGCGTATTACTCCGTTAACAGTCACACTTATTTGTTACTTCAGGTCATACGTTGTAAGCATCGCGTATAACTCCGTTAACAGTCACACTTATTTGTTACTTCAGGTCATACGTTGTAAGCATCGCGTATTACTCCGTTAACAGTCACACTTATTTGTTACTTTAGGTCATACGTTGTAAGCATCGCGTATTACTCCGTTAACAGTCACACTTATTTGTTACTTCAGGTCATACGTTGTAAGCATCGCGTATTACTCCATTAACAGTCACACTTATTTGTTACTTCAGGTCATACGTAGTAAGAATCGCGTATTACTCCGATAAGTGTCACATTTATTTGTTACTTCAGGTCATACGTTGTAAGCATCGCGTATTACTCCGATAAGTGTCACATTTATTTGTTACTTCAGGTCATACGTTGTAAGCATCGCGTATTACTCCGATAAGTGTCACACTTATTTGTTACTGCAGGTCATACGTTGTAAGCATCGCGTATTACTCCGATAAGTGTCACACTTATTTGTTACTGCAGGTCATACGTTGTAAACATCGCGTATTATTCCGATAAGTGTCACACTTATTTGTTACTTCAGGTCATACGTTTTAAGCATCGCGTATTACTCCTATAAGTTTCACATTTATTTGTTACTTCAGGTCATACGTTGTAAGCATCGCGTATTACTCCGTTAAGTGTTACACTTATTTGTTACTTCAGGTCATACGTTGTAAGCATCGCGTATTACTCCGTTAAGTGTTACACTTATTTGTTACTTCAGGTCATACGTTGTACGCATCGCGTATTATTCCGATAAGTGTCACACTTATTTGTTACTTCAGGTCATACGTTGTAAGCAACGCGTATTACTCCGTTAACAGTCACACTTATTTGTTACTTCAGGTCATACGTTGTAAGCATCGCGTATTACTCCGTTAACAGTCACACTTATTTGTTACTTCAGGTCATACGTTGTAAGCATCGCGTATTACTCCGTTAACAGTCACACTTATTTGTTACTTCAGGTCATACGTTGTAAGCATCGCGTATTACTCCGTTAACAGTCACACTTATTTGTTACTTCAGGTCATACGTTGTAAGCATCGCGTATTACTCCGTTAACAGTCACACTTATTTGTTACTTCAGGTCATACGTTGTAAGCATCGCGTATTACTCCGTTAACAGTCACACTTATTTGTTACTTCAGGTCATACGTTGTAAGCATCGCGTATTACTCCGTTAACAGTCACACTTATTTGTTACTTCAGGTCATACGTTGTAAGCATCGCGTATTACTCCGTTAACAGTCACACTTATTTGTTACTTCAGGTCATACGTAGTAAGAATCGCGTATTACTCCGATAAGTGTCACATTTATTTGTTACTTCAGGTCATACGTTGTAAGCATCGCGTATTACTCCGATAAGAGTCACATTTATTTGTTACTTCAGGTCATACGTTGTAAGCATCGCGTATTACTCCGATAAGTGTCACACTTATTTGTTACTGCAGGTCATACGTTGTAAGCATCGCGTATTACTCCGATAAGTGTCACACTTATTTGTTACTGCAGGTCATACGTTGTAAACATCGCGTATTATTCCGATAAGTGTCACACTTATTTGTTACTTCAGGTCATACGTTGTAAGCATCGCGTATTACTCCTATAAGTTTCACATTTATTTGTTACTTCAGGTCATACGTTGTAAGCATCGCGTATTACTCCGTTAAGTGTTACACTTATTTGTTACTTCAGGTCATACGTTGTGAGCATCGCGTATTATTCCGTTAAGTGTTACACTTATTTGTTACTTCAGGTCATACGTTGTACGCATCGCGTATTATTCCGATAAGTGGCACATTTATTTGTTACTTCAGGTCATACGTTGTAAGCATCGCGTATTACTCCTATAAGTGGCACATTTATTTGTTACTTCAGGTCATACGTTGTAAGCATCGCGTATTACTCCTATAAGTGGCACATTTATTTGTTACTTCAGGTCATACGTTGTAAGCATCGCGTATTACTCCGATAAGTGTCACACTTATTTGTTGCTTTCGGTCATACGTGGTAAGCATCGCGTATTACTCCGATAAGTGTCACACTTATTTGTTGCTTTCGGTCATACGTTGGAAGCATCGCGTATTACTCCGTTAAGTGTTACACTTATTTGTTACTTCAGTTCATACGTTGTACGCATCGCGTATTACTACGATAAGTGTAACACTTATTTGTTACTTCAGGTCTTACGTTGTACGCATCGTTACACTTATTTGTTACTTCAGGTCATACGTTGTAAGCATCGCGTATTACTCCGTTAACAGTCACACTTATTTGTTACTTCAGGTCATACGTAGTAAGAATCGCGTATTACTCCGATAAGTGTCACATTTATTTGTTACTTCAGGTCATACGTTGTAAGCATCGCGTATTACTCCGATAAGTGTCACACTTATTTGTTACTCTCGGTCATACGTTGTAAGCATCGCGTATTACTCCGATAAGTGTCACACTTATTTGTTACTTCAGGTCATACGTTGTAAGCATCACGTATTACTCCGTTAACAGTCACACTTATTTGTTACTTCAGGTCATACGTAGTAAGAATCGCGTATATTACTCCGATAAGTGTCACATTTATTTGTTACTTCAGGTCATACGTTGTAAGAATCGCGTATTACTCCGATAAGTGTCACATTTATTTGTTACTTCAGGTGATACGTTGTAAGCATCGCGTATTACTCCGTTAACAGTCACACTTATTTGTTACTTCAGGTCATACGTAGAAAGAATCGCTTATTACTCCGATAAGTGTCACATTTATTTGTTACTTCAGGTCATACGTTGTAAGCATCGCGTATTACTCCGATAAGTGTCACACTTATTTGTTACTTCAGGTCATACGTTGTAAGCATCGCGTATTACTCCGATAAGTGTCACACTTATTTGTTACTGCAGGTCATACGTTGTAAACATCGCGTATTATTCCGATAAGTGTCACACTTATTTGTTACTTCAGGTCATACGTTGTAAGAATCGCGTATTACTCCGATAAGTGTCACATTTATTTGTTACTTCAGGTCATACGTTGTAAGCATCGCGTATTACTCCGTTAACAGTCACACTTATTTGTTACTTCAGGTCATGCGTAGTAAGAATCGCGTATTACTCCGATAAGTGTCACATTTATTTGTTACTTCAGGTCATACGTTGTAAGTATCGCGTATTACTCCGATAAGTGTCACATTTATTTGTTACTTCAGGTCATACGTTGTAAGCATCGCGTATTACTCCATTAACAGTCACACTTATTTGTTACTTCAGGTCATACGTAGTAAGAATCGCGTATTACTCCGATAAGTGTCACATTTATTTGTTACTTCAGGTCATACGTAGTAACAATCGCGTATTACTCCGATAAGTGTCACAGTTATTTGTTACTTCAGGTCATACGTTGTAAGCATCGCGTATTACTCCGATAAGTGTCACATTTATTAGTTACTTTAGGTCGTACGTTGTAAGCATCACGTATTACTCCGATAAGTGTCACACTTATTTGTTACTGCAGGTCATACGTTGTAAACATCGCGTATTATTCCGTTAAGTGTTACACTTATTTGTTACTTCAGGTCATACGTTGTACGCATCGCGTATTATTCCGATAAGTGGCACATTTATTTGTTACTTCAGGTCATACGTTGTAAGCATCGCGTATTACTCCTATAAGTTTCACATTTATTTGTTACTTCAGGTCATACGTTGTAAGCATCGCGTATTACTCCGTTAAGTGTTACACTTATTTGTTACTTCAGGTCATACGTTGTAAGCATCGCGTATTACTCCGTTAAGTGTTACACTTATTTGTTACTTCAGGTCATACGTGTACGCATCGCGTATTATTCCGATAAGTGTCACACTTATTTGTTACTTCAGGTCATACGTTGTAAGCAACGCGTATTACTCCGTTAACAGTCACACTTATTTGTTACTTCAGGTCATACGTTGTAAGCATCGCGTATTACTCCGTTAACAGTCACACTTATTTGTTACTTCAGGTCATACGTTGTAAGCATCGCGTATTACTCCGTTAACAGTCACACTTATTTGTTACTTCAGGTCATACGTTGTAAGCATCGCGTATTACTCCGTTAACAGTCACACTTATTTGTTACTTCAGGTCATACGTTGTAAGCATCGCGTATTACTCCGTTAACAGTCACACTTATTTGTTACTTCAGGTCATACGTTGTAAGCATCGCGTATTACTCCGTTAACAGTCACACTTATTTGTTACTTCAGGTCATACGTTGTAAGCATCGCGTATTACTCCGTTAACAGTCACACTTATTTGTTACTTCAGGTCATACGTTGTAAGCATCGCGTATTACTCCGTTAACAGTCACACTTATTTGTTACTTCAGGTCATACGTAGTAAGAATCGCGTATTACTCCGATAAGTGTCACATTTATTTGTTACTTCAGGTCATACGTTGTAAGCATCGCGTATTACTCCGATAAGAGTCACATTTATTTGTTACTTCAGGTCATACGTTGTAAGCATCGCGTATTACTCCGATAAGTGTCACACTTATTTGTTACTGCAGGTCATACGTTGTAAGCATCGCGTATTACTCCGATAAGTGTCACACTTATTTGTTACTGCAGGTCATTCGTTGTAAACATCGCGTATTATTCCGATAAGTGTCACACTTATTTGTTACTTCAGGTCATACGTTGTAAGCATCGCGTATTACTCCTATAAGTTTCACATTTATTTGTTACTTCAGGTCATACGTTGTAAGCATCGCGTATTACTCCGTTAAGTGTTACACTTATTTGTTACTTCAGGTCATACGTTGTGAGCATCGCGTATTATTCCGTTAAGTGTTACACTTATTTGTTACTTCAGGTCATACGTTGTACGCATCGCGTATTATTCCGATAAGTGGCACATTTATTTGTTACTTCAGGTCATACGTTGTAAGCATCGCGTATTACTCCTATAAGTGGCACATTTATTTGTTACTTCAGGTCATACGTTGTAAGCATCGCGTATTACTCCTATAAGTGGCACATTTATTTGTTACTTCAGGTCATACGTTGTAAGCATCGCGTATTACTCCGATAAGTGTCACACTTATTTGTTGCTTTCGGTCATACGTGGTAAGCATCGCGTATTACTCCGATAAGTGTCACACTTATTTGTTGCTTTCGGTCATACGTTGGAAGCATCGCGTATTACTCCGTTAAGTGTTACACTTATTTGTTACTTCAGTTCATACGTTGTACGCATCGCGTATTACTACGATAAGTGTAACACTTATTTGTTACTTCAGGTCTTACGTTGTACGCATCGTTACACTTATTTGTTATTTCAGGTCATACGTTGTAAGCATCGCGTATTACTCCGTTAACAGTCACACTTATTTGTTACTTCAGGTCATACGTAGTAAGAATCGCGTATTACTCCGATAAGTGTCACATTTATTTGTTACTTAAGGTCATACGTTGTAAGCATCGCGTATTACTCCGATAAGTGTCACACTTATTTGTTACTCTCGGTCATACGTTGTAAGCATCGCGTATTACTCCGATAAGTGTCACACTTATTTGTTACTTCAGGTCATACGTTGTAAGCATCGCGTATTACTCCGTTAACAGTCACACTTATTTGTTACTTCAGGTCATACGTAGTAAGAATCGCGTATATTACTCCGATAAGTGTCACATTTATTTGTTACTTCAGGTCATACGTTGTAAGAATCGCGTATTACTCCGATAAGTGTCACATTTATTTGTTACTTCAGGTGATACGTTGTAAGCATCGCGTATTACTCCGTTAACAGTCACACTTATTTGTTACTTCAGGTCATACGTAGAAAGAATCGCTTATTACTCCGATAAGTGTCACATTTATTTGTTACTTCAGGTCATACGTTGTAAGCATCGCGTATTACTCCGATAAGTGTCACACTTATTTGTTACTTCAGGTCATACGTTGTAAGCATCGCGTATTACTCCGATAAGTGTCACACTTATTTGTTACTGCAGGTCATACGTTGTAAACATCGCGTATTATTCCGATAAGTGTCACACTTATTTGTTACTTCAGGTCATACGTTGTAAGAATCGCGTATTACTCCGATAAGTGTCACATTTATTTGTTACTTCAGGTCATACGTTGTAAGCATCGCGTATTACTCCGTTAACAGTCACACTTATTTGTTACTTCAGGTCATGCGTAGTAAGAATCGCGTATTACTCCGATAAGTGTCACATTTATTTGTTACTTCAGGTCATACGTTGTAAGTATCGCGTATTACTCCGATAAGTGTCACATTTATTTGTTACTTCAGGTCATACGTTGTAAGCATCGCGTATTACTCCATTAACAGTCACACTTATTTGTTACTTCAGGTCATACGTAGTAAGAATCGCGTATTACTCCGATAAGTGTCACATTTATTTGTTACTTCAGGTCATACGTAGTAACAATCGCGTATTACTCCGATAAGTGTCACAGTTATTTGTTACTTCAGGTCATACGTTGTAAGCATCGCGTATTACTCCGATAAGTGTCACATTTATTAGTTACTTTAGGTCGTACGTTGTAAGCATCACGTATTACTCCGATAAGTGTCACACTTATTTGTTACTGCAGGTCATACGTTGTAAACATCGCGTATTATTCCGTTAAGTGTTACACTTATTTGTTACTTCAGGTCATACGTTGTACGCATCGCGTATTATTCCGATAAGTGGCACATTTATTTGTTACTTCAGGTCATACGTTGTAAGCATCGCGTATTACTCCTATAAGTGGCACATTTATTTGTTACTTCAGGTCATACGTTGTAAGCATCGCGTATTACTCCTATAAGTGGCACATTTATTTGTTACTTCAGGTCATACGTTGTAAGCATCGCGTATTACTCCGATAAGTGTCACACTTATTTGTTGCTTTCGGTCATACGTGGTAAGCATCGCGTATTACTCCGATAAGTGTCACACTTATTTGTTGCTTTCGGTCATACGTTGGAAGCATCGCGTATTACTCCGTTAAGTGTTACACTTATTTGTTACTTCAGTTCATACGTTGTACGCATCGCGTATTACTACGATAAGTGTAACACTTATTTGTTACTTCAGGTCTTACGTTGTACGCATCGTTACACTTATTTGTTACTTCAGGTCATACGTTGTAAGCATCGCGTATTACTCCGTTAACAGTCACACTTATTTGTTACTTCAGGTCATACGTAGTAAGAATCGCGTATTACTCCGATAAGTGTCACATTTATTTGTTACTTCAGGTCATACGTTGTAAGCATCGCGTATTACTCCGATAAGTGTCACACTTATTTGTTACTCTCGGTCATACGTTGTAAGCATCGCGTATTACTCCGATAAGTGTCACACTTATTTGTTACTTCAGGTCATACGTTGTAAGCATCGCGTATTACTCCGTTAACAGTCACACTTATTTGTTACTTCAGGTCATACGTAGTAAGAATCGCGTATATTACTCCGATAAGTGTCACATTTATTTTTTACTTCAGGTCATACGTTGTAAGAATCGCGTATTACTCCGATAAGTGTCACATTTATTTGTTACTTCAGGTGATACGTTGTAAGCATCGCGTATTACTCCGTTAACAGTCACACTTATTTGTTACTTCAGGTCATACGTAGAAAGAATCGCTTATTACTCCGATAAGTGTCACATTTATTTGTTACTTCAGGTCATACGTTGTAAGCATCGCGTATTACTCCGATAAGTGTCACACTTATTTGTTACTTCAGGTCATACGTTGTAAGCATCGCGTATTACTCCGATAAGTGTCACACTTATTTGTTACTGCAGGTCATACGTTGTAAACATCGCGTATTATTCCGATAAGTGTCACACTTATTTGTTACTTCAGGTCATACGTTGTAAGAATCGCGTATTACTCCGATAAGTGTCACATTTATTTGTTACTTCAGGTCATACGTTGTAAGCATCGCGTATTACTCCGTTAACAGTCACACTTATTTGTTACTTCAGGTCATGCGTAGTAAGAATCGCGTATTACTCCGATAAGTGTCACATTTATTTGTTACTTCAGGTCATACGTTGTAAGTATCGCGTATTACTCCGATAAGTGTCACATTTATTTGTTACTTCAGGTCATACGTTGTAAGCATCGCGTATTACTCCGTTAACAGTCACACTTATTTGTTACTTCAGGTCATACGTAGTAAGAATCGCGTATTACTCCGATAAGTGTCACATTTATTTGTTACTTCAGGTCATACGTAGTAACAATCGCGTATTACTCCGATAAGTGTCACAGTTATTTGTTACTTCAGGTCATACGTTGTAAGCATCGCGTATTACTCCGATAAGTGTCACATTTATTAGTTACTTTAGGTCGTACGTTGTAAGCATCACGTATTACTCCGATAAGTGTCACACTTATTTGTTACTGCAGGTCATACGTTGTAAACATCGCGTATTATTCCGATAAGTGTCACACTTATTTGTTACTTCAGGTCATACGTTTTAAGAATCGCGTATTACGCCTAAAAGTGTCACATTTATTTGTTACTTCAGGTCATACGTTGTAAGCATCGCGTATTACTCCGTTAACAGTCACACTTATTTGTTACTTCAGGTCATACGTAGTAAGAATCGCGTATTACTCCGATAAGTGTCACATTTATTTGTTACTTCAGGTCATACGTTGTTAGAATCGCGTATTACTCTGATAAGTGTCACATTTATTTGTTACTTCAGGTCATACGTTGTAAGCATCGCTTATTACTCCGTTAACAGTCACACTTATTTGTTACTTAAGGTCATACGTAGTAAGAATCGCGTATTACTCCGATAAGTGTCACATTTATTTGTTACTTCAGGTCATACGTTGTAAGCATCGCGTATTACTCCGATAAGTGTCACACTTATTTGTTACTGCAGGTCATACGTTGTAAACATCGCGTATTACTCCGATAAGTGTCACACTTATTTGTTACTTCAGGTCATACGTTGTAAGCATCGCGTATTACTCCGTTAACAGTCACACTTATTTGTTACTTCAGGTCATACGTAGTAAGAATCGCGTATTACTCCGATAAGTGTCACATTTATTTGTTACTTCAGGTCATACGTTGTAAGCATCGCGTATTACTCCGATAAGTGTCACACTTATTTGTTACTTTCGGTCATACGTTGTAAGCATCGCGTAAAACTCCAATAAGTATCACCCTTATTTGTTACTTTTGGTCATACGTAGTAAGCATCGCGTATTATTCCGATAAGTGTCACACTTATTTGTTACTTCAGGTCATACGTTGTAAGCATCGCGTATTACTCCGATAAGTGTCACACTTATTTGTTACTTCAGGTCATACGTTGTAAGCATCGCGTATTACTCCGTTAACAGTCACACTTATTTGTTACTTCAGGTCATACGTAGTAAGAATCGCGTATATTACTCCGATAAGTGTCACATTTATTTGTTACTTCAGGTCATACGTTGTAAGAATCGCGTATTACTCCGATAAGTGTCACATTTATTTGTTACTTCAGGTGATACGTTGTAAGCATCGCGTATTACTCCGTTAACAGTCACACTTATTTGTTACTTCAGGTCATACGTAGTAAGAATCGCGTATTACTCCGATAAGTGTCACATTTATTTGTTACTTCAGGTCATACGTTGTAAGCATATCGTATTACTCCGATAAGTGTCACACTTATTTGTTACTGCAGGTCATACGTTGTAAACATCGCGTATTACTCCGATAAGTGTCACACTTATTTGTTACTTCAGGTCATACGTTGTAAGCATCGCGTATTACTCCGTTAACAGTCACACTTATTTGTTACTTCAGGTCATACGTAGTAAGAATCGCGTATTACTCCGATAAGTGTCACACTTATTTGTTACTTCAGGTCATACGTTGTAAGCATCGCGTATTACTCCGTTAACAGTCACACTTATTTGATACTTCAGGTCATACGTTGTAAGCATCGCGTATTACTCCGTTAACAGTCACACTTATTTGTTAATTCAGGTCATACGTTGTAAGCATCGCGTATTAGTCCTTTAACAGTCACACTTATTTGTTACTTCAGGTCATACGTTGTAAGCATCGCGTATTACTCCGTTAACAGTCACACTTATTTGTTACTTCAGGTCATACGTTGTAAGCATCGCGTATTACTCCGTTAACAGTCACACTTATTTGTTACTTCAGGTCATACGTTGTAAGCATCGCGTATTACTCCGTTAACAGTCACACTTATTTGTTACTTCAGGTCATACGTTGTAAGCATCGCGTATTACTCCGTTAACAGTCACACTTATTTGTTACTTTAGGTCATACGTTGTAAGCATCGCGTATTACTCCGTTAACAGTCACACTTATTTGTTACTTCAGGTCATACGTTGTAAGCATCGCGTATTACTCCATTAACAGTCACACTTATTTGTTACTTCAGGTCATACGTAGTAAGAATCGCGTATTACTCCGATAAGTGTCACATTTATTTGTTACTTCAGGTCATACGTGTTAAGCATCGCGTATTACTCCGATAAGTGTCACATTTATTTGTTACTTCAGGTCATACGTTGTAAGCATCGCGTATTACTCCGATAAGTGTCACACTTATTTGTTACTGCAGGTCATACGTTGTAAGCATCGCGTATTACTCCGATAAGTGTCACACTTATTTGTTACTGCAGGTCATACGTTGTAAACATCGCGTATTATTCCGATAAGTGTCACACTTATTTGTTACTTCAGGTCATACGTTTTAAGCATCGCGTATTACTCCTATAAGTTTCACATTTATTTGTTACTTCAGGTCATACGTTGTAAGCATCGCGTATTACTCCGATAAGTGTCACACTTATTTGTTACTTTCGGTCATACGTTGTAAGCATCGCGTAAAACTCCAATAAGTATCACCCTTATTTGTTACTTTTGGTCATACGTAGTAAGCATCGCGTATTATTCCGATAAGTGTCACACTTATTTGTTACTTCAGGTCATACGTTGTAAGCATCGCGTATTACTCCGATAAGTGTCACACTTATTTGTTACTTCAGGTCATACGTTGTAAGCATCGCGTATTACTCCGTTAACAGTCACACTTATTTGTTACTTCAGGTCATACGTAGTAAGAATCGCGTATATTACTCCGATAAGTGTCACATTTATTTGTTACTTCAGGTCATACGTTGTAAGAATCGCGTATTACTCCGATAAGTGTCACATTTATTTGTTACTTCAGGGATACGTTGTAAGCATCGCGTATTACTCCGTTAACAGTCACACTTATTTGTTACTTCAGGTCATACGTAGTAAGAATCGCGTATTACTCCGATAAGTGTCACATTTATTTGTTACTTCAGGTCATACGTTGTAAGCATATCGTATTACTCCGATAAGTGTCACACTTATTTGTTACTGCAGGTCATACGTTGTAAACATCGCGTATTACTCCGATAAGTGTCACACTTATTTGTTACTTCAGGTCATACGTTGTAAGCATCGCGTATTACTCCGTTAACAGTCACACTTATTTGATACTTCAGGTCATACGTTGTAAGCATCGCGTATTACTCCATTAACAGTCACACTTATTTGTTACTTCAGGTCATACGTAGTAAGAATCGCGTATTACTCCGATAAGTGTCACATTTATTTGTTACTTCAGGTCATACGTGTTAAGCATCGCGTATTACTCCGATAAGTGTCACATTTATTTGTTACTTCAGGTCATACGTTGTAAGCATCGCGTATTACTCCGATAAGTGTCACACTTATTTGTTACTGCAGGTCATACGTTGTAAGCATCGCGTATTACTCCGATAAGTGTCACACTTATTTGTTACTGCAGGTCATACGTTGTAAACATCGCGTATTATTCCGATAAGTGTCACACTTATTTGTTACTTCAGGTCATACGTTTTAAGCATCGCGTATTACTCCTATAAGTTTCACATTTATTTGTTACTTCAGGTCATACGTTGTAAGCATCGCGTATTACTCCGTTAAGTGTTACACTTATTTGTTACTTCAGGTCATACGTTGTAAGCATCGCGTATTACTCCGTTAAGTGTTACACTTATTTGTTACTTCAGGTCATACGTTGTACGCATCGCGTATTATTCCGATAAGTGTCACACTTATTTGTTACTTCAGGTTATACGTTGTAAGCAACGCGTATGACTCTGTTAACAGTCACACTTATTTGTTACTTCAGGTCATACGTTGTAAGCATCGCGTATTACTCCGTTAACAGTCACACTTATTTGTTACTTCAGGTCATACGTTGTAAGCATCGCGTGTTACTCCGATAAGTGTCACACTTATTTGTTACTTTCGGTCATACGTTGTAAGCATCGCGTAAAACTCCGATAAGTATCATATTTATTTGTTACTTCAGGTCATACGTAGTAAGAATCGCGTATTACTCCGATAAGTGTCACAGTTATTTGTTACTTCAGGTCATACGTTGTAAGCATCGCGTATTACTCCGATAAGTGTCACATTTATTTGTTACTTTAGGTCGTACGTTGTAAGCATCACGTATTACTCCGATAAGTGTCACACTTATTTGTTACTGCAGGTCATACGTTGTAAACATCGCGTATTATTCCGATAAGTGTCACACTTATTTGTTACTTCAGGTCATACGTTTTAAGAATCGCGTATTACGCCGATAAGTGTCACATTTATTTGTTACTTCAGGTCATACGTTGTAAGCATCGCGTATTACTCCGTTAACAGTCACACTTATTTGTTACTTCAGGTCATGCGTAGTAAGAATCGCGTATTACTCCGATAAGTGTCACATTTATTTGTTACTTCAGGTCATACGTTGTTAGAATCGCGTATTACTCCGATAAGTGTCACATTTATTTGTTACTTCAGGTCATACGTTGTAAGCATCGCGTATTACTCCGTTAACAGTCACACTTATTTGTTACTTCAGGTCATACGTAGTAAGAATCGCGTATTACTCCGATAAGTGTCACATTTATTTGTTACTTCAGGTCATACGTTGTAAGCATCGCGTATTACTCCGATAAGTGTCACACTTATTTGTTACTGCAGGTCATACGTTGTAAACATCGCGTATTACTCCGATAAGTGTCACACTTATTTGTTACTTCAGGTCATACGTTGTAAGCATCGCGTATTACTCCGTTAACAGTCACACTTATTTGTTACTTCAGGTCATACGTAGTAAGAATCGCGTATTACTCCGATAAGTGTCACATTTATTTGTTACTTCAGGTCATACATTGTAAGCATCGCGTATTACTCCGATAAGTGTCACACTTATTTGTTACTTTCGGTCATACGTTGTAAGCATCGCGTAAAACTCCAATAAGTATCACCCTTATTTGTTAGTTTTGGTCATACGTAGTAAGCATCGCGTATTATTCCGATAAGTGTCACACTTATTTGTTACTTCAGGTCATACGTTGTAAGCATCGCGTATTACTCCGATAAGTGTCACACTTATTTGTTACTTCAGGTCATACGTTGTAAGCATCGCGTATTACTCCGTTAACAGTCACACTTATTTGTTACTTCAGGTCATACGTAGTAAGAATCGCGTATATTACTCCGATAAGTGTCACATTTATTTGTTACTTCAGGTCATACGTTGTAAGAATCGCGTATTACTCCGATAAGTGTCACATTTATTTGTTACTTCAGGTGATACGTTGTAAGCATCGCGTATTACTCCGTTAACAGTCACACTTATTTGTTACTTCAGGTCATACGTAGTAAGAATCGCGTATTACTCCGATAAGTGTCACATTTATTTGTTACTTCAGGTCATACGTTTTAAGCATATCGTATTACTCCGATAAGTGTCACACTTATTTGTTACTGCAGGTCATACGTTGTAAACATCGCGTATTACTCCGATAAGTGTCACACTTATTTGTTACTTCAGGTCATACGTTGTAAGCATCGCGTATTACTCCGTTAACAGTCACACTTATTTGTTACTTCAGGTCATACGTAGTAAGAATCGCGTATTACTCCGATAAGTGTCACACTTATTTGTTACTTCAGGTCATACGTTGTAAGCATCGCGTATTACTCCGTTAACAGTCACACTTATTTGATACTTCAGGTCATACGTTGTAAGCATCGCGTATTACTCCGTTAACAGTCACACTTATTTGATACTTCAGGTCATACGTTGTAAGCATCGCGTATTACTCCGTTAACAGTCACACTTATTTGTTACTTCAGGTCATACGTTGTAAGCATCGCGTATTACTCCGTTAACAGTCACACTTATTTGTTACTTCAGGTCATACGTTGTAAGCATCGCGTATTACTCCGTTAACAGTCACACTTATTTGTTACTTCAGGTCATACGTTGTAAGCATCGCGTATTACTCCGTTAACAGTCACACTTATTTGTTACTTCAGGTCATACGTTGTAAGCATCGCGTATTACTCCGTTAACAGTCACACTTATTTGTTACTTCAGGTCATACGTTGTAAGCATCGCGTATTACTCCGTTAACAGTCACACTTATTTGTTACTTTAGGTCATACGTTGTAAGCATCGCGTATTACTCCGTTAACAGTCACACTTATTTGTTACTTCAGGTCATACGTTGTAAGCATCGCGTATTACTCCATTAACAGTCACACTTATTTGTTACTTCAGGTCATACGTAGTAAGAATCGCGTATTACTCCGATAAGTGTCACATTTATTTGTTACTTCAGGTCATACGTTGTAAGCATCGCGTATTACTCCGATAAGTGTCACATTTATTTGTTACTTCAGGTCATACGTTGTAAGCATCGCGTATTACTCCGATAAGTGTCACACTTATTTGTTACTGCAGGTCATACGTTGTAAGCATCGCGTATTACTCCGATAAGTGTCACACTTATTTGTTACTGCAGGTCATACGTTGTAAACATCGCGTATTATTCCGATAAGTGTCACACTTATTTGTTACTTCAGGTCATACGTTTTAAGCATCGCGTATTACTCCTATAAGTTTCACATTTATTTGTTACTTCAGGTCATACGTTGTAAGCATCGCGTATTACTCCGTTAAGTGTTACACTTATTTGTTACTTCAGGTCATACGTTGTAAGCATCGCGTATTACTCCGTTAAGTGTTACACTTATTTGTTACTTCAGGTCATACGTTGTACGCATCGCGTATTATTCCGATAAGTGGCACACTTATTTGTTACTTCAGGTCATACGTTGTAAGCAACGCGTATTACTCCGTTAACAGTCACACTTATTTGTTACTTCAGGTCATACGTTGTAAGCATCGCGTATTACTCCGTTAACAGTCACACTTATTTGTTACTTCAGGTCATACGTTGTAAGCATCGCGTATTACTCCGTTAACAGTCACACTTATTTGTTACTTCAGGTCATACGTTGTAAGCATCGCGTATTACTCCGTTAACAGTCACACTTATTTGTTACTTCAGGTCATACGTTGTAAGCATCGCGTATTACTCCGTTAACAGTCACACTTATTTGTTACTTCAGATCATACGTTGTAAGCATCGCCTATTACTCCGTTAACAGTCACACTTATTTGTTACTTCAGGTCATACGTTGTAAGCATCGCGTATTACTCCGTTAACAGTCACACTTATTTGTTACTTCAGGTCATACGTTGTAAGCATCGCGTATTACTCCGTTAACAGTCACACTTATTTGTTACTTCAGGTCATACGTAGTAAGAATCGCGTATTACTCCGATAAGTGTCACATTTATTTGTTACTTCAGGTCATACGTTGTAAGCATCGCGTATTACTCCGATAAGAGTCACATTTATTTGTTACTTCAGGTCATACGTTGTAAGCATCGCGTATTACTCCGATAAGTGTCACACTTATTTGTTACTGCAGGTCATACGTTGTAAGCATCGCGTATTACTCCGATAAGTGTCACACTTATTTGTTACTGCAGGTCATACGTTGTAAACATCGCGTATTATTCCGATAAGTGTCACACTTATTTGTAACTTCAGGTCATACGTTGTAAGCATCGCGTATTACTCCTATAAGTTTCACATTTATTTGTTACTTCAGGTCATACGTTGTAAGCATCGCGTATTACTCCGTTAAGTGTTACACTTATTTGTTACTTCAGGTCATACGTTGTGAGCATCGCGTATTATTCCGTTAAGTGTTACACTTATTTGTTACTTCAGGTCATACGTTGTACGCATCGCGTATTATTCCGATAAGTGGCACATTTATTTGTTACTTCAGGTCATACGTTGTAAGCATCGCGTATTACTCCTATAAGTGGCACATTTATTTGTTACTTCAGGTCATACGTTGTAAGCATCGCGTATTACTCCTATAAGTGGCACATTTATTTGTTACTTCAGGTCATACGTTGTAAGCATCGCGTATTACTCCGATAAGTGTCACACTTATTTGTTGCTTTCGGTCATACGTTGGAAGCATCGCGTATTACTCCGTTAAGTGTTACACTTATTTGTTACTTCAGTTCATACGTTGTACGCATCGCGTATTACTACGATAAGTGTAACACTTATTTGTTACTTCAGGTCTTACGTTGTACGCATCGTTACACTTATTTGTTACTTCAGGTCATACGTTGTAAGCATCGCGTATTACTCCGTTAACAGTCACACTTATTTGTTACTTCAGGTCATACGTAGTAAGAATCGCGTATTACTCCGATAAGTGTCACATTTATTTGTTACTTCAGGTCATACGTTGTAAGCATCGCGTATTACTCCGATAAGTGTCACACTTATTTGTTACTCTCGGTCATACGTTGTAAGCATCGCGTATTACTCCGATAAGTGTCACACTTATTTGTTACTTCAGGTCATACGTTGTAAGCATCGCGTATTACTCCGTTAACAGTCACACTTATTTGTTACTTCAGGTCATACGTAGTAAGAATCGCGTATATTACTCCGATAAGTGTCACATTTATTTGTTACTTCAGGTCATACGTTGTAAGAATCGCGTATTACTCCGATAAGTGTCACATTTATTTGTTACTTCAGGTGATACGTTGTAAGCATCGCGTATTACTCCGTTAACAGTCACACTTATTTGTTACTTCAGGTCATACGTAGAAAGAATCGCTTATTACTCCGATAAGTGTCACATTTATTTGTTACTTCAGGTCATACGTTGTAAGCATCGCGTATTACTCCGATAAGTGTCACACTTATTTGTTACTTCAGGTCATACGTTGTAAGCATCGCGTATTACTCCGATAAGTGTCACACTTATTTGTTACTGCAGGTCATACGTTGTAAACATCGCGTATTATTCCGATAAGTGTCACACTTATTTGTTACTTCAGGTCATACGTTGTAAGAATCGCGTATTACTCCGATAAGTGTCACATTTATTTGTTACTTCAGGTCATACGTTGTAAGCATCGCGTATTACTCCGTTAACAGTCACACTTATTTGTTACTTCAGGTCATGCGTAGTAAGAATCGCGTATTACTCCGATAAGTGTCACATTTATTTGTTACTTCAGGTCATACGTTGTAAGTATCGCGTATTACTCCGATAAGTGTCACATTTATTTGTTACTTCAGGTCATACGTTGTAAGCATCGCGTATTACTCCGTTAACAGTCACACTTATTTGTTACTTCAGGTCATACGTAGTAAGAATCTCGTATTACTCCGATAAGTGTCACATTTATTTGTTACTGCAGGTCATACGTTGTAAACATCGCGTATTATTCCGATAAGTGTCACACTTATTTGTTACTGCAGGTCATACGTTGTAAACATCGCGTATTACTCCGATAAGTGTCACACTTATTTGTTACTTCAGGTCATACGTTGTAAGCATCGCGTATTACTCCGTTAACAGTCACACTTATTTGTTACTTCAGGTCATACGTAGTAAGAATCGCGTATTACTCCGATAAGTGTCACATTTATTTGTTACTTCAGGTCATACGTTGTAAGCATTGCGTATTACTCCGATAAGTGTCATACTTATTTGTTACTTTCGGTCATACGTTGTAAGCATCGCGTATTACTCCGATAAGTGTCACACTTATTTGTTACTTCAGGTCATACGTTGTAAGCATCGCGTATTACTCCGTTAACAGTCACACTTATTTGTTACTTCAGGTCATACGTAGTAAGAATCGCGTATTACTCCGATAAGTATCACACTTATTTGTTACTTTTGGTCATACGTAGTAAGCATCGTGTATTATTACGATAAGTGTCACACTTATTTGTTACTTCAGGTCATACGTTGTAAGCATCGCGTATTACTCCGATAAGTGTCACACTTATTTGTTACTGCAGGTCATACGTTGTAAACATCGCGTATTATTCCGATAAGTGTCACACTTATTTGTTACTTCAGGTCATACGTTGTAAGAATTGCGTATTACTCCGATAAGTGTCACATTTATTTGTTACTTCAGGTCATACGTTGTAAGCATCGCGTATTACTCCATTAACAGTCACACTTATTTGTTACTTCAGGTGATACGTAGTAAGAATCGCGTATTACTCCGATAAGTGTCACATTTATTTGTTACTTCAGGTCATACGTTGTAAGCATCGCGTATTACTCCGATAAGTGTCACACTTATTTGTTACTTCAGGTCATACGTTGTAAGAATTGCGTATTACTCCGATAAGTGTCACATTTATTTGTTACTTCAGGTCATACGTTGTAAGCATCGCGTATTACTCCATTAACAGTCACACTTATTTGTTACTTCAGGTGATACGTAGTAAGAATCGCGTATTACTCCGATAAGTGTCACATTTATTTGTTACTTCAGGTCATACGTTGTAAGCATAGCGTATTATTCCGATAAGTGTCACACTTATTTGTTACTTCAGGTCATACGTTGTAAGAATCGCGTATTACTCCGATAAGAGTCACATTTATTTGTTACTTCAGGTCATACGTTGTAAGCATCGCGTATTACTCCGTTAACAGTCACACTTATTTGTTACTTCAGGTCATACGTAGTAAGAATCGCGTATTACTCCGATAAGTGTCACATTTATTTGTTACTTCAGGTCATACGTTGTAAGCATCGCGTATTAATCCGATAAGTGTCACATTTATTTGTTACTTCAGGTCATACGTTGTAAGCATCGCGTATTACTCCATTAACAGTCACACTTATTTGTTACTTCAGGTCATACGTTGTAAGCATCGCGTATTACTCCGATAAGTGTCACACTTATTTGTTACTGCAGGTCATACGTTGTAAACATCGCGTATTACTCCGATAAGTGTCACATTTATTTGTTACTTCAGGTGATACGTTGTAAGCATCGCGTATTACTCCGTTAACAGTCACACTTATTTGTTACTTCAGGTCATACGTAGTAAGAATCGCGTATAACTCCGATAAGTGTCACATTTATTTGTTACTTCAGGTCATACGTTGTAAGCATATCGTATTACTCCGATAAGTGTCACACTTATTTGTTACTGCAGGTCATACGTTGTAAACATCGCGTATTACTCCGATAAGTGTCACACTTATTTGTTACTTCAGGTCATACGTTGTAAGCATCGCGTATTACTCCGTTAACAGTCACACTTATTTGTTACTTCAGGTCATACGTAGTAAGAATCGCGTATTACTCCGATAAGTGTCACACTTATTTGTTACTTCAGGTCATACGTTGTAAGCATCGCGTATTACTCCGTTAACAGTCACACTTATTTGATACTTCAGGTCATACGTTGTAAGCATCGCGTATTACTCCGTTAACAGTCACACTTATTTGTTACTTCAGGTCATACGTTGTAAGCATCGCGTATTACTCCTTTAACAGTCACACTTATTTGTTACTTCAGGTCATACGTTGTAAGCATCGCGTATTACTCCGTTAACAGTCACACTTATTTGTTACTTCAGGTCATACGTTGTAAGCATCGCGTATTACTCCGTTAACAGTCACACTTATTAGTTACTTCAGGTCATACGTTGTAAGCATCGCGTATTACTCCGTTAACAGTCACACTTATTTGTTACTTCAGGTCATACGTTGTAAGCATCGCGTATTACTCCGTTAACAGTCACACTTATTTGTTACTTTAGGTCATACGTTGTAAGCATCGCGTATTACTCCGTTAACAGTCACACTTATTTGTTACTTCAGGTCATACGTTGTAAGCATCGCGTATTACTCCATTAACAGTCACACTTATTTGTTACTTCAGGTCATACGTAGTAAGAATCGCGTATTACTCCGATAAGTGTCACATTTATTTGTTACTTCAGGTCATACGTTGTAAGCATCGCGTATTACTCCGATAAGTGTCACATTTATTTGTTACTTCAGGTCATACGTTGTAAGCATCGCGTATTACTCCGATAAGTGTCACACTTATTTGTTACTGCAGGTCATACGTTGTAAGCATCGCGTATTACTCCGATAAGTGTCACACTTATTTGTTACTGCAGGTCATACGTTGTAAACATCGCGTATTATTCCGATAAGTGTCACACTTATTTGTTACTTCAGGTCATACGTTTTAAGCATCGCGTATTACTCCTATAAGTTTCACATTTATTTGTTACTTCAGGTCATACGTTGTAAGCATCGCGTATTACTCCGTTAAGTGTTACACTTATTTGTTACTTCAGGTCATACGTTGTAAGCATCGCGTATTACTCCGTTAAGTGTTACACTTATTTGTTACTTCAGGTCATACGTTGTACGCATCGCGTATTATTCCGATAAGTGTCACACTTATTTGTTACTTCAGGTTATACGTTGTAAGCAACGCGTATTACTCCGTTAACAGTCACACTTATTTGTTACTTCAGGTCATACGTTGTAAGCATCGCGTATTACTCCGTTAACAGTCACACTTATTTGTTACTTCAGGTCATACGTTGTAAGCATCGCGTGTTACTCCGATAAGTGTCACACTTATTTGTTACTTTCGGTCATACGTTGTAAGCATCGCGTAAAACTCCGATAAGTATCATACTTATTTGTTACTTCAGGTCATACGTAGTAAGAATCGCGTATTACTCCGATAAGTGTCACAGTTATTTGTTACTTCAGGTCATACGTTGTAAGCATCGCGTATTACTCCGATAAGTGTCACATTTATTTGTTACTTTAGGTCGTACGTTGTAAGCATCACGTATTACTCCGATAAGTGTCACACTTATTTGTTACTGCAGGTCATACGTTGTAAACATCGCGTATTATTCCGATAAGTGTCACACTTATTTGTTACTTCAGGTCATACGTTTTAAGAATCGCGTATTACGCCGATAAGTGTCACATTTATTTGTTACTTCAGGTCATACGTTGTAAGCATCGCGTATTACTCCGTTAACAGTCACACTTATTTGTTACTTCAGGTCATACGTAGTAAGAATCGCGTATTACTCCGATAAGTGTCACATTTATTTGTTACTTCAGGTCATACGTTGTTAGAATCGCGTATTACTCCGATAAGTGTCACATTTATTTGTTACTTCAGGTCATACGTTGTAAGCATCGCGTATTACTCCGTTAACAGTCACACTTATTTGTTACTTCAGGTCATACGTAGTAAGAATCGCGTATTACTCCGATAAGTGTCACATTTATTTGTTACTTCAGGTCATACGTTGTAAGCATCGCGTATTACTCCGATAAGTGTCACACTTATTTGTTACTGCAGGTCATACGTTGTAAACATCGCGTATTACTCCGATAAGTGTCACACTTATTTGTTACTTCAGGTCATACGTTGTAAGCATCGCGTATTACTCCGTTAACAGTCACACTTATTTGTTACTTCAGGTCATACGTAGTAAGAATCGCGTATTACTCCGATAAGTGTCACATTTATTTGTTACTTCAGGTCATACGTTGTAAGCATCGCGTATTACTCCGATAAGTGTCACACTTATTTGTTACTTTCGGTCATACGTTGTAAGCATCGCGTAAAACTCCAATAAGTATCACCCTTATTTGTTACTTTTGGTCATACGTAGTAAGCATCGCGTATTATTCCGATAAGTGTCACACTTATTTGTTACTTCAGGTCATACGTTGTAAGCATCGCGTATTACTCCGATAAGTGTCACACTTATTTGTTACTTCAGGTCATACGTTGTAAGCATCGCGTATTACTCCGTTAACAGTCACACTTATTTGTTACTTCAGGTCATACGTAGTAAGAATCGCGTATATTACTCCGATAAGTGTCACATTTATTTGTTACTTCAGGTCATACGTTGTAAGAATCGCGTATTACTCCGATAAGTGTCACATTTATTTGTTACTTCAGGTGATACGTTGTAAGCATCGCGTATTACTCCGTTAACAGTCACACTTATTTGTTACTTCAGGTCATACGTAGTAAGAATCGCGTATTACTCCGATAAGTGTCACATTTATTTATTACTTCAGGTCATACGTTGTAAGCATATCGTATTACTCCGATAAGTGTCACACTTATTTGTTACTGCAGGTCATACGTTGTAAACATCGCGTATTACTCCGATAAGTGTCACACTTATTTGTTACTTCAGGTCATACGTTGTAAGCATCGCGTATTACTCCGTTAACAGTCACACTTATTTGTTACTTCAGGTCATACGTAGTAAGAATCGCGTATTACTCCGATAAGTGTCACACTTATTTGTTACTTCAGGTCATACGTTGTAAGCATCGCGTATTACTCCGTTAACAGTCACACTTATTTGATACTTCAGGTCATACGTTGTAAGCATCGCGTATTACTCCGTTAACAGTCACACTTATTTGTTACTTCAGGTCATACGTTGTAAGCATCGCGTATTACTCCGTTAACAGTCACACTTATTTGTTACTTCAGGTCATACGTTGTAAGCATCGCGTATTACTCCGTTAACAGTCACACTTATTTGTTACTTCAGGTCATACGTTGTAAGCATCGCGTATTACTCCGTTAACAGTCACACTTATTTGTTACTTCAGGTCATACGTTGTAAGCATCGCGTATTACTCCGTTAACAGTCACACTTATTTGTTACTTCAGGTCATACGTTGTAAGCATCGCGTATTACTCCGTTAACAGTCACACTTATTTGTTACTTTAGGTCATACGTTGTAAGCATCGCGTATTACTCCGTTAACAGTCACACTTATTTGTTACTTCAGGTCATACGTTGTAAGCATCGCGTGTTACTCCATTAACAGTCACACTTATTTGTTACTTCAGGTCATACGTAGTAAGAATCGCGTATTACTCCGATAAGTGTCACATTTATTTGTTACTTCAGGTCATACGTTGTAAGCATCGCGTATTACTCCGATAAGTGTCACATTTATTTGTTACTTCAGGTCATACGTTGTAAGCATCGCGTATTACTCCGATAAGTGTCACACTTATTTGTTACTGCAGGTCATACGTTGTAAGCATCGCGTATTACTCCGATAAGTGTCACACTTATTTGTTACTGCAGCTCATACGTTGTAAACATCGCGTATTATTCCGATAAGTGTCACACTTATTTGTTACTTCAGGTCATACGTTTTAAGCATCGCGTATTACTCCTATAAGTTTCACATTTATTTGTTACTTCAGGTCATACGTTGTAAGCATCGCGTATTACTCCGTTATGTGTTACACTTATTTGTTACTTCAGGTCATACGTTGTACGCATCGCGTATTATTCCGATAAGTGTCACACTTATTTGTTACTTCAGGTCATACGTTGTAAGCAACGCGTATTACTCCGTTAACAGTCACACTTATTTGTTACTTCAGGTCATACGTTGTAAGCATCGCGTATTACTCCGTTAACAGTCACACTTATTTGTTACTTCAGGTCATACGTTGTAAGCATCGCGTATTACTCCGTTAACAGTCACACTTATTTGTTACTTCAGGTCATACGTTGTAAGCATCGCGTATTACTCCGTTAACAGTCACACTTATTTGTTACTTCAGGTCATACGTTGTAAGCATCGCGTATTACTCCGTTAACAGTCACACTTATTTGTTACTTCAGGTCATACGTTGTAAGCATCGCGTATTACTCCGTTAACAGTCACACTTATTTGTTACTTCAGGTCATACGTTGTAAGCATCGCGTATTACTCCGTTAACAGTCACACTTATTTGTTACTTCAGGTCATACGTTGTAAGCATCGCGTATTACTCCGTTAACAGTCACACTTATTTGTTACTTCAGGTCATACGTTGTAAGCATCGCGTATTACTCCGTTAACAGTCACACTTATTTGTTACTTCAGGTCATACGTTGTAAGCATCGCGTATTACTCCGTTAACAGTCACACTTATTTGTTACTTCAGGTCATACGTAGTAAGAATCGCATATTACTCCGATAAGTGTCACATTTATTTGTTACTTCAGGTCATACGTTGTAAGCATCGCGTATTACTCCGATAAGTGTCACACTTATTTGTTACTGCAGGTCATACGTTGTAAGCATCGCGTATTACTCCGATAAGTGTCACACTTATTTGTTACTGCAGGTCATACGTTGTAAACATCGCGTATTATTCCGATAAGTGTCACACTTATTTGTTACTTCAGGTCATACGTTGTAAGCATCGCGTATTACTCCTATAAGTTTCACATTTATTTGTTACTTCAGGTCATACGTTGTAAGCATCGCGTATTACTCCGTTAAGTGTTACACTTATTTGTTACTTCAGGTCATACGTTGTGAGCATCGCGTATTACTCCGTTAAGTGTTACACTTATTTGTTACTTCAGGTCATACGTTGTACGCATCGCGTATTATTCCGATAAGTGTCACACTTATTTGTTACTTCAGGTCATACGTTGTAAGCATCGCGTATTACTCCTATAAGTGGCACATTTATTTGTTACTTCAGGTCATACGTTGTAAGCATCGCGTATTACTCCGATAAGTGTCACACTTATTTGTTGCTTTCGGTCATACGTGGTAAGCATCGCGTATTACTCCGATAAGTGTCACACTTATTTGTTGCTTTCGGTCATACGTTGGAAGCATCGCGTATTACTCCGTTAAGTGTTACACTTATTTGTTACTTCAGTTCATACGTTGTACGCATCGCGTATTACTACGATAAGTGTAACACTTATTTGTTACTTCAGGTCTTACGCTGTACGCATCGTTACACTTATTTGTTACTTCAGGTCATACGTTGTACGCATCGCGTATTACTCCGTTAAGTGTTACATTTATTTGTTACTTCAGGTCATGCGTTGTACGCATCGCGTATTACTCCGATAAGTGTTACACTTATTTGTTACTTCAGGTCTTACGTTGTACGCATCGTTACACTTATTTGTTACTTCAGGTCATACGTTGTAAGTATCGCCATCTATCAATTAGGTCTTCCAATCTCTAACAATTTTACATTAGAATTTTTTTAAAGAACGCAGCATATTATATAGGATTTAAATTTCGCGGGCAACATGGTATTTCGCGCCACCTATCAGTTAGGTAATCTCAGGGCCGTGTGTTCGAATCTCGGTGCCGATGGTTTGTTAAAAAATTGACTCTTCTGGTAAAATCCGGTAGGGGATCCTCCCTTGAGGCCTCCCCTTTTCCCTTCCGGCCCCAAAATCGGTCCTTTAGTTGGGAGCGGCGGCGGCGTGACCCTCTACCAAATTTCTTTGCTTCCTATGTGAGGCAATGAAATAATAAAGAAAGGTATATATGAAGACATAAAACACTGTTTTCAATGCCGTGATTGACTGAAGCAATTTACCAGAATTTTCTATTTCGACACTGCAGTCTATCAGTTCATTGATTTTTGGAAAATGGAAAATTCTTCATAATTAAGAAGAACAAGCTGACTGAGATACTCAAACGTTATACCGAGTTCCTGATATGTTATTCGTTACAGTGCGACCAGGCTTTATTATATATATAAGTTCTTAGAAATATTTTATTTGTTATGAAATTTCTAATGTCGTTCTGTCTTCAATTAATATCGTTATGGGCACTCCATCAAATCATGATTTAAACTTAGGGAAAATGAAATTCAATTCCATTTTTCGAGTGAGGTGGCCAAGTCATCTTGTGACTTAAGTCTATTGAAAATTCAAACGTGGTGAATTACTTGGCGTTTTCCAGATACGCCAAAATATTTGGTATCGAAGCCATGAGGAAACATTTTTATTTTTATTTATTTATCGCGCAAGAGAGAAAGACGAAGGAACCAGTGTCTAACAAACCAAGAAACGAAATTTCCAAAGCTTGGAACCGTATTCGGAATTCATCCCTTATTACCGTCAGAATTTGGCTGAGGCTCACTCGCTTTCATATATTTACATCCATTTAATTGGATTGCATCCCTGCCTTGTTTCCTTGCTCGGAACAGTGGCGTTGGATATGTCCGAGTGGCCGACAACCATAACAAATAAAATTATAGCACACCTGCCTAGAACTTCCTACAGGATTCTGCTGTAAAGTTTGCTACATTGGTTGAGGGGCGACTGCCGCGGTCGACCAATTAGCAGACTCTCTAGGAATCCTATTTGGGGAATTAGGATCTAGGATAGCTAGGCCTACTCCCATAGCAACCAATACACCGAGATAATCGGAATAGAAGTAGCTTACTCTCCGGTGGCTGCAAAACACAACGCACCACCGGAAACAAGGGGCGCTTGTCCAACCTGTCCTAAAGTTCCTCTAGGGATTCTAAAAGAGTAGGCGGAAGGGGGTGATAAATGGCTGGCGCGAGATCACTTAAGGGCAGTGGCGGACTGGCCATAGAGTGAACCTGCCCGATGGCAGGTGAGCCCCACGGACCGTTCATGAATTGGGCCCCTCAAACATGATAGCCTTATAGTTGTTAAAGCTGGGGCCCTTTGTCTTCTGGCAGCCCAAAATATTAGACCCAGTCCGCCACTGCTTGAGGGGAAAGGTATTCGCCACCTAAAAGAGTAGTCACCGGAGGCGAAGATTATTCAGCCTCCAGCAAAATCTCTTCTACGTTGGCGAATAGCTTTCCCCTGAAGTGATGACGATATGTATAACATTGCGAGGGGAGAATAGGGAGGATATTTGAAGTCGTATTTCATCATTTAACAATAAAATTTTGCATTTTCTCGAATTAATCGCTTCGTTTAGACTCTTGCTGTTTCTGCTCTTGATTTATTTGCCTTACGATTTATTTGACCGCCGCTCTGTTATCTTGTTTATTTTCCGACCTCCTTTCTTGATTTACTAGTATTGGTATTTTAATTGGACTTCGTGTTTTTACTCTCGGTCAATCTCGTTTTCAACTATTAGTTTATTAGTTGAAACGGCCATTGCATACTCGTAACGGGATGATCAAAGAAAGCAGTCTTCCTTAGAGTGAATAGGTAGAACAGTCCAAAACGAAAAGGGACGAAAAAGCTAAACCCTTCACAATTTTGACGAAATGAAACTTCACGATTATGCGTACTAAATAATAATAAAATGCTTTGCAATTTAGTTCTTAGGTGGTTCTTATTTACTTGGTCTTCCTTAGCCGTGAGGAAATTGGGAAGGAAGACTTTGTCCAAATGGCTTTCCAGCAAAGTGGTGCCTTGGGTATTAGCCTAGCTGATTATTATTATTATTATTATTATTATTAAAGTCAATGAAATAGGTTTAGAAAGGAAACGGAAAATAATCATATATCTGATTATCGAAAGACGTTCGGTTAATTTCCATTAGCTCTCAAATATTTTTTACGATTTCACAATTATTAATTGGCTTCGATGCGAATCAAATTTAAAATAACTAATAAAATAGTTGCTTAATTTAAGTTTATTCCGTATTTACAAACATTTACATGTTTATTTCTTTTTGTTTTAAAGAGTAAGGTAATTTATGGCGTGTTCTTCTCGATCCAGTCCACGAAGTGAGATACTTGAGTGTACACTCCCGGGTAATTGGGGCGGGCACAGCCGTATCCCCAAGAGACAACTCCGACCAAGATGCCCTTTCCGTTCACGCGTTGAACGAGGGGTCCTCCGGAATCTCCTTGGCAGGAATCCTTTCCTCCGGTGCTGACTCCGGCACACAACATGTGGTCGGTGATTTGGCTGGCTCCGTAAGCGGCACGGCACGTGGCGTCAGAGACCACTGGAAGGTCCACAGCTTGCAAGAATGACGCGGCGGAACCTCCTGAATTTGGCCAACAATTATCAGAAATCTGTTGGTAAATTGTAAGACGAGTTAGTCTTACCTTCTTTAGTTGCACCCCAACCGGTGGCGGTGACAGTTCCAGAGGGTTCGGACTTGGCTGCTGGGAGGCAGGCAGAGTTGACGTATCCGCCAGATGAAGCGGTGTTGACGCTCGCGGCTAAGACCAAGACAGCAATATCGTTGTTGATGTTGGCGGAGTTGTAACGCTCGTGAACAATGATTTTGGACACCTAGAGAGAGCGAATAGATGGATGGTTATAACCATAGTTTACTTATGTAGATGAATGGCTTTTACAATTAAAATTGGTTTAAATAAGAAATGTATTTATAAGTGTAACCGCAATCTTAAATCTACGTGTTTTATTAAAATACCTTGTGGGCAACTTGAAATGGGCTTGGGCTTTTCAAATTATGCGCACCTACGACTACTTGGTAGTTGCTGGCAGCTCCTCTAGATAAAGATAAAAAAAATCTTTTAATTGGGAACCTAGTTTTATAACGTGAAAAATACCGGTAGGTTTAACTTTTAAACACGCGTTTAACATTCCAAATTTAAAATGCTAATAATCATTCCTTCTGATGAAATATTTTTTTCTTCCTAAATTTTAAGCTTTCCTCAAAAAAACATAAATTATAATTCTCATTCCAATATTTTAATATAATTTTATTATATTTTATTCTTAGCACAGAGCTATACCCAGTTTATATCCCTCTTTATCAAAAGCATGGGCATTCAAATTAGGCATTGCAGATTTTTTATTAATTATTATTTAAATTTAAATTGATCACCCATCGACGCAGTGAGCGGCGGTCAAGACGTAGCGGCCACCCAGGACGGCACCTCCGCAAATGTGAGAGTAGGATCCAGTCCAGCTTTTCCTTTGCAAAGACACCTGAAATAAACAAAATAGCTTTTGTTGTTTACGTGGTTTGACCTTTATAGCAAGCTGATTTTACCAAGCATCTGTAACAGTGAGGTTTATAATTCGTGTCATATCTCGAAGAATACAGTAAAAGCCTCTTTTTCGTTCAAGCTGAACTTTTTTGTTTTAACAATTATATAATTGAATTATATTTTTCTTATTAGGCTGAACCTTTCTCTAGCGCTTAAAATACTTTTGATTATTATAATATTAAAAGTTAACGAGATATAAGGTCCTAACTAAAGGGTAGTTTGGGCGCTTGCCCAACTTGCTTAGCTCTGGGGTCCGAATTAAAACGTAATAACTTAGTTACTTTTAAATTTAAAATTGTCATAATTATTAATTTTATAAGTTAAAATACAAAATTAAAAGAGTGCAGCTTGAAATAGCGCGAAAGTAAACAATGGCCACTGTAGTCTTCCCCCTTAAGTATCTTATTTTACTAATACCATTAATTCCACTTCAAAAACAAAATCTGACCCAAGAATCCAAAACTTCAGGTCATTTTTAATAGATACAAAATGATCCAAGACATTCTAGAGGAACACCTAATCAAACTGTTTTAAAACGTACCTGCCATGGGAACTCTCCTTGTATGGCATTTCGTCCTCCGACAATCTTATCTCCGTCGTAAAAGGTTTTACTCGCTCCACAACTAGCGCTCTGGACTACCCTTTCCTCGAATTCGTTTACTTCTCGCCATACCTCGGGAATTGGCATCCACGGGACAGCTACAGAAAAATTCAATTTACATGCCAGCCGAAGCTTTAGTTAAAAATGGCAAATTTCCGCTAATAGTTAAATAGTTAAAAATAGTTAAAAATGGCCAATTTCCGCTAATAGTTAAAAATAGTTAAAAATGGCAAATTTCCGCTAATAGTTAAAAATAGTTAAAATGATAAATTTCCGCTAATAGTTAAAAATAGATAAATAGTTAAAAATAGTTAAAAATGGCAAATTTCCAATATAAATGTAAAGGACCTTTCGTTTAAGGCAGATTTAAACAACTTTCTTTAAAAACTTGTGCCTGAACACCGCCTATACTCTACATTCGCTTTAAAAGGTTGAATATGCCTGTGATCCTGTGAGGAATGTGGGGTGGCGGAGTGATTAGCACTTTTGCCTCGCAGCAAGAGAAGCCGGGTTCGATCCCAGCTTGAGGCACTGGGTGAAAACTTGGAACTACTCCTTCCGCGTTGACATTGCAAGTTCCCTCTCCCCTGGTTAAAGGGGTTTCCCCCCGAGTTCTTCAATTTCCCCTTCCATAAAAACTTAGGGAGGTTAACTTTAATAGTTAGTGTAGGGACCTGTTGGCTCGTGTAGCATGGAGGGCTTGCCGCCACCCTCCTACGCATCGTAACCCGGCCACCTAAATTAAAGGCTATAGATGACTAAGGCCTGAGGTGGTTCCTTGGGTATTAGACTAGTTGATTATTATTATTATAAGTATCTCATAAAAATTCGATTCCTAGAACTTATTTAGTTGCGAGTATTGTTGTTGTGGCGGCGGAGTGGTACACAGAAAGAGGAACCTGGGTGGGATCCCATCCTAAGGTACTGGTTGAAAATAAGGGAATTATGCCTGGCGTGTTGACATTGCGAGTTCTTTTACAGTTTTCTAAAGTTGCTTTTCCCCAAGTACTTCGTTTTCATTATATTATTTACTACCCGAATCACGCTATTTATTAGCGGTAAAACGTTTTTTTTTCTTCGAATTTCACCATCCTCAAGCCAATTTACAGCTTTTAAAAACCAGTAAAAATTAGACGGGCGTAGCAGGGTTTTTAACATAAAGTAATAATTTAACCATGGCAGAAACAAATAAGTAAATGAAAATACAATCTTACCCGAAGAACTGACGATGCAAATTGCGAGAATTGCTGCTATACCCTTCATGATTACGCTGGGTTGAACGCCTTGTGAAGATTTCATGTTTAAATTTTTTCTTATATAGTTTTTTCCCGTTTTATTGCTGGGGGATTATGGTTCGACAAAGATACGTCTTATTTGATCCAGGTGGCGTAAAAGAAGACCTTCACCAGAAGATAATCTTTTTGCAAGCCATAAATTTAAAACGTATAACCATAAATATTTGAGACCAGGACTTTAGCAACTATACTTTAGGAAGATTACGCTACGATTAGTAACGAATTAATGGTTAATTTAGAAAATTCAATGGATATTGTCTTATAAAACTAAAGTGCATTTATTAAACAATAAAGGTGTATTATGATATAAACGAAAACCGGACAGAATCTCTTTCTAATTTAAGTTCTTACATTTCAAAAGGTTGAATAGAAATTTGTATTCAACTTTAAAGCTAGCCACTAATTTTCTTAAATAGAGAAAAAGCAATTATATATTAAAAGCATTTTACTTCTTCTTCAGGCTACATGTAGACTGTTGAAGAATTACGTTTCGAAAGCTCGCTGTTAATTTAAATGTTTTTAAAATAAGTTTTAATTACACGATTTAAAAATGAAGTCATTAAGTATCTTGAAATTAGCCCTTAAATATTGCTATTTTACTATTTTGACTTTTAGAATGGGAATATGATAATTAATGGATTAGTTTATCTATGTTTTTATGCATTAAAATTAGTTAAAATAAGCTCTTTAATATTATATTTTACGTTTTCGTCCTAGAATTGATATGTCAGAGTACAGCGATTAAATTAACTATACCTTTAATAAATAAAATTAGATAATGGCATTAAAAGTTGCTAGAAGACTTGGGCCTAGGATGGTGCCTTGGATAATAGCCTAGCTGATTATTATTATTATTTTTATTTTAATATTATCTAAATAATAAAGTGTATGTAGCATATGCTATAATTTAATGATTTTAATAAGCGCGTTAAAATATTAAACTTAATCTGAAATTTTAACTAATTATTCTTAATATTTTTGTACGCGATCTATTGAAGATATTTTCATTCCTTAGATTATCTGTTGTTATCTTTTATGATAGATAATTGCAGCTTATCTCTATAATCCGACTTTTATTCGTAGTAATAACTTTAAGAGGAGCGTTACGGTTTAGGGTCTTTATATCTCTATTACGTACATGTGTATTGTATAAGCGATGACACTTTGAGGAATAAATTTATTATCCGTTTATTATTGATATTTCGGGATATTAAATTTACATAATCACACACATTTGCGTTAGTTAGTTTCTTTTGAGATTTATATTTAAGTATTTTTCTCCAGAAAGAAACCGAAAGATATGGGAGTTTATGGAAAGAGATAAGATTGACATTCTTTCGCGCAAAATTAAGAAGCTACTATGCTTAAACCAGGATATTATGGTTGTTTTAAAGTTGGTAACATATTTTCTGTGCACGTAGCTTCTGGTATTTTCTATATGGCATTTTAATAGAACTTAGATGACCAACGTAATTTGAGTATTTTATCAAAATATAGCAATTTTATAAAGGGAACATTGAAATATCGTATGCAATAGATTTTTTTAAATATCACAGATATTAAAGTTCTTCTTATTAATATATCTGACTAAACCTTCCCTTTTTTATATAAAAACGGACAAGAATTCTAGTACAAGCCGGAACGAGTAGCGTGGGTGCAATTTTTCAAAATACCAATTGACTGCTAAGTGTTCGAGAATAAGGCGCATTGATGGTTGTGCCTACGGTTTCGCGCGAAACAAGTTAATATGAGAAAGCTAAAAAAAAAACTCTTATAAGAAATAACTAAAATAGTCTTGCAAGAAACCAGCGCTTTAGCAGTTATCGATGGAGCTTTCCAAGCTTAAAAAAACATTGGTTTTTCCCGATTAGAAGGGGTTTTGATAATCTGTTGTTTTCTATCTATGTTAAAACGGGGGGATATAACTATATTGATCTAAGGCCATTCATGATTTTACCGAATTTAAATGAATTTTATATCTTTGTGTATTAAATATTTATAGTACGAAACATATAGACCACCCAAAATCAGATTATTAGCAGGTTATTTTTCGGCACGTGCAAAAAAGGCTCCTTTATTAGTCCAATAAACATATCCGTCACATATTTTCACCAGCACTTATCTGCACGCGAGGGATTTAGAATTACAGTCGTACCTTATATTTGTATTAAAGAGTAGGCCAAAGTTCCAATTGTTGGCCATTTACTTAGAACCGTTGGTTTAAGGTTTAAAAAGGATAATTTTCTACTTGCATTTTTCCAACCGTTCACGTCATCATTTTCTCATAAAAATATTGCAAATTAAAATCCAACATATGACTGGCACCTTTGATTTCATCTAAAAGTCTGCTTAATTTAATAATGTGAAATTAAAGGAAAACTTTACTATAAATTTTTTTTCAAAACTTTTATTAGTGTTCAATAATTTGTCTAATACATATGAACTGTTCGCATTAATATCGACCTTTGTATCTTTAAATTTCTTTGAATAAACAAATGGCTTAAGAGATATATAACCGAATCTTACCGTTTTAACCAATATTTTAAATTACTTATACAGGGTGTTAACTTAAAAACGATACAGAGCCAATTGCTCAAAATGTGTTTTATGTAAGAATTTGAAATTTGCAGGTTACATAGAGGGTGCAGGGGGACAAATGGCAATGAAAATTTCAATGTTCTTGAACCAGGTGTTCAAGGTCATTCAAATTTTATCTCAAGAACCGTTAGGATTAGAAGAATAGTTCCAAATAGAAATGTGTTCTACGTATAATTATAAGTCTAAACAGCTTTGACCCGATCTAATTCGACCAATGGGAAGCCGATAAATGTTAGACCAAACCCATAAGGTCGTGTGTGGTATTCTAATCAAGACACGACATTTAAGGGCTTATAAATCGAAAACTACCAGATCTATTGGATCAAAATAGTCTGAGTGGCGGAGTTCGAAATTTCTAACTTATGATGACCTTGAAAGATTAGTTCAAGAGCATTCAAAATTTATGGTTTTTAAGTCAAATTACCTTTTACCCGAGGTAAATAAACCAATAAAACTCCAAAATAAACGTTAATTAATTGCTTTAAGACGTACCAAGTATTTTTATTAACTTTTTTGTTTAATTGTTTTAAACACAAAAGAAACTAACTAGTAATTGAAATAAATTGAATGACCTTAGATCTGATAGTTTTCGATTTATAAGCCCTTAAATGTCGTGACATGATTACAATACCACACACGACCTTATAGTTTTTGGTCTAACATTTATCGGCTTCCCGTTGGTCAAATGAGATCGGGTCAAAGTTGTTTAGACTTAAAATTAAACGTAGAACACATTTCTAATTGGAACAATTCTTCTAATCCAAATGGTTCTCGAGGTAAAATTTGAATGACCTTGAAGACCTGGTTCAAGGTCATTGAAATTTTCATTGACATTTGTCCCCCTGCACCCTCTATGTAAACTGCAAATATTAAATTCTTACATAAAACACATTTTGAGTAATTGGCTCTGTATCGTTTTAAAACTTGTCGAGGTTAGCGGTAATAGTTAGTGTAGGGAGCTGTTGGCTCACGTGGCATGAAGGGCTTGCCACCACCCTCCTACGCATTGTAACCCGGCCACATGTTTAAAGGCATTATAAGTCGCTAGATGACTTGGGCCTAAGGTGGTGCCTTGGTATTAGCCTAGCTGATTATTATTATTATTATTATTATCAGTTAACACCCTGTATATTAAATACTCTTTGAAACATACGCGCTTTGTTCTGCTGTTCTTTTGAACAATACCAAACTATGTCCATAAAAAAACTGGACGGAGTAATTCATGTTTTATAGGAAAATATAAAATAAAACATTACTGCAAATATAGTACTTAGTTTACTTGAGTCCCTTTTTGTGTAAGCTTTTAGTCAATAACGAGTTTCCCAACTAACTTGTAAATATGATAACAATGGTCTTTGATGTAATAATCGCGTAATATTCGTGAAAAATATTACATCTGTGGGTTTACAGGAAAGTGACATGTGGTCTTATCGACCGTGAGGCATATGTTATAATCATTGAGCAGAGCTGCTATTTCTTTTCCTTATCGATTTCAATGACAGCCTAAATATATATAAAGCAATGATTTGGTACTAAGAATTCAGTTCTTACTTTTTGAACTGCAACACACATACCACAATGAAGGTAAATTATTTGTATTTAAATATTTTGCTAGTTTGGAATTGTTTTCTGTATATTTAAGGGTAGGGTTACGAATGTAGAATCAAACATTTATTTCTTTAATAATCTTGATCGCTGGTCTTTCGTGTATTAAATAATATCGTATTATAAACATATTTTTGGTTATTCAATATCCTGTAAGTCAGTGGTGTAGTCCAGCCAGGGTGGGCCAGGGCGTCGCCCCGGTGCCTTTTTCAAAGGCAGGGCGCCGCCCCGCCTTGGTTTTTCCATTTTTCAAGGGCGCGCCCGGCCTCTTTTTTCAACTTGCCAGTGCACGCCTTGCTTCTATTTCGTAAATAAGTTTTCCCGAATATATTCGAGAAAACGTATTTACGAAATAGAATAAAGGGTGTGTGAATTTATTATAAATTTTGCCCGCAGGAAAGTACCATAACAATTTCAAATCGTAACCTAGGTACGGCCAGCTTCTATCACGCTAAAAATCGAAGTTGGACGTACATTTATAGGGTCCGGTTCAGCCAACTTCGATTACGTGCGAAATCGAAGTTGGCCGTGCCCAGGTAGCACCCCGGTTTTTTTTTAGGACTACACCACTGCTGTAAGTAGATCTATTTTTCAGAATTAAGCCTTCTAACTAACGCGAGTTTTCCCCGTTATTAAGTTTTAATCAAACATCTGGTATCAATAAGTAACAACGACGGTGGCGTTTTGACATTTGTATTTTAGGGAGCTTTATTTTTGGCTTTGGTTGTCATGATCGTCGGCACCATGGTTGACGAGAGTGAAGCTCAAATCAGTATCAGCTGCACCTTCCACTGCGGCGTCTGGAACACTTGCCGCGCTCGCGCTTCCATCAACGGTGACTTGTCCAAGTGCGGCAGTGAACCAAAAGGATGCAAATGCGGCTGTTTCGCCTGGGAGGACTGTTAAAAGATTCGTTCAAAGTTACACTTACTAACCAGTGCCACCTTTATCTGAAATGATTCGATAAATCATTTATTATTTTTTTAAATAATTGTATAATAGCCATGCTTCCAAAGATTTAAAATAAATATTTTTTCTCTACTAAGTTTTCTTTTTTTGTTTTGCACGATAACCTGCCGCACATATTATTAAATATTCCTCAATTCGTTTAGAAAAAGGTTATATTCGACAAAGCTACCAGCATGGAAGGGGAATAGGAAAGGTGTTAAAAAACCCACAAGAAAAATTATGTAATTTCCATAGCGTAACAGCTGATGTTGTTGGTACAGCACATATAGAACAATTTCCTTGTTTTGATGGCGATAAATGATAAATGCACAGGAAAAACAACGTTTAGATTTTCAACATCAAAAATATTTATGATCATGTTTAAAACCTAGATTTTACGTTAAAATTGTTTGTGTTGAATTTTAAAATGGATAGCTATTATACCTAAAAGCACCTAACTACACGTGTAACAACTCACAATTGTCAGTGTTGCCATGGTACCTGGAAAACCTGGAATTCTTGGAAAGGTCAGAGAATTTGAATATGCGTATAAAAATCAGGTAAACATTAGTCTTAAAATCAGGGAAATGTCCAGGATATTAATTTCGGTTGCCAATAGAAAACCTTTATTAAAATATAGGTTAAAAATGACAAAATCTTGACACAAAATAAGTCAGGGAAATCTCCGCAGATGGTCAAGGAAAACCTGGAAAAGTCAGGGAATTTGATTGTGAAAACACTGTGGCCACCCTGTAACTACACATCAGAATCAGAATAAGAAATTTTATTATAACTTCCCATTCGATATAGCCAAGGTCAAGGGTCGAAGTCATCCTGCGACTTATTGGCCCTGTATTTATAGAATATATTTCAATTTTATACAAACAGGTTAAAAAAAAGTATAACAAACACTAATTGATTAGGGGTTACAAAGTTTCTAAAACAGAAAATCATTACTTCAAATTAGATTAAGATAAACGCCAGCTAAACGCTTTAGTCCCATTCGACCGAAATCCCATTCGACCGAAGGCGGTTTTTGAGGTGTCCCATTCGACCGAACGCTTTTATGTGTCCCATTCGACCGAACGCTTTTATGTGTCCCATTCGACCGAACGCTTTTATGTGTCCCATTCGACCGAACGCTGCTATATAAATTGGCTTTTGCTATGTTTTCAATTTAGTTACTGAAAATAAAATGGAATGAGCATGAATTATATTTTTATCTTCACCTAGTCAAGAAAAGAATATATTTCAATTTTATACAAACAGGTTAAAAAAAAGTATAACAAACACTAATTGATTAGGGGTTACAAAGTTTCTAAAACAGAAAATCATTACTTCAAATTAGATTAAGATAAACGCCAGCTAAACGCTTTAGTCCCATTCGACCGAAATCCCATTCGACCGAAGGCGGTTTTTGAGGTGTCCCATTCGACCGAACGCTTTTATGTGTCCCATTCGACCGAACGCTTTTATGTGTCCCATTCGACCGAACGCTGCTATATAAATTGGCTTTTGCTAGGTTTTCAATTTAGTTACTGAAAATAAAATGGAATGAGCATGAATTATATTTTTATCTTCACCTAGTCAAGAAAAGTAACTGAACCAAAACTGAAATAGTAAACTTAACCAACTCTAACCTAACCTAACCTAACCTAACCTAACCTAAACATGGATCTTCGATAGTACATACCTTATAAATAAAATACCAAATCACCCCGCCAATTGGGCTACATTTTAAAATTCTTTCGGTCGAATGGGATTCGGTCGAATGGGATTTCGGTCGAATGGGATTTCGGTCGAATGGGAATATACCAGCTAAACGCCTGTAAACACAATCAAACACAGAGATTTAAAAAATTACAAATATAACGTAAAAACTGCTACCCGGGGTTGATAAATAAAACGTGAAGCGCGGTTCACCTAAGGCGGTAGCAAGTTACGTTCATTTTGCAATCATATCAGAATAAGACAGCACGTCGATTCATCGGCGCCATCATTTCCAGAGCGAATAGAACATTGGATAATTAAAATCTGGTAAATGTATAATTTGCTTTAATTATCTAATAGTGTAAGTCAACTTAAAGGGAACGGTCAAGCTTTAACCAGTTAGATAGCTATATAGCCCATTAAAAACGAAAATTTATGGCGAAAACCGCACCAAAAAATATTAAGTGGTTAATTTTTAATAAAATAAAGAAACTTCGAGAAATCCGCCACGACACCTGGTGAGAAACCAGTGAGACACTCCCGGCTCCATTATAACAGAGAGTGTAAAGTCGCTTCGCTACAGAGAGGCGCCTCTCTTTAAAAAATCCGTGGTACGATTTTATTCGCCGAGAATGTCCACAATTCCCGGGCGTTTGATGGCGCTAGTAGTATCTCCGGCGCGCGCTAGATTAGAGTTTGAGAAGACGCAAAAAAGGAAGAGTGTTTTTGGTATTTTTGCGAGTTTAATTTATTTTGAAATGTCTTGTTCGGCTAAAAATTGTAAATCGAATAAAAAGGTAACCACGCGTCTGTCTTTTTTTTTTCAAGTTTCCAAGGGATAAAGACCGGTGAATACGCGTTTTAATTTAATAAGCCTATCCTAATACATTAACATTTCTTAAAACTTAATAGTTCTGCATTGTAACTGCTAAATATAAACAGTGAAAAGCTCCAAAATAAAACTACAGATTACTTACACTTTAACCACGTATTTTGCGGTCTTCATTTCACTGACGATTGTTTTATGAATATCAAAACCAAAAACAGGCTTACACTATTTTTTTTTTGGAAAATTCCAATGAAACCACGGTTTTCCCTAGGTAAACTGAAGGCAAAAACATATCCCGCCATGGTCTCTTACTGCCTTATGTTCATTTATAATTAATTCAAATAGTAGCAAATGAAAATGCACCTGAAGATCATGTTACAACTACAATCTGGTGTAAGGTAAACGCAGCACTACAAATGCCAAATTATGCCCTCAAAAATCGATTCAACGAAGAAAATGATAATTTATATAAAATATTCACAATGATGAACACTAGCTTTAAATGAAATTTTTTTTACAGTGGATAAAGTCAATTCCTATGAATTTAAAACCAGAACTATCTATTGAATTCTATTCCATTTAAATATATTTGTACTGAACATAATTATAGCCATTCAACTAAACATTTTGACAATAATGAAAACGATAACATTGAAGGTTTCGTAGACTTCGGTCCATATGGAAGGTCAAAATAGTACGCAAATCAGGCCCTAGTGTTCATAGTGAATGACATAAAACTGAAATTCAAACCACCAATTGGTTACTTCCTCACAAAAGATGCTTGTCCCGAACAGACTTTGAACGTATTGGCCTTATTGTCAAAGCTGTAGTCTGTGACCAAGGAACCGGCAATCAAAATTTGTTCAAAAGTATGGGGATATCAGTCGAAAAGCCAAAAAGCCATTCATTGAAATTGATCCTCCACATCTCATGAAAAGTGTGAGGAACATTTTCAAACGGTATCCCATAATAGTGGAAGGCAATCTAGTTTCTTGGGCAGTCCTAGAACATTTTTTCAAAATAGACCAAGAAATTGGTAAGTTTCAAAGCACACAAGCTGAAACGTAAACATATCAAGTTACCAGCATTTTCTAACATGAAAGTCAGTTTAGCTGCCCAAATTTGCAGTCAAAGTGTTTCTAATTCAAATGGCCTGTTCACTGGGATTAGGAGAGTTAACAATTGAAAGCACATACACAGCAGAGTTCCTCTTACACATGAACGGCCTTTTTGATTGCTGCAATAGCAGGACATTAAACAATGAAACACACTGTAAGAGAGCAATGACTGATCAATCCATCCACATACCAATGCTGAAAGAAAAATTGGAAACGTTTAATCCATGGTAGCTTCAGAACTGTAGGTATAAAACCTTACCTTGTATTGAAGGGTGGAAACTATCAATTCAGTCTTTGCTACTCCTATGGAATGATATAAAGGATAATTTTGGTTTTAAGTTCTTAGTAACTGGAAGAATTAGTCAAGATTTTTAGAAAACTGCTTTGGTTCCATTCGCCAATAAGGAGACAATTAGCCTTTTAGGTTTACATAGAGCCACGTAGCAGCCATAGCGAGAAGCTTAAAAACTACTGGATTTTCATCTGCTAAGCAGACGCTTTGGTCTCTTATCAAGGAAAATAGTCTGCTTAGCAGACGAAAATCCAGTAATTTATGAGCTTCTCCCTTTGGCCGCTACACGGCTCTATGTAAACCTAAAAGGCTATTTGAGATCATCCAAATCCTCAACAATACCAGGCAGCATACAGAGCTGCATCAGTCAATAGCCTCTTAAAACCATCAGATTCATATTGAATTGACAATTTGGATGACTTTATTTTAAACAGACTCGTTTAAAGTACCAGCTTCTGGACCATGATGAAGATTTGTCCAATTATGATAACCATTGGGTTTTGCAAGGTAAAGGACAATTCACTGACGAAGATTTAGAAATTTTCAAAGCCATTAAAAGTCCAAACCTTCTAAAAGAAAATGTTCTTAATTATATTTCAGAATATTTAATTCACCGCTGCTATTCAAAACACCAATGTTTTACCATGGTTTTGGTATATTTAATTAAGATTTGGCCAGCCCATACAATATTCCACTTTAGATTCCACGAATTTCTTTTGATATATTAAATAAGTATAATTGTTAATATTGAAATGAAATAGGGAGGGATTTTCTTGTACTTACTTTTTATATTTCTTACGAAATCAACTGTTTTACTTAAATAGTTAAAATAATTCAACATCACAGCTGACTGAGCTGAATTCAACTTTAACCTACTGAGAGCAAAATTTATTTTTCTTTGATAAGCAATTTTACAGTGCCATCGTGTGTCCGTGAATTGCAAACACCGTCGTCTGCTTCTTCAACGCTCTCATGGGGAAAAAACGTACCACGAAATTTTAACATTACGGAGATAGGAAGAGGCGCCTCTCTGTAGCGAAGCGACTTTACACTCTCTGATTATAATTGATAAAAAAACAGCTGCTGTAGATCCGAAAGATTTTTTTTAATTTGCACGCGCGACGCTTTCCAGTTATGAAAGACCTAAGCCTAAATTGAGCGATTTCAATAGTTACGCTAGTTCGCAAATCGCTCATACGGGGTTAGGGGCGCTGGCGGCAGCCCATAAGATGGCGGCGAAAATTCAAACCTCGGGGTTATTTTGCGTTTCAACTTTTTGGGCCAATTTAAGCTATTTTTTTCAATACCAAAAAAGGTACGTGTTAGTATATTGAACGTCTTGTTGATCTTTTGATACGGAAATAAGGCAATATTTGGAAAAGCTTGGCCGTTCCCCTTTAATCATATTTCCTAGTTAAAAAAAGCGAAAAAACTTATCAAAAGTAGGAGGCCACCAACGGTCAATATATAAGAATTAAACGACAAAACTGGTAAAAAAGACCGTATATTTAATAAAAATAAATCGCAGTACTTCGGCAAAATATGCCTTCAAGGCGGTACAAGATTTGAAAGAAGACTAAGATTTGAAGCAACCGTGACAAAAATCATGTAACTAGACACTTCAACGACGTCCACACCATATCTGCCGTTTCTATCCGCGTTCTCAAGGTTCTTAACGGTGACCGACCTTTTAGAGTTACTGAAGAAAACCGACTGATTTTCAAATTCGGAACGGAATTCCCAGCCGGACTGAACGAAAAGCTTTCGTTCCGTTAAATTTTCTATTTCTGTAATATTTTTCCCCCTTTAGTTTTTCTGTGTAGTTATTTCTAGCTCTCTTTTTACGGCTCGCGTTCATTAGGCATTCCACCGCGCGTGCTTTTAATTTTTCAAATCTTAGTCTTCTTTCAAATGTTGTACCGCCTTGAAGGCATATTTTGCCGAAGTACTGCGATTTATTTTTATTAAATATACGGTCTTTTTTACCAGTTTTGTCGTTTAATTCGAAAAAACTTATGTCGCTTTAGTGTAACAAGAAATTAAAATCTCAACTCTAAAGCCTTGTTACATTTTTAAATTTGTAGCTAAATTAACGCTCTACTTATTATTCTTATTTATCACATATTTTTTATTGAGTTTTGAGTATTTTTCTGAAGCTCCAAGAAGAGATTACCGTTTAATTGCTTCATATATGACCATGAAACCACATATCACCGTTCCCAAAAGTAGCATAAGACCCAAAAGTGTGTCAGAACGGTATACTAGTTAATGACAGTTTTTTTTAAATAGAGCTAATTCCCAATGCACCACCTTCGACCGCATAAGCAATGTTGCTGGTGAGTGATCAATTAACAGGTGGCCGGTTTACAATGCGTAGGAGGGTGGTGGCAAGCCCTTCTTGCCACGCGAGCCAACCGTCAGCTCCCTACACTTACTATTACCGTTAACTTTAGCAAGTTTTTAAGGGAAGGGAAGATCTCGGGGGAAAACCCCTTTAACCAGTGGGGAGATAACTTACAAACTACGCAGAAGGAGTGGTTCCGGATTTTCACCCAGTGTCACTAGCTGGCATCGAACCCGGCTCCTCTTGCCGCGAGGCGAAACTGACATAACTCTTCATGTCAAGAAATATATTGAAATGAAAATGACCACAATCGTTTAGCTTCATTTGTTTTTTTACTTTTTTAATCTCAAAGTTAATTGTAATAACTATATAAAAAATTCTGAGCTAAAAGCTAGGTGTTTTTACAATAAAACCTTGGTTCACCGGGAAATCACATAAATTTCAAATAAAATCTAATTAAATAAACTTTTTAATAATATGGTTTTAAATATTAACTATATAAGCATAAAGATGTGTTAACATGTCCCCACATATACATTATGAAGATTCTAAAAGTCCCCACATTAAAACAAATATTTTTAAATCACAAATGATAAATCTTTCAAGAATATCCCCATAATTTGTGTTACGTAAATAATCGAATGTGTGACTTTTAAATGACCCCGATTTTTCTATGAAAAGATCATGGAGGTCCACACATATAAAAATTAATTTCGTAGGTAAAAACCATTTTACCCAAAGATCAATTTAACAAAGCGCAATTAATACAATAAATCTCAAACAATACTATTAAAAATTTGTGGGAAAATTTCCTCACATATTTGGATTGTGAAAGGCTTTGGTCCCATTCTATCTAATTCCCATTTCGTTTACAAGAAAAGAAATCTGTGATAAGGACGACTCTGTCATACACCATATTGGTGGATATATTTTCAAAAATATTTCGCAAAGGTGCGATGAAAGCGTGACATCACTTTTATTTAAGAACTGTGCAGAATATCATATGAACAGGCTATATGGGATTCAAGAACTTTTGCTAAATGGTCAGGGTTATTGAATAGAGGTGGGTTGATTTTGCTCATAAACGTTGGTTTCAAATTTTTCAAATACATTCACCAGCTGTCAAACACATATTTTGAAGCATCATGTGCGCTTTTTCAGGATGAAAAAAAAACAATACTTTTTGTTAAGGTTTAACAAACCTGACGTGTTAAATAAATGGAACACACTCTGAGGAGAAAACGACACCACAGTACGAGAAAATGCTTTCGTTGTAGTGTTTGATACTTACATTAACTGTCGTGGCAAAGCCTTAGAAAAGTACTTTAAAATTAAACTTAACGAATAGCAAAGAAAGTTGATGAGCATGAAAAAAATATTAAGAAGAACCCTAAAAGACAACCATGTGCACTTGCAAAGAAAGAACATGATCTTTTGTTGGTCTATGATAAAAATGTAGTACACATGTTTTATATAAAATCTAGTCATTTTATTATAAGAATGTATAAATGTGCCATTAAATTTTAGTCATTTTAATTTTTATTTACAGTATTGCCTCTTTTACTTTAACTTATTAAAGTGCGCATTATTTTAAATTTTCTTTCACTGAATCCGTAATTTAGTAAATCAGTATTTTCGTTGCAGCCAGTTGATCTACGATGTTTTACAAAATGTCGCTCTAGGGGGTCTTGATTAAATTATATGTGAGTACAAATTTGCCCCCCTTTGTTAAACGAAACCTGACTGCTGCCACAACAGTGTACTATTTAAAAAAATAGATATTTACTATTACTGTTATGACTAATTCTATATCAGAATAAAAACCTGTAATATGAATCCCATGTACGTTTTCACGACTTCACTGCACCTTCCAGTGGTAAAACTTCCTTCTCAACTTCTTCTTTCCATTCTCGCAGATACCCTAAAAAATCTTCTTCCAACCATTGTAATCGGTTGTCTAAAGGAGTGGAAAATGGGTTCAAGATTTCGTTTCCCTTCAAAAAGGGATCTAGTATTTACCAAGTCGAAAAATTTGTCGAAGGTTTTTATGAAAGTTATAGTTTCAGAAGCAGTTTCAGCGCCAACCAGTTTTTCAATGGCTGCTGCTACGGTTTGACTTAAGACTTCATTATTTAATTTTAATTACTATTTAATATTTTATTTGCTCAGTTTTCTTTGTATCGGAATTGTTTCCCATATTTTGGCTATTTTTTTCCTAAATTGAAATAAATTATGCGGTTTAATTTAGTGTTCGTTTTTGAAAAATATCACTTAATATAATTCAGAAACCTCAAGGGGGAAGAAACATGTAAGCAGACAAAATGGTAATTGAAGTTCTTTAGGATAGGTGTGATCTATACGGTCTGACGGGTGTCCATTGTCGATCCGTAGAATGTCCGTCCTAAGCGAGCGCTCGTGGATGGCAGGAAGCAGAACCAACTGCAAACAGAAATAATTGGACGAAAAATTCTGTAAATGTGAGTCTTACTTTAGTCGCTAATTAGTCTCAATGAAGGATCAAGGATTTTTAAGTATTATATAAGCATAAAAAACTGAGACCCGAATTTTGGGTCCTAAATAAAATCTATTTTAGTCTCACTAAAAGAGTTTTATTAATATATATTTAGATGAAACTCATTATAGACTCATTTTGGAAGACCCAATTCTGGAGACTTGAGAGAAGCTTAATTGAGAGTTGATTGTGGGTTACAATATTAGATTAGAATAAGAGTTATTTAAGACTTCACTTTAGTCTCATATGGGGAGACCCATTTTTAAGGACTTGAAAGAGACTTAATTGAGAGTTGCTTAGAGGTTACAATATTAGATTAGAATAAGGGTTATTTAAGACTTCGTTTAGTCTCATATTGGGAGACTAATTTTTGGGGACTTGAAAAAGGCTTAAATGAGAGTAGATAATGGGTTACAATATTAGATTAGAAAAAGGGTTATTTAAGATTACACTTTAGTCTCATATTGGGAGACTCAATTTTGGGGACTTGAAAAAGGTTTAAATGAGAGTAGATAATGGGTTACAATATTAGATTAGAATAAGGGTTATTTAAGATTACACTTTAGTCTCATATTGGGAGACTAAATTTTGGGGACTTGAAAAAGGCTTAAATGAGAGTACATAATGGGTTACAATATTAGATTAGAAAAAGGGTTATTTAAGATTACACTTTAGTCTCATATTGGGAGACTCAATTTTGGGGACTTGAAAAAGGCTTAAATGAGAGTAGATAATGGGTTACAATATTAGATTAGAATAAGGGTTATTTAAGATTACACTTTAGTCTCATATTGGGAGACTAAATTTTGGGGACTTGAAAAAGGCTTAAATGAGAGTAGATAATGGGTTACAATATTAGATTAGAATAAGGGTTATTTAAGATTACACTTTAGTCTCATATTGGGAGACTAAATTTTGGGGACTTGAAAAAGGCTTAAATGAGAGTAGATAATGGGTTACAATATTAGATTAGAAAAAGGGTTATTTAAGATTACACTTTAGTCTCATATTGGGAGACTCAATTTTGGGGACTTGAAAAAGGCTTAAATGAGAGTAGATAATGGGTTACAATATTAGATTAGAATAAGGTTTATTTGAGATTACACTTTAGTCTCATATTGGGAGACTAAATTTTGGGGACTTGAAAAAGGCTTAAATGAGAGTTGATTATGGGTTACAATATTTGATTAGAATAAGGGTTATTGGTTATTTTTTAATGATGTGATGAAAAGGTACACATTACACGATAAGTTTTCGCCTAATACTATATATAATAAAGTTTTTGGGATGCAATACATTGATTGATTATGTGTTATATTGATAAATAATGTTTTCAATAGTTCCTATCTTAACTTTCATTCTCTTTAGGACTAGAATACTTAGTTTAATGAATATCAAAAACATATGGCAAAGACATTTTTTTACCTCTTCAATGCAGTATTTCTTCGATAGACCTCCATTCTTTATAATTCTGCCCAATTATCTTACCAAATGTATGTGAAGGACATACACCACGAAATTGTATATTACCATTTAAGATATACTTATAGTTAATTTCATGAAATTAATGAATAGACCTCAGAAAAGAATCTTTCAAAAATATATTTATCAATCGCTTTTGAAATCTTGAAATGGACACCTTTTCAGAGTTTGAAAGTCAAACAATCCTTCGGAAAACAGTGCGCCATAAATAATAATGATAGATTAATATGTTCGAAATAATCTCTTCGTGCACGCAAAATAAGTGCTTATTGCTCGAAAAATAACCTCTTATTGTATGACAAATATCCGCTTAATACACGAAAACTAACAACATAATTTACGCCAAATAACCTATAAATACAAGGAAAACATCGCTTAATACAAGGAAAATAACCAATAAGCTCACGCAAAATAATGAATTAATGTACGACAGTAACTTATTAATGCACGGCAAATATCCCTAACTACATGAAAAATAACCAATTACTGCACGCAAAATATCCAATTAGTGCACGAAAAAGAAGCGTTTGACACATGAAAAATACCAAATTAATGTACTCGAAATAATCTCTTAAAGTGTTGGTTGCACGAAATTTTAGCTATGGCTAATTAATGGTTCATTAGAAAGAGCAAACATTTTATAGCAAGTACAGAAAATTTAATCAAAATCGGTTAAGTGGTCTTTGAATTATTATAAAAAGAAGTCAAAATGGTGGAAATTGAGTTTTTCGGCGAATTTCCAGACTTCCCGGCACCCATGACGTCAGAAAATGCGAAGCGTATCATTGGCTAATTGTCTGTAATACATTTCTTTACATCTGGGATTAAAAGCAGGTTGATTTAACACCCAGGAAAAAGTACTACGCGGTAGTAATTGAAATAGGCATACACAAGCCTACGTAGTAGAAAAACGATATGAAACCGAAGGCTCCTTGTAAATTCTTCTTAATATTATGATTAAAAACCTCTGGTCTGAAAACTTCTACAAGTAAACAGAATCTCTCCAATTCAGTTCCTTCTATTTTAGGAATAAAACTACAGCTTTGATTTGCCCCAAATTGCTCGTGCTACGGAGGTGAAAATTCGCCGAAAATTTCAGGATTTTGGGGAGCGAAAAAGGTCAGTTTCGGACTCAAAGTTAATACACTTAGGCTTGGAAATTTGTTTCGACAATGACATTTTTGGAAAGAGAATGTCCTGGGCTTCAAAACAAGCCCGCATCCATTCGTTTTTATTACTATCGATTTTTCGTGCAACCAACACTTTAATGCATGAAATTTAACCGCTAAATACACGAAAAATAACTCCTTACTACACGCCAAATACCAGCTTAATACCATGTAATTTAATGTTATTTAAAATTAATAAGCGCATTGTATAATCGGTAAGTACGCCTAATTTAACACTTGAAAATACCTGGTGAAAGTAAGGAAGGTGATAGACATTTTTCGGAGTCAAAAATACGCCCAAGGGAGGGTTTTTAAAAGGGACCATTCACTTGCCTACGCCACTGGTTATCTGTCCACTTTTTGAAACCTCAATTACCAATCTACTGATATTTGGCCAATATATCCGTTGTATCAGGAGAACATGTAAACTAGGCATATATCTACATACGCACAATGTAAAGCTTAACACTTTTCGAACCTAGTTATTTATCTACTATTTATATACGAAAAAACTACCTGTCTGCCAATCTAGTGACATATTAACCATATCTTTACATAGGAAACACGTGTAGTGTAACACATGGCTGAATAAGTGTCGTATATACGAACTTAACACGTTGAAATGACGTATATATTTTACTCAGTTGACACGGAATATAAACGATGCATAATAAATATCACCCTTATATACATGTGCTCGTGCCACCTGGAAAGGAAATTAAAAATTGCTAAGGACCTTTTAAGATTAGTTTTACCAAAATCTCATAAACTAAATTTGTGTAAAATGTTTCTGAAAATAAAGCTACTATTAAGCCATCTCCATAAAAAAGCTAGCTTTTTAGAAATCTCTAGTAAGAGAAATTAGTGTAATCCGTGGACTTGTGATTTTGATCCTTAACTGTTCACTTCACTCTTATTCCGGCGTTACTAGTGCAACTTGCCCTAGAAAAGGAGCTTTCTCAGTAATGGTACACCGTGCTCTCAGATTATGTTTTGTTTTTGTTTCAGCCGTCGTGACATTATTAGAAAGTGTACTGACTTTTAACTCTATACACCAATCTAGTTATTCGGACCAGAGAAAATATAGAAGAGGAATAGTAACTCTAGCTTTGGTAATTACTTTAAATAATAATAATAATAATAATAATAATAATAATCAGCTAGGCTATACCCAAGGCACCACCTTAGGCCAAAGTCATCAAGCGACTTTGAAAGACTTTAATTCAGGTGGCCTGGTTACAATGCTCCCTACACTAACTATTACGGTATTACCGTTAACCTCAACAAGTTTTTATGTATCTCGAGGCTCTAAAGCAAGGGGCTGAAATGGCAAACCATGTTTTTATTACGTTATTCCTCTATATTTTCTATGCTCTGACAAGTAATAGAAAATGAGACACAATGATTTTATAAAAACTCTTTATTTCCCAAACTATCAAGCATATTACATAAGTCTCTTACCTTATTTTGCAAAGGAAAATTTTCGAGCCAATAAATAAATATTTCTTGCTTATCGAGTATTTTTACTTTTTATTTAAAGAAATACCCACAGTTAGGTTTTTCATATCTTTGAAGTTAATGGTTTCATTTTATTTTCAATCTTTTTTTAAGCGGGTATTCAAAATAAAATAGATCTTTTACCCTTTTCGTTGTCTCGATCTCGGACACAATAGGGGAATTTCGTACGCTGGGTTTTTGTTTTGGAAAAAATTGTCCGTATTCCTAGTTGTCCTTCTGCTATAAATAAATTATTGAATTGCAAGAAAATATAATTTTGTCAAGGCTTATGTAGTCAAATAAAATTTATAGGTTTAAAATTAAAAAAAAAAATGTTTTTACCTTTAGAGCACTTCTGAATATCGTATACAGAGACTTAGAAAATACTTTTCAATCCAAATTTATATTCTCTAGCCAATAATAACTCAAAAAACGTTAATTTGTTGTCTAACAACGAGTAATTAGCTAATCCGGAAAAATTCTTTTAACTGCAGACCATAATCAATTTTGGATCGGCCGTGATTGGCTATAGTATTTGAGAGGTTCCAAAGGTCACCACTGCACAGTGGTAGCGCTGATCAGGCACATGGCTAATTGAAAAGTTTTACGTTTCAGACTGTTGGAGCCATCCAATAAGACTTCAAGTATTTAAAAATAAACAGTTACCACAGTGAAAGAATGTATTTCCTCATCATATGTTTTTATTTCTGAAAAATATGATAATTTGAAGTTTAAATGTGCCTAAAGGTTAAATCGGTTTCATTTTAAACTAAAAATTTCAATTTGTCAATTAACATTATCATTATATGTTATTAACATATATAATGTAACTTTAACATTTCTTACATTTGTGACTTGTAGTTAAATATTTTTTTACAGTAAAATTTCTTTCGCAATAACCCTAAGAAATTCGTGATTAGTGTTAACCCGTAAAATACGTACGCGTTGTAAATTTCAGACTTAATCTCCCTATTAATTTCGATTATTTCCTTAAATAAGGTGTTTCCCGTTAAATCCCGTTTTAAGAAATATCAAATGACAATATTTTTGCCGTAAGGTGTACCCGTATCTTATGGACCAATATGGGCGTCGTACCTGGGCGCAACCTGACCCCTGGTGGCGATACTATATCGCTGGTTTGACGGTCTCCAGGAAGCGAAGGTTGTGTGTTTCTCTGTTTCGTCGTGAGCGAACAAGATCGTGGTTAAAATGGTAACCGTCAAAACAAAGGATTTTTTAAGCCCAATTCTAAAAGAATGCTTTGAAATCGGTCAAAAGATGACGCCACTATTGCTTTGACAATATCTTAAGTAACATAATACTTACAAGTATAACACTAAAAGATTTCGGTTAACTTAACGTTATTTTTGCTTTGAAAAGCGTTCCAATTTTCAGTAAGCCTTTGCTGATCCGGGAATAGTTACTTGTGAATTCTAAAGACTAAATACTCACGGAGAGTTGTTAGTCCTTTGTCACGTTATGGTTTAAACATCGATAGCGAATCCGACTATCATTAAAACAATTAGATTAACGAAAATATGAAACATCATACTTATAATGTTACTTTACTGATTATAACTGGTTTCAAATAGAACGTACAATATATACTAACATTTCCAACTTGTTTCTTTGAGCAAAAGCTGAGTACCCTTCACGAGTACTACTTTCTTTGAGTCACTAACAATAGATTTCATTATTTTTCTTTTAAGCAGAAAATATTTAAGTATTTCCTGTAAAACTGGTATTCAAATGAAGCACACGATTTTTGGTTTCATTATATTTTCGAGTAATGGAAAATTATCAGTTGTTTGGGGGTTCCAAAAGTGTATAATATTTTTTACATACAAAAGTTTTACTTAGAGCTATTTTCAAGACAGACTGCATTACGAGCTTCGTCCCTGTTTTACGTCCGCTTGCTAACGCGTCTCACGTAGCCTTTGACAGCGCCTCGCTTGAGGTAGAGGATAGCGCCGCCGATCAAACGCCGCCGCCGCCGATTATTTAGATAACGCCGAAACGCCGCCGACGATAAATTTAATTACGGCGGCGCCACCGCCGCCGCCACCGAAACATTTTCATTTCGCCGCCGAATTAATTTCCATTAATAAAGTATAATAATTACGTTTTGAGATCTAAACTACATAGATTTTTCTTTTGGTAGTGCTACGATTCCTAGGCTGTTGGGTGCACCGTACTAGCGTTATAAAATTAAAAATAATTAATAATTTCCAAAAGATCTGGCACCACTGCACCGCGCGCACCAAGATTTTCTGCAGCAGATAGCTGGGATAGGAGAGAGAGAAATGAAAACGGCTTTGGAGTTGCCTCGTATTTTGTAATAAATACAGAAACGTATCAGCTGCATTGGCTGCATTCAGCAATAACTATTCTATTACATTTTGATACAAATATAAAATAATTTGTGATAATAGCCTTAAATGCGCGGGGAAAAACCGGATTTGGGGGGATGAAATTTGGCTCGTTGGTTGCCTGTACAATAATGGCGGCGCCCAGCAAAAGTTTCTAAAAAGAGTGTATAGATAATAATACTAGTGAAATGGTAGTAAATTAGTACAGTATTGTTATTACTAGCGTAAATGTTTTAGTTTAATAGTATCATATGTGACATAGTTACTCATAAGTGTGCCTCTGTTTAACATATCTGTATTAAAAATTTAAATAAGACCTTGTTTCACAGCCACCAAAGACTATATAAAGCTACGCGTAACTTTATATAGTCTTTGACAGCCACCAAAGAAAATACAGCACTAACGTCGCGTAAAACTGGTTTTAACTTCCTTCCCCCCTACGCGAGAACTAGTTTTGATGACGATAAAACCGTCATCGACTGGGAAGTGACGTCAATAACGTCATATCCTTGCAACAAGGTATCATTATGAAAAAATTCTTTCAGGCACACTTATGATTAAATAAGTTACATCTGATAGTATGTAACCAAAGTTACCTCTTCTTTGTTTTGGAAACAAGTGGTTCCTATTTTAATAAAATACATTCTATTAAACATGTATTTTTTAAATGTGTTTAACAATTTAAGTTCTAGCGGTCTATTAAAAGGCTGGCGCTATTTCTGAGGGGGGGGGGCAGTTTTTCCCCTTAGGCGCCGCCGCCGCCGATTTTTTTCAACGCCGCCGCCGAACTAATTATCGTTCCCGCCGCCGCCGTTGAAAATTGGTTCGGCGCTATGCTCTAGCTTGAGGGAGATTTCCTTCTTGTGATGACGTCACTCCGTTACTAGCTCTCAGTAAAATGTTCCCCAAAGTGACAAAAACTAATGGAACAATATTATAGACTTATGGTGGTTCTTAAGGCGGCTTTCTTGAAGTGGATTTACTTCTGATAGAAAGACTAATCCAACCCTAATTTATTTTTTGTTCATTCTACTTAGGGCTTAGTAAATTAAAGCCACAAGAGGCTTATAGGCTTTCTCCTGTCTTAAGGAGGAGCCCACCACTTGTCGCTACTTCTTCTAGATTGTTTAGTTTGCCGCCTCTTTTACTGATAAAGTTAATCCATACAATATTCTTTTTGGCTAGATAGAAATAAAAGTGACAGTAGTACGGGCCGTTAAGCTACCTCTGGTAAACGTGTAGGGGTGAACTCGTAGCTGAGTGTAGACGTAACTTCATTCCGTACAATCTACGCTCCTAAAAGTTCTCCCTTTCACGTTTTCGATGGGGTAGCTTACGTTCTCTTTTATCATTTCGAAATGCCTATTGATATGAAAATAAAGCATTTTTCCTCAGTACGGGGGGGGGAGGGGAATGAAAAACGTCAACGGCGTGCGCTTCGAATCGCGTCGTAGGTTTTCAACTACGCTGTTACAAATACTTCAGTATTTATTCTGGGAATATTTGGCGCCATCTAACGCCGATTTTAGAAAATAGAAACAGAAGAAAAAGAATTAAGCTTTTCAGTTTAAATAGAGACGTGTAGCGGCCAACCCGAGAAATTCCTAAACTGATGAATTTTCGTCTGCTAAGCAAATCCATTTCGATTTATCGCCTGCTTGGCAGACAAAATAATCGGTGTATGAAATTCTCACATTTTCCGCTATTTAAACGAAAAAGGAAGTTACTTAGCTTAAATAATTTTACTGAAGTGGTCTAATTGAAGATTTTGGTTTATAAATTTACAATTATTCAAAATATTGGATTAAATTTAGACAATTGGGAACATTATTTTAGGAAAAATCTACGTGGTGGTACAAAATGCAACACCCTGTTGAAAAAATATACGAAAAATGTATCCTGTCTTCATTATTCATGTAAAGACAGATTTAAAAAAATGATAAAAGGTATTTTTTGTGTTTTGGGCTGATCCAAGGTTGTTGTATGTTAAGCGCTGTTCTTTATACGGAAATTCACGGAGCTCGGAGCAACTTACCCAGTTCCCACTGTTTATAGAGAGTCAATGGCTCTTTTATTTATGGTTGTCTCTTCCGAGGGTTTTTCTCAGTTTTTAGTCCTAGCGGCAAATCGTATAGATTAAAATGTTTTTCGGTGTTTGTGGAAAGCTGAACTATTTGAGGGAGATGTATTTTGGGTTTTGACTCTTGGAATCTTCTCTTTTTTATCAGAAAGTACTTATTTCGGAAGTGATATGTTTCAATTGGACAAGTGTCTTTGAAAGGATTCCGTGGCCTCTTTAAAATTGAGGAGTGACTTTAAAAAGTACAATAGTCGTTATCCCCGTAGATGTAGTTGTTTTATCAAGAAGAACCGAACGCGTGAGAGTCTGGTTTTGTGTTTCTTCGATAGTTGAAATAACCCCAGTCGCCACTATCAAACCAGACACGCCCCTTCTTAGCTCAATCGGCCCTAGTTCTTTCAAAGTCCAACTATTCAGGTTCTTCAGGTCGTATCTATCAGACACCCGAAGGTAATCAGTTATTCACATCAAGTTCATCTTTTATATTCCCCACATCCAGCATTTTAATTTCAAATTGTATCTGATTCATCTCAAGTAACCTATCTGATCTGCTATACTTCATCTTATCAGATTAATTAGATGAACAGTTATCTGACTATGGCGATTAATAAAAGCAAATCAAAATAAGCAAATTAAAATTTCAAAATGAATTTAACCGGGTGATATGTAAAATTGATAACTGGGAGGCATCTAAAATCCGACCAACTTCTATTTGTTGGTTAACGACCAATTCGGAATAGTTTCGGGTTTAAACTATCGGGTTGGTATTAATCGAGTGATCTGCTAAAATCGAAGAGAAATTTCAGATAACCTAATCTAACACAATTGTTTCCTGGGTTCAGATAACACAACGGTTATCTGAGAATGGATTGAAAGCACTAATTGGCACCCAGCTGAGAATGCACACTGGGAAACGGGTAGCTCAAACTAACAAACAAAGAAAACATGGGCGACACTCACTCGGAAAATAAATTTACCAGAAAATTGATTTCAAAATTTTCTTAGTTAATAGACGCTTCAATAAAGCCTCTTCAAGGAAATTGCCAAGAAGTAATATTTTCGAGAGCCAGGACCTGCAAGTTACTGTTTATAAAGTGCTTGTTGAAATAATGGAAACTTTTAATTTAGTTATCGCTTAAGGTTGAATCACCAACGAGCTTAGACTACTGGCTTGGAAATTAATATATATATATATATATATATATATATATATATATATATATATATATATAACTCATAAGGGTCACTTTATACCAGGTGTAGACTGAAGACCAGAGGTCAATCCTTCTATTGCAGACTGGATGACTGGAGACCAGAGGACAGTTGTTCAAGTGAAGACCGGATGACTAAAGACCAGAGGCCGGACCTTTCAGTGCAGACTGAATAACTGGAGACCATTGAGTCAGATATTCCTGAAGAGAATCGAGACCAGATCTTCCATCGAAGGAAGCAGGACTTAAGGCAAGCCTCCAGTGGAGACTAGAGAACGGAAGACCAGATGCCAGACCTTAAAGTGGAGACTGGAGGACTGGACACCGGATTCGAACTTTCCAGTGAAGACAGGATGACTGGAGACCGGAAGCCAGACCTTCCATCGGAGACTGAATTACTGGGGACTGGAGGCCAAAATTATTGCCAACCTATAACTCCCACGCCACAACAAAACGTCTTTCACCGAATGATTTGAAAGGAAACCAGTGTGAGAGACAATAAATTGGATTCAAATCACTTTTCTTTAAATTACAATAATTATTTTTATTTTCAGTTTAAAACAATGTCCAATTGTTGATCACACTGAAATCCGAGTGTCGTTATTGTTTGGTATCCAATCGGGTGATTTCGATGTTTGGAATATTAGTGGTCCTAAAATAAAGATGTTAGAAAAAGTGACGAAAGCACACAAAATATCCAATAATAATCCCGGTATCATCTGTGAAAAGAAAAACATTTTCTTTAAAAAGTAATTTAGGCACAACTTGTCTGTTTAGCTATAAATGCTCTCATTGTTTGGACTGTATTGGTCTGGCGACGATTTTCGTACGATTTAAGCTGCAAATGTTATAAGGCCACGTTCACACGTACCCTCGGAAACGTTTTGCCTTCTTTCGATGTCGCAGCGGTGTTGGGAAACTGTTTGTTCACACGTTCGATTTCCAGTGAGTTTTGAAAATTGGGCATGCGTAGTAAAGTCGTAAAATGAGGAAGTCGTCTGCTGAGTCTGGTCCATAGATATAAGAAATGTATATAAAGGTCTAGATAAATTTCGGGGCGTCTAAGCCTAACATAAAATACGGAATTGACACCTAGCAGACACCGAGGAAGGCACGTGACCAAGAGCGCGAGCTCTCTTAGCATTTTAGTACTAAGTGCTTGACCTTTCCGCAGGCCGTAGTCTATAGACACCATCTGTTGGTGACTTTTAGTATCATTTTAAAGCATGAGACAATGGCTCTGGCGACGATAGCATGAGCTTTCTTACCGATAGATAGCGCCTTATAAGGATAGCCTGCAGAAATTACGCGTTTCTGCTAGCTGTCACCTCCGTACTCACTCCCTTTGAAATATTTTATCTAGACCTTTATATATGTTTTCTATATCTATGGTCTGGTCACGCATTTGAGCAATGAGCATGGATAGTAGATTTTAGAGGATCGGTAAAAAGCCTGGTTTTTAGCCCCCGTAAACCAATCACACTAAGGGAGTCGGCCAAGGTTATTTGAAAAAAAAAACAAGTATCGCTAAGAGTGGACGATACTGTTCGAAAAAAGAAAAAAGATAAACACGAAGTACAATTTTAGGTCAAAAGGTATTTTTTCACGTTTTTATAAATTAAATATGATATACTAAATATCAGTTTATAGTTTTTATTGAATTAAAAAACCAAAATTACGTAACAATATCAACCGCATTAGATTGCCATTTTGAAATTTTAAGATCACGTGGTACAAATGACCTTGCAAGACTCTCTCGGAGTCTCTCGAGCTGATTGATACGCGGGGAGAAATAAAATGCACTGTGGAAGGGTATCGAAAACCTGTCCTCTTAATTCACTGTCCATGATTTGTGTAACATTTAAAAAATTAAAAACACACGCTCACGGAAGAAATTTGTATTTTTTTAAACAAATAGACTAAAAGTTGAAAGACTATTACTTCTAAAAAAATCCTAAAAATATCTTCTGACTCAAAAAAAAATCCACGGTTTTCGATTTTCTTTTAAAAAGCTCATGGTTTACAAAAACCGACTGGATGACGTCACGAATCGCTGCCAAACTGGTTCAGCCGAAGCGATATGCAACGCTGGAACGCGCAACGGTCACTGTTCACACGACGCCATCCAAACGTTGCGGGAGCGCTTGCATCGTTTCAGAGGGTAGGTGTGAACGCGGCTTTAGAGTCGATTGTCTTTGCGGTCTGGTAATAATAATTTTTTTTTATGGTTGTTTAAAAAATGTTAGTGCCACCTAGGAGCAACAAACACAAGGAGAACGCAACCCGTCAAAAGTCGTGCATTTTCTCGCGTACATTTTTCATTGGTTAGACGCTTTAGCGCCTGCTGCCGTCGGAAGGGGAAAATTCGGAAATTGTCTTCCCCCTTTCCGTAAAAAGTTCAGCGTAAGGGCTCGTCCAATGAAATTTGTTTTCAACACTGTCTTAGCGTGTTTTAAAGCTAGCTGCGTTTTAGACATTTTGAGAAAAATAAAAATAGTTTCTGAGTTACATATATTCAAGGCCTTGGTCTCGTATTCTGACAACCATGGCGTCTAGCTTCAACCCTTTTTTTTTATATCCTTCTACGCAAAGCGACTGTATCAAGTTATACCGTTTCAAATCCGCGAAAATTTTCTTTAGTCTTTAACATCTTAGCGGAAAAGGATACTTCGAGGGTTAACAGTTATTGTTATTTATAATTGCGAAAAAACGTATTGACAGGTTCGAATTTGAAAAAAGAAAAGAATAATGGCACAAAAACGTTTTGAGAATTTTAAAAAAGCTATTATGAAAAATCCAACGTTTTGTAAAAGAAAACTAAGAACTTTGCGAAAACAAACGTTTCAGCTGCCGATAGACTTTTATAGCGAAAACTCTTGAGAAAATATTTTTATAAATTTAATATAATAACAATTTATTTTTTTAATTTGTTTGCATAAAAGGTTCTTTGAAACTGAAATTGTACACTCTATCGAAAATTCGGGTCTCATTCGGAAAATTCTAAAATACTCGAGGCGACCGAGAAATAATATTTTATTGTTGAGGAAAAAACAACTTTCGTCGTTTCATTGCGGGTAACACAATAAGCATATATATGCTTATTGTGTATATATATATATATATATATATATATATGCTTATTGTGTGGTTATATGGCGGATTAATAATATTGATTAATTAGGCATTTTAGAATTTTCCGAATGAGACCCGAATTTTCGATAGGCCATATCTTAGCAGTCTTTCGACGTAGCCGGATAACAATGACACTTTCTAAATATGAATCGACCCTTGTGAATCCAAACATGCAGGTTTCAGGGGCGTAACATCATTATTAAAAAAGTTGTCAAAAACGATATTTGGCGTTTCCGGCGGATATGGAAATGCTACACGTGAATCAAGACATAGGTATGAAAGATATTAGTAAAATATTAAAAATAAAATTGGTTTCAATTTGCTATCATGCATAGTTTTGGAGAAAATCGCAAATAAGTGCCAAAATCCCAACGGCCGAAGACTTATTTCACAGAGTGTACTTGTGTACGTAATTCTCATTTTATAAATAAAAATATGAAATTAATGTAAAAAAGTATTGTATCTCCCGGTTATGTATGAAGTACCGCATGGCGAGCCTTCGGAATGTAGGATAAATTTACAATCACCATTTACCATGTATTTAATGGACATTTTGGCCCTTTCGAAAACAATTGCGTTTGGGACAGTTCCAATTGGAAACATGAAAGAAAGAGCGCATGAATTGGCAATCGGAATCAGCACCTTCAAAGGATTGATGTTTATCGCTTCGGCCTATATCGGAAATAGGAACAGTTAATAGTTGTCCGTAAACCATCTTAGAAAATCCGGGTAAATTTAGGTTTTAATATGTGTAAAGCAAACTACCATCGGTCTTCCTTGTTTGACCAAAATCAGTAAAAAGCATTGTACTATTGTCATTCTAGTCTAAGCTAGAAATTATTTGTAGCATAAGCTAGCTAAATATTTTTTGTATATTAAGGTTAACAAACTTTATGTGTTTCTGAAAAGCGTTTACATACTTTATTTGCTTAACGTCTTCAACAATAGGCCGATAAAATATTATCCTACTAGGAGACTTCCCATCAGTACTTCTCCTGCGAAAAAGAGGATTTATCTGATTGGTTGGAATTTACGGCCAACTTCGACGATTTTTCTTTGCAGTCTAACGAATTCGCAATTCGCGAATCGGCAAGTTTGAAGCGATGGATTCTCCAAAGAAAAGGTTTGTTGATGTTTTTGATAAATATAAATTAAATAACATTTAAATAAAGTTTGAATTTAATGTTTTTAAATAAAGGCATTATAGAATAGACTGGTACAAAAAGTGTTTTTAATCGTTAATATTTTTCAGGGACGCTCTTAAGCCAAGGCCGTACAATAGCTCATTAACCTAAGTCAAAATTGCAGAATTAATCCCAACAGGAAATTGGATTAAACTTCTAAAAGATATCGCCAAAGAATATTCGGATGAGATTATTGCAAAACATCATTCAAGAAGTGAATGTTTTATTATCACACCAACCTAGTCAATGTCTCTTATACACTAAAGCGAAAGTTCGTGCTTCTTACAAAGCAAACAGCATGTATAATTGCTTTGTTTCAATGGATGATAGTAAGGGAACTATTGTTTCGAGATTGCGCGAGTGTCCTTGTGGCCAGGGAGGAGTTTGTAGCCATGTTGTGGCTACTTTGTGGTACATTTTACTTTGCGCGTTAGAAAGACGGAAGTTTGTTCCTAAGGATTTGTCACGCACTGAAAGGCCACAAAAGTGGGGACATCTCAGATCTGTGAACAAGGATTTGTCAACCACTTACTTTAGCTCCCTCAAGTGTTTTAATATTTAACTGTGATATTTTTCAAGTCCTTTTGATTTTAATGAAATTTTAAATAATGGTGAGAAAGGGATAATACCAGTAATAAAAAATGATATTTGTGATTTTAATATTTTATTGTTTTACATCAAGAAGGGGTTCAGAAATAAAATTTACCAATTTTTTTCCAGATTATCATTCATTGAATTAGGAAATACAAATTTAAGAATTTTAAAGTTCAATTAGACGATTCATTTTATATTTTTAACCTATAATTGGCATGTTAATCATAAGAAACGTTCGCGTAAGTTCACGATTTTTGCTAAGGCTTATGTTTCCCACAAAAATACTGCAGCAGACGAATTTTGTTTTAAACCTTTTTATAGTTTTGATATCTGTACATAGATGGCGCTGCTGTTGAACATACGTCACCGATTTACCTCCCCTTCCTACCCCCTTTCCGAAATCCTCTAGTAGTGAGGGAAAGAGAACGACTTAGGCGAAATATTTTATCGGCCTATTGGACATAAAATAACTTAATTTAATTTTTAGGGTGCTATGAATAAAGGTTGGAATTAACTTATAGTTTTATTTGAGTAGCACTATTTTGTAAGGTATTAAATAAAGATGTCTGATATTTGATTGGTTCCACCAAAAATGTCCTTAACTTGTTATAATTTAATGAGAGGAAACCTGAGCTCCGCTGAAAAAAAATAAATATCTAGTGTGTTGTTACAGGGTTCATACAACATTTGGAAAATTAATTTCCCTGATATTTCCAGGTTTTCTCCTGGAAATTTCCCTGATATTTCCAGGTGTTAAAGCACCCTATGTTTTCGTTTAATCGAAAAACATTATATATAATTATTGAGGCGCTTCCAGACTCAAACGAATTTCCCTGATATATCCAGGTTTTGGTTAAATATTTAAAATTTCCCTGATATCTCCCTGATTTTTTTGGAAATAATCTGTTTCACTGATATTTCCAGGTTTTCCAGGTTCTCCAGGTTTATATGAACCCTGTGTTAACTGCGCGCACTAGGAGATAGCTATTAGAGAGGAGTAGTAGCAAATATTAAGGGGAAACATTTGTTATTTATTAGATGTTTGGTAAAATCAGAAGCTTTTACCAGTTAGTGAAAATAATTATTTCGAACTTTGATCTTTACAATATTTTAAAATATTTGATAGGCGTTTCAAGCCATGTGAGATTTTATAGAAAAATAATTTTTTCTTCACCGAACTTCCCTTAGAGAATTCCTTACACCGAACACACCCTGGACAAATTTCAAAGTATAAATTGAAATTTGATTTTTAAAGGTAAGAATATTTAATTATTAGAAAGAAAGAACATTACGTACTTCACTCTTGTACACCTAATATTTGTAATGGCGCTAGAGAAAAATATAGCAGTCCTTATCTGGAGATCACTCGAGATCAGTCACTCAACTCAGGGAAAACAATGCCTTACCAGATGTTAAAAATATGACTTTCCTGAGACTACTGGGCTTAACTGCGAGAGGGTATTTTGACAGAAAAATTATTTTCATAATGTATATGGTCTTACATTACGTAGGAAAATTATGTAACCAATATAATTCGTTAAAAATATCAGTTTAGATTTGAAAAGCCTGTCTCGGATTTCTCAAGTCTTTTGCTCTTACCATATTTGCTGCTATTGGAATAAGCACTGTTGCAGTCACTGTATTGGATATGAATTCAGTTGCTGCTGTAGCGAATAAAGTGAAACCCAAAACCATCCAATAATCTTCTACTTTGGGCAACTGCACCAGATGTTCTTTTACCTTTTGAGATATTCCTAATTTCTATGAAGGATAAAATGAAAATAAAAACATACTATTATTGAACTAATTTGTGAACCATTTTTTTTCAAATCATATTTACAAAATCTATTATAGTGAATAGGCTAATAGGCTTTCTGGTCTATTAAAAGCAAAAGCTTTTGCTTCTGAGTAAATAAAAGACTTACACTGTTGTATATAACGAATGTTTCAAAATTCTCGGGTCCGTTTTAAGAGGGGTGGGGCTTGGAAGTTTTAATTTTGTGATTTGTTTTTTTCTTTGTATCTTAAAATAATAATTAAATTCGTTGAAGTATAGATTGTTAGTAGACATGTCTTTTAATAAATATAAATTTTTCATGATTGAAACTTGTCTGAAGGGGGTGACAGTGGCCGAAAGGTTCCCACTTCTTCAATCTTCATAAAATAATTTTAATGTCACTGCGCTCTAAATATTAAAGTTTTTCAAAATAAAATATTATCGCCACATTAATTCGGCCGTCACGAATTTAACATTGTCTCATTCATTTTTCTTAAAAGCTTCTAGCCCTTGCCACCCCCTTCAGAAGAAGATTGAACCTTGAAAAATGTATAGTTAATAAAAACCCTATCTACTAACAATCTTTACCTACAAGAGTTTAATTATTGAAATAAGATTCAGAAAAAGAAAAAGAAATATTAAAAGAAATCTCAGTAATTAAAACTTCCATCCCCCTCTTAAGCAATATCTGAAAATCTGTAAAAAAAATGATACAAACCAGTGTACTCTTAATTACTCAAAAACAAATTAAACTCAAATTCATTTAAAATTTTGTTAAATCTTATTATGACAGTAACGGTTTGAAAAATGTTGGCTCTGAGTTTCCTTGAACCAAATAATTTGTTTGTTAAATCTAGGAGCCACAAACACAAGGAGAACGCAGCTAGCCTTTAAACACGCTAACGAAAGGTTGTGTACGAATTTCACTGGACGAGCGTCACGAGCCTTTACGCTGAACGTTTTACTGGCGGGAGGGAGACAATTTCCAAATTTTCCCCTTCCGACGGCAGCAGGCGCTAAAGCGTCTAGCCAATGAAAAACGTACACAAGAAAATCCACGACTTTTGACGGGTTGCGTTCTCCTTGTGTGGGGTGCTGTGTTTGTTGCTCGTAGGTTAAATTGAGCTACGCACTTTAAATGTTGAAACGAGCGCTAAGCCTGCTCCAAAAAGCAAAAGCAACGCCCAGGACACGGTATCTTCGACATCACTCCAATTCAAAATTGAACCACTTGTTCTCCAGCGCTTCACATTTTCGGGAATAATGAACAGAAATAGTGAAACCATACAAGCGATTGTGGCGATATTGACTCTATAACAAAAATATTAATTTTATTCTGTTATGAATTTTGAATTTATTTCGCGATATGTTTGATGCAGAGCTAGATTTTTCTCGAATAGTGCTAGGCCGTTTTGTTTTTATATCCTAATTTATCCAGGAGAAATATACATCTGAACCATGACGACTATTCTGCGTTATTTTTTCTATGTCGAAATATGTAATCAAATATTAAAGAAAATCTGTTCTTTACTCAGTTCAGTTAAAAATTCGAAATTTTAGATATAGGCTTCGTAAATATTTTTTGAAACATTAGGAATGAGCATCAATCAGTACATTGATGAATTTTTGAGAATATTAAAATCTATTTTGATTGTTCAGGCAACAGTATCGATTTACAAACATGATGTTTAAAAACATTCAAAGAGGACGATGATATAAAAGATCAATAAAGACTTTTTCAAGTGATGTTTATAAAAGCGAGTTAATTTTTTTAAATCTCATAATAAAAATAATTTTTATTTTACTAAACGAAATTTAAACCTGGTTTAAAAGCTTCATCTGAAAGTGTATTTTGAAGTAAGATTTGTAGGCAAATTTTAAATCATAGTGTCAAGAATAGAAGTAAAAATTGTGGAGCGTATATAAAAATAAAATAAACTGAACAAGATATTTCTTTGTAAATATAAAGTAAAATATACTTATGGTCGAAGCTTGACAACATTGAAATTTTCTGATAAATATCGGATGTTAGTGAGGCAGCAACGAGAAAAGTAGTTTGTTTTAAAAGTAGATTTCCGTCCCAAAAATATTTATCCAATATAGGATATTTTAAAATATTCTAACGAGCTGAAAGTAATTTAAGATACAAAATAAACCTAAAATGCGATAAAAAAAGAAAAAGCTTTGTTTTATTGCAGAATGCGGTCCCTTATTTGTCCCTTGTCTCTAAGAGCCTTACTTCTGTCAGTCACGTGCGTGGCACTGACGCAAAACGCGCACATAGATAATTGATGGTTACAGTTTTTAAACGAACAAATCGGTTAAATACTTCTTTCTTGAAAACTTTACTTATTTGTAGCGCTGTTTGATCAGAAAATGTTAATAATATTTAATTTAGATAACAACATACCTCTTTCGCTGTCCTGACGTATTCGAAATAAATTCCAGAAATTGGTTTAAATCAAATAGTTGCAAAATCACAAAAGTAAAAATTGTTATTGAAACGACAATTTCATTCCACCTGCAAAAACGAAAAGTAAATTAAAACAATAGTATTTCTTTTTTTACTAACTTTTTATTTAACTTTTATTTTAGAATTTATATCGGAAAAAATTTAATTTTTACGCATTCGTAAGTAAATTAAAACAATTTAAAATGATTTCAACGACGAACGGAATTGATTGTTTCTGGGAATAGTCTTACTAAGACCGCAGAGGTTTCATCGAACAGAAGAACCACACTTTCAGCTCACCTTACTTAACAATAAGCAGTTGCTAGAGCATTTAAGTTGTTCTTGCTGCTTAATTAACAGTGAAAATGCAGGGAAGCTGCAAGCTGACGCGTGACTAAAACAAAGTTTTTCTCCATGGTTGAGCTGGGTCTTAAAACCCTTGAGTTGTCCTATCGTACCAGTATCTTACAAAAAGTGTGAAAACAATGGCCGAAATTGCAAGAGAAACTTAAAATATGGGCGTTTTTTCCCTTACTTCTAGTAACTTCTACGCGGAGAATGCAGAAGTATTTGTCAATATTGTTATAGATTGTGTTACAAAATTATTTTCAAAATTGATTGAAAATTTATATTAAACTCAGTTTAAAAACATACTCTTCTTTTCCTAACTGATCATTTTCCACGCGCCCACTTCAAAGTTAATGCAAAAATCAATTATTGAAATGATCCCTTACTAAAATTTCTTGAATAGTTTCGAGATTGGCTCAAGAAATGTTATTTTATGGGCTATAACTAGCTTATTTGAATAGACTAATATATATGCAGGGCTTGCCACCACCCTCCTACGCATTGTAACCCGGCCACCTGAATTAAGGGCTTCAAAAGTCGCTTGACGACTTAGGCCTAAGGTGGTGCCTTGGGTATTAGCCTAGCTGATTATTATATCTTGGACTTTGTGTTTAAATCTAACATAGCAATACCAAGCGTCTACTAAATCTTCAGTACAACGTCATATAATATCGATTGGGGTATCACTTTGTTGAAGCTGCACTGCAACTGCAGTTAAACTTTATCATGACTGAAAGGAAACCATAATTAAAGCCTTAGTTTAAGACATTTCAACAGGTGAAATTCCACACTTTAAAAACTATTTTTGAAGAAACCTTTCCTAAATTTAGCATTTTTAATCAGCTGAAAATGGACAGTTTAACATCATTCAAAGAAACAAACCAGCCAGTTTTTAAACTATTAATTGTACAATAATTAAATACGAAACAATGTTCAACATAATTTAATTAGTATATCAAAATGTGCTGTTTGTGTTACAGCACCTTCTATAATGTTTCGTCCATTTTCGAATACGGTTCAAAGAGTATACCTATTTATCCGGTTTATGCCCACTAGCGCAGTTCCCATTTGCGCAGTTCTCAAAAGCGCAGTGTCCCAAAAGCGCGGTTTCCCGAAAGCGTGGGGCCTCATGTGGTTTTCCACCGCCACAGTTTCCCATTAAAAAACAAAGAGTCAAACAATTTTCAAGTTTAATCCCTTATTATATTCCCAAAAATAAACCTAACAGTGCCTACACGCCTGCGGCGCGCCCGGCTAACCCAACCTAACCTAATCTAACCGCGCTATTGGGAGACCACGCTATTGGGAACTGGGCTTTTGGGAACCGCGCTTTTGAGAACTGCGCTATTGAGAACTGCGCTAACGGGAACTGCGCTAATAGGCATATACCTATTTCTCCTCCGTGCGTCTGTAATAAACTACAGCTTTAATTGGCGCGTTTCAAAAGCTGTGCTTTGAAGGACAAAATGCAAACCATCAATCCGGTCCCTCAAAATCTGCGCTTCCATTTGGCAAAACACGAAGGGAGTATTAACCATGCCGGGAGGTCAATCTTACGTCAAATCTCATTTATGGTGCGAAAGTCTAAACATTGAAACGTCTTACACTGGCTGTTTTAAAGAATACAATTACACCTTATACGATGTCAGTTCTATTAACGTTAATAGTAAATGTAGGGTGCTGTTGGCTCGCGTGGCTTGAAGGGCTTGCCACCACCCTCCAACGCATCGTAACCCGGTCACCGGAATTAATTGCTTTAAAATCACTTGACGACTTATGCCAAAGGTGGTGCCAAGGGTATTAGCCTAGCTGATTATTATTATTATTTTTAATATTATTATTATTTTTCTTAAGAAAGGTACAAATTATTATGATAATTTTTTGTAAATTTATTTTAACTAATAAAAGAGATCAGATACTGCATGACTTTAAATCTTTTTTCATTTACACGAAAAATCCTTACAAAGATTTTTCACGTAATATCAAAAAACTTCAGCCACGTAGAAAAGTGATAATTTTATTAGTTCAAATTACTGATTGTAACGTTATGACCTTTGAAAGATTTAAAATACAAATATAACTTATATTAACCTTTAATTTGAACCTACACCAAAATCCTTTACCCTAAATATCATAAAATATTTTAAAATAAATCATATATGAAAAAACATTCACTACAAATATGAAACGGAAATTGTTTTTACTCAATTGTGGTTTTTAAATTAAATATATAAAATAACGGAAGAAAAAATATTGCTTCAGGGTTCCATCTAAAATTTGTTGATATAATTTCCTTTGAATGTTTTAAGAATATATCTTTTGTAATTATGTTTGGAAAGTTTTCAGAGATTATTCATAAAACGTAGTTGTAAATTGTTTTACTTAATTTCAAAATTTAAACGACTTCTGTATTTCCGAAAAAAATTGCTTACGGAAACTTATATTCGACGCTTTAACAATGATTGCGAAAAATAGCAATGTTTATCTACTTCAATAAAACGGTCAACGATAATTTAGTTTGGTTATAGTCCATTTATAATTAATGTACATATTAGTATGTTTTTTCAGTATATTCAGACATTTTCATTTACGGTAATTTAGTATAAAACTTACTTTATTGCACCTAAACTTTGATATGCTTCAAGTAATAATTTCCTGGTTCTCGTTTCTTGATCCGATTTGTAGTTATTCCTAAATATATTACACGTATTGTATTTAAATTTTAAGAATGTTCCTTAATCTCAGTTACATTTTATTATAATGCACTGCCTTTTGATACCAGTGATCTGGAAAGCTATGGTATATGTTACGGTATTTGAGCTAAAAAGATAAAAGTATGCCATCCACAGTATTAAATAAGACAGATAATCTCATTTGAGAACTTATCACTGACGAAATGGAAAAAAAAACATAAAAACGCTTTAATTTCGATGAATTTCAATGACTAAAAGATGAACTAGACATCATATTTGATGGTAGTCTAGTGAAAACTTGACTTGTGTGCCCATTGTGAAAGTACTCTAACGCTATCGAGTTCTTTTCAAAGCTGCTTCATTGTCGAACTGAAAATGACTTTCATATGAAACAGCTGGGTTGGCAAATTTTAAACAAAATGTCTAAAACAAGTGAATAAAAAATGGTTAAAACAAAACACAATATGTTAAAAACGTTTTCCACAAACTGTTTTAAACATTTTTTGAAGGAAGATTTAACTTTTCCTTCAGCTGGATATACTTATTCAACTTCTATGCTTCTATGATTTCGTATTAATTCAGATGATTCCATTAATTTATTTTATTTGTCTTATCCTTCATTCTTATCCTGGTCAATTTTCTTATAAAACATGTTTACCAAGAGCAGAAGTATATTTTAAAAATATCAGGCTTTGATTAAATTGTTTAAATTAATCAATATCCTTTTCACTGTTTTCCTGATATTTCTTATTATGCTTATACAGGGTATCTGAAAGCTATGACGACGTAGGTGCTAATAAATCTATCGCGAGCCCGCCTTAAAATACTACTTTATCTACAAAATGTATCCATCTATTGATAAGTAAGAATGAAGAACAGTTTAAAACGTGTTTGAAGAACTTTTTTAAATGTTTTTTTAAGTGTTTTTAGTTTAAATTAATAAAAAAACAGTGCTTTTGTTCTTTTAAAAAAAAACGCAGATTTTGCCAACCCTGATATGAAACCGAAAGGCGCAGGTTCGGTTACTGTCCTAAGTGAACCCTTCTAGTATTATAAATATTCACTGTGGTATCAGGTACCATTATATCCTACTCAATAAAAAGTGTTGGTGCTTTCTTGCTTTACTTACAACGTCTTGAGATGCATTTGGTCCAAAACAATCCAGATGAGTGCGCAAGATATCATTGTTGAGGGTAACGCGTAGAGAAACCATTTGAGAAATGTTATCTCATTGCAATTAGGATATAGCCTAAAATCAAAATGCTTCTTTAGCTTTAAAAGATATATAACTTGACCTTTTGACCTTTATTATAATGAATGCCAGTATCGTTCTCACATGTTTTTGTTATTTTTACCTACCGTTCATAAATGAGGTTAATTTGTTTTGGAAATGTTTATCATACACACCTTAATAAATACTAATTTTTGAAATGGTAATTAAGCTAATTATATACTTACTCGGCTACTACTCTTTGAAGAATTAAATTGGAATTCGTACCAATCAAAGTGGTTGATCCCCCAACACTAGCTGCGTATGTAACTGATAGATATAAGACCTTTCTAAGTTTTTTATAGAAAAGACTTCTGTTGCTAAGAGAGAAATATAAATAAATGAAAAGCTTGTTATAATTTGTTATTTAAGAAAGTACGAAATTATTTATTTCCACATTTAACAAAACAAAGTATCAATTGCAATAAAACGATGTGCATGAGTGCGGCGACGGCGTATTTATCCAAGGTTGGTGCCAAATTGTCTAAGGTAACTTTCAAAATGCGATTGCGCAAAACGATAGCTTGTACCGCAATACTGTTTTGTGGACAATCCCCGGGCTTTAATTTTCGTTTTATAACTTTTATTTATAGCCCTTAATAAAATACAAACAGAGATATTAACCAAAACCCAATTTAACGCACGTAAAAAATTGTGCTCAGAACCAAATTATAGGGTCTTTTGAAATTTTATGTATTTTTACGAAATGAATGTCTTCGCAAAAATTCAAGCCAATTAGCATTTTTTCAGAAGTTTGGCCAACTGTTTAACTGAAGTTAACGCATTGTAACCCGGCCACCTGTTTAAAGGCATTATAAGTCGCTAGATGACTTGGGCCTAAGTTGGTGCCTTGGGTATTAGCCTAGCTGATTATTATTATTAAAGTTACTGGACTATAAACGGTTTCGTTTGTATAGAATAAGGGAGGAAAATGTGTAATGGTAAAATACGTTGCTTGTGGAACCAGGGCAGGGTAGTTAAATATTATCCCAAGGTGTTTCTTGTATTGGTAGTTTTGGCCTGCGATACCAGAAACTTGTAATTTCTGAGTAGACTACACGCGAAATTCGTTTTATATCTTAAAAATTACGCTTTATAAAGGCTATGTAACAAAACTATATATTTAGATAAAATATAAATATTTATTTATAATTTATAATTCTAAAAAACTTACTCGTTCTCTTCCAATACATTACTATTTTCGGCGCGCGTTATTTGATCCAGTGAAATCATACCGGTTTGTTCTACAAAATATTAATGTAGAAAATTAATATTAATTTCACCGAGTCTAAAATTTCTTGTTCAGACACTTTTGATCAAATCGAATATCACGTAATATTCTGAACATTTCAGGTTGTATGCCTTCAATAGATTAAGGATAATACCACAAATATGACTTCAACGGTTCAAAGATTTCATGGTTTTAAAATGTTGAAAAATACATATATGGTTTATTCCTCCGCTGTTTTGACTTTCTAATTTAAATATGATAATAAAACGTTGATAAATTAATTACACATTTTTTAAGGAACATTAAGATGAAACATAAGTGACATTTACAACAATGCTTACCATTTTCGCGATCTTTTCAGCTATTAAATCGTTTTTACGGTAGATAACGTTCTGGGATTTTAAGCTGAACACTAAATGAGGTAATTAGATGTGTTCAAGAGGCTATCCTAACAGTAAACCGACGCACACCACCAATTTATCAGTTGTTCACCAACACTACTGCTACGAGTCTGGAAACGTTTCGATAAAACTTGAAACTTCCCATCTATTAATTCCGGAAAGATGTAGAACTCATTTCGTGATTTTCCTTATTGGGCTGATATCTGTTTTTAGGGTTGAGGTTAGTACTAGCTAGAACCCATAGACGTACCAAGAACAGAGGAAAGGAAATTTTGCTGGATAGCCTCCTAATCGATTTTTTTAAAGAGGTGGAGCTACTGAGTCTTCTTCCACTATTGTTACTTCTAAGAAGAAGGCGCGAACCCCTACATATACAGAAAATTACATATTATTTTTAAGTTGCTTTCAAGTTGGCTTTAAGTTGGCTTTAAGTGTCCTCCATTAAGCGAAATTAGAGTTGGTTTTTAGTGGTTTTTAAGTAGGTTTTTAGTTAGTTTAAGTAGTTCTTGGACCGCTTATTTTTTTGGTTACTTAGGTTACTACAGGCGGAAAATATAAAAAGGCGGGCTTATTTTGAAAATATAGATTTGGAGGCTCCAAGACGGGCTAAAACTATGATGACGTGTTCTCAGTACGTCTATGGTTTCTTGGTACTAGTAAAGGTTAAAATATATGTGACTGAATAAAATCTTTGAATTACTCATCTCGTAATAATGTGTTGATGTTTCCTGAAACGTTATTATTATTTCTTGTAAGCTCATAACCAAAGAAAAATAAACTAATTTTAAACGAAACAATTTCACTTGTATATAGGTTTGGTTTATGTTTACAACATTTTTAATAAAACGATTTGTTTCATTAAAATAATTACGTTCCAAAAATTGATCGTTTCTTTATATTTAAAAAGGAAATATCTTTCATTTAACAATCTGGCCCAAGATTGAGACCTTTACTGGAGTATTTTTAAAGTTTGAACGAAGAAAAATTTATCAGTGACGGTATTGCCATGCCATAAAGTAACGGCGTTTTCGTTAAACTTTAAGAATGCAATAAATGTTTATGAATAATGTTTTTTAAGTTACGGTTTCTTTGCAATTTAACACGCCGCACACGCGCTCCCTTAAAAAACTCAGGCAAACCTCAAAGGCACTACGAAGCTTGCGCCAAAGATTTTACACTTTTCTTATAATGCAACAAAGTCAAATACATATAGAGTTGTTTCGACCGAAGTCTAAAGAATTTGCTATATTTTTCCAGTAATTTTTTTCTAAAGATAAATATTTTATGTTAACCAAAATTATCTTATTTTCTAATGCTATTTAATATTAGTTATATTACAATATTTAATAATTCAAATATTTATTATTTTTAAATAGTTATTTAAATATTGATATTTAAATAGATAATAAGTAAATATTATATTTAAATAGATAATAAGTAAATATTATATTTAAATAGATAATAAGTAAATATTATATTTAAATAGATAATAAGTAAATATTATATTTAAATAGATAATAAGTAAATATTATATTTAAATAGATAATAAGTAAATATTATATTTAAATAGATAATAAGTAAATATTATATTTAAATAGATAATAAGTAAATATTATATTTAAATAGATAATAAGTAAATATTATATTTAAATAGATAATAAGTAAATATTATATTTAAATAGATAATAAGTAAATATTATATTTAAATAGATAATAAGTAAATATTATATTTAAATAGATAATAAGTAAATATTATATTTAAATAGATAATAAGTAAATATTATATTTAAATAGATAATAAGTAAATATTATATTTAAATAGATAATAAGTAAATATTATATATAAATAGATAATAAGTAAATATTATATTTAAATAGATAATAAGTAAATATTATATTTAAATAGATAATAAGTAAATATTATATTTAAATAGATAATAAGTAAATATTATACTTAAATAGTTCATTTAAAAATATTAATTACGGTTTCTTTGGAATTTAACACGCCGCACACGCGCTCCCTTAAAAAACTCAGGCAAACCTCAAAGGCACTACGAAGCTTGCGCCAAAGATTTTACACTTTTCTTATAATGCAACAAAGTCAAATACATATAGAGTTGTTTCGACCGAAGTCTAAAGAATTTGCTATATTTTTCCAGTAATTTTTTTCTAAAGATAAATATTTTATGTTAACCAAAATTATCTTATTTTCTAATGCTATTTAATATTAGTTATATTACAATATTTAATAATTCAAATATTTATTATTTTTAAATAGTTATTTAAATATTGATATTTAAATAGATAATAAGTAAATATTATATTTAAATAGATAATAAGTAAATATTATATTTAAATAGATAATAAGTAAATATTATATTTAAATAGATAATAAGTAAATATTATATTTAAATAGATAATAAGTAAATATTATATTTAAATAGATAATAAGTAAATATTATATTTAAATAGATAATAAGTAAATATTATATTTAAATAGATAATAAGTAAATATTATATTTAAATAGATAATAAGTAAATATTATATTTAAATAGATAATAAGTAAATATTATATTTAAATAGATAATAAGTAAATATTATATTTAAATAGATAATAAGTAAATATTATATTTAAATAGATAATAAGTAAATATTATATTTAAATAGATAATAAGTAAATATTATATTTAAATAGATAATAAGTAAATATTATATTTAAATAGATAATAAGTAATTATTATATTTAAATAGATAATAAGTAAATATTATATTTAAATAGATAATAAGTAAATATTATATTTAAATAGATAATAAGTAAATATTATATTTAAATAGATAATAAGTAAATATTATATTTAAATAGATAATAAGTAAATATTATATTTAAATAGATAATAAGTAAATATTATATTTAAATAGATAATAAGTAAATATTATATTTAAATAGATAATAAGTAAATATTATATTTAAATAGATAATAAGTAAATATTATATTTAAATAGATAATAAGTAAATATTATATTTAAATAGATAATAAGTAAATATTATATTTAAATAGATAATAAGTAAATATTATATTTAAATAGATAATAAGTAAATATTATATTTAAATAGATAATAAGTAAATATTATATTTAAATAGATAATAAGTAAATATTATATTTAAATAGATAATAAGTAAATATTATATTTAAATAGATAATAAGTAAATATTATATTTAAATAGATAATAAGTAAATATTATATTTAAATAGATAATAAGTAAATATTATATTTAAATAGATAATAAGTAAATATTATATTTAAATAGATAATAAGTAAATATTATATTTAAATAGATAATAAGTAAATATTATATTTAAATAGATAATAAGTAAATATTATATTTAAATAGATAATAAGTAAATATTATATTTAAATAGATAATAAGTAAATATTATATTTAAATAGATAATAAGTAAATATTATATTTAAATAGATAATAAGTAAATATTATATTTAAATAGATAATAAGTAAATATTATATTTAAATAGATAATAAGTAAATATTATATTTAAATAGATAATAAGTAAATATTATATTTAAATAGATAATAAGTAAATATTATATTTAAATAGATAATAAGTAAATATTATATTTAAATAGATAATAAGTAAATATTATATTTAAATAGATAATAAGTAAATATTATATTTAAATAGATAATAAGTAAATATTATATTTAAATAGATAATAAGTAAATATTATATTTAAATAGATAATAAGTAAATATTATATTTAAATAGATAATAAGTAAATATTATATTTAAATAGATAATAAGTAAATATTATATTTAAATAGATAATAAGTAAATATTATATTTAAATAGATAATAAGTAAATATTATATTTAAATAGATAATAAGTAAATATTATATTTAAATAGATAATAAGTAAATATTATATTTAAATAGATAATAAGTAAATATTATATTTAAATAGATAATAAGTAAATATTATATTTAAATAGATAATAAGTAAATATTATATTTAAATAGATAATAAGTAAATATTATATTTAAATAGATAATAAGTAAATATTATATTTAAATAGATAATAAGTAAATATTATATTTAAATAGATAATAAGTAAATATTATATTTAAATAGATAATAAGTAAATATTATATTTAAATAGTTAATAAGTAAATATTATATTTAAATAGATAATAAGTAATTATTATATTTAAATAGATAATAAGTAAATATTATATTTAAATAGATAATAAGTAAATATTATATTTAAATAGATAATAAGTAAATATTATACTTAAATAGTTCATTTAAAAATATTAATTACGGTTTCTTTGGAATTTAACACGCCGCACACGCGCTCCCTTAAAAAACTCAGGCAAACCTCAAAGGCACTACGAAGCTTGCGCCAAAGATTTTACACTTTTCTTATAATGCAACAAAGTCAAATACATATAGAGTTGTTTCGACCGAAGTCTAAAGAATTTGCTATATTTTTCCAGTAATTTTTTTCTAAAGATAAATATTTTATGTTAACCAAAATTATCTTATTTTCCAATGCTATTTAATATTAGTTATATTACAATATTTAATAATTCAAATATTTATTATTTTTAAATAGTTATTTAAATATTGATATTTAAATAGATAATAAGTAAATATTATATTTAAATAGATAATAAGTAAATATTATATTTAAATAGATAATAAGTAAATATTATATTTAAATAGATAATAAGTAAATATTATATTTAAATAGATAATAAGTAAATATTATATTTAAATAGATAATAAGTAAATATTATATTTAAATAGATAATAAGTAAATATTATATTTAAATAGATAATAAGTAAATATTATATTTAAATAGATAATAAGTAAATATTATATTTAAATAGATAATAAGTAAATATTATATTTAAATAGATAATAAGTAAATATTATATTTAAATAGATAATAAGTAAATATTATATTTAAATAGATAATAAGTAAATATTATATTTAAATAGATAATAAGTAAATATTATATTTAAATAGATAATAAGTAAATATTATATTTAAATAGATAATAAGTAAATATTATATTTAAATAGATAATAAGTAAATATTATATTTAAATAGATAATAAGTAAATATTATATTTAAATAGATAATAAGTAAATATTATATTTAAATAGATAATAAGTAAATATTATATTTAAATAGATAATAAGTCAATATTATATTTAAATAGATAATAAGTAAATATTATATTTAAATAGATAATAAGTAAATATTATATTTAAATAGATAATAAGTAAATATTATATTTAAATAGATAATAAGTAAATATTATATTTAAATAGATAATAAGTAAATATTATATTTAAATAGATAATAAGTAAATATTATATTTAAATAGATAATAAGTAAATATTATATTTAAATAGATAATAAGTAAATATTATATTTAAATAGATAATAAGTAAATATTATATTTAAATAGCTAATAAGTAAATATTATATTTAAATAGATAATAAGTAAATATTATATTTAAATAGATAATAAGTAAATATTATATTTAAATAGATAATAAGTAAATATTATATTTAAATAGATAATAAGTAAATATTATATTTAAATAGATAATAAGTAAATATTATATTTAAATAGATAATAAGTAAATATTATATTTAAATAGATAATAAGTAAATATTATATTTAAATAGATAATAAGTAAATATTATATTTAAATAGATAATAAGTAAATATTATATTTAAATAGATAATAAGTAAATATTATATTTAAATAGATAATAAGTAAATATTATATTTAAATAGATAATAAGTAAATATTATATTTAAATAGATAATAAGTAAATATTATATTTAAATAGATAATAAGTAAATATTATATTTAAATAGATAATAAGTAAATATTATATTTAAATAGATAATAAGTAAATATTATATTTAAATAGATAATAAGTAAATATTATATTTAAATAGATAATAAGTAAATATTATATTTAAATAGATAATAAGTAAATATTATACTTAAATAGTTCATTTAAAAATATTAATTACGGTTTCTTTGGAATTTAACACGCCGCACACGCGCCCCCTTAAAAAACTCAGGCAAACCTCAAAGGCACTACGAAGCTTGCGCCAAAGATTTTACACTTTTCTTATAATGCAACAAAGTCAAATACATATAGAGTTGTTTCGACCGAAGTCTAAAGAATTTGCTATATTTTTCCAGTAATTTTTTTCTAAAGATAAATATTTTATGTTAACCAAAATTAACTTATTTTCTAATGCTATTTAATATTAGTTATATTACAATATTTAATAATTCAAATATTTATTATTTTTAAATAGTTATTTAAATATTGATATTTAAATAGATAATAAGTAAATATTATATTTAAATAGATAATAAGTAAATATTATATTTAAATAGATAATAAGTAAATATTATATTTAAATAGATAATAAGTAAATATTATATTTAAATAGATAATAAGTAAATATTATATTTAAATAGATAATAAGTAAATATTATATTTAAATAGATAATAAGTAAATATTATATTTAAATAGATAATAAGTAAATATTATATTTAAATAGATAATAAGTAAATATTATATTTAAATAGATAATAAGTAAATATTATATTTAAATAGATAATAAGTAAATATTATATTTAAATAGATAATAAGTAAATATTATATTTAAATAGATAATAAGTAAATATTATATTTAAATAGATAATAAGTAAATATTATATTTAAATAGATAATAAGTAAATATTATATTTAAATAGATAATAAGTAAATATTATATTTAAATAGATAATAAGTAAATATTATATTTAAATAGATAATAAGTAAATATTATATTTAAATAGATAATAAGTAAATATTATATTTAAATAGATAATAAGTAAATATTATATTTAAATAGATAATAAGTAAATATTATATTTAAATAGATAATAAGTAAATATTATATTTAAATAGATAATAAGTAAATATTATATATAAATAGATAATAAGTAAATATTATATTTAAATAGATAATAAGTAAATATTATATTTAAATAGATAATAAGTAAATATTATATTTAAATAGATAATAAGTAAATATTATACTTAAATAGTTCATTTAAAAATATTAATTACGGTTTCTTTGGAATTTAACACGCCGCACACGCGCTCCCTTAAAAAACTCAGGCAAACCTCAAAGGCACTACGAAGCTTGCGCCAAAGATTTTACACTTTTCTTATAATGCAACAAAGTCAAATACATATAGAGTTGTTTCGACCGAAGTCTAAAGAATTTGCTATATTTTTCCAGTAATTTTTTTCTAAAGATAAATATTTTATGTTAACCAAAATTATCTTATTTTCTAATGCTATTTAATATTAGTTATATTACAATATTTAATAATTCAAATATTTATTATTTTTAAATAGTTATTTAAATATTGATATTTAAATAGATAATAAGTAAATATTATATTTAAATAGATAATAAGTAAATATTATATTTAAATAGATAATAAGTAAATATTATATTTAAATAGATAATAAGTAAATATTATATTTAAATAGATAATAAGTAAATATTATATTTAAATAGATAATAAGTAAATATTATATTTAAATAGATAATAAGTAAATATTATATTTAAATAGATAATAAGTAAATATTATATTTAAATAGATAATAAGTAAATATTATATTTAAATAGATAATAAGTAAATATTATATTTAAATAGATAATTAGTAAATATTATATTTAAATAGATAATAAGTAAATATTATATTTAAATAGATAATAAGTAAATATTATATTTAAATAGATAATAAGTAAATATTATATTTAAATAGATAATAAGTAAATATTATATTTAAATAGATAATAAGTAAATATTATATTTAAATAGATAATAAGTAAATATTATATTTAAATAGATAATAAGTAAATATTATATTTAAATAGATAATAAGTAAATATTATATTTAAATAGATAATAAGTAAATATTATATTTAAATAGATAATAAGTAAATATTATATTTAAATAGATAATAAGTAAATATTATATTTAAATAGATAATAAGTAAATATTATATTTAAATAGATAATAAGTTAATATTATATTTAAATAGATAATAAGTAAATATTATATTTAAATAGATAATAAGTAAATATTATATTTAAATAGATAATAAGTAAATATTATATTTAAATAGATAATAAGTAAATATTATATTTAAATAGATAATAAGTAAATATTATATTTAAATAGATAATAAGTAAATATTATATTTAAATAGATAATAAGTAAATATTATATTTAAATAGATAATAAGTAAATATTATATTTAAATAGATAATAAGTAAATATTATATTTAAATAGATAATAAGTAAATATTATATTTAAATAGATAATAAGTAAATATTATATTTAAATAGATAATAAGTAAATATTATATTTAAATAGATAATAAGTAAATATTATATTTAAATAGATAATAAGTAAATATTATATTTAAATAGATAATAAGTAAATATTATATTTAAATAGATAATAAGTAAATATTATATTTAAATAGATAATAAGTAAATATTATATTTAAATAGATAATAAGTAAATATTATATTTAAATAGATAATAAGTAAATATTATATTTAAATAGATAATAAGTAAATATTATATTTAAATAGATAATAAGTAAATATTATATTTAAATAGATAATAAGTAAATATTATATTTAAATAGATAATAAGTAAATATTGATATTTAAATAGATAATAAGTAAATATTATATTTAAATAGATAATAAGTAAATATTATATTTAAATAGATAATAAGTAAATATTATATTTAAATAGATAATAAGTAAATATTATATTTAAATAGATAATAAGTAAATATTATATTTAAATAGATAATAAGTAAATATTATATTTAAATAGATAATAAGTAAATATTATATTTAAATAGATAATAAGTAAATATTATATTTAAATAGATAATAAGTAAATATTATATTTAAATAGATAATAAGTAAATATTATATTTAAATAGATAATAAGTAAATATTATATTTAAATAGATAATAAGTAAATATTATATTTAAATAGATAATAAGTAAATATTATATTTAAATAGATAATAAGTAAATATTATATTTAAATAGATAATAAGTAAATATTATATTTAAATAGATAATAAGTAAATATTATATTTAAATAGATAATAAGTAAATATTATATTTAAATAGATAATAAGTAAATATTATATTTAAATAGATAATAAGTAAATATTATATTTAAATAGATAATAAGTAAATATTATATTTAAATAGATAATAAGTAAATATTATATTTAAATAGATAATAAGTAAATATTATATTTAAATAGATAATAAGTAAATATTATATTTAAATAGATAATAAGTAAATATTATATTTAAATAGATAATAAGTAAATATTATATTTAAATAGATAATAAGTAAATATTATATTTAAATAGATAATAAGTAAATATTATATTTAAATAGATAATAAGTAAATATTATATTTAAATAGATAATAAGTAAATATTATATTTAAATAGATAATAAGTAAATATTATATTTAAATAGATAATAAGTAAATATTATATTTAAATAGATAATAAGTAAATATTATATTTAAATAGATAATAAGTAAATATTATATTTAAATAGATAATAAGTAAATATTATATTTAAATAGATAATAAGTAAATATTATATTTAAATAGATAATAAGTAAATATTATATTTAAATAGATAATAAGTAAATATTGATATTTAAATAGATAATAAGTAAATATTATATTTAAATAGATAATAAGTAAATATTATATTTAAATAGATAATAAGTAAATATTATATTTAAATAGATAATAAGTAAATATTATATTTAAATAGATAATAAGTAAATATTATATTTAAATAGATAATAAGTAAATATTATATTTAAATAGATAATAAGTAAATATTATATTTAAATAGATAATAAGTAAATATTATATTTAAATAGATAATAAGTAAATATTATATTTAAATAGATAATAAGTAAATATTATATTTAAATAGATAATAAGTAAATATTATATTTAAATAGATAATAAGTAAATATTATATTTAAATAGATAATAAGTAAATATTATATTTAAATAGATAATAAGTAAATATTATATTTAAATAGATAATAAGTAAATATTATATTTAAATAGATAATAAGTAAATATTATATTTAAATAGATAATAAGTAAATATTATATTTAAATAGATAATAAGTAAATATTATATTTAAATAGATAATAAGTAAATATTATATTTAAATAGATAATAAGTAAATATTATATTTAAATAGATAATAAGTAAATATTATATTTAAATAGATAATAAGTAAATATTATATTTAAATAGATAATAAGTAAATATTATATTTAAATAGATAATAAGTAAATATTATATTTAAATAGATAATAAGTAAATATTATATTTAAATAGATAATAAGTAAATATTATATTTAAATAGATAATAAGTAAATATTATATTTAAATAGATAATAAGTAAATATTATATTTAAATAGATAATAAGTAAATATTATATTTAAATAGATAATAAGTAAATATTATATTTAAATAGATAATAAGTAAATATTATATTTAAATAGATAATAAGTAAATATTATATTTAAATAGATAATAAGTAAATATTATATTTAAATAGATAATAAGTAAATATTATATTTAAATAGATAATAAGTAAATATTATATGTAAATAGATAATAAGTAAATATTATATTTAAATAGATAATAAGTAAATATTATATTTAAATAGATAATAAGTAAATATTATATTTAAATAGATAATAAGTAAATATTATATTTAAATAGATAATAAGTAAATATTATATTTAAATAGATAATAAGTAAATATTATATTTAAATAGATAATAAGTAAATATTATATTTAAATAGATAATAAGTAAATATTATATTTAAATAGATAATAAGTAAATATTATATTTAAATAGATAATAAGTAAATATTATATTTAAATAGATAATAAGTAAATATTATATTTAAATAGATAATAAGTAAATATTATATTTAAATAGATAATAAGTAAATATTATATTTAAATAGATAATAAGTAAATATTATATTTAAATAGATAATAAGTAAATATTATACTTAAATAGTTCATTTAAAAATATTAATTACGGTTTCTTTGGAATTTAACACGCCGCACACGCGCTCCCTTAAAAAACTCAGGCAAACCTCAAAGGCACTACGAAGCTTGCGCCAAAGATTTTACACTTTTCATATAATGCAACAAAGTCAAATACATATAGAGTTGTTTCGACCGAAGTCTAAAGAATTTGCTATATTTTTCCAGTAATTTTTTTCTAAAGATAAATATTTTATGTTAACCAAAATTATCTTATTTTCTAATGCTATTTAATATTAGTTATATTACAATATTTAATAATTCAAATATTTATTATTTTTAAATAGTTATTTAAATATTGATATTTAAATAGATAATAAGTAAATATTATATTTAAATAGATAATAAGTAAATATTATATTTAAATAGATAATAAGTAAATATTATATTTAAATAGATAATAAGTAAATATTATATTTAAATAGATAATAAGTAAATATTATATTTAAATAGATAATAAGTAAATATTATATTTAAATAGATAATAAGTAAATATTATATTTAAATAGATAATAAGTAAATATTATATTTAAATAGATAATAAGTAAATATTATATTTAAATAGATAATAAGTAAATATTATATTTAAATAGATAATAAGTAAATATTATATTTAAATAGATAATAAGTAAATATTATATTTAAATAGATAATAAGTAAATATTATATTTAAATAGATAATAAGTAAATATTATATTTAAATAGATAATAAGTAAATATTATATTTAAATAGATAATAAGTAAATATTATATTTAAATAGATAATAAGTAAATATTATATTTAAATAGATAATAAGTAAATATTATATTTAAATAGATAATAAGTAAATATTATATTTAAATAGATAATAAGTAAATATTATATTTAAATAGATAATAAGTAAATATTATATTTAAATAGATAATAAGTAAATATTATATTTAAATAGATTATAAGTAAATATTATATTTAAATAGATAATAAGTAAATATTATATTTAAATAGATAATAAGTAAATATTATATTTAAATAGATAATAAGTAAATATTATATGTAAATAGATAATAAGTAAATATTATATTTAAATAGATAATAAGTAAATATTATATTTAAATAGATAATAAGTAAATATTATATTTAAATAGATAATAAGTAAATATTATATTTAAATAGATAATAAGTAAATATTATATTTAAATAGATAATAAGTAAATATTATATTTAAATAGATAATAAGTAAATATTATATTTAAATAGATAATAAGTAAATATTATATTTAAATAGATAATAAGTAAATATTATATTTAAATAGATAATAAGTAAATATTATATTTAAATAGATAATAAGTAAATATTATATTTAAATAGATAATAAGTAAATATTATATTTAAATAGATAATAAGTAAATATTATATTTAAATAGATAATAAGTAAATATTATATTTAAATAGATAATAAGTAAATATTATATTTAAATAGATAATAAGTAAATATTATATTTAAATAGATAATAAGTAAATATTATATTTAAATAGATAATAAGTAAATATTATATTTAAATAGATAATAAGTAAATATTATATTTAAATAGATAATAAGTAAATATTATACTTAAATAGTTCATTTAAAAATATTAATTACGGTTTCTTTGGAATTTAACACGCCGCACACGCGCTCCCTTAAAAAACTCAGGCAAACCTCAAAGGCACTACGAAGCTTGCGCCAAAGATTTTACACTTTTCTTATAATGCAACAAAGTCAAATACATATAGAGTTGTTTCGACCGAAGTCTAAAGAATTTGCTATATTTTTCCAGTAATTTTTTTCTAAAGATAAATATTTTATGTTAACCAAAATTAACTTATTTTCTAATGCTATTTAATATTAGTTATATTACAATATTTAATAATTCAAATATTTATTATTTTTAAATAGTTATTTAAATATTGATATTTAAATAGATAATAAGTAAATATTATATTTAAATAGATAATAAGTAAATATTATATTTAAATAGATAATAAGTAAATATTATATTTAAATAGATAATAAGTAAATATTATATTTAAATAGATAATAAGTAAATATTATATTTAAATAGATAATAAGTAAATATTATATTTAAATAGATAATAAGTAAATATTATATTTAAATAGATAATAAGTAAATATTATATTTAAATAGATAATAAGTAAATATTATATTTAAATAGATAATAAGTAAATATTATATTTAAATAGATAATAAGTAAATATTATATTTAAATAGATAATAAGTAAATATTATATTTAAATAGATAATAAGTAAATATTATATTTAAATAGATAATAAGTAAATATTATATTTAAATAGATAATAAGTAAATATTATATTTAAATAGATAATAAGTAAATATTATATTTAAATAGATAATAAGTAAATATTATATTTAAATAGATAATAAGTAAATATTATATTTAAATAGATAATAAGTAAATATTATATTTAAATAGATAATAAGTAAATATTATATTTAAATAGATAATAAGTAAATATTATATTTAAATAGATAATAAGTAAATATTATATTTAAATAGATAATAAGTAAATATTATACTTAAATAGTTCATTTAAAAATATTAATTACGGTTTCTTTGGAATTTAACACGCCGCACACGCGCTCCCTTAAAAAACTCAGGCAAACCTCAAAGGCACTACGAAGCTTGCGCCAAAGATTTTACACTTTTCTTATAATGCAACAAAGTCAAATACATATAGAGTTGTTTCGACCGAAGTCTAAAGAATTTGCTATATTTTTCCAGTAATTTTTTTCTAAAGATAAATATTTTATGTTAACCAAAATTATCTTATTTTCTAATGCTATTTAATATTAGTTATATTACAATATTTAATAATTCAAATATTTATTATTTTTAAATAGTTATTTAAATATTGATATTTAAATAGATAATAAGTAAATATTATATTTAAATAGATAATAAGTAAATATTATATTTAAATAGATAATAAGTAAATATTATATTTAAATAGATAATAAGTAAATATTATATTTAAATAGATAATAAGTAAATATTATATTTAAATAGATAATAAGTAAATATTATATTTAAATAGATAATAAGTAAATATTATATTTAAATAGATAATAAGTAAATATTATATTTAAATAGATAATAAGTAAATATTATATTTAAATAGATAATAAGTAAATATTATATTTAAATAGATAATAAGTAAATATTATATTTAAATAGATAATAAGTAAATATTATATTTAAATAGATAATAAGTAAATATTATATTTAAATAGATAATAAGTAAATATTATATTTAAATAGATAATAAGTAAATATTATATTTAAATAGATAATAAGTAAATATTATATTTAAATAGATAATAAGTAAATATTATATTTAAATAGATAATAAGTAAATATTATATTTAAATAGATAATAAGTAAATATTATATTTAAATAGATAATAAGTAAATATTATATTTAAATAGATAATAAGTAAATATTATATTTAAATAGATAATAAGTAAATATTATATTTAAATAGATTATAAGTAAATATTATATTTAAATAGATAATAAGTAAATATTATATTTAAATAGATAATAAGTAAATATTATATTTAAATAGATAATAAGTAAATATTATATTTAAATAGATAATAAGTAAATATTATATGTAAATAGATAATAAGTAAATATTATATTTAAATAGATAATAAGTAAATATTATATTTAAATAGATAATAAGTAAATATTATATTTAAATAGATAATAAGTAAATATTATATTTAAATAGATAATAAGTAAATATTATATTTAAATAGATAATAAGTAAATATTATATTTAAATAGATAATAAGTAAATATTATATTTAAATAGATAATAAGTAAATATTATATTTAAATAGATAATAAGTAAATATTATATTTAAATAGATAATAAGTAAATATTATATTTAAATAGATAATAAGTAAATATTATATTTAAATAGATAATAAGTAAATATTATATTTAAATAGATAATAAGTAAATATTATATTTAAATAGATAATAAGTAAATATTATATTTAAATAGATAATAAGTAAATATTATATTTAAATAGATAATAAGTAAATATTATATTTAAATAGATAATAAGTAAATATTATATTTAAATAGATAATAAGTAAATATTATATTTAAATAGATAATAAGTAAATATTATATTTAAATAGATAATAAGTAAATATTATACTTAAATAGTTCATTTAAAAATATTAATTACGGTTTCTTTGGAATTTAACACGCCGCACACGCGCTCCCTTAAAAAACTCAGGCAAACCTCAAAGGCACTACGAAGCTTGCGCCAAAGATTTTACACTTTTCTTATAATGCAACAAAGTCAAATACATATAGAGTTGTTTCGACCGAAGTCTAAAGAATTTGCTATATTTTTCCAGTAATTTTTTTCTAAAGATAAATATTTTATGTTAACCAAAATTAACTTATTTTCTAATGCTATTTAATATTAGTTATATTACAATATTTAATAATTCAAATATTTATTATTTTTAAATAGTTATTTAAATATTGATATTTAAATAGATAATAAGTAAATATTATATTTAAATAGATAATAAGTAAATATTATATTTAAATAGATAATAAGTAAATATTATATTTAAATAGATAATAAGTAAATATTATATTTAAATAGATAATAAGTAAATATTATATTTAAATAGATAATAAGTAAATATTATATTTAAATAGATAATAAGTAAATATTATATTTAAATAGATAATAAGTAAATATTATATTTAAATAGATAATAAGTAAATATTATATTTAAATAGATAATAAGTAAATATTATATTTAAATAGATAATAAGTAAATATTATATTTAAATAGATAATAAGTAAATATTATATTTAAATAGATAATAAGTAAATATTATATTTAAATAGATAATAAGTAAATATTATATTTAAATAGATAATAAGTAAATATTATATTTAAATAGATAATAAGTAAATATTATATTTAAATAGATAATAAGTAAATATTATATTTAAATAGATAATAAGTAAATATTATATTTAAATAGATAATAAGTAAATATTATATTTAAATAGATAATAAGTAAATATTATATTTAAATAGATAATAAGTAAATATTATATTTAAATAGATAATAAGTAAATATTATATTTAAATAGATAATAAGTAAATATTATATTTAAATAGATAATAAGTAAATATTATATTTAAATAGATAATAAGTAAATATTATATTTAAATAGATAATAAGTAAATATTATATTTAAATAGATTATAAGTAAATATTATATTTAAATAGATAATAAGTAAATATTATATTTAAATAGATAATAAGTAAATATTATATTTAAATAGATAATAAGTAAATATTATATGTAAATAGATAATAAGTAAATATTATATTTAAATAGATAATAAGTAAATATTATATTTAAATAGATAATAAGTAAATATTATATTTAAATAGATAATAAGTAAATATTATATTTAAATAGATAATAAGTAAATATTATATTTAAATAGATAATAAGTAAATATTATATTTAAATAGATAATAAGTAAATATTATATTTAAATAGATAATAAGTAAATATTATATTTAAATAGATAATAAGTAAATATTATATTTAAATAGATAATAAGTAAATATTATATTTAAATAGATAATAAGTAAATATTATATTTAAATAGATAATAAGTAAATATTATATTTAAATAGATAATAAGTAAATATTATATTTAAATAGATAATAAGTAAATATTATATTTAAATAGATAATAAGTAAATATTATATTTAAATAGATAATAAGTAAATATTATATTTAAATAGATAATAAGTAAATATTATATTTAAATAGATAATAAGTAAATATTATATTTAAATAGATAATAAGTAAATATTATATTTAAATAGATAATAAGTAAATATTATATTTAAATAGATAATAAGTAAATATTATACTTAAATAGTTCATTTAAAAATATTAATTACGGTTTCTTTGGAATTTAACACGCCGCACACGCGCTCCCTTAAAAAACTCAGGCAAACCTCAAAGGCACTACGAAGCTTGCGCCAAAGATTTTACACTTTTCTTATAATGCAACAAAGTCAAATACATATAGAGTTGTTTCGACCGAAGTCTAAAGAATTTGCTATATTTTTCCAGTAATTTTTTTCTAAAGATAAATATTTTATGTTAACCAAAATTATCTTATTTTCTAATGCTATTTAATATTAGTTATATTACAATATTTAATAATTCAAATATTTATTATTTTTAAATAGTTATTTAAATATTGATATTTAAATAGATAATAAGTAAATATTATATTTAAATAGATAATAAGTAAATATTATATTTAAATAGATAATAAGTAAATATTATATTTAAATAGATAATAAGTAAATATTATATTTAAATAGATAATAAGTAAATATTATATTTAAATAGATAATAAGTAAATATTATATTTAAATAGATAATAAGTAAATATTATATTTAAATAGATAATAAGTAAATATTATATTTAAATAGATAATAAGTAAATATTATATTTAAATAGATAATAAGTAAATATTATATTTAAATAGATAATAAGTAAATATTATATTTAAATAGATAATAAGTAAATATTATATTTAAATAGATAATAAGTAAATATTATATTTAAATAGATAATAAGTAAATATTATATTTAAATAGATAATAAGTAAATATTATATTTAAATAGATAATAAGTAAATATTATATTTAAATAGATAATAAGTAAATATTATATTTAAATAGATAATAAGTAAATATTATATTTAAATAGATAATAAGTAAATATTATATTTAAATAGATAATAAGTAAATATTATATTTAAATAGATAATAAGTAAATATTATATTTAAATAGATAATAAGTAAATATTATATTTAAATAGATAATAAGTAAATATTATATTTAAATAGATTATAAGTAAATATTATATTTAAATAGATAATAAGTAAATATTATATTTAAATAGATAATAAGTAAATATTATATTTAAATAGATAATAAGTAAATATTATATGTAAATAGATAATAAGTAAATATTATATTTAAATAGATAATAAGTAAATATTATATTTAAATAGATAATAAGTAAATATTATATTTAAATAGATAATAAGTAAATATTATATTTAAATAGATAATAAGTAAATATTATATTTAAATAGATAATAAGTAAATATTATATTTAAATAGATAATAAGTAAATATTATATTTAAATAGATAATAAGTAAATATTATATTTAAATAGATAATAAGTAAATATTATATTTAAATAGATAATAAGTAAATATTATATTTAAATAGATAATAAGTAAATATTATATTTAAATAGATAATAAGTAAATATTATATTTAAATAGATAATAAGTAAATATTATATTTAAATAGATAATAAGTAAATATTATATTTAAATAGATAATAAGTAAATATTATATTTAAATAGATAATAAGTAAATATTATATTTAAATAGATAATAAGTAAATATTATATTTAAATAGATAATAAGTAAATATTATATTTAAATAGATAATAAGTAAATATTATATTTAAATAGATAATAAGTAAATATTATATTTAAATAGATAATAAGTAAATATTATATTTAAATAGATAATAAGTAAATATTATATTTAAATAGATAATAAGTAAATATTATACTTAAATAGTTCATTTAAAAATATTAATTACGGTTTCTTTGGAATTTAACACGCCGCACACGCGCTCCCTTAAAAAACTCAGGCAAACCTCAAAGGCACTACGAAGCTTGCGCCAAAGATTTTACACTTTTCTTATAATGCAACAAAGTCAAATACATATAGAGTTGTTTCGACCGAAGTCTAAAGAATTTGCTATATTTTTCCAGTAATTTTTTTCTAAAGATAAATATTTTATGTTAACCAAAATTAACTTATTTTCTAATGCTATTTAATATTAGTTATATTACAATATTTAATAATTCAAATATTTATTATTTTTAAATAGTTATTTAAATATTGATATTTAAATAGATAATAAGTAAATATTATATTTAAATAGATAATAAGTAAATATTATATTTAAATAGATAATAAGTAAATATTATATTTAAATAGATAATAAGTAAATATTATATTTAAATAGATAATAAGTAAATATTATATTTAAATAGATAATAAGTAAATATTATATTTAAATAGATAATAAGTAAATATTATATTTAAATAGATAATAAGTAAATATTATATTTAAATAGATAATAAGTAAATATTATATTTAAATAGATAATAAGTAAATATTATATTTAAATAGATAATAAGTAAATATTATATTTAAATAGATAATAAGTAAATATTATATTTAAATAGATAATAAGTAAATATTATATTTAAATAGATAATAAGTAAATATTATATTTAAATAGATAATAAGTAAATATTATATTTAAATAGATAATAAGTAAATATTATATTTAAATAGATAATAAGTAAATATTATATTTAAATAGATAATAAGTAAATATTATATTTAAATAGATTATAAGTAAATATTATATTTAAATAGATAATAAGTAAATATTATATTTAAATAGATAATAAGTAAATATTATATTTAAATAGATAATAAGTAAATATTATATGTAAATAGATAATAAGTAAATATTATATTTAAATAGATAATAAGTAAATATTATATTTAAATAGATAATAAGTAAATATTATATTTAAATAGATAATAAGTAAATATTATATTTAAATAGATAATAAGTAAATATTATATTTAAATAGATAATAAGTAAATATTATATTTAAATAGATAATAAGTAAATATTATATTTAAATAGATAATAAGTAAATATTATATTTAAATAGATAATAAGTAAATATTATATTTAAATAGATAATAAGTAAATATTATATTTAAATAGATAATAAGTAAATATTATATTTAAATAGATAATAAGTAAATATTATATTTAAATAGATAATAAGTAAATATTATATTTAAATAGATAATAAGTAAATATTATATTTAAATAGATAATAAGTAAATATTATATTTAAATAGATAATAAGTAAATATTATATTTAAATAGATAATAAGTAAATATTATATTTAAATAGATAATAAGTAAATATTATATTTAAATAGATAATAAGTAAATATTATATTTAAATAGATAATAAGTAAATATTATATTTAAATAGATAATAAGTAAATATTATACTTAAATAGTTCATTTAAAAATATTAATTACGGTTTCTTTGGAATTTAACACGCCGCACACGCGCTCCCTTAAAAAACTCAGGCAAACCTCAAAGGCACTACGAAGCTTGCGCCAAAGATTTTACACTTTTCTTATAATGCAACAAAGTCAAATACATATAGAGTTGTTTCGACCGAAGTCTAAAGAATTTGCTATATTTTTCCAGTAATTTTTTTCTAAAGATAAATATTTTATGTTAACCAAAATTATCTTATTTTCTAATGCTATTTAATATTAGTTATATTACAATATTTAATAATTCAAATATTTATTATTTTTAAATAGTTATTTAAATATTGATATTTAAATAGATAATAAGTAAATATTATATTTAAATAGATAATAAGTAAATATTATATTTAAATAGATAATAAGTAAATATTATATTTAAATAGATAATAAGTAAATATTATATTTAAATAGATAATAAGTAAATATTATATTTAAATAGATAATAAGTAAATATTATATTTAAATAGATAATAAGTAAATATTATATTTAAATAGATAATAAGTAAATATTATATTTAAATAGATAATAAGTAAATATTATATTTAAATAGATAATAAGTAAATATTATATTTAAATAGATAATAAGTAAATATTATATTTAAATAGATAATAAGTAAATATTATATTTAAATAGATAATAAGTAAATATTATATTTAAATAGATAATAAGTAAATATTATATTTAAATAGATAATAAGTAAATATTATATTTAAATAGATAATAAGTAAATATTATATTTAAATAGATAATAAGTAAATATTATATTTAAATAGATAATAAGTAAATATTATATTTAAATAGATAATAAGTAAATATTATATTTAAATAGATAATAAGTAAATATTATATTTAAATAGATAATAAGTAAATATTATATTTAAATAGATAATAAGTAAATATTATATTTAAATAGATAATAAGTAAATATTATATTTAAATAGATAATAAGTAAATATTATATTTAAATAGATTATAAGTAAATATTATATTTAAATAGATAATAAGTAAATATTATATTTAAATAGATAATAAGTAAATATTATATTTAAATAGATAATAAGTAAATATTATATGTAAATAGATAATAAGTAAATATTATATTTAAATAGATAATAAGTAAATATTATATTTAAATAGATAATAAGTAAATATTATATTTAAATAGATAATAAGTAAATATTATATTTAAATAGATAATAAGTAAATATTATATTTAAATAGATAATAAGTAAATATTATATTTAAATAGATAATAAGTAAATATTATATTTAAATAGATAATAAGTAAATATTATATTTAAATAGATAATAAGTAAATATTATATTTAAATAGATAATAAGTAAATATTATATTTAAATAGATAATAAGTAAATATTATATTTAAATAGATAATAAGTAAATATTATATTTAAATAGATAATAAGTAAATATTATATTTAAATAGATAATAAGTAAATATTATATTTAAATAGATAATAAGTAAATATTATATTTAAATAGATAATAAGTAAATATTATATTTAAATAGATAATAAGTAAATATTATATTTAAATAGATAATAAGTAAATATTATATTTAAATAGATAATAAGTAAATATTATATTTAAATAGATAATAAGTAAATATTATATTTAAATAGATAATAAGTAAATATTATATTTAAATAGATAATAAGTAAATATTATATTTAAATAGATAATAAGTAAATATTATACTTAAATAGTTCATTTAAAAATATTAATTACGGTTTCTTTGGAATTTAACACGCCGCACACGCGCTCCCTTAAAAAACTCAGGCAAACCTCAAAGGCACTACGAAGCTTGCGCCAAAGATTTTACACTTTTCTTATAATGCAACAAAGTCAAATACATATAGAGTTGTTTCGACCGAAGTCTAAAGAATTTGCTATATTTTTCCAGTAATTTTTTTCTAAAGATAAATATTTTATGTTAACCAAAATTAACTTATTTTCTAATGCTATTTAATATTAGTTATATTACAATATTTAATAATTCAAATATTTATTATTTTTAAATAGTTATTTAAATATTGATATTTAAATAGATAATAAGTAAATATTATATTTAAATAGATAATAAGTAAATATTATATTTAAATAGATAATAAGTAAATATTATATTTAAATAGATAATAAGTAAATATTATATTTAAATAGATAATAAGTAAATATTATATTTAAATAGATAATAAGTAAATATTATATTTAAATAGATAATAAGTAAATATTATATTTAAATAGATAATAAGTAAATATTATATTTAAATAGATAATAAGTAAATATTATATTTAAATAGATAATAAGTAAATATTATATTTAAATAGATAATAAGTAAATATTATATTTAAATAGATAATAAGTAAATATTATATTTAAATAGATAATAAGTAAATATTATATTTAAATAGATAATAAGTAAATATTATATTTAAATAGATAATAAGTAAATATTATATTTAAATAGATAATAAGTAAATATTATATTTAAATAGATAATAAGTAAATATTATATTTAAATAGATAATAAGTAAATATTATACTTAAATAGTTCATTTAAAAATATTAATTACGGTTTCTTTGGAATTTAACACGCCGCACACGCGCTCCCTTAAAAAACTCAGGCAAACCTCAAAGGCACTACGAAGCTTGCGCCAAAGATTTTACACTTTTCTTATAATGCAACAAAGTCAAATACATATAGAGTTGTTTCGACCGAAGTCTAAAGAATTTGCTATATTTTTCCAGTAATTTTTTTCTAAAGATAAATATTTTATGTTAACCAAAATTATCTTATTTTCTAATGCTATTTAATATTAGTTATATTACAATATTTAATAATTCAAATATTTATTATTTTTAAATAGTTATTTAAATATTGATATTTAAATAGATAATAAGTAAATATTATATTTAAATAGATAATAAGTAAATATTATATTTAAATAGATAATAAGTAAATATTATATTTAAATAGATAATAAGTAAATATTATATTTAAATAGATAATAAGTAAATATTATATTTAAATAGATAATAAGTAAATATTATATTTAAATAGATAATAAGTAAATATTATATTTAAATAGATAATAAGTAAATATTATATTTAAATAGATAATAAGTAAATATTATATTTAAATAGATAATAAGTAAATATTATATTTAAATAGATAATAAGTAAATATTATATTTAAATAGATAATAAGTAAATATTATATTTAAATAGATAATAAGTAAATATTATATTTAAATAGATAATAAGTAAATATTATATTTAAATAGATAATAAGTAAATATTATATTTAAATAGATAATAAGTAAATATTATATTTAAATAGATAATAAGTAAATATTATATTTAAATAGATAATAAGTAAATATTATATTTAAATAGATAATAAGTAAATATTATATTTAAATAGATAATAAGTAAATATTATATTTAAATAGATAATAAGTAAATATTATATTTAAATAGATTATAAGTAAATATTATATTTAAATAGATAATAAGTAAATATTATATTTAAATAGATAATAAGTAAATATTATATTTAAATAGATAATAAGTAAATATTATATTTAAATAGATAATAAGTAAATATTATATGTAAATAGATAATAAGTAAATATTATATTTAAATAGATAATAAGTAAATATTATATTTAAATAGATAATAAGTAAATATTATATTTAAATAGATAATAAGTAAATATTATATTTAAATAGATAATAAGTAAATATTATATTTAAATAGATAATAAGTAAATATTATATTTAAATAGATAATAAGTAAATATTATATTTAAATAGATAATAAGTAAATATTATATTTAAATAGATAATAAGTAAATATTATATTTAAATAGATAATAAGTAAATATTATATTTAAATAGATAATAAGTAAATATTATATTTAAATAGATAATAAGTAAATATTATATTTAAATAGATAATAAGTAAATATTATATTTAAATAGATAATAAGTAAATATTATATTTAAATAGATAATAAGTAAATATTATATTTAAATAGATAATAAGTAAATATTATATTTAAATAGATAATAAGTAAATATTATATTTAAATAGATAATAAGTAAATATTATATTTAAATAGATAATAAGTAAATATTATATTTAAATAGATAATAAGTAAATATTATATTTAAATAGATAATAAGTAAATATTATATTTAAATAGATAATAAGTAAATATTATATTTAAATAGATAATAAGTAAATATTATATTTAAATAGATAATAAGTAAATATTATATTTAAATAGATAATAAGTAAATATTATATTTAAATAGATAATAAGTAAATATTATATTTAAATAGATAATAAGTAAATATTATATTTAAATAGATAATAAGTAAATATTATATTTAAATAGATAATAAGTAAATATTATATTTAAATAGATAATAAGTAAATATTATATTTAAATAGATAATAAGTAAATATTATATTTAAATAGATAATAAGTAAATATTATATTTAAATAGATAATAAGTAAATATTATATTTAAATAGATTATAAGTAAATATTATATTTAAATAGATAATAAGTAAATATTATATTTAAATAGATAATAAGTAAATATTATATTTAAATAGATAATAAGTAAATATTATATGTAAATAGATAATAAGTAAATATTATATTTAAATAGATAATAAGTAAATATTATATTTAAATAGATAATAAGTAAATATTATATTTAAATAGATAATAAGTAAATATTATATTTAAATAGATAATAAGTAAATATTATATTTAAATAGATAATAAGTAAATATTATATTTAAATAGATAATAAGTAAATATTATATTTAAATAGATAATAAGTAAATATTATATTTAAATAGATAATAAGTAAATATTATATTTAAATAGATAATAAGTAAATATTATATTTAAATAGATAATAAGTAAATATTATATTTAAATAGATAATAAGTAAATATTATATTTAAATAGATAATAAGTAAATATTATATTTAAATAGATAATAAGTAAATATTATATTTAAATAGATAATAAGTAAATATTATATTTAAATAGATAATAAGTAAATATTATATTTAAATAGATAATAAGTAAATATTATATTTAAATAGATAATAAGTAAATATTATATTTAAATAGATAATAAGTAAATATTATATTTAAATAGATAATAAGTAAATATTATATTTAAATAGATAATAAGTAAATATTATACTTAAATAGTTCATTTAAAAATATTAATTACGGTTTCTTTGGAATTTAACACGCCGCACACGCGCTCCCTTAAAAAACTCAGGCAAACCTCAAAGGCACTACGAAGCTTGCGCCAAAGATTTTACACTTTTCTTATAATGCAACAAAGTCAAATACATATAGAGTTGTTTCGACCGAAGTCTAAAGAATTTGCTATATTTTTCCAGTAATTTTTTTCTAAAGATAAATATTTTATGTTAACCAAAATTATCTTATTTTCTAATGCTATTTAATATTAGTTATATTACAATATTTAATAATTCAAATATTTATTATTTTTAAATAGTTATTTAAATATTGATATTTAAATAGATAATAAGTAAATATTATATTTAAATAGATAATAAGTAAATATTATATTTAAATAGATAATAAGTAAATATTATATTTAAATAGATAATAAGTAAATATTATATTTAAATAGATAATAAGTAAATATTATATTTAAATAGATAATAAGTAAATATTATATTTAAATAGATAATAAGTAAATATTATATTTAAATAGATAATAAGTAAATATTATATTTAAATAGATAATAAGTAAATATTATATTTAAATAGATAATAAGTAAATATTATATTTAAATAGATAATAAGTAAATATTATATTTAAATAGATAATAAGTAAATATTATATTTAAATAGATAATAAGTAAATATTATATTTAAATAGATAATAAGTAAATATTATATTTAAATAGATAATAAGTAAATATTATATTTAAATAGATAATAAGTAAATATTATATTTAAATAGATAATAAGTAAATATTATATTTAAATAGATAATAAGTAAATATTATATTTAAATAGATAATAAGTAAATATTATATTTAAATAGATAATAAGTAAATATTATATTTAAATAGATAATAAGTAAATATTATATTTTAATAGATAATAAGTAAATATTATATTTAAATAGATAATAAGTAAATATTATATTTAAATAGATAATAAGTAAATATTATATTTAAATAGATTATAAGTAAATATTATATTTAAATAGATAATAAGTAAATATTATATTTAAATAGATAATAAGTAAATATTATATTTAAATAGATAATAAGTAAATATTATATGTAAATAGATAATAAGTAAATATTATATTTAAATAGATAATAAGTAAATATTATATTTAAATAGATAATAAGTAAATATTATATTTAAATAGATAATAAGTAAATATTATATTTAAATAGATAATAAGTAAATATTATATTTAAATAGATAATAAGTAAATATTATATTTAAATAGATAATAAGTAAATATTATATTTAAATAGATAATAAGTAAATATTATATTTAAATAGATAATAAGTAAATATTATATTTAAATAGATAATAAGTAAATATTATATTTAAATAGATAATAAGTAAATATTATATTTAAATAGATAATAAGTAAATATTATATTTAAATAGATAATAAGTAAATATTATATTTAAATAGATAATAAGTAAATATTATATTTAAATAGATAATAAGTAAATATTATATTTAAATAGATAATAAGTAAATATTATATTTAAATAGATAATAAGTAAATATTATATTTAAATAGATAATAAGTAAATATTATATTTAAATAGATAATAAGTAAATATTATATTTAAATAGATAATAAGTAAATATTATATTTAAATAGATAATAAGTAAATATTATATTTAAATAGATAATAAGTAAATATTATATTTAAATAGATAATAAGTAAATATTATACTTAAATAGTTCATTTAAAAATATTAATTACGGTTTCTTTGGAATTTAACACGCCGCACACGCGCTCCCTTAAAAAACTCAGGCAAACCTCAAAGGCACTACGAAGCTTGCGCCAAAGATTTTACACTTTTCTTATAATGCAACAAAGTCAAATACATATAGAGTTGTTTCGACCGAAGTCTAAAGAATTTGCTATATTTTTCCAGTAATTTTTTTCTAAAGATAAATATTTTATGTTAACCAAAATTAACTTATTTTCTAATGCTATTTAATATTAGTTATATTACAATATTTAATAATTCAAATATTTATTATTTTTAAATAGTTATTTAAATATTGATATTTAAATAGATAATAAGTAAATATTATATTTAAATAGATAATAAGTAAATATTATATTTAAATAGATAATAAGTAAATATTATATTTAAATAGATAATAAGTAAATATTATATTTAAATAGATAATAAGTAAATATTATATTTAAATAGATAATAAGTAAATATTATATTTAAATAGATAATAAGTAAATATTATATTTAAATAGATAATAAGTAAATATTATATTTAAATAGATAATAAGTAAATATTATATTTAAATAGATAATAAGTAAATATTATATTTAAATAGATAATAAGTAAATATTATATTTAAATAGATAATAAGTAAATATTATATTTAAATAGATAATAAGTAAATATTATATTTAAATAGATAATAAGTAAATATTATATTTAAATAGATAATAAGTAAATATTATATTTAAATAGATAATAAGTAAATATTATATTTAAATAGATAATAAGTAAATATTATATTTAAATAGATAATAAGTAAATATTATACTTAAATAGTTCATTTAAAAATATTAATTACGGTTTCTTTGGAATTTAACACGCCGCACACGCGCTCCCTTAAAAAACTCAGGCAAACCTCAAAGGCACTACGAAGCTTGCGCCAAAGATTTTACACTTTTCTTATAATGCAACAAAGTCAAATACATATAGAGTTGTTTCGACCGAAGTCTAAAGAATTTGCTATATTTTTCCAGTAATTTTTTTCTAAAGATAAATATTTTATGTTAACCAAAATTATCTTATTTTCTAATGCTATTTAATATTAGTTATATTACAATATTTAATAATTCAAATATTTATTATTTTTAAATAGTTATTTAAATATTGATATTTAAATAGATAATAAGTAAATATTATATTTAAATAGATAATAAGTAAATATTATATTTAAATAGATAATAAGTAAATATTATATTTAAATAGATAATAAGTAAATATTATATTTAAATAGATAATAAGTAAATATTATATTTAAATAGATAATAAGTAAATATTATATTTAAATAGATAATAAGTAAATATTATATTTAAATAGATAATAAGTAAATATTATATTTAAATAGATAATAAGTAAATATTATATTTAAATAGATAATAAGTAAATATTATATTTAAATAGATAATAAGTAAATATTATATTTAAATAGATAATAAGTAAATATTATATTTAAATAGATAATAAGTAAATATTATATTTAAATAGATAATAAGTAAATATTATATTTAAATAGATAATAAGTAAATATTATATTTAAATAGATAATAAGTAAATATTATATTTAAATAGATAATAAGTAAATATTATATTTAAATAGATAATAAGTAAATATTATATTTAAATAGATAATAAGTAAATATTATATTTAAATAGATAATAAGTAAATATTATATTTAAATAGATAATAAGTAAATATTATATTTAAATAGATTATAAGTAAATATTATATTTAAATAGATAATAAGTAAATATTATATTTAAATAGATAATAAGTAAATATTATATTTAAATAGATAATAAGTAAATATTATATTTAAATAGATAATAAGTAAATATTATATGTAAATAGATAATAAGTAAATATTATATTTAAATAGATAATAAGTAAATATTATATTTAAATAGATAATAAGTAAATATTATATTTAAATAGATAATAAGTAAATATTATATTTAAATAGATAATAAGTAAATATTATATTTAAATAGATAATAAGTAAATATTATATTTAAATAGATAATAAGTAAATATTATATTTAAATAGATAATAAGTAAATATTATATTTAAATAGATAATAAGTAAATATTATATTTAAATAGATAATAAGTAAATATTATATTTAAATAGATAATAAGTAAATATTATATTTAAATAGATAATAAGTAAATATTATATTTAAATAGATAATAAGTAAATATTATATTTAAATAGATAATAAGTAAATATTATATTTAAATAGATAATAAGTAAATATTATATTTAAATAGATAATAAGTAAATATTATATTTAAATAGATAATAAGTAAATATTATATTTAAATAGATAATAAGTAAATATTATATTTAAATAGATAATAAGTAAATATTATATTTAAATAGATAATAAGTAAATATTATATTTAAATAGATAATAAGTAAATATTATACTTAAATAGTTCATTTAAAAATATTAATTACGGTTTCTTTGGAATTTAACACGCCGCACACGCGCTCCCTTAAAAAACTCAGGCAAACCTCAAAGGCACTACGAAGCTTGCGCCAAAGATTTTACACTTTTCTTATAATGCAACAAAGTCAAATACATATAGAGTTGTTTCGACCGAAGTCTAAAGAATTTGCTATATTTTTCCAGTAATTTTTTTCTAAAGATAAATATTTTATGTTAACCAAAATTAACTTATTTTCTAATGCTATTTAATATTAGTTATATTACAATATTTAATAATTCAAATATTTATTATTTTTAAATAGTTATTTAAATATTGATATTTAAATAGATAATAAGTAAATATTATATTTAAATAGATAATAAGTAAATATTATATTTAAATAGATAATAAGTAAATATTATATTTAAATAGATAATAAGTAAATATTATATTTAAATAGATAATAAGTAAATATTATATTTAAATAGATAATAAGTAAATATTATATTTAAATAGATAATAAGTAAATATTATATTTAAATAGATAATAAGTAAATATTATATTTAAATAGATAATAAGTAAATATTATATTTAAATAGATAATAAGTAAATATTATATTTAAATAGATAATAAGTAAATATTATATTTAAATAGATAATAAGTAAATATTATATTTAAATAGATAATAAGTAAATATTATATTTAAATAGATAATAAGTAAATATTATATTTAAATAGATAATAAGTAAATATTATATTTAAATAGATAATAAGTAAATATTATATTTAAATAGATAATAAGTAAATATTATATTTAAATAGATAATAAGTAAATATTATATTTAAATAGATAATAAGTAAATATTATATTTAAATAGATAATAAGTAAATATTATATTTAAATAGATAATAAGTAAATATTATATTTAAATAGATAATAAGTAAATATTATACTTAAATAGTTCATTTAAAAATATTAATTACGGTTTCTTTGGAATTTAACACGCCGCACACGCGCTCCCTTAAAAAACTCAGGCAAACCTCAAAGGCACTACGAAGCTTGCGCCAAAGATTTTACACTTTTCTTATAATGCAACAAAGTCAAATACATATAGAGTTGTTTCGACCGAAGTCTAAAGAATTTGCTATATTTTTCCAGTAATTTTTTTCTAAAGATAAATATTTTATGTTAACCAAAATTATCTTATTTTCTAATGCTATTTAATATTAGTTATATTACAATATTTAATAATTCAAATATTTATTATTTTTAAATAGTTATTTAAATATTGATATTTAAATAGATAATAAGTAAATATTATATTTAAATAGATAATAAGTAAATATTATATTTAAATAGATAATAAGTAAATATTATATTTAAATAGATAATAAGTAAATATTATATTTAAATAGATAATAAGTAAATATTATATTTAAATAGATAATAAGTAAATATTATATTTAAATAGATAATAAGTAAATATTATATTTAAATAGATAATAAGTAAATATTATATTTAAATAGATAATAAGTAAATATTATATTTAAATAGATAATAAGTAAATATTATATTTAAATAGATAATAAGTAAATATTATATTTAAATAGATAATAAGTAAATATTATATTTAAATAGATAATAAGTAAATATTATATTTAAATAGATAATAAGTAAATATTATATTTAAATAGATAATAAGTAAATATTATATTTAAATAGATAATAAGTAAATATTATATTTAAATAGATAATAAGTAAATATTATATTTAAATAGATAATAAGTAAATATTATATTTAAATAGATAATAAGTAAATATTATATTTAAATAGATAATAAGTAAATATTATATTTAAATAGATAATAAGTAAATATTATATTTAAATAGATAATAAGTAAATATTATATTTAAATAGATAATAAGTAAATATTATATTTAAATAGATAATAAGTAAATATTATATTTAAATAGATAATAAGTAAATATTATATTTAAATAGATAATAAGTAAATATTATATTTAAATAGATAATAAGTAAATATTATATTTAAATAGATAATAAGTAAATATTATATTTAAATAGATAATAAGTAAATATTATATTTAAATAGATAATAAGTAAATATTATATGTAAATAGATAATAAGTAAATATTATATTTAAATAGATAATAAGTAAATATTATATTTAAATAGATAATAAGTAAATATTATATTTAAATAGATAATAAGTAAATATTATATTTAAATAGATAATAAGTAAATATTATATTTAAATAGATAATAAGTAAATATTATATTTAAATAGATAATAAGTAAATATTATATTTAAATAGATAATAAGTAAATATTATATTTAAATAGATAATAAGTAAATATTATATTTAAATAGATAATAAGTAAATATTATATTTAAATAGATAATAAGTAAATATTATATTTAAATAGATAATAAGTAAATATTATATTTAAATAGATAATAAGTAAATATTATATTTAAATAGATAATAAGTAAATATTATATTTAAATAGATAATAAGTAAATATTATATTTAAATAGATAATAAGTAAATATTATATTTAAATAGATAATAAGTAAATATTATATTTAAATAGATAATAAGTAAATATTATACTTAAATAGTTCATTTAAAAATATTAATTACGGTTTCTTTGGAATTTAACACGCCGCACACGCGCTCCCTTAAAAAACTCAGGCAAACCTCAAAGGCACTACGAAGCTTGCGCCAAAGATTTTACACTTTTCTTATAATGCAACAAAGTCAAATACATATAGAGTTGTTTCGACCGAAGTCTAAAGAATTTGCTATATTTTTCCAGTAATTTTTTTCTAAAGATAAATATTTTATGTTAACCAAAATTAACTTATTTTCTAATGCTATTTAATATTAGTTATATTACAATATTTAATAATTCAAATATTTATTATTTTTAAATAGTTATTTAAATATTGATATTTAAATAGATAATAAGTAAATATTATATTTAAATAGATAATAAGTAAATATTATATTTAAATAGATAATAAGTAAATATTATATTTAAATAGATAATAAGTAAATATTATATTTAAATAGATAATAAGTAAATATTATATTTAAATAGATAATAAGTAAATATTATATTTAAATAGATAATAAGTAAATATTATATTTAAATAGATAATAAGTAAATATTATATTTAAATAGATAATAAGTAAATATTATATTTAAATAGATAATAAGTAAATATTATATTTAAATAGATAATAAGTAAATATTATATTTAAATAGATAATAAGTAAATATTATATTTAAATAGATAATAAGTAAATATTATATTTAAATAGATAATAAGTAAATATTATATTTAAATAGATAATAAGTAAATATTATATTTAAATAGATAATAAGTAAATATTATATTTAAATAGATAATAAGTAAATATTATATTTAAATAGATAATAAGTAAATATTATATTTAAATAGATAATAAGTAAATATTATATTTAAATAGATAATAAGTAAATATTATATTTAAATAGATAATAAGTAAATATTATATTTAAATAGATAATAAGTAAATATTATATTTAAATAGATAATAAGTAAATATTATATTTAAATAGATAATAAGTAAATATTATATTTAAATAGATAATAAGTAAATATTATATTTAAATAGATAATAAGTAAATATTATATTTAAATAGATAATAAGTAAATATTATATTTAAATAGATAATAAGTAAATATTATATTTAAATAGATAATAAGTAAATATTATATTTAAATAGATAATAAGTAAATATTATATTTAAATAGATAATAAGTAAATATTATATTTAAATAGATAATAAGTAAATATTATATTTAAATAGATAATAAGTAAATATTATATTTAAATAGATAATAAGTAAATATTATATTTAAATAGATAATAAGTAAATATTATATTTAAATAGATAATAAGTAAATATTATATTTAAATAGATAATAAGTAAATATTATATTTAAATAGATAATAAGTAAATATTATATTTAAATAGATAATAAGTAAATATTATATTTAAATAGATAATAAGTAAATATTATATTTAAATAGATAATAAGTAAATATTATATTTAAATAGATAATAAGTAAATATTATATTTAATAGATAATAAGTAAATATTATATTTAAATAGATAATAAGTAAATATTATATTTAAATAGATAATAAGTAAATATTATATTTAAATAGATAATAAGTAAATATTATATTTAAATAGATAATAAGTAAATATTATATTTAAATAGATAATAAGTAAATATTATATTTAAATAGATAATAAGTAAATATTATATTTAAATAGATAATAAGTAAATATTATATTTAAATAGATAATAAGTAAATATTATATTTAAATAGATAATAAGTAAATATTATATTTAAATAGATAATAAGTAAATATTATATTTAAATAGATAATAAGTAAATATTATATTTAAATAGATAATAAGTAAATATTATATTTAAATAGATAATAAGTAAATATTATATTTAAATAGATAATAAGTAAATATTATATTTAAATAGATAATAAGTAAATATTATATTTAAATAGATAATAAGTAAATATTATATTTAAATAGATAATAAGTAAATATGATATTTAAATAGATAATAAGTAAATATTATATTTAAATAGATAATAAGTAAATATTATATTTAAATAGATAATAAGTAAATATTATATTTAAATAGATAATAAGTAAATATTATACTTAAATAGTTCATTTAAAAATATTAATTATTTTGAAATAAATAATTTTTTTGAATTACATTAATTTAATTTAGTGTTAATAATGTTTATTTAATTTATTTCGGTATATTATATTATATTAAATTAATCCAATTAAATATAATATAATAATTATATTTAATTAATTTATTGCAAAATATTTATTCTGTTTAATTAATTTATTGCAAAATATTTATTCTGTTTAATTAATTTATTGCAAAATATTTATTCTGTTTAATTAATTTATTGCAAAATATTTATTCTGTTTAATTAATTTATTGCAAAATATTTATTCTGTTTAATTAATTTATTGCAAAATATTTATTCTGTTTAATTAATTTATTGCAGTATATTAGTTATATTTAATTAATTCCATTTAACAATGCTCTTTTTTGTTTTGATTATTTAAATTTGTTTTACTTTTCCGCCTTGCGTATTTGGTTCATCTTGGTATTGTGAAAGCCGTTTTTGGTCGAATTAATCGGATACTAATTTACTGTTATTTAATCAAATAATAAATTTCATTTCATATTTTTTCTAATTACATAAAACAAAAATTAACCTAAGTTGAGAAAACCGATTTCCCGATTCTGGTTACTCATCTATCGAATAACCGAGAAATAAATTTGCTTACGAAACAGTGCAAATTGATGTTCGTTCTACCTTAAATAAAGAACTTAGATTCCTTGAATAGCCATAAAATTTTAGACGTTAAGTTATATTACCGGGATTATCTTTGAGCATTTTAAACGGATCGCAAGCAACATCAATGATTGGAAGCATGATCGTCGCAGCAGACAAATTGTTCATAATCATTGATGCGGACGATGTGGCTATAATGCAACTTAAAAGAAGTCTGTAAATAAGAAAATGTTTTGTTTTGTTTAATAAATTAAATTTAATTATAATTAACACAATTTTCTATCGATTCTCAAATTGTTCAAAGTTAAATAAACATTCTGAGCGAAGCTATTAAAGGTTAAATTGTATTCCATTTAATCATAAGGCACCTAATTACACTAAAATTAACTTTTATCATTATTTTAATTCAATTAAAGAAATATAAGGTACCAAAATTTTCTTTCGCAGATTTAAACAATAAAAACTTTTAATGTTTCAAATGGCTGGTGCGATTTTGTATGGCATCAATTGTTTCCCCACTTATATAATATTTTATATGTATTATACAAAAACGTCTGGTCAGAGCGTAATTTCATATATAATAATAAAAAAAGATAACATTATATAACTCCTACCTTCTCGGTTTAGTTCCAATGACTAAAAACGTTTTGTACGCTAATCTTTGGTTGAGATTCGTTTTCTCAACTGCTCTTGATATTATTAAGCTTGCTATTAAAAGAAATGAAGTTGTCTAAAGAAAGTGTTGTCGTTGAATTAGAAATTGTAAAAGCAAAAGTAATATTCTGAAAAAGGTTTAAACATTTTCGTATTCGTGTTACGAGAAGTTAATGCTCAATGTCTAAAGAGCAGAATAAGTGGCCCAAACGTTATCATATTAATGAACCTCTGACGATTTTTAAACATAGGTTCCGAAAAAATATTAAAAGATAAAATTTGTTATTTAAGTCATTTTCTAAGTGGTTTATAAATAAGTAATATTTTGGCTACGCTGTGAAACAGTCAAGTTAAGTTATACAATGAGTACAATTTCAACCGAAATGGCATGTATTCTTCAGCTGTATGGTATTTAAATCCCGCTCATTAGCACCGCGTCCAGATTACAAAGGTATTAATTTAATATTTACGTCATAGATATGTCTAGTGTGATCTGTTTATTACCGAGTTTTTCGGAAAAGTCTTTCAAAAATTAAAGTTATGGTTATTTGAGTGCAACTGAAATATAGTTTACCGTAGAACTATGGTCCTAAAAATAATCGTTTTTCAGAGATATGACATCTTAAATATCCATAAAACGTCAAGTAGGTGAAAATCTATTCCCAATTGGAATTTTCCCTTGACCATTTTGTTGAAAAAACAAAAATAACCAATTTGTTATTTTTTAAAAAAGAATAAAAAGTTTATCTGATTCAATAGGCCTAACTGCGGCGAGAATACTTGGTTAATTGCAATTTTTTATGAGGAAAAGTATATTGAACTTAAATTTGGTGGGTTTAATTGCAATCGAAAAGAAAACGAAAATAAAACGAAATAACGCCAATTTACAACTTAGGTGATTTGAGCCAATTTAGTTACGTCAGTTAATGGTGTTGTCTGTCTAGGCAAACGTTTCCCATAAAAAGAATAGGAATACCATTCAATCCAGCTTTGGAAAACATTAAATTTTTCATGTTATTTAGTATCAGCCTTTTACCCATTTTAAATAATTAATTAACCATGGAACCAATTTTTTAACTTACGATTAAAGTTCGTTTATTTAAAAAGTAAACAGGGGTGATTAGAGGTTTCTTAAAAAATATGATGAAAAAGAAATAAATATTTCGAAAACGGTTCACTTTAAGACCGTAATCTGCCGTGCAAAGCACAAAAGCGTTAACCACCAAATTTTCGATTTACAGATTTTGGTTTTATTTCTCCTTATTTTATACGTTAAATTCAATTTTGAACTAATTTTCGAATTTAAAATTTTTGTTCTTAGAGAAATGACTTGTTGCAAAACGCATTATGTTAGGTTTTTGCATTATTTTCAAACCAAAAACGCATTAATGTGTTTATTTTCTTTAAAAGTCAAATCAAAACGCATTTTTTTCGCGTTTTAAGACATGGTTTTAATGGTATTTTTGAAATATCGTTTGGCCTGTACATTGTTTAGTACCAGAATATAATTTGAGTTGAAAAATCCAAGTCTACTATATAAACTTGAGAGAAGTAAGTTGTGGTATTTTAAGGCAAAGAAAGTTTGAATTTCGCGGGTTTTCTCCATATTTTGGTTTTGGTCGTTAATGCTTTTGTGCTTTGCACGGCAGCGTAGTTCTTCGGTCATTTTTAATAAAGTATATGAAACAAAGAACATGGCTGTTTATTAATGACAGTGTCATCCAAAACTCGATGTATACTTCTAGTGTTTCCAAATAAGCAAATTGTAATTATCAGTTATTTTAATTATCTCCCAGTAAATAATTAAAAATTACCTTTGGACCCTGATTAAAACCTTTCTGCACAACAGCTTTTCAATTTAAGTTGCTCACGAAGATTACAATTCTAACGTAAAGATTAACCTAATGAATTAGATTTCTTAATTTATCTTATATTTTTAAAATATTGATTTACGTACCTCAATACTGACTTACAATCTTATTTAAGTTACATAGCGCTAAATTTTATTGTACAAAAAATATACTCGAATCGAGGGTAATAAAAGATTAGAGGTAAAATTTAAAACATAAATTTGTATTTACATTGAAATATTCCGAGCAAACTTCTTCCGAACTTAAAAGGTTTAAAAATGGGAACAGGACAATTGGAAGAAGTGACGTTACTCCTAATGGGAGGACTTCAGAGCACCAAAACGCCAGCATCAACACTACCACGTAAGCAAATTTTCCTTCCGCCTACAAAAAATTCAATGAAAAATATTAAAATATAATTTTATTTAAATAAAATAGGACCATTCTTAATCCAGCTTTTATAGCTTAATATAAATAGTGATGGTTTTTTTCGAATTACAAACGTTCGAATCACGTTAGAAATATGTATGATTTTCAAAGTTATTAAAACTGTTCTACTAATTATACTCAATATGATCCCTTTATAGCCAAAGAAAATTAGCAGTGATAAATTAAACACAACTGTCATAGAATGAAAATAACATAAAAAAATTAAACTCTTATATAATTTCTTAGAATTTAAACTAAGTATAAATATTTTTGTTAGAACTCGTTAAGATATCTATCGAAAGGTCGGCGTTTTACTTTTTAAATAGCTTGATTTGACGTTGTATTAGATCAGCGATGTAATTTTGCTTATGTACGTTTTCAAAATATAAAGTACCTAATATATTTACGATTGCATATAAAAATTAACTGTAATATTTCATTGGATCTCGGAATAATTAATTTAGGGTCGTTTCAGCGGCATAAATTATTTTGTATAAGTGCAAAACAGTCTTTTTTCTGTTCTTCTATTGGGTAAAAATATTCGTAGCAGCGACTGCGTAAGTGCAAAGGTATCGCAAAGAGCAGCCATGTTTCAAATCTGTTTTTAAAAAAATTTCCATTCCTTCGGATGTTTTTGCCCATGCACAAGAGAGGGGGGAAGCCGGTACAAATTCCCGGGGCCCGTACAGCCCAGGGGCCCTGGTTTGAACAAACGAGCTATACTAATCCCGGGTTTCACTCCAAAATTGTGTATGTCACGGCTCTCTTGGGGCCCGGAATTAGTATTTTCCCGGGGCCCGGACCCTGGAGATAGGGATGGGAAAAGGAGCGCGTATTAGGGGATACGAAACATCCCTGTATTAAAAGACGCTTTTACGCTAAAATAAAGAGTATTCTGTGATTGGCCTAGAAGTAGTAATACAGAGAGCCATGACATACTTAGAAAAGCGCTTTCTATTTCAATATCGAAGGGCTCGTTCAATTTTGCACCTGCCTTCTATCAACTTTACCCTTACAAATTAAAGTAACATAAACACGTGATTCTATTTTATTCGGCGACTCCCACTCATGCGCGTAGGGGGGATGAATAACGGAGTGGCATTTATTGAAGCGCCAATTGGTCCAAGATTGGATCAAGAATCATTAGTAGAGCTACATTTTCAATAGCCTAAACTGAAAGGCTTTATTTTATTTTATTTTACTCTTCTCTTTGAACTGCATTACTTTAAAAATATATAAAACTCAATTTTTAAGAAACCTGTGTAGGTGGTGGTTTTATAAATTAAGTAAATGATAAAATTAATATTTTACCCACCGAAATTGAAATTCCATTTTTTGGCGCTTATAATCAAGATTTATTCTAAAATATAAGACGACAATAAAGCTTTAAATATTTTCAAAACTTAATTTTTTGTTTAAATCGACCAACGCTGTAATCCGATTGGGGATCAATATAGCAGGTATTTCAAAGCTCAGCTTGCTTTGTAGAGCAACGACAAGTTTCAAAATCGCCACTTAATAACCCAACATCCCCACCAAAATAATTTAATGTCATATTTAATTTAATTAAAATAAAAGACGAGAATAAAGAATATTAAATTAATATAATATAAAAAAATTAAATTTTCCGCTAAAATTCTTAATTTTATTTATTGGGTATCAGATAGCGGTGGATTTTAGAAAGGGGATTTATACTTTTAAAGAGCAAGTAAATCAATTCATATGAAGTTATAAAAGATCAGTTAATTCAGTTGTTAAGTTTAAATCTCGGAAAAAGTCGTCTGAAATGTTATGAAAAGATCAAAGGAATATCTGTATATTGGAAGTGGCATAGTTATATTGAGGAAACAACGCGTATTAAAGAACCCATACCACAAATGTAATTTAAGAAGTTGTGTTGCCTAACGAATAAAAAGTGACTTAATGCGGTTCATTTACTGATTCGGACTCTCCTTGTAACTGTCAAAACAATTACTTTTAGCTACTCTAGCCATGAGTTTCATCTATTTAGGAAATTGATTTGGTAAAAGATGTATTAAACCCATTTAGAGTTTACTCTTATGATACGGTTTACGTAAAAAATGTGTGCAACCAAATTTTATAAACAGTACCTTATTGTTCCATAAAAATATTAGACTACTTATAACTGGAACTAAAACCACAACAAGCAATTTCAGAGAGCTCTTCATTTTCTACAAATAACATAAAAAGTTTGTAAATTAGGTTAAATATTAATGGATTAAATTTAAAAGATAAAGAAAATAGGAAAGTAGTTTATGTAAAATTGGGTTTTCATAAATTTAAAAAATATATATTTCTGTATTTTCACTTAATATACGCGTTAAAATAATAAAGTTAAATTTGTTTCGGTTGCTATAGACTTTATTTTCACTGAGTTTTGAGGTTATAAAAAACACCACCCAAATGAGAATTTTCTGAAGAAAATGTATATCTTTTATGTACCAGCATCGAGTTAAATATATTTTTAATTCAATAATTGAAAGATTTTATTGAAGCCTAATTTTTAAAGATGAAATTATCGTTGACGCATTTTCTATACATTATCTATTTAAAGAAATACTTACCTTCGACACGATCATTTGTTGAACACAACTTTGTATTGAACAGCTCGCTTTTATGCTAGAATATTTATCGGTTAATAAGATATTTACAAGACGTTATCCGAATATAAGACCATTCAATCGTGGTTATGTCAACCCAAGGTATCGTGGTCGGGAGAATTGAGCATGGACATAAAACCGACGACCACGCGTACCCTTAATCAAGTTTAGAACCGTGAGCGACGGCATTGGTCTATCAGTGGCAGCTGTTACCGTTTCCATTTACCATAAATTTAGTTAAAAATATATACTCTGATATGAATAAAGTACGGTTACTGTAATACGAATAAAGATTATCCAAAATTCATGCAACTGATAAGCGTTGTTTTTTTCTCAAAATTAGCCATTCATCCATCATCGTGAATTCCGTCACCAAGAACAATTTAGGCGAAACATTTTGGGTGATCGCGTTATTGGTCAAATCGTCTTGATTGACCGTACATCTTAGCCTAACTTTAAAACGAAATGAACGTTTAGGAGGGCGTGCTTATGTTATGTTGAATGCTGACACATTTAAGAACTACATTTTCACCACAGTTTGGGTAGCCACGTCTTTTTTTCATGACTTCTGAAGTCAGTGAAAAAACTCTAATTTAACATAACTGATTTTATTTATTAGCTTCAGAGTACGCTATACAACTTCAAAATTGAGAATAAAAATTTAAAGTTTTCTTACCAATAACTTATTAGATTTCGAGGAAAGCACCCTGATCGATCAAATGCAAAACACCATTTATGTATCTTTTATTTCGACCTTAACGTTCCGTATTTTATCGCGCACACTGTACCTGTAAATATGCATACAAGTACAATTTCACGTTCCATTTTTGTAATACCTCGCCTGAAAACACAAGTTTTATGTACGCTTACCTAGCGCAGCAGTTAAAAACAAAATTTACCATTAGTTGAAAACAAGAACGAAAATGATATTTTCGTGGAAGGAATAGTGTAGAGATGGTTGCGCTACTTTCTTTTTTGGAAAATAAATATATTGTGAATTAATTTCCATGGAAAAAATAATAATGATGCTTGATGAAAGACCCTTTAAAGGGCTCCCATTAACTTGCTGAGGGGGGGGGGGGGTTAGAATTTTATCATGCAGATAATATTTCTTCCGCTAGGGTTTTTCTATTAGTAACTGTATTTTTATCTTTTTATTTCATTGCCTCACATATGTGGCAATGAAATATTGTGAGAGGGTTATGCCGCCGCCGCCACCGCCGCGCCGCTCCCAGTAGGACCGAATCGGAGGCAGGACGAAAAAAAGGGCACAACAAGGGAGGATTCCCTACCGGATTTACCCAGAAGAGCCCATTTTTAAAGAACCGTCTTCAACGAGCTTCGAACTAACGGCCTTTCGCTCAATTACTTTGTTTCCTCGCCTTTTCGATCTACGCCATCCAGCTCGTATAACGCGCTATAAACTTCTAGTCTAAATTGTTATAGATTGGAAGACCTAATTGATATTAAAAACCATGTAACATTTTTAGTCTTGCGAAATAACATCCTGACCGCGAAAATTTAAATAAAGTACCATATAATATTTTTAGTATTGATATGACCGCGAAAATTTAAATACCATATAATATTTTTGGTATTGATATGACCGCGAAAATTTAAATACCATATAATATTTTTATTATTGATAGGTGGCCCGAAATACCACCCTGACTGCGAAAATTTAAATACCATATGATATTATTAGTATATCTTTACAAGTCACCCGTGGCCATCCTGACTTTTGTTTTTACAGATTTTAACCAGCTTTTCGACTAGAAATAATATGACAATTCTTTGCCGACGGTCTGCGATTTCAATTTAGATTGCCTTATAGATTGGAAGACCTAATTGATAGGTGGCGTGAAATACCATCTTGACCGCGAAAATTTTAATACCATATAATATTGTACCTCTACTAGGTGTTATACAATCATCGTGTCTGGGTTGGTGTGTGTGTGTGTGTGTCTGTCTGTCTGTCTGTCTGGGCTGCGAACACGTACGCATTTTCGGAGCAAAGTGTAATCGCTGCGTACGCAGTTTCTTAGAATCAGGCGAAAGGTTTTTCAAAAAGCGCCCTCTAGTTGAAACTTGGTTTAATAATAGTAATCCTGACCATTTAAATGGTTACAATTTTTATGGACAGGGTGGAGCAAATCGTAGAGGAGGAGGCGCTGGTTTTTGCGTAAAAAATTACTTAGATGTAGAATTAATTGAAAAAGCAACAATTAACACGGACACAGTCGAAATTTTCTCTATTTGAATTCAGGATTTATTCCTTTGCGTGATATATAGGCCCCCTGACACTTCGATTCCAGACTTTCTGGAAATATTTGAGAACTCTCTCGATAGGCTGGAGAATGTTGACTGTAGGAAAATAATTTTTGGTGATATTAATATAGACCTCTCTAAAGATAATAGTTATAATAATAATTTTTGTGATTTATTAAACACTTATAATTTGATACAATATGTGCACTTACAATGCTAATATGGATAGTGTTGGGGTAATAAATGATTGGTTATTATTATTATTAATATGTCAATTAAATTAAAAATAAATTATATAAATTGTATAAAAATAATCCAACTAGTGAAAATGAGATAAAGTATAAAAATCACAGGAATCTATTAAATAACTTGATAAGGAATTCTAGGAATAATTATTATAAAAAACAATTAATTAACGCTAATAACACTAAAGATATGTGGAAAACCTTTAATAAGTTACTTGGAAAAGATAAAAATATCAAAAAATCAGTTCCTATCTCTCCGGATGTTTTAAATGATTTTTTAGTGCAACTAGACATTCAGCTATAGGTAATCTGGTGAACGCTGGTAAATATGTTAAAAGATGCTCAAATTCTTTGTTTTTATTAGAATTTAATAAAACCTAGATGATCTCAATTTAACGCCGATTCGGCCCCGGGCTTTGACAATGTATCCCCTACAGTTATTATTCAAGTGATAGATGATATTGTAATCCCCTGATATACAGGGTGTCCATTTTTAATCTCAATAACCGTTGTAGTTAGAATTTTGAAATTTTTTGTGTGAATTGTCAGTCCCGGGGGCCATTGTTGTACATAATGTTTATCGATTTTAAAATAATATTTTAAAATTTTGAAAAAATAAATTTTGATGTATTGGAGCTCGTCAAATTTTGTCAATGAGAAAAATGTAGAGCGACGTCGAAAACATAAGAATAACGTTTGGTCGTTGAAAATACAATCATTTTTCACGAAATTACACGCGTTGGAAAATTGACTTAACGAGTAAACAAAATAATTGGAAAAATCAAAAACTAGAATCTTTGGGATGCAGTGGAAGTCGTAAGACAATATTATTTTTAGGATGAACTAAATATTATTTTTTTCAAAATTTTAAAATATTATTTTAAAATCGATAAACATTATGTACAACAGTGGCCCCCGGTACTTACCATTAACACAAAAAATTTAAAAATTCTAACTACAACGGTTATTGAGAAAAATCACTTTTTCGAATAAAAATGGACACCCTGTATATAATTAACCCTTCACTAAAAAGGACAATATCCTAATATTCTAAAGAACTCGATTATCATACCTATACATAAAAAATGAGATCTACCTAATCCTTCAAATTATAGGCCAATCTCCCTTTTATCTATTTTCGCCAAAATATTTGTTAAGTGTTTTTATATCCATCTTTTGGATTTTGTTAAAAAATATAAATTTTTGTCGGATAAACAATTTGGATTCCGTGGCAAATTCGGTGTTAGGGTTAGTGTACAGAAAAATTATTGAAGCTTTAGACGCCGGAAAACTGGTATTATCTATTTTTATTGACCTCAAAAAGGCTTTTGACTATTTTAACCACGATTTGCTCTTGTATAAATTAAATATAAAGGTTGTACGTGGTATTGCTCTTGATTGGATAAGAAGTTATCTGAATAATAGGACTTCTCAAACTAAAGTTAATCAAAATCTCTCTATTAAAAATAATGTGTCATGTGGTGTCCCACAAGGGTCGATCTTCTCACGCTTATTGTTTAATTTATTCTTAAATGATATTGAATTTTTGGATAAAGATAATAATCTCACATTGTACGCGGATGATACTCTACTTTTAGATTCAAACTTTGATATAAATACACTTTTTGTTAATTCTAATGAAAAAATGTCCCTTATAAACAATTGGTTTAAAATTAACTAACTTGAAATCAACAAAGAAAAAACCAATTATATGATTATTAGCTCACGTAATAAGCCTATTGCCATTAATACTTATAGTATAAATATTGATGGTGTTAAATATTTGGCTTTATGGATCGACGAACGTTTGACCTGGACTAAACATATTGATTACATTGCCAACAGAATGTCATATGGTATTTACCTATTTAATTGAAATATTATGCGTATATTGTATTTTAATCTTATTTATACGTATTTATCATACTGTATTTTTATTTGGGGAAATACGCCCGCGTACAACATGAATAGATCGGTGATTCTACCAAAAAAGCTATAGGATTAGTGAGTAACTCCACTTACTTGGCCCATACAGCGCCTATTTTCGCTAGTCTTAATTTATTGAGAATTGAAGAGATTTATGTATTATCCATGTTAAAATGTATATACATATCCTTAACAAATCCTATTTTTAATGTATTTAAATATAAAATTCCATTAGCATATGGTTTAAGAAACCAAAGGACTCTAAAAATTAACCCGGCTTGGAAAAATCTTAAATTAAATTCAATTTTCTATCAAGGTATTAATATATTACACTCTCTCAATCTATCGGATTTACCAAATAACTTGCATAGATTTAAAAAAATTGCGAGATAATTTTTATCGTTACAGAGATTTAATCTAAAATCCAACCTTTAATTTGTTCTCCTAATCTAAAATATAATTATGAGTAAGTCTGTATTATTTATTTTTCTTTAATTGTATAAATGTAGTACGTAAAATCTTTTATCTGTCAGCGCTGAGGCTTAAAAGTCACACATGACTTAGCCTTTTTTTCTTGTTTGGATATATATATATATATATATATATATATATATATATATAAATATCTCAATAAATATTTTACAGAAAAAACCAGCTATATATATATATATATATATATAGCTGTTTTTTTCTGTAAACTGTTTTGTTGCACAATAAACAAGTATTATTATTATTATATATATATATATAAATATTAGGTGTTTTTGTAATGTTATGCTAATTTTGAAAGTAATATATATCCACGGGTACAAGAAATGACAAGTTAAAGAGTTTAGTATAAGGGGTAAAAACAGTTTTAAGAAAATTATAAAATACTTAGTACACAATTAAAATCGTTTCAACATACAAATATATAGAAATGAAATATAAATTAACAGAATTTATTCTACACCAACTAGTGTTACTTGATTATTTTTCCACTTTTTGTTATTGAATAAATCGTTTTTATAACCGTATTTATTAAAATTGCTCATTAGCCTATCTATCGTACGACACTGTTTATTAGAAACATATCATAAATTTCGGTTTCTGGGTATGCGTTTTCCACAGTTAAAATTTAACGATTGTAAAACGCTGGGACAATTAATAGTCCAGTCAACGAATGCTCAAAAAAGGTATAGAGGGAAATGTTGGGAACACAATTTTTGACTTGGTAACTTTGTTTGGACTAGTTAGGAGGTGACATAGCAATTATTCCGACAGCACCAAAGATTAAATTTATCCAAATCAATTTGTAGCAAATGACAGTCTGAAATATCGCGAATTTCGTTGTCGAACTTATGGTCGTCAGCCAATTGGAACACGCGAGAATGTTTGACTCAAGTGGACATGTCATGTATATAAACATTAAAAAGCAACGGTCTCAATGACGACCCTTGCGGCACGCCGCATGTGACGTCATAATGGACGTCAGTCATTTCACCGTTGCATTTGATGTAGCTGACGCGATTGGATAAGTAGTCTTTGCACCAAGAGGCCGTGGTTATGAAGTTTCTGGATAAGACGAGGGTGGGATACCCTGTCAAAAGCTTTTGATAGGTCGATATATACACAGTCAGCAGATTACTTTCCACCGACCGTCCTTTCACAAAACCATGTTGAGTCTCAGTTAAGAATAGTTTGAACCAATTATAAAGATGGCGCCGTACTGTAAAGTCAAAGAGCATAGCTAGTGATCCTAGCTGAGAGATTGGTCGTAAATTGGCTGGATCGCCTTTGAAGCCTTTTTTATGAATCGGTGAAATGATAGCCGTTTTCCACGCAGTCGGGAACACGCCAGATGATAATGATAGGTTAAAAATAAAAGTTAGAGGTTTTTATAAAAGATCACTGCAGCCCTTCAACATAAAGTTAGGTATACGGTCGTACCCAGTTGAAGTGTTCGGTTTCAGTTTCTTAAATGATTCGATAATGTCGTCTTCGGTGATATGAAGTTTAAATAGATTATTAGGTGATATTGCGTCACTTTGCGATATAACTTCGGGAATAAAGTTATCACTTGCTGCGCTAGCGAAAAGAGTTGAGAATTCCTCAGCTATGGCAGTATTGTCGTCTTTGTCGATTATTCATTCTTGACCAAGGCAATGGCTTGGCGAGGTTGTTTTCTTTTTCTATTGACGTTGTCCCAAAATATTTTAGAGTTTTTACCTGCAGAATCGGATATTTTCGTTGAGTGTGCTGACTTGTTACGCGCAATTAGATTTTTCAGTAGGGCGCGTTGAGCTCTAAATCTTTCTCTATGTATATCACTGGGTGTACGTTTCATTTTTCAATGTAAATATCTTTTTTTCTTGAGTGATTTTATCGTATCGTAGGAGAACCAGTTAGGGTAGGTCAGGGTTAATTTTGGTTTTTTATTATAATTTAATACTTTGTTTTTTTCTTTTAGCGGATATTATTTCGGAAGTGAGTACATCGACAGCAACGTTAACGTCCGTGCTGGAATAGAGTGCGGACCAATCAATAGACGCGACGTACTGATAGAGGTGTAATTAATTGCCTTCATTAAATTGATAGATGGAGCCAAAATTTTCAGAGGTGTATAGAAGTCCAGCATGGTAGGTAACGCAAAGAGCTGGATGAAGCGGATCTATTTTAACTACAGGACAGTCTAAAAAGATTGCCTTGGCTCTTCTTCGTATATTTAATTTGGGAGAGATTATAAAAGATGATAAATCCGATTAAAAATTCAGCTTTTTGCTTCACGTAAAACTCACATCTACTTATGATGCATTCCGGCCAATCGATTTTGGGCACGTTGAAATCTCCCAAAAATCAAATGTCGCCGTCGTACGATGAAGTTTTGCTTTCAGTGAGGTGAAGAGTTTTTCGGATCTGTAAAGCGGTGTAGTAGGGCATATGTATATATTTCCCACTAGGACTTTGCGATTGTCTGTCAAAAAAATTTCAAGCTAGACAGATTCAAAATTTGACTCGAAGTCCTCCCTCCTTAAGCACTTTATGTAGCGAGAGATAGCGATAAGAGCGCCTCCACCATGGCCATATGCATGGGTCGCCCTATCGGATCTGTAAACAATATAATTATCTGGAAAGTGTTCCGTATCTAGATCGCCAGGACTGAAAAACGATTCAGTCAGACAGTAAACTTAAAAGTCATAGGTAAGAATACTTTCGAAAACTTCATCGGCTTTTGTTTTTAAGCCTCTAACATTTTGGTAAAGTATTTTTAAAGTGTTACTCATGTAGGGAAGTTTGCGACACGATCAGGAGATGGCTCTGCGATGTTTTTATTATCATTGGTATATTTTTGGTCTTCCTTTAACAAGCCATAGAATTCCGTAACCAAGCAGTCTTTGGGAAAGTTGTTCGGATCGGATAGTTTCAAGAAGTCATCATCCGCGCAGGTGACGTTGAACGAAGCGTAGCTCGGGTGTTTAGTTTTCATTCGAGTACAGGTCACAGTAGTCAAATCGGTGTCAGCTTCTATATAATTTTTCATTTCTTCGTTGGTGACGTTTGTTGGTAGTCTAGATATGAATTATGCTTTTTTACGTCGAAGCGGTCGAGCAATGGCTTTATGGAATCTGTATTATTACCACCAATATAGATAGCTTTTTTAAATTTTGGTTTATCCGTAGCACTGGACGTATTTTTGGATGATTGAGCATTAAAACGTAGTTTATAGGATTGGCCAGAAGACAAATGAGATTGTGAATATTTTCCATTATAAGGTTGTCTAAAACCCGTGGAATTAGAAGCTGCATTATTTTTTACTGCTGTAGAATAGTTAATAGTTCGTTTCTTATTTTTTACCTCTATAAAGCATTCTGAATCAACGGATTGTTTAGCATGGTCTTCTTCTTTGTCAGAGTTAGCGTGTTTTTTTAAAACTGGCAAAGCTTTTGTTTTCAGCATTATTCGCTTTAATTAGAGATAACTCTCCCAGAATTTTTTGGTTTGGAAATTTTAGGTGTCGAAGTTCCTTTTGCATTGCTTTTATCAGCGTCACTAAATCAAGGATCCTATATGTTAGAAGGATATGAGGCGAGGGACGAAAAATGGCAGCGCCGTCGGTGGGTCATGCGCGATAGAGAATCCGTCTTTAGATTCCGTCAAGGACAAAACATGGAGGAAGCACCGCCAAAATTTGTCCTTGAGGGAATAGAAACAAGACGTCCCACGTTTAGAGGCTCTATTAATATCGACGGCGCTACCGGCGTTTTGAAAACACGGGCTGGCCGGAGGGCTACCTATCCTTCTAACATATAGGATCCTTGACTAAATATTCATAAGAAACTTTAGGCTTACTAGAAGAAGGGCCCATGTTGTTATCGGATTCTTCTGAGCTTTCGGAAGCCGATGACTTGTTTTCGTCTACATCAACTTCGGAGTTAATTACATCATTTTTATCATCTCCGACGGTATCTTTGCATATCGAAATAAATTGTCTAATTCAAACTTCCCGCCAAATAAATTGTCTAATTCAAACTTCCCGCCAAAGAAATTGTCTAATTCAAACTTCCCGCCAGAGAAATTGTCTAATTCAAACTTCCCGCCAATTATAATCCTATTCTGGTGTCGTCGCTTTCCACGACGCCGACAAACAAACAACACTTAACGACATTCCGTCCATAGCAATAGTGTCACTTCGAATATATATTCGATGTAAAACAGAAAAACGAGGTACAAGCATTTAAAGCAACTGTTGGCTCTATCATTGCCCTTATTATTAGAGATGGCCATGAATCTATCCGATTCTTGGGAAAAATCGACTTAAGTGGAGACCGTGGTGCTATCTACTAATTGCCCAGGAATTTATATACAAAATAGCCACATTAATAAGTGGTCACAGAGCCTTTGTAGAGTATAATATTTAAACAACTTATACACTATTTAGAGGACTTTAAAATAAATTATATATCCCATGTAAAAATATTGTTTATAATTGCTTGAATAGTATGTTATTGACCAATTTACAAACGATCCAATCAACGCGAGGGGTAGCTATAATTAGCGCATTTTGGGTCAAAATGTTGCCTAACTATTTAGATTCGATGTCGACGATAGCGAAATCTTTTGAAAAAAGAGCTACTTCGCGTCGAGCCAACACTTGCTTTAAAGAAACCCAAATTCTCGCCCATATAATTTTGTTAATAATAAATATCAACAAGAAATATTTTCGAACTCTAACTTCCAAATGGATAATAAGAAGACGAATTTAGCGTGGTAATTCATTACCGTAATTTAAATCAATCCTCCTAAATAATCACCAAAAAACGCGTTCCACCGAAATATTTTTCCTGCTTCGTAAGTTTGAAAAGAAGCCCAACCACGTTGAAACATTTCCCAACTGGCAGCTTTGCGCTACGTCCAAATTTGCCTATTAGGCCAATAATAAGCCTCTATCGGACGAATGTGCTCTTAGAGTGGTAGCCCTCGAAAGATTTGTTCCGATTTAATCGTGTATATTTTGATTAAATTTAATTTAATCACGATTTTGTTGAAGAAATCACGTTTCATCACGAGGTTAAAACAGATAGTTTAAAACGTTTAAAACAAATTGGTGTTTGTTTAAAATATTTGTTTTAAACGTGTTTTAAACACTTGTTTTAAACATTTTGTTTAAAACTTGCCAACCCATAATTGATGCACAGGGTGATTCAAATATTGTCCATAATTGATGGACAGGCTGATTGAAATTTTGTTCATAATTGATGGACCGGGTGATAGAAATATTGTCCATAATTGATGGACAGGGTGATTCAAATATTGTCCATAATTGATGCACAGGGTGATTCAAATATTGTCCATAATTGATGGACAGGGTGATTGAAATTTTGTTCATAATTGATGGACCGGGTGATAGAAATATTGTCCATAATTGATGGACAGGGTGATAGAAATATTGTCCATAATTGATGGACAGGGTGATAGAAATATTGTCCATAATTGATGGACAGGGTGATTCAAATATTGTCCATAATTGATGGACAGGGTGATTCAAATATTGTCCATAATTGATGGACAGGGTGATTGAAATTTTGTTCATAATTGATGGACCGGGTGATAGAAATATTGTCCATAATTGATGGACAGGGTGATTCAAATATTGTCCATAATTGATGCACAGGGTGATTCAAATATTGTCCATAATTGATGGACAGGGTGATTGAAATTTTGTTCATAATTGATGGACAGGGTGATTGAAATATTGTTCATAATTGATGCACAGGGTGATTGAAATATTGTTCATAATTGATGGACAAGGTGATTAATGAATGATTATAAAGAGATCATCCTCAATTGCAATTTTTGGGTGCGATTCGTTCCTTTAACTTTCAATACCATCAACGATTGAACGCATATACACATAGTGAGGATATCATTGATTGTTTCAATTATCGATATTAGCTTGTCCATTGATGTTTGTGTATTCTTTCGATATAATGCCGCCTATCATAGATAATCATTCTAATCACTCTATGGTTTCTTTGATCTCAGAGATATACTAATTTACTAACAATGAGGTTTTTCTCCCGGATTTTTTCCAAACCCGCATGTACCTTGAAAACTCCGAAAGGGAAACGTTTCAATGGCTATTCGTGTTGCCATGGCAACCAAAAAGGTTTTTCACAACTCAAGTTTAAACTTTCTCCGCGTCAAATAGCACGGGACAATCAAGGCTTGTAAACCTAAGTTACGATTTTACAGAATTTTATTTGTTTTACCCAATTGATCAATTTTACCAAGTTGTTTTGCCAAAATTTCAATTTTTTAATATTTTGAAAATGGCAATCCGTAAGACATGATTAAGCTTTTTTCGACCAAAGATTTCCATACGGGCTATAGTAGATTCATTCTGTTTTCCATAGAAATTGAATCAACAAAACTGACCAATTTCAACAAATTGCTCAAATATGTGAAGGAGAGACTTTGACGTCGATACTCAATGACGTCATACTTATTATAAAAACTCGGTGTTCATTGGTAGAAAAGTTTGTTTTCGGTAGACGCTGCTCTGGTGTATATAGTATTAAGAGATGTAACTCCGCAAATTTCTTTAATTAATACTGTTTGTTTTTACAATTAAACTTTTAGTTTATTATTATGCTATTATTTCATAACCACGCTCTGATTTAAATACAAAATGTAACAGGTTATGGGCCAAGCACGGCTTAACTGCGCCGATCGGGGGAACTAGTAGCAGAAGACGTTATAGGCGCAAGCCGAAAGAGCCGAAACGGCAAGTTTAACAACAAAAACCACTTGGTTTTATGAAAATGGCGGACAAATTTAAAATTGAAAAGCTAAAGACGGAGAATTATCGCCATTGGGCATTGCGGGCTCAAGGCGAACTGGAAGCCAAGAGCTGCTGGATGATTGTTTCAACCTTCAGCGGTAGAACTGACGTTAGATAACGCAAAGGGCATTTTTAACATGATCGTTAGTGACGAGACGTTAGATGATATTGCAGATTGTATCACATCTAACGAAATCTGGGAAACGCTAGAACGGATACACACGAGCTACAACACCTGGCTTGGGCATTTGTTAGTAAAGGAAATTCTGGCAAGGAAAATGATAAATCAATAGTGAAGTATTTGGCGACAAGTCACTCCTTGTATCATAAAGTGAAACATGCTAGATTAAATTTTCATGAAAAATGTTGGCAGGGTTTGCAGTGTTAGGAGTACGAGTTTGTGTCGAGAAGTTTACGCATGGAAGACGGTGATTTACAGATGGAATCTCTGAAAGCCAAATTAATTGAAGAAGAACGAAGGATATTTCACTCAAGGCATGATGCGGCTGATGGAAGGGCTTTATTGAATAGCAAAGCTCTAGTATCAAGTATAAATTCCCTTAAGGGGGACTATCAAGGAAGAAGCTCCAATAGAGGACGGAGTAAACAATCTGATGGAAGAAGGGATTTAGATGGCTCCGTAGGGTCTAAATACCCATAAAGGAGATTATCGAGGAAGAAGCTTCAATAGAGGAGATATACTGAAGCTTAGTTAATCGCAACGAAATCTCAAGTACTAGAAAATTTTTAAACCTATCGTCGCAAAGCTGAAAATCTCATGGGGAAAAGAATTATGGCCCTTAGAAGTGGCAAAGGAGGAGAGTACCTGACAACAGAATTTAATCAACGGTTGGATGACTTGGGCATCGAACGACAATTAACCGTTCCTGGAAATCCACAGCAGAATGGAGTCGCAGAGCGGGCAAATCAGACTATCATTGACATGGGACGCTGAATGTTGACCCAATCATTTTTACCACTAGAATTGTGGGCAGATGCAGTAGCAACTGCCACCTATATTCGTAACCGATGACAAACTACCGCAAACGATGGTCAAACTCCATTAGAAAATTGGAAAGGCAAGAAAAAGGACATTTCACACCTCCGAGTATTTGGATGCCAAGCCTGGGTAGTTGACAAGAAACGAGGGAGGCAAATTTTCTCCAAAGGGAATATCTTGTATACTGATTGGGTATGAAGTATTTATAGAATGGGATGTTCAGTTTGATGAGAAAGTATTTACATTTAATAAAGGTCAGGAAGGACCCAAAGCCAAACACCAAACTGTGAATTGGATTATTGACGATTCTGAGGAAACAGCAAGAGACAAATCTGAACAGCATGAGGAGGAAAATACTGATGAGGAAGATTTACAGTAGGACGAGTTAGAAGAAACGTTTTTTGTTCTTGGGGAATCAGTATAATTGAAGATAGTCTCGATGTAAACAATACTGAACAGCTTCAAATCGAACAAAGGAAGGAGCTAGATCAGGCACATCAAACGTCAAGAACCGGTAGAACAATTATTCCTCAAAATTGGACTAACGACTATTACATGGGTGATAACTCAATATGCAAACAAGTGGTCGGGACAAATGAGGAGAAGGACCCACAAACGGTAGACGAAGCGCTGAACTCCGAACAAGGAAACGAATGGAGATACGCAATGAAGGTGGAGTTGCTAATCTGATTAAAAATGAGACATTTGAATTCGTAAATATTCCAGAAAGATGGAAGTTAATTAGAAGCAAATGGGTATTCCGATGTAAGCATGATGAACAAGGAATGGCCGTCAGGTATCGAGCACGGATCATAGCGTTGCCAGGGATAGATTACGACAAGAGATTTGCGCCCGTGGTTCAACCTAAGACGACAAGGATCCTGTGTGCTATAGCCGCACAGAATAATTGGTACATTCACCATCTAGATTTTACGGCAGCCTATTTAGTCGCAAATTTGGAAGATGAAGTCTACATGGAAATCCCTTCAGAATTCTTATTATTGCTGCCAGAATTAACGACAAACTGCGCAACTCCAGAGACAGAAGAATTAGAAAATGACCAATACGTGTGAAAGCTCCAAAAGAGTATTTATGGGTTGCATCAATCCGGCAGAATGTGGAATCGGCATTTGGATTCTTTCCTACAATCAAAACATCTCAAGAGGTCCGTAGCAGAACCATTTGTCTACTGTGAATCAAGCCGATAAATCATAATAACAGTGTACACTCTGTTTAAAAAGTCTTCGACAGGTGAAATTTTTGCCCTCTTTTTAATTCTGCTAGAAAACTATAATAGATAGATCGATGAAACCAACTATTATTTATTTTCCAATATCTTTCGTTATTTATCGGTTTCGTCCGCCAAAAATTAATAGTTTTGGCAGCTACCGTCAAAACTCATTTTTGACAACTTTTTAAATATTGGTTCTACGGCACTGACTCGCGCGTTTTTGAATTCACAATGGTCGATTCATATTTAGAAAGTGGAAAAATTTTCCCTCTACAACCAACGGTTGAGAAGTTATCGCGTTTACAAACTTTCGTCGAAATTGGGAAACACCTAAAATGCAACAAGCGATTATTAGTAACGTAACTTCGACAGCAATCCAATAACATGTTTAATTAAAGGCTGGTTTAAAATTGTGGCAACCATTATTATAAACAATTTCTAACGCAAATAGCTTTTTAAAAGCTTTAGCGTATAAAAAAGGATATTCCTAAAACCACTTGCCAAGTTGTTCTTGGGATTTGTTTTTTTTTAAACCGGCCTTTAATTAAATATATTTTCAATGTTATTGTAACGAAAATCTAACTGACAATGTTGATTAAATTCAAAATGTTTTTCAGAATTTATACTTGCATAATACAATTTTCCAAAATGATTACCTGAGATCTGACGTTTCATAGAACTCACGTCGTCAGTTACCAGATTTTTATCATTGCAGAGAGTCTGCTTATAAAGCAATTGCAAGGAACATTGAGTACCGAGTTTTTCTTACTTTTGACTAAACAGAATAAATTAACAATTTTTTTAATTCTTTTCAGACAGTATTTCGTTAAACGCCGTTTTTATCTAAGCGATGAGCTCGAAAAACACACTTAAACTCTGTTTGGATTATACGGTAAGTTATTGTGATCCAAAGACTTTACTACGAAATGGCTATTAAAGAACAGGTGTAACCAGCCCTTTTTCAAATTAAATGTTAAGCAAGACGCCAGTTAAAATATACATTCTTACACATTGAACTTTAAATGTTTAAGTGCTACAAAACAGTTGCTTGCTCTATATGTAAATTTTCTTTAATCATTTACTTTAAAACAAATCCTAAGGGTAAGCATCAAAACTAATTTCCAAATGGTGTGACAACCTTGTACTTCAAAATCTCACTGTATTGCCCGCATTACCATAACGAAGAAAGGCCTATTTACTTTCAGTACCCACCATTGTTCACCAAAAAAGGAAATAAAGTGGTGTCGGACAACATTTTGGACAGCTACGGCGGCTTCATTGCACAAATGTTTGCGTCGCTAGAGAGATCATTAAAGTGAGATTTATAATCTTTCTTGAAAAATTTATCAATATTGTTTCAATATAATTGGCCGGTACCTTCATACTCGTTAGCCATTTCAAGGTGTTTCTTATAAATCTAGGATTTCATTTGACACTCCAGTTTCATTTCACCTTTATTACCATTAGAGTATAATGTTACTTCTGGTTGTCTTAGAATGAACAATCAGAGTAAAACTAACAGTACTCACTTTCAACCTTAATACCGATATCCCTAATTTATATATTAAAACTATTACTGGGTTGGTTACTACAATTTTAAAGACCTTCGAAGGTTCAACGTATTGAAGGTCATGCGATATTGCCGATTTTTACGCGATTAAATTTTGTTTGAATAAACTAGAAGTAAGTTGAATTTTTGCTAGTTAACTGTAGTCTTTCTTTGATTAATAAATCACCTTAACAATCAAATACTTTGTAGGCAAAATAAGTCAATTAAACATTCTCCTAGGGAAGTGCCTAGACGAAAAGTGTATAGAACAATCTTGATCTGCTGCATCTGCCTCCCTCGCATTTTATTGTAGTATTGATGATGCGTTTTAAATCAGTTTCATCCTGTTCTCTCCGTTTTAACTTTACATTTGTATCGGTGTTTATTAACATTTCCTTTAAATATTTACATAGTTTTTAACTATAAGTCTGGCTAACTCCTCGTTCATTGTTGATTATAATAAAACTTCATCACAACTGCGTCATATTTTATAAATCAATGTTTTTTAAATATTCTTAAATATCTATCTTGCACGAACTTAAAAAAATATTATTTAGAAACATCAAAAGTGTACGTTTACGTAATTTGATCAACAGATCTTGTTATCTTCAAGTCTTAAAATCACGAAGATATGTTTTCTCGTTGTTCGAAAAATAATTAATTGATATCGTTTACGATATTTTAATTCAGTTAGTGTTTAAAAATCGCTCAGGTAGCCTTCTTTGCCGGAATTGAGTAAATACATCGACGGATAATTTTAAAATGATAAAAAAAGCTGCCCTTATCCGAAGAATTTCAGGTCTATGTCTTTGGTTTTCTTGGTTTTGATCTCTTTTGTTTCATCAAATAAAGGAAAAAAATTCATGTACTGGTAGAATTTTAAAGCAACTTTCGGCTCTATCATTGCTACCTGTATTATGAAAAGGCCCCTCTTATTAGAGATGGCAATGAATCTATCCTATTCTTCGAAAAAACGACTTTATTGGAGAGCGTGCTGCCATCTGTTAATGGTAAATGAAGCTAAATTTCAAAAAAGCGAAACAATAACGTCGTCAGAGAGCCATTATAGAGTATTATTTAGACCATTTTAACTCTACTTAGTGAACTTTAACCTAAATTATATATCCCATATAAAATATATTGTAAACAATTACTGTAATTACAAATTTACAAACGAGCCAATCAACGCGAAACATACTTTTATGTCCCACATTTTGAGTCAAAATGTAGCTGCAGCATCTTGTTTTGATTTCGACGCTAGCGACCTCTGTTGAAAAAAGAGCTACTTACTTAGAGCCGACACTTGCTTTAAATTCGCTTATTTATTTATTTTTTTTATATTTTTTCTTCAATTTCAGTTTGACGATTGTTAAAGACGTAAGTGATTTTCTTAATGACTTTCTAATTATCGAATTAGCAGTACATCAAAATTCAAAATTGTTATAGGATCTTAGTTGTGATATCCTTTTTTAATTACCTTTTGTTTTTTATATAACATTTTATCCGTTAGTTTGCTCGACATTATCAAATCAAATATTTTACTATAAATTTTGTTTTTTTTACAATGGAATATTCTTAACGATATATTTTTTTTAAATCCACATGACCCAAAAATTGACAAACGTCTCTGTATGAATTGATAGGATATCTCACTAGTTGCTCTTTGAAACGATTTAAGCTTCACAGTCCCGAGATTGCTTTTGATGGGCACCCTAATTTTTTTGCTTAACTACCATCTCGATATGAGCGAATCGAGTAAGCGCTAGCTGGGCAAAATAAAATAATTCTCAGTCGATCGGCAAGTTCCATGTTTAGTTCGGTTATAAAATCAAACGTTTCTGAACAGTTCAATTAAATTAAATATCTCTCGAATAGAGTGGCACCCATAAGAAAGTACTAATATCGTACATAATGAATAATTTCCAATTCGCCTAGGATATGTACGAATCCGACATTTTAATTTATTTCAACGGGGTGACACTCGAGGCGTTTGAAGAATTTGATATGACCACCAAACGTGCTGGAGACAAGTTTTCTCGGTAACTTTTTCTCTGAAATTCCTCCGTGGGTAAGTGCTTTACCGTTCACTTTGTTTTATTTAGTACAACGATTTAGTTATATCTACGACGCAAGTATGATGTCTAAGCCGCTTGTTAAAACAAATTATAAAATACAAAACGTTTTGATATCAAGGCAAAGTGTGAAAGGTCTTATTTTCCAAAACTATAATAGCTAAAATTTTTCAGGGCTTACGTTGAAGTTCAGAATTTCAAAATTTCATAAAAATTTAAAAAGGTTTTTCATGTTTTTCAAAAAATAAAGTGATAGACTGTCTAAGGGAAAATTGTAGAGCATTCTTTAAAACGTACCAATAAAGACTGTTCCGTTGAAAAAGACCGATTATACAGCAATATTGCTTATTTATTTGTAAAAACCTTATTGGTCTATTTAAAACCCGATTTTCATAAGATAAATGTTTTAGCGTAATACTTTGTACAAAGGTCGCTTTTCAAATAAGTAAATAAATCGACAATTTTTTTTTTTTGAGATACACAAACATCGGTGTCGACCCGAGGCCTTAGACACCAGCACACACACAATAACTGATTAATCAGGGTGAGATATGTGTAACGGTCACGCCAACGGGGGGATACGTGGGGACAGGGGGTGGGGACACCCGTGGCGGAAGTATCCCGACCACCCGTTGGGGGATTGGTAGTCGTCCTCACACGGCCTTCCACAAACTCTGCCTCCCGGACGCCTGGGATTACAGGAGTGAGCCACTACTCCCGGCATAAATCGACTATTGTATTAACTCTTATCAGTCACTCATGCCAATCAAGTATGCCAAGAACGCGCATTAGTGGTCGTAATTTTTGTGTGGCAACGAAATCCTAGAGCTACTAGAGTTACGCGGAGGTTTCGAAATCTTAGCGGACCAAGTTGCAACACCGTTCTCTGGGCTCCTCGGGGCTTCAACAACGAAGGAAATGTCAACCCCAGATTTCACAGACACGCTCATCACCGCATCGGCATTGAGGCCTACTTTTTGCATGCCATGAAGCAGCGTAAGATCTGAAGCGAGGACCTGGGTTTAACAAAGGACTATGTTTGGAGGATATTTGGCCGTCACCTCTTGCATCCGTTCCGCGCGACCGTCCATTAACTTTTCACGATTTAGATAGGAAATTTCAATTTAATTACAACTGCCATAGCATCAAGTCTGTCCTTTCATACGGTGTAGGGATCTGTTTGCTCGCGTGGCATAAAGAGCTTTCCAACACCCTCCTACGCAATTCAACCCGGCCACCCGAATAAAAAGGCAATAAAAATAGCTAGATCACTTGAGCCTACGGTGGTGCCTTGTGTATAAGCTTAGTTGATTATTATTATTAACTCGCTAAACAACCACTTGTTAAGTGACGTAATTCATCACTGCGGATTATCTCATCACCACCAAGTGCAACACCGATTCAACGTACGGGACGTACTGGTCTGCTCGGGGATGTGACTGTTCGTCCTTTTCCTGCCAAATCACCTGAACGGGCAGAACTATGTGAGCCTCTTGCAGAACGAAATAGAGGATGCGTTGGTCAATATTCCTTGGCCGAACTACAGACATCTATGGTTTTAACATTATGGTGCTCCACCGCATGAAGATCGTGCTGTTGCAGATAATATTATCCCAGAGTTCCCTCAGCGATTTTTTGGAAGAAACAGTCCCTGGAGATGGCATCCAAGGTCACCTAGCTTAATAATAATAATAATAATAATAATAATCAGATAGGCTAATACCCAAGGCACCACTTTAGCCCTAAATCATCAAGCGACTTTTGAAGCCATTAATTCAGGTGGTCGGGTTATAATGCGTAGGAGGGTGGTGGCCAGCCCATCATTCCACGAGATCCAATAGCTCCCTACACTAACTATTACAATACTAAATATTATTCTGTAGGGCTTCAACAAGGCGCACGTATACCATATGCCCATGACAAGCATTCGCTAGTTACGCAGTCCATATGTGGTTCTTATTGGCTAGTTACCAGGAATTTTAAAAGTGAAGGTGGAGACTGTACAAGACTTACTTTTGAATATATTGAACAGAAGGAAGGGTCACTTAAATTTATTCTAAAAAATTAGTTCAGTTTGAACTTTTCAAGAGATTCCAAAGACTGTTGAGTTGACGCTGAGAAGGAGTAAGCCGCGTTTGGGCGGTGAATCCTTCGAATAATACGAAAGTAGCGCCCTGGCAGAAAGAAGTAGCGAAAGCATACGGCGACATTTCGATCAACAACAGACGACTATGGCTTCAACATGGTGGTGCAATAACACATCCCAGCGGTGGTTAGAACGAAATAAAACCATTCCTTGGCCACCCAGGTCCATAGTCCTAACAACGATAAACTCAGAGCTTCACCAGAGTATGATTGACTGCATTAATCTGGTCACTTCCGACATCATGCATCACTCATATCGAGACATACATCGATTTGTGACATTTATTGTCGCTAAAGGAGGTGTTATCAAGTCTAGTTTTTATTTGACAACGCGCTTATCGAGAATTACGCGCAACTCCGGATAGATGATTCATTTTGTGTTGAAAGGGAGGGACGAAAATCGGAGGGGAAAAAAAGCTTTTGCGGAAAATTGCCGTCTGCTACGCGGGTTATAAAAAAGGTTTAAAATTTGTAGATTCCTAATGCGTTTAAGCTGTGATAATTACGAGGGTAGTTAATTGACCGTGTTATCTGGGAAAATGTTTAGTTCAAATGCATATGAAATGATAGTCATTCCTATAAACGATAAATCGAAAAAGGCCACCCTTTCAAGACAATAATAGTTTATCAGGTGCGTTTGTTTTGGAAATACACGCATATCTTGGGTTTTACCATATTTTCTCATTTAGTTAACGATAATTAGGTACAGGTAACTCCTACTAAAAAAGCGCATTAGCAGACGAACTTTTGGCGCGCAAATTCACGAAAATCGGTATTCTAGTTTCTAAAACTACTGATGGGTGGCGTGTAGATCCTAATGGTTTCCGGATTGAATCACCAAATTTTGTTCGGGGGGGGGGGGTAAAAAAGCGGGCGGGGTTGTTAAAGAACGCTCTTCACGAGAGCCGCCGTAAATGTATTTCTGTGAACCGTAGAACTAACTTTTTTTCTCATAACTTGAAACAATAATTTTTGTACGTTTGGAGTATGCCATACAAATTTCCGATGAACCGTTTGGTCTTGAATTGCTCTGAACATGGACTGTAAATTTTAGAGGACGAGTAAAGCGTAGCCGTCCCTTGTAGAATTTTATTTTCCCCGAGCATCAATCACTTCGAACTAGAGAGAGAGAGTCCGTCAAGGTCATTTGTACCACGCATAGAGATAGACCCCCCCCCCCCCCCGCATGTTATCTGGAAATCTGGCCGACCGAAAGACACGCGCTTTAGTTTTTTTTTTATGACCTTGAGCGACTCCTGTCAGCCTGATCGGTGAACGGGGCGTAAAATACCTCTGGAATACCGGTCTTCTAAAATTTACAGTCCGTGCTCTGAATTACACATTAAAGAGTTTCTAATTAAAACTGACTTTGTTATTATCCTTCCATCCTACCCAAATTTGGAGAAACAACATTTTTAAAAACTACACATTAGTAATTCCTTTTTATAGATTAACATGCTTCTGTTAAGCGCAATTTTTGTTTGTTCTGCTCTTGTATCTTTTGTTGAACGTGGTGCACCTTTAAGAAAAGCAAGTTTCTGGTCATTAGCATGGACGTTTCTAGTCATAATACTTAAACAAATTAAGTTTTAATACTTGGATATTCAATATTAGGCAATGATATTAACTGACCAATTATTTTCTTATAAACGTCCGAAAAACTAAACACCAGCGTCAACTATTTACGCAAATAATGCAGTTATTAAATATTTTTTCGTGTATTAATAGATATTTCAAGCCGTGTTTTTTCAAACGCCGAATTTAAATTGTATCATAAATTTGTGTTAGCTTCCAGAATTAGTTTAAATAAAATAATAGAACTTAAGATTTGGAAAGGTTGAAAAGCGATTTTTACACTTTCTAATTTAGTAAAAAGATATTTATTTCTACAAAGATTACGAGAAGCTGATTAGTTTTTTTCCATTGCGAGAAATAGAAACTAGCACGGGTTAATCAAATTATTGAAATTTCTCGATTTTCAATAAATGTTTTTGGAAAATGAAACTCACAAGGGGACAATTTTTAACAAAATTTTACGCTGTTTATTTAGCTAAGATTAACTTATATGACATTTTATAGATCTGAATTTTCAGCATATTTTTTTGTCCAGTTGCAATCTTTAGAAAGTGGCTGCGCATATTGTTATACTATATTTTATTTTAAAATAATAATAATCAGCTAAACTAATACCCAAGGCAATAAAGAAAGAAAATTCGCTCCTTCATGTCCCAGCTCGAATTTTTTCCGTTCTTGTTTTCTGGTAACTGTTGGAAATTCAGTGGCTGTAATTGGAAAATTCTAAATTCATTTTACTACTTTCCTCTCTAAAGAAATGAATTTGATTAATTTGAGAATAAATGTTTAAATTTTTTAACTTCTTTCTAAGACGTCATGAATCCATGATCCCAGAAATGGGAGCTTCAAATCTAAGCCCACTGTCTCATCCAACTTTATGCGAGATAAATTAATATTAAATAATAACTCTGCACTTAACTAAATTTAAATTATTTTAAGCATCGTGTTTTGAAACCAATGTTGGTTATGAATTTTGAAGTACGCGTGAGAAACAAGCTGCAAGGGTTGCGATTGCTGCGCCACCTATCTTGCCAGAATAAGAAGCTCTAATACTACAAGGAACGTTTTTCTGAAATATTGAAATTTGTTTTGATCTAATTATTGATGTTACGAAAAGATTGAAATAAATCCAAACTTTACCTTTGAAATTCTCTTGATCATCCTCTTAATTTATTTCTTGGCCATAGTCAAAAGCCCCCTGTCAGTTTGTGTATTTTCAAAGATGTTTCTTATATAGTAATTATTTTAACTCAATTAGTTTCTTATTTAAATAATTTGGGCAATTTGTGTTAGATACCATATGCAAGTTTCGTCGGAACCTTTCGTATCATCTTCTGTATTTCTGGAGTGTATCGATAGTTGTGATGACCATTGTTGTAACTTCTGAAATCACAGCTCAAGTTTTGTCTAAAGAAAATCTTATTATAAACAAATTGGAGGACATTCTTTCACTTCAAAACATCAAACTAACCTATTTCATTTTTCCAACTATTATAAGTTATATTGCGGTAAGAAAGGAAATATAAAAAATATTTTTTGTGAAAATATATTGAATTGTGACTTAAAAATGATATTGTCTGTACCGGGAAAACAATGATTAAGCGCTTATATAAAGTCGTTCTTTGTTCAAAACTACGTTGTAAAGTTTTCCGAAAACTACATTTTAAATGTTCCATCATTTTAAGAATAGGCCTTTCTATAAAATAAGCTAAGCTTGCTGAACTTGTTATTATGTAACTCATTCTTCGCAAAATACGCGGAATTTAAGTTCTGTTTATGCTTAAAAACACGGTAACTAGTAAAATTTACTCTTAAAAGATTTTCGTAGTAAAACGCCATCGATACGTCACATATGACGCGGCAGCAACACCAAAACAAGAAGGCCAATTTTACTTTATAAAAGGGCCTATTATTTTATTAAACGAAATGGTTTTAAAATAATTGACTGAGATGAGGACCCGTAATAAGTAATTTAGTGAATAATGTTAATTCAAACCGTAAATGACAATAGCCACGAATCAAGGGCTTTGAAACTAGTAAATAGTAAACAATAAAATTTAAACTTCATTTTTATAATATTGATGAAAAACTTATCAAACTAAATTAAATAAAAAATTGGCAAAAGTTTTTTTTTACGCTTAAATAAACACATTCACATAAATTTAATAATCCAAATTATTATTTCGTAATTGGTAAATATTTTTCTTAAATCTTTTCACTCAATTTCTTAGAAACCATTTTCGGTAATTATATTCAAATTTGTAACATATAAAATAACGGGGTCTAAAACTGGAACCATAATAATTATTAATAAAATTATTAAAATTTAAAGAGAAATTTTTATCAACGTAATTTTTCGATTTATTTACCAATACTTTTCACTTAGGGCCTTGAAGGAGAATTTGGTTGAAGGATTCGTACCATAGTACAGATATTGACAAATCCGTCTAAATGCGCGATGCAAACGGCCGAAGGAAAAGCGGTTATGGTGGATTGGTCGTATGAACTTAATCACTTACAATCTCACTGCGAACAGTATTACAAAGGAAGACCTTTATTTTATCGGGGATCACATCAACTGACGACAACCTCGAACGTTTTTTCGATTATCAGGGAAAACAACGTTTCTAAATCAACGATTCACGATCTCAATAAGATGTAAGTTTTCCTAGAACTGTGCCGTAATAAAAAATGTTTTGCCAAAAAGACAATATAATGGAACCAATTTAATTTCTAGATAATTATTTTTTCCAAAAATAACATATTTTATAATGGATTAACAAGCCGGTATTTAATTTTACTTAGGGATTACTTTGAGTTAGTTGTGAGCGTCACTCCCAAATCTAGCTCACTCTCTAACAGTAAGCTCCTTTCCCCTAAAATAAGCACGTGCCTGTGACTTTTTGCTCCCCCCCCCCCTCGTGCTGGGGGAACCTAGACCAGGTGATTGGGATAATAACTTTAAATATGATCTATAAAATATTTATTTTAAGTTATTTTTAATACCTGAATTAGCATTTATCAAACGTTTTTATGATTCATAAAATTGACTTGGTTAAGAAAGTAAAGAGGATAAAATTATGAACAATTTTAATTACGTAATAAATGTTGTTCCTAATTTTATCCTATTGATTTTAAGAAAACACTAAAATACGATAATTGTTTTTTTTTAGAAATCTTTCAATTAGCTAAGAATATTGAACATATATTCTGCTTTGGCTTTAAGGGGGAAGAATACAGTAAAAGCCTCTTTTTCGTTCAAGCTTAACGTTTCTGTTTTAACAATTACATAATTGAAATATATTTTTCTTATTAGGCTGAACCTTCCTTTAGTGCTTAAAATAATTTTTATAATTCTTATATTAATATTTAAGGAGATATAAGGTTCTAGCTAAAGGGTAGTTTGGGCACTTGCCCAACTTGTTTAGCTCCGGGGGTCCGAATTGAAACGTAATAACTTAATTACTTTTAAATTTAAAATTGTAAAAATTACTTTAGTCACTAAACAAGAGGCTGTTCTACACTTAAATATTAATTTTATAAGTTACAATACAAAATTAAAAGAGTTCAGCTTGAAATAGCGCGAAAGTAGACAATGGCCACTGTAGTGTTCCCCCTTAAAGGGAATATGACCTGCAAAGCAATCTTTCTGGAAGACCCCTTCAATTTTTCAAATGTCCCTGTACAGTGGCGCCAAACATTTTTAAAGCCAAAGGCAAGAGCGGCCAGAGCTGCAAACGTTGGTGTTCCACACCAAATACCTGAGGTTATATTCCCTTTAAGAGCAGCCCTTCCTGAAGTTAACATCTTCGTTAAGAGCAGTCTTGTAATATTGTTTTTAACTTTTTTAAGCACTCCAGGAAACGGACCTTTGGTATAAGCCCATTTGATAAATCCCTAAATTTACACAATTGATTTTGAGCATGATGAATCGAAAAAAAGGACCAATATCTTTTTTCTCCTTATGCACTGACTAAATGATAGTTTCGATTGCAGGATCCGATACGCCGGAGCTATGAGCGTCATCTACCACGAATACGAGCGGTACAATTGGAAATTATACCAAGGATGCGTGGCTCTGAATGAAAACCAACTTTACGAAAACCCGATATTTTACGAGAAGGAGTTGTCGACACTATCTTTGATTTGCCTATTCTGTTTAATTTTCGCTTTCGCGGTTTTGGGTTGCGAAATAGTCGCGAGCTTTAGAAAATCTGTTAATGGTGTTTCGCGAAAATAGGTGCAAAAAAGAATACTTGACAATCGATATTTGCAACCGATTCGTTCAATATAAAATTAAATCATAATTTAAATGCAATTCTTAAATTGGTTGCAAAGCCATAATTAAAGTTGAATAACATTTCAATATCAAAAAAATTAAGGTGTTATTTGGCATTTTAAAGAATAAAATTTTGTTAGATATATTTCTTGTTTCACATTTTTATTTGATTTAGTAAACCATTTCGCTAGGACCAGTAGCTCGTATTCAGAGATATACGAGCGTAGGATGTAAATAAAATGTGTTTTCGTTTACAATAATTTTTGATGTACGAAACATAAATTGAGTAAAAAAATGTCGTTATTGATTCAAATACCAATAAGTTCAGAATATAAAGCAGTGTGAAAAAATCCAGGGCTTTAAAAATGAACACTAAAAGCCAGTTTATGGCTAGAGAGATATATCAAATACGGCGATGCTGTTGTAAACTAATGCGGCGGTAGCTAATCAATTGTAAATTTAAATAAAATATTCATCACTAATTTTCTTGAATCAAATGTTAACATTTGGTTTCATCGTTTCACCTAAAAATCTAGCTGATTTCTCTATTCAAACTTACCGAAGCAGCCATATAAATTTCGGGTTTGGGCAAAAACAAAATGTGTATTACAAAAAAATTGTCCTTCCAAAGGGTCAGTCCCTCTTTTATCGGACGCTCCTATTATCAGACAGAATTATTTTTGAAATTATACAAACAAACTCCCGCGAAAGAAAAACCAAACAAAATACATTTTTCAATAGGTGGTACCTCCATTTATATTTCAGAATAGTTAACAGGGGTGCGGGCCCCTGTGGCAAGAAGAAAGCATCATCGAACCAGGGTCACTAACGACGTAAGTTTTCTTTGTTTTAAATTAAGAAGGGGGAGAGGAAATTACTTTCCCTCCGGTTTTTGGATATTATTTTCAAGCGCTTTAGTAGTTGACAATTATACATTCTGGGTATCAATGAAAAGACTGAATATTTCCCTGTAAACTTTTAAAGTAAAAATGGCTTTGCGTTTTCTTATTGCAAAGGAACAATTCGATTACTTATTGAAATTAAAACCCTATTATCGGACACGTCTTATACTAATTTTCGGATTGTCTGTCAGACATCTATCATGCCTATTAGTTCAGGGAAATAAGGATTTAACATAAAAAAAATTATAAACAAGGCAAAATAAACGGTAACTGATTCATTAAATAAAGTTAAATAAGGGGGAGGACATTTTCCGACGTAAGAGGGGTGAAACCCCCCAGATAACGACTGCTCTCTAGAATATTTGGTCTTTGTTTAACTTTAGTATACTATCACGAGAGATATTGAAATTCACGAAAAACCGAAACTATTTATGTGGCATAGCTCGCTTAGGGGGTCACTGAATAACGAAAATACAATGACCTTGAACCAAGTCGTCAAAGTCATTAAAAATTATTACTAGAACGATTAGATTAGTTACAATTAGAGAAGTGTGAACCAGATCATTTTACATCGAAATACCTGTAATCCGAGGTGAATTATCGAGGCTCGACGATGTCTAGGGGCCAAAATATAGGACCAATGCTTTCTGGGTCCGTAACGAGGTTTGATGCTATCTGGGGCCCGTAACGAGGTTTGATGATATCAGGGGCCCATAAAAAGTTCTGATGATACCGGGGCTCGTAACGAGTTCCCATGATATCGGTATGAAGAGCTATTATTTATAGGGCCCGCAGCCAAGCCCGATGATGTACAGGGCCTTAAAGAAGCTCAATTATTAATAGGGCCCGCAATGAAACCCGGTGATGTCTAGGACAAGTATCGAAGCTCTATTATTAACAGGGCCCGCAACACGCTCGATGAAGTCAGAACCAGTGGAAATGTAGAAAATGTCCGGTTTTAAGGGCTCTTTGTCCGGTTGAAGGCACCGGTGTCCGAAACTTAAGTTCGCGTGTCCGGTACTTAGCTCCTAGTGTCCGAACCAAAGGTACATCGTCCGATAAAAGGACCAGGGGTGTCCGATTGATTTTCCAAATGTCCGATAATAGGTACTCGTACTAGCCAATTAATTTTTCAATTTAGCACTAATTTACATATTTTTTTTAAAAAAAATTCAAAAGCATCTAGTCAATAATGTTCCATATTCCATAGTTCTGAGGTTTAAAAAAGGCTCTCTGCTGTTTACCTTAGTTTAAATATGAATTTTCTATAAGTTGTCCGATAATAGGGGGACTGACCCTATAACGCTTTTAGCTTTTATCTCCAGTCAACACGTTTTTGCATAAAATGGATTCAATAAGCCCAATCAAGCAATTTTTAGTTCAGTCGGCAGTCCCACGGACAATCCTAGGAAATTTTACATTTTAGATTTTAGATATATCATTTTTTATATTCATTATAATTTTTTCTTATGTTAACGGTATTTACTACAATATCTTGTTTTGGGGGGGGGGGGTTGATATTTTTCCAGTATGTGTACAATTCACTTACTCTAAAATTAAAAATTTAATTTAAACTCCCGAAAGTAGGCTAGGGCTCCATACCTGTTTTGATTGATGACAAACTTTTAAAAAACGTGAGCAAACAAGAATTAAGAATGCCGGCATTAAATCTGGGCATGTTCCCCTCCGGTCGATGGTACGCCCCTGAAATTACTTTTAATTTGCATTGCCCAATTGAAACGTTTTTGGGTCCTAGGCCAACTTTCTCATACGGGGAATAATAATAATAAGCTAGGCTAATACCCTTGGCATCACCTTAGGCCTAAGTCTTCAAGCGACTGTTAAAGCCAATAATTCAGGTGGGCGGGTTAAGATGCGTAGGAGGGTGGTGGCAAGCCCTTCACGCCACGCGAGCCGACAGCTCCCTACGATAACTATTACCGTTAACCCCTGATGTACCTATTGCCCAATTATAAAGTTTAATTTTGCATAAAATAAACCGAATATTCAGGCTTTTACAAATACCACTTTTTATGATAAAAGCAATTATATTTTGTTAAGGCTAATATAAACTTGGTCTTGACCCAAATTGTTTAAAATTCACGTAAAATATAAAGTTTATATTTGGTTGAAATTCACGGGTTCTGCTTTATGGATTTCCTAAAAATAAATTTCAAATTGAAGCTAATTAAACACACGATACAATGACCTTTAAATATGTAGAAATAAAGTATCATTATTTAAATAGAACTTGACAAACTTTAATTGAAATGAACAGCATTTTAAGTTTTATGCACAATGTATTATTCTGAGAATCTTGAAACTTTAATTATTTACGTTTGACAATGTTGTCTATCTATTGTTTTTCGAATTTTCTTCATATCTTAATTAGTTTTAAAGATATTAAGTATAATGTTAATTTAAATTAATTTTTGACACTCTTAGAAACATGAACTTTTAAATATTTCAAAATTAATACATTGAAACGTTCAATAGCTTTTTTTTAGATCTTTACATAGTTATTTCGTTATGTAGTTTTCCCATCAAACTTAAAATAGGATAGATGGTATAATTTTGGTCGTTTTTAATTTTGAATAGTTCATCGACACTAAAATAGATGGCGCTGTGTGATTTTCAAAATATTTTCGTATTTTTTTTCAAATTTCATTATTAATTATTACTTTCTAAAAATATAAACTGGTATATAATTTTTTATTTTTTATGAAAACGAAAAAAATTATGAGTAATACATGTGTTGATTAAAAATAATTAACGTAAAATCGAGCAATGTTGGGAGCGAGATTCGAAAGAGCAACTCGGTAGCTTGAAAGGGGCTAAAGAACGCGGGGAGAGCTAAAATTCACCAATTCATATAAATGGAAACTACGTTGACATCTTGGGGCAGAAATTGGAACTACACATCGGTTTATATTAGCCTAACTGGTAATTTAATATATTAACCATTATTTTCATTAAAAAACTTGTTACGTAACACTGATTCATTTATAAAGGTCGATTTAATTTTAATGATATAAATAATTTAGATTAATTTAAACCAAATTTATAACATTCGCCAATTTTAACGATAACGTTATTTACCTATTTGACCCGCCTTTTAGCATCTTTGAAATACGGCACTACTCCTTTGAAAAAAACGTTTTTAAGACGATTGTCCTTTTCAAAGTGCCGGGGTTTTTAATTTCGGGAGAAAAATTATCAAAACTGCCGAATGAAGAAGTTTTAATTTTCTTCAAATTTGTTTAGGGTTTAGCTTTTTTATCCCTTTTCATAATGGAATAATCTACTTATTCGCTAATCTTTTCATCCTTAAAAATGTAACACAATCTGAGTAGGGAATAATACGTCTCTAAAGGTCCATTTTCATGCTCGCTGGTAGCGGATAAAAATCGTCAAAATTCGCATGCGCCACTCGCAAGCGTGAAAATTAATCTAAAATATCTGTTTGAAACAGATCGACGCGGAAAGTGAAAAAGTGTGTAGCGGAAGCGGATTTTGTCGATTTTTACCCGCTACCAGCGAGCATGAAAATGGGGCTTAAGGTATGCTTTAATGTAGATTTGCCAAACAGTGCCACAATCAGTATTAGATTGATACAATAAGTTAAGTTTGAAGAAACCATCTATGGACTGTGCGAAGGATGATAAAATACGCGAAAAAGTAGATTAGTTCATAATTAAAAGGGATAATATAGCTAAATAATAAACAAATTTGAAGAAATTAAAAACTTACTAATAACTTGTACCAATAGGTCTTCGAGCAAACAAAAAAACGCGAATCTCGGATCAAATAGATCTTAGAGTAATAAACTACGTAAAAACTAAATACAATAGCCAGAAATTCCAACGGTAGACCGGTTTCGTTCTATTTGGAACTCATCAGTACCGTGCGGGAAATCTGGCTGGCGACTGTCAAATCTAAAGGAGAAACTAAGCCTAAACATTAAAAATTTCAAAACGCGTTGCATAGTAACGGAAAGCCGAAAAGGGGGGAGTGTGGTGGAGAATATTATATACGATAAGTTAAGTTGGAAGAAACCACCTATGGACGGTGCGAAGGATGATAAAATACGCGAAAAAGTAGATTAATCCATAATTAAAAGGGATAATTAATCAATTAATTCAAATTTGTTTAGGATTTAGCTATATTATCCCTTTTAATTATGGACTAATCTACTTTTTCGCGTATTTTATCATCCTTTAGATTGATAAATCCTGTTCACTTAATTCTTGGCATCAGAAAAACAATGTGGTAATAGTTTGAAGAACTAAACTCGGTGGCACAAAAGAATGAAGCCTCTGGTAATGTACACATGTGGAAAGACGGTGAGCCCTTTGAACAAATGTATGGCAATTATCACCTATTGCTTAAATATCAGAAATTGAAAGTTAATTTATTATATATTTTTGCTCTTTTGCTTTCCCGGGTTTCGAAGGTATTTTATCGACGGTAAATGTATACAAGTTCAAGTTTATCATTTTATGTGACCAAGCACATTTTGTAGAACAAAGCACTAACTCCCAAAAGTTGTCATTTCTGAATCTGATAAATAAAGTGAGAAAAACTTATTTTACGGGGCTGGACGGTTGGTCTCTTCGCTTCAGGCTGTATTACAAAAACGTGCCACATACCGCTAATGGTATAATATGTCTCTGTACCATAACCAGGGTTAGATATTTGGTGCATTAAATTTTAGCTTAAATATTCATGTTTATGATCACTTACCACGTCTTTTTTGAGAAACAAGGCAATTTCAGAAGAATTATTAATGCGCGATAAACGGTTTTTGAACTATTTTCTATTTAAAAATGCTAAAAATGCTAAAAACAGATCGATTGTAATACGAAAAGCTCCTTTTAAAGGGTTTATTGAATGAATTACCACGAAAACTGTATGAAAATTGTATAATACACTTCTAACCTTTCTTAAGCAAAAGCGTGCTTTTTGTTCGGAAAAATAGTGTTTGAAAACGGGGCTTTACACTTCCTTACCACCAAACTTTCGTTAATTTGTGTTCTTTTTTCTGAAGAAATATTATAGGATAATAAGGCTTTTACTATTTGTCTAGTAAAAAAATTCAAGAAATAGCAGAAAAGTTCTAACATGTTTAAAAAATCCATGTTCAAATGTGTTAAAGTGCATTTCGATGGACGTGGATTAAAGAATTAAATTTTCTAAAATCATTTTAAAGATCCATTTTAAAATGATCACATGCAGCTGCCTCAATATCGTTATATTATTCAAAAAGATACGATGCTGCCCGTGAAGAGGTAAGGCTCATATTTAGAAAATAACGAAAAATCACGATTCAAAAAGGGCGACTTGTTTTAGAATGACCCCACTTCGCAAAGATGTCAGGAACCGATAATTATTATTAAGACTCTCACAGTCTCACTAATATCTGCACTCCACAGATCTAAAAACAGAAAAAAATTATTGTTTACACAAAATCCAGGAAACACGTTCAATTCTACGGATTATTACGCGTAAAACTGTTTTTAAAAGTTTATATCCATTCATTTTGAAAACATGTTTACCAATATGTCAATTTCATACCTCAAAGCAAAATATTTGTTCAGAGCAATTAAACTCGAGACCAATTTCAAATGGCGACCGGGAATAAGACACGACATTTCAAATTTGTTTAAAAAGCCTGGACACGCTATTCGGTTGGCTGATCATGAAAAATATTACTTTTCTTTTGCAATCAGAACTTTTTTTTGTTGTTAAATTTTTATTTGAGTTTTAATAATCCATCACAGAAAGTAAAAATGTCAAATTTATAAAAGAACGACAAGTTGAACACAATGTAAACTGTTCGGAAAACATTTGTGATTTTATTTCAACCAATTTATATTTGCAGAATAAGGCTTACCGTATGGTAGCTCTAAAAAACCGACCAACTTTCCCCTGAGCAATTAAAGGTCGTAGGAATATGGCAAAGTACGAGAAAATAGAAGCTACAGTATGTTTTTAATCGGGTTTTTTGGATCTAAAATCCATAATTAAACGTGAACAAAAACGGTTATTGTTTTGTTTGACTCTTTCAGATTGAGAATGCGGACGTTCATTTTCTGCTCACGTACATGATTTCAAGGTAAGAAATGATTACTACAGTTCCTCTATGGGTGGAAAGATTTTTATTAAAGTTGGGTTCAAAATGGCCACGTGACGTGGAAAAACATTCAAATAAAAATAAACGTATGATTGATTATCAACTTTGAACCCTAAACTATGGTTTAACGATCGCAATAGGAAAACAAACAGCCAGTTATGCCTTAGACATGGATACCACTTTTAAACCTTAGATTTATGTTATTTAAATAATTTGGATTTTTGGTGTTATAATATATTTTCACGAAGACTATAAGACTTGATACTAATTTAAGAGTACTGTCCAAAGTATCTTATTTATCTCTAACGGGAGCTGTATTCATCTACGAACCCTGCTATTGTTATTCACTTGAAACACGTTTGTGAAGAAAAAATTGCGTGGAGCGAGGGCCGAAAAATGTTGATTTTCTAATACTATTCAATCTGTAAAATATGGTTGATCAAGCGGAAAATTGTCAGCCGTAATGCAATGAACACATCCGCGATTTGACGGGAAATTCGTTCCTAACGGAATCTGATTCTGGCCTGCGTATCTCATTTTAATGGCCTCGAAGGAAACTTTTATCCTTAAATTTTAAGCTCTATTATGGGAAAGCACATTAAGAAGAACAACTTATATCTGATAACAACTATTTGACTACCGGAGCTATACTACTAACCAGCGCCTAAGTGTATGATGCCTATACTCTTGCGAAATCGTGTATTACCGTAGCCTTCACACAACCTTGAACTGCCGAAGCCGAAGTTTCTATTATCCCGTTTGGTGCAAGGCTACCCTGCAATGTCAAAGACTACTTAGAGGCATTATTAACTTAAGACAAGCCTCTTGAACGAAATAATTGTTTATGGGATTAAACGTTGCTATTATCCCCGATTTTCAGTGGTAAATAGCGTAACCGCTCGGCTGAAGCTATTTACCACCAAAAGTCGGGGGTAAATATTCTCGATCGCGTGGCCAAGACTATTTACCACCGAAAGTCGGGGCTTGGAAATTTCGGTGGCATATAGACTCGATCCCGCGGCAGAAGCTATTTCCCACCTAAACTGGTCAAGCCCCGACTTTTGGTGGTAAATAGTCTCACCAATGATGGAGGTTAATTTCCACTCCAAATCGGACATCTCTCCGTTTCGGTGATAAGTCTTGGCCGCGCGTATCGTGCTATTTAGCCCCGAAAGTCGAGGTTTGCATTTTAATACATTACAAGTTGGCCAGCCAAAATATACCTCTCCTCGGAAGAGTTTCTAATTTTCATTGAAGCGTAACATGTATCTGTGATTCTGAGGTATAACGCTCACCTGTCGTGCTGGAGGGCTCGGGTTCGAATCCCGCCCGATACTAACCCAAATTGAAATCAATTTATATTACACCCAATGACAAAAAGGGGGCTCTTTTGGAAGAAGCTTTTCCCTAATTCCAAGAAACTGCGTATGCAGCGATTACACTTTGCGCCGAAAATGCGAACGCGTTCGGAGGCCTGACAGACAGACCCACAGACAGACAGACAGACAGACACGGTGGTTGTATAACCCCTCCTAGGGTACAAAGTCCCCTCGGAGAGGTAAAAATCAATGAGCGTTCATAATACGAATAATTTTAATATTAGCGAATTAGAATTTTTTAAACTTATGGCTGCTCGGAGCCTCGGCTCATTTGGTGATTCAAGCAGATGTCGTCTCTAAAGAAAAACAGTTCCTTTATTTTTTAAATTTTACCACGCAAGCCTTTTTCTAGAATTTGCAAGATTTTTGAATGTCTATCACTCGGTGTGTCCGTTATTTAGGGGTTGTTCTTTTAGACCGAAAAGTTACAATTGATAAATTATTTTTTTCTCCAAAATTATCCATTTAAGTGTATCCAAGTTTTGAATACATTTTTTGTCTCTTTTGTATGAAGTTAAGTTGGGGTAATCTAAAAAGAGTTACTTAATTTAAATAATAACAAAAATAAACTACAACTCAAATAAAATTTCAATTATCTCTGTTGGTAGTGTCGGTTGCCCTAACGAAAATTTTAAATAAATATGTGATAAATTTATGATCAATATTGGGACGGATAAAATTTTGATCATTATTCGATAAAATTTGTATAATTTTCATTACGATTTGGTCAGTCGAATTTTCGAATAAACCGAATATTTACCGAGAAATGTGGGGGTTGTACTTAGAGATCCAATGTGACGATATATTTTAAACAATTATAAATCATTCTCCATTTTAGCTTACTCAAGATTTAGTTGAACTAACTAAATTATCAATTAGGGACCGTGTATAAAGATTACTTATTTTTTAATTGTATCGCTTTTCAAATATTATTTTTTCACGTTACTTAAGTATTTATTGGTTTCTGTTAGGTTTATCGTTAGCGAGACATACTGGAGTCATGCATTCTGACCGAAAAACTAAATGTTCTGGTTATTATCAATAGTTTTTATTGTCTGACTTTTGGTCAAATAAAGTAATCCAGTAATATGCCATTTTGTATAGAATACTTAATTTTTTAGTGAAGAAGAAGGAAGACCTCAAGGTCCAGAGGAAATGTTTCTTGACCTATATGTATAAATATTTTTTTCCAAGATATCCAAGAAGGTATCTTCCTCAACACTGTCAGTGATTTGGTTTTGTTTCTTATACTTCGATTTCGAACACAGATGACATAAGCTTTACATTAGTTTCCAATTTTCTTACTAGATGGAAGCACATGCTTGTTGTGTATGTATACTCCCGTTTTAGTTTAGTAAATAGTCACTGGAGGGCGCCACTGTTCAGGCAAACCTAGAACAATAACGTATGACATTAACGGAGTCAGCCTGTAGACGCCGTCAGAACGAGGAAGTTGTAGAAGTTGTACAAAATCGCCTCTGTAATAAAAGTTTAATTATTATGTTTTGATTTACTTGTGTGATGTTTTAAGTTATTTAAAACGCAGTCAAAACGAGACACACCAATGGCGACGGAGATTCTGAGTGACACGTTGTCCATTTTCTGATTTTCTACGATTTGTGTTGCATCACACTGACGCCTCGGCACTGCTCAAAATGGCGCTCTGTCTGTCATCGTTTTCCCGGTCGATGTACATGCGGAACCGAGCAACGTGGGTCTCCGCTGGAAAAAATGGCTCTCCCGGTTTGAACGCTTTCTTGTCGTCGCCGATATTGACGATGCTACGGTCCAACGTGCAGCTTTATTGCACTATGCTGGGGATATGGTATGTGATATTTTCGATACTTTGCCAGATTCTGGTATTGAAAAAGACTATATCAAGGCTAAAGCGGCGCTTAACAAATATTTTACCCCGTTGGTAAATGTCACCCACGTCATTTTTGTATTCCGGCAAGCGGTTCAACATGAGGGAGAAACTATAGATGATTATTGTACCCGGTTACGTATACTAGCGGTGGATTGTTTATTTTCGGATTTGGATGCGGAACTGAAAGCTCATATTATTCAAACATGCCGTTCCTCCTCGCTTCGCCGCCGCGCACTTCGTGACTCTAATTTAATCCTCACTGGATTACTTGAGCTGGCTCGCGCTTTGTCACTCGCCGATGCTCATGCTGCTTCTATGGAGAAACAAATTGAATCCTTACATCTCACTAAGCCTGTTGCTACCAACTCTCCGCGCATACTGTGAATGCAATCAAGGCATATCGTAATTCTTCCTGCGGTACTGCGTCCTCCGCTATTTGCTACAATTGTGGAAATACCTATCCCCATGCCGGTGAATGTCCTGCAAAGAACCGCCATTGTAACTCTTGTGGAATTAAAGGACATTACGGTAAGTTGTGTAAGAAAAAGCGCCCGTCTACAAAAGGATGGCAATATAGCTCGGAATCAATCTAGACGTCGTAAGGGCAAACCCAGGTATGACGCAAAAAATGGCAGCAAGAAACACGATAACCCACCTGCTGCTACACAAGGGTTCGCTATGGGAAGTACCAACTCCAAGTCCCCAACTAAGTCCAGCGATAGTGACTCAGACGCCGCTACTTTTACGTTGTCCTCGTTATGCAGTTGCCGACCCCAAGCTGCTATCAAAATAAATGACACTCTGATCACCTTCCTTGTTGAGTCAGGGGCAGACTTAAACCTTTTGCCAAAGGAAAGCTTCTTGAAAATATTTCCCGCACCAAGGCTGGAACTTACTTCTAAACATGTTTTTGCATATGGCTCGAGTATTCCCTTGGAACTTGAAGGGAAATTTAACGCTCGTTTGGAATTTAACCAGACACGCCTCAATGCAAATATATACGTCATGAGTTCCAAACATGGACAACCTTTACCAGTTTTGGGTTACCAAACGTGCTCTGCTTTAAAACTTTTGAAAATGACACACTCAATTCGCATAGATCCAGATATATTTCTAGACCACCAGGATCTCTTTCATGGTATCGGAAAGATGAAGAACTTTCAAGTAAAATTACACATTGATCCGTCGATAAAGCCAGTTGCTCAACGTCATCGACGCATACCGTTGCTCCTGCGGAAACCACTTGAAGAGGAACTTCAATCTCTCATCGCTCAAGACGTAATTGAAAAGGCTACTGGGCCGACACCGTGGGTTTCTCCACCAGTCCTCGTACCTCGCCCTAAAGCCCAGGGGCGTAGGAACGTTCTAGAAGTTGAAGGGGGCAAAGTAATACATCCTTTTAATGCATCAATAAAAGTTAATTATTTCTGCGTAACTGTTTCATCATTCACCGACAAACATAACAGCCCCTTAAAGAAACATTTATTCGGGACCTCCTGGAGTTTTGCCTTCCTACTCACGTGGCCTGTCGATACCTGGTTTCTACCAAAGTAAAGTAGTATTCTTTATAAAATAGCATATTACTGGATTTCCTAAATTGACTAATAGTCAGACCATAAAAATTATTGTTAAAAACCAAAACATTCATATTTTTCGGTCTGTATGCATGACCCCTGTTTGTCGCGCAAACGATAAACCGAACCAAGACCAATAAATACTTAAGTAAGGTCGAAAATATAATGTTTGAAAAGCGATTCAATTACAAAGTAAGTAATCTTGATACACGGCCCCCAATTGATAATTTAGTTATTTCAACTAAAACTTGAGCAAGCTAAATTTCTTGGTAAATACCCTTTCGTTAATTGTTTCATCGAAAATTCGACTGAACAAACCTAAATGAAAATTTTATAATATTATCCAATTTTTTGGGAATTTTGATAAAGATTTTATCCGTTCCAATATTTGATCACATATTGATTAAAATTCTCGTTAGGACAACCGATACTACCAACAGAGATAATTGAAATTTTATGGAAGTTGTAAAATTAATTTTAATGTAACACGTAGCTCTTTTTAGACTACCCCATCTTAAAAATAATTAACAATGATTACGGGTACACTGTAAATTTTAATAAAAATTAAAATCGCGATTTTAATTTTTATTTAAATTTGATAGTTTACCGGTAATCGTTGTAAATTATTTTTAATTACTTAGTATACACTAGTCTAGAGTTTTTGTTTACGTCAACCTCAACTTAACTACATAAAAAAGCGAAGCATTCTCAAAGCCAAAAAATTTATTCAAAACTTTGATTCACTTGAATGGATAACTTTTGAGAGAAAAAATATTCATTGTAACTTTTCGGTCTAAATGAACAACCCCTGAATAACGGACACTAGAAAAAAGACTCTTGTGTGCATTATTTTTTTCTTTAGAGACTTGAATACCTGAATTAGTTAAGGCTCCGAGCAGCCATAAGTTTAAAAAAATCTAATTCGCTAAAATTAAAATTATTCGAATTATGCACGCTCATTATTGTATTTAGCATTAAAATGCAAGTCCCGACTTTCGTGGCTAAATAGCACGATACGTGCGGTCAAGACTTTTTAACACCAAAACGGAGAGACGTCAGAATTAGAGTGGCAATTAGCCTCTATCATTGGTGAGACTATTTGCCACCTAAAGTCGGGGCTTGGTCTTCTGCCGCGCGATCGAGTCCATTTGCCACCGAAAATCAGACAGCTTTCGGTGGGAAATAGCTTTGACCGAGTGGTTACGCTATTTACCACCGACATTCAGGGGTAAATAGACACAGGCTATGTACCACCGAAATTGAGGGTTAAATAGTCACAGGCTATTTACCACCGAAAATCGGGGGTAAATAGCAACTATTTCATTCAGAATTGTTCCAAAATCTTTTTTCCCGAATTTTGAATTGTACCTAAAAACAGAAAGATTTAAGGGTTTCAAAACTGTACAATGGATGATTATATTTCTATTGACCGATTTGTTGACCGTGTGCAAAAACAGTGGACGTTGGACTATTATTGAAGTATATGTACAAATGGCTAAAAATAAAATTGGCTAGTGAGTTGGCATAAGCTAAGATTTATTGGGACCACTGTTTTATCCTAACATCTTTTAGTGTCCACTAAATATTTGTGTAATATAGTTCTTATGCTCGGGTGAACAGGGTTCTCGTTCATTCTACCCTAAGTAGTCTTTGACCATTCAGGGTAGTCTTGTACCAAACGGGATTAAAGTCATGAGATAAAACAATCAGATTTTCGGGAGAAAACGTTTCGCTTTGGGTATGGGTGGAAATACTCTATGCCTCAATAATAGCCATCTTTCCCTCTTCTTAAGTACACAACAGTTTCAATGTAAAACTAAGCATTTTAATTAATGATAAGCATTACAATATTAATTGATGTATTGATAGAAAACTTATCTGGATCTGTATAAAAGGAAAACTAGATTTGATAAGTAAATACACTGTACTTCGTTTGGTAAGTTTAATTTTTTATATTTTAATTACAAAATTTATAAACACACCTTATAAGGCGTTTTAATAACCACCTTAAATCGTTTCAAGCCTTTGTTATGTAACTGCCTATTCTTTAAAACTAAGTAAGCTTCGCCAAATTAAACCAGAAAATAAAGCTACATAACAGTTTATGATTTCAATCATATATATATATATATATATATATATATATATAAATATTTATTATTGAAATCATAAACTAGGTAATCATGTGGTTTATGCCCACTAGTGCAGTTTCCATTTGCGTAGTTCCCATTTGTGCGGTTTCCCAAAAGCGCAGTTCTCAAAAGCGCGGTTCCCATTTGCCCAGTTCCCAATAGCGCGGTTTCCCAAAAGCGCAGTTCTCAAAAGCGCAGTATCCCAAAAGCGCGGTTCCCATTTGCGCAGTTCCCAAAAGCGCGGTTTCCTGTTTGCACACTTTCCCGAAAGCGTGGGGCCTCATGTGGTTTTCCACCGCCACAGTTTCCCATTAAAAACCAAAGAGTCAAAAAAATTTCAAGTTTAATCCCTTATTTTATTCCCAAAAATAAACCTAACCTACAGTGCCTACGCGTCTGCGGCGCGCCCGGCTAACCAAACCATTCCATATTCAAAGTTATATACACGGAAATTTGGATAATTAATCGAAATTATCGAAATATATTTTTGAACTTACTTTCCCCAACGGAGATTGGAACTCGGATTTCTTAAACAGCACTCGGACGCTTTACCTCGAGACCATGGGTGGTTAGAATCTTCTTTAAATTTCCTTTGGTTTATTTTTATTAATTTTTATATACATATACGCTTTTGGGAAACCGCGCTATTGGGGAACTGCGTTTTTGGGAAACCGCGCAAATGGGAACTGCGCTAATAGGCATATACCAATCAGGTTATGTAGCTTTATAATTGGTTTTTAAAATTATGTTTATAGAAACCCAAAAATTAAATTGAGCACTGAGCTAATGAAGCCTATAAATTTTTATTTGGATTTAAATACCATTCTAAATTCAGTCGTGACATCTGCAGCGAATTTGTTCCAAAGGCTAATTTTGCTAAATAAGAAGTTAGGTCTTCCAAAAACGTTTCTTTATTTATTCCCAAATAAAATTTAGTTTATCCCTAATTTTAGTCAGTATTCCTATTTGCTTTATTTAGCCGCGTGTCAAGTAACAATTTTCTAGTGTTGTTAATTTTCCGACTTACAACTTACACTTCAATTTACGAAACATCTGCTCATGTATGCCCCAAAATTACCAAAATATTAGCGTCACTAGCAACCTTGGCTATTGCCTAGGAGATCTTCCATTTTACAAGATGACGTCGAACTGCAGCCACAAATGACAATAATCAGCAGTCGGTCTCAGTATATTTTAGTATATTTCCACAAAACTACGGCCATTATCACGTTAATTTATTTCATGTAAGAAAACTGGTTTATTGAATCTAATACAGATTCTTTTAGCTAAATAGATATACAGTTACGGCAGTTATAGTTCAGATATGTTAAGATATATCACTTACTAAATAAGATAAATATAATTTTTCAGAAGCCTCTTAAATAATGAGCCATAAGATTAAAATCTTCGCAGGTTTAAGTTTATTTTTAATGTAAGCTACTTGTGATAAACAACAGTATAAACAGATGAAAACTTATCTCTAAAGAGGTTTTAGAAGCGTGCGATAAATTTGAACCGATTGTCTTTATTTTAAGGGACGATATAGCAATCCAACACTTGGGTTTCAGAATGATAGCACAAACTGCTATTTGCGGAAACTTCGACCAAGTGTAAGTATATCAAGTATTTGATGGCTTGGATTAGGAGCTCACCGATCAGGGAATATTCAACCATGGACACTGTATCTCTAAAGATATGATTCAACTTTGAACGGGGTCTGTTTTTGACGTGTTTCGTTTCTGTCCCGTTGGTTTTTTTGGCAAAGGCTTAAGGGTATAAACGGCTTACATCACGCTAGCTCAAGGTAGCAGACAATTTCAATAATTTAATTTCCAATCTTTCCTAACCGTTTGAATGTCGCGGTTCTTTTAAACAGATTTTTATTCGACAAACTATTTTACAAGTTCACTTAGGTTTTATCTTACCTTTTCTAAATCAAATTTAGAAAATCTAAATTTATTAAACATTTTTGTCTTTAAAATAAATAAAGCGAAAAATAGTTCGTTATCACCGTCACTTTCTTGTTTAAATGTGGCTCTTACGTAACAGTCTCTTATTTTTACAAGTCTCTTACAAGGAGACATCCCGAAGTGTAACCCACCGATTTGGTTCAAACTCGGGGGATTGGTAGACCTTCATGAAACTTGAAAAATCATAAAGGGAATTTATTCAATGGGAAACGGTTTTGCCATGGCAACGAAAAATGTTTTTGACAACACAAAATATTAAATTTTCCCATTGAAAATAACATGGGATTTTGACCCGAGGGGCTGATCACTCCGCGTAATCGGTGTACAGAGCCGTACCTTTGACTGTACTAATGGGACTACGCGTAATCTTTGAAGTGCTAATCTAAGCGTAATCCGGTGTACAGACTTTCTAAGAGTGGTTATCCCCTCGTTTTGACCTCAAATTGATCAAAAGTGGAACAATTTTGATGTTTTTTTTAATTTTATCTATTTGTTCTATTTTTGGCAATTTCTAAATTTTGAAATTTGTTCAAAATTTTTCACTAGGAATTGGCGAGAATCCCATGTTATTTTCAATGTAAAAATTTCAATTTTTGGTTGTCAAACACCTTTTTCGTTGCCATGGCAAAACGGTTGCCCATTGAATAAATTCCCTTTAGGACTTTTCAAGTTTCATGAAGGTGTACCAATTTCCCGAGTTTGAACCAAAGTGGTGGGTTACAATTCGGGATGTCTCCTTGTTAGCGCACTACAGTCGCGAGAAATATAGCATTTTCTAGCGCACGTGCGAAGAATATACTAATAAAGCTTTGTCTTGTGACGTTAGAGCAACATTCTATATTTATTTACATTTGATTCATTTAAGTTTATAGAAATACCTATTATAATATGCTTCCGAATTAGGGGAAAATGAGAGAAAAAATAAACCATAACTTCTAGCGCTAAATAGACAGAGACTAACATAAACCTTGGAAACAGACTAAATGTTTAATTTATTCCCCTTTTACCTTATTTAGTTGAAAAATTACTATATTAACTATTTAAATATGATGAAAAATACTTTCTAGATGAAAGCTCTTTCTCGTTTGTAAAGCAGTCACTTACAACCGAATTAAAGTATTAAAAATCAATACGCTTCTTATTAATGATTATTTTCAATCATGTTGTTTGCAGGGAAATAATAAAAACTCAATTTCGGCTCTTTGGAACTTTTATTTATTTTTTGGGCTCTTTGTTATTTAGATAAAGTCAATTCCCAGTTTTCAATTACTTTCCTTTTCTGTTATTTTCATCTCTAGGAAATAAAACTATTGTGCAAGCCTTTGTTTGAATATAATATAAAAGTGCCATTTGAAAAGGAATACACCTACATGCAGTTCAGTCACTCTAGTTCATACATTATCTCCAATCCTGTTCGACAATTGGTGACTAACAACATGCTTAATATGGAAATAAAGGTATGTCTTTGGTAATGTGAAATATGGAAAAATATATTTAGGTCTATCCTAAAGGTTTAAAGAAATCAGAAAATAAAAGTTTAAGGTAGGTTGATTGGTACAAAATAATAACAGAAATTTTCAATCCGAAGTAAAATATTTCTAATGGCTGGAAGCTAAGGCAGTTTTCAACCCAATAAAATAGAGAAAGGAACAGAAATTGTTCCTCGAGATAAGTTAGGGCTAAGGTTTATATTCTACTTTTATATTTTACTTACTTTAATTTACTAAATAAGTTTTCATAAAACATTTCCTTACTTTACAGGTGGCATTTGTAATAATAATACTTACCTGTTTAACCGTGTCTACTCAAATTATTTGCAAATATATTCATAAAGAAATAAAGCCAGGAGTGAAATGGTTTCGAATGTACTTGGAGCATTTCTGGGAAAGTGTTGCTTTTTTCTTTTCAGAGGGTAAGTATCACTACTTCAAGTTTCAGTGGGTCAATGGCAGAGAGTTAAATCCAGATGGTTTTTAATCCGCAATCTTTGAATCTAACATCTTAAGGACCTTCCTGACCCAACGTCACAAGGGCAAAGCCATCTGAAATTATTGAGGCCGTGCAGCCTAGAGGGGGTCACGTATCTTCGCGAAACTGCAGAGCTGTCTCCCGTAAAAATTACTCATAGAATCATTCTTTTACTGGGACCCGGGTTCATTTTACATTGCAATACACAGAGCCGTAGATGGTTTTATTCCGCGTTTATAAGGACAGAATTTTATATTTTTAAAAAGGATTTAAAGAGTTGCCAACTCACGCTCCAGGAAGAATAATAAGTGGAACTTGGTTTCTGGCGGTGCAATTTATCGTGATTATCGTATTATGTTTTTTAAAAACTGAATTCGTGGTACCAAAATACGATGTTCCGGAAAATATAGAAACTCTATTGGCATCGAAGAGATCAATACATTTTACGAAATACTTCACTTACGAACATCAATACTTCTGTTTGGGACACATACAGGTATGTGTGTTTCTCCGCATTTTTTTTTCATTCATTTTACCTTAAATGTTTTCTATGAAGTCATCTTTACCAATACTATATAGGTTTTTTAGCTATAAAAATACTTGAACTAAACTTAATATGCCATAAGTAAATGGTGCTTCGATATGGCCCTAAGGCAAACATTAATGTTTGATGAATATTCATGGACATTTTTTTAACAAATATTCCTTTGGTCCATGGAGGTCAAGCGATAATTCAGAATTTAGCTATGGTCAAGGGCGGAAGAGTTTCAGACACACACACACAAATATCAAATAAAGCTAAACATTTCACGATAAGTTTCTTGTAGACAAATTTTACCTTATTAATGATTCAATTTGGTAATATGGAAACGCTGGTCCGTCGATACATATTAGTGGCCCCACTTCATACCTCTGGTTGAGCTTTCTTCAATATACATAGTTATTTGCTTAAAATGAGTCTTCAATTATTTATACAGTAATTTTGGGATTGCTACTTCAGCTCAAAAACCTTTTTTTAATAATTCGTCCTCAGAACTAAACGTCAACAGAAATTTTTTTGCAGCGAAACAAATTGCCCACTAGTCGCTAGATGATTTGGGACTAAGCTGATTATTTTTATTATTTTCGTTTTTACAGTTTTTAACAGCTTAGCTCGTAATATTTCAAAATGTCCCATATCGTTTACTTAGCAATATAATTAAAAAAATAATTATTTTTCACATTGTTGTACGTTCAACAATGTAAAAAATAATTATTTTTCACTTAAGGGCTTATTATTATTAGTAGTTAAAGTTGGGTGGTTGGGTTAGACCCAACCTATCACTTCGACCAGAGGTCCATTGTGCAGCCCCAGCCATTTAAACACGGAAAGGCCAGTCTCTGAAACGAAGCGCCTGATTTGCTTCCCCGGGATGTTGGAAAGATCGCTCGTTTCCAGCCTATGCATACCAAGATTATCAATCTCTTGAGCCGCGAAAGAATCACAGACACAAAGGACATGAGAGAAAGTTTCCTCCTCTGCAAGGCATGCCCTGCACAAAGGACTCTCACTGATACCAATCAGATGCAGATGTCTATTAAGCTGGCAGTGACCTAAAAGTAGGCCCGTAACCACCCTTATATACTCTTAGAGTGGCTCTTTTCTTAGAAGGCCCAGGGATAAACTCCTTGGCCTGCCTCTGATTATCGATCTTAAACAAAAACCTGACCTGTCTCTCAGCCATAGCGCCTTGCACATGGCTGCGAACCAGGCCTTTGGGTATCGGAATAGCAGATTCAGCACCTAAGAACCGAGCCTTCGCACCCACCTTGGCCAGAGTGTCAGACATCTCATTGCCATCAGTGCCATATTTCCGCCTAGGTCAACCTAGGCCGTGGCCTAGGGGCCCATCTTTGGAAGGGGCCCTCCAGTGACCGTATTTACTGTAGTCGAAGGCATCAATATATAATATCAATCGTAATTTATATTGGAGAAATTCGTAGGTAAAAGATTTTGTTTTAAAATTACCAAAATTTCTGCCTGGCAGTTTACGGACGCAGCCTTAAATCGCAATGTTGCAAAATTATCGCATATTTAGTCGACGATTTTATTTAGTAGAGCTCAGATTTCTACGCTGAATCAGGGAAATTCAGGCACAGCCTAGTTCCAGGGATAAGAGTAAATGCAGCGCGTGAAAAGGGGCCCAGACTCCTTATCTGCCTATGGGCCCAGGATCTCTAAGTCCGGCCCTGATTGCCATGATGCCCCTTATGACCAGGCACCCGATATAGTTGAACCCTATTGTCTGTGCCCAGTCCTGAAAGGAGATCCAGACAGCTAAGAACGAGCTTAGATGTAATCCTAAAATGATGAAGAGCCTTAAGGGCAACCTGACTGTCCGAAAAAATCTGAACATTTTTGCCCCAATACCTCTTCTTAAGACAGAAGTCTAGACAGAAGCAAATAGCTTAAAAAGAATTAGTGAAAAACCGAACTGTAAAGCTTAAACATAATTAAGATTTTTTACCCAAAATTGAGGAAAAATAGATGAATATTGAACCAGAAATGGTAAGTACAGATAAGGATGTCAATAGTAGAGTATCAAGGACCCACAAGGGTCTTACACAAATCTACCGAAGGAGTTAACTGAATAAATCCCTTTGTGTTTTAAAGAAACAACAAACCTTTTCATTAAAAACCAAGTGGCGTAGCCAGGGTGTGTTCATGGGGAACTCCCCCAAACGTATGGCTGTTTTCATTTTAACAAATGTGTCCCCTCCCCCGAACCAAAATCCTGGCTATGCTAGTTAATGAACCAGGTATGCAACAAAGAAAAGCTCACCCCTTTTCTCGAAAGCACTTTGCAATTCAGAGCGGTGTCATTAGGTGCTACTGTGCAGTGTCTTCTCGTAGAACCTTACTTACATGCTTGTCAATCCGTAGAAGTAATCTTTTAGTTAATATTACTTGCAATTTGTAGAAATAAAAAGATAGAACCACCATAGAGTTAGTTATAAAACAAGTATTTTAGTATAAGTTTATACAAATTTGATTGTTGTCATACCTTCAATATTTGTGTGCTCCAGTTCAGAGACCGTCTGGTAAGGTGTCCAAGACCACTAAGATGTCTTCGTCAAATGACATCCTTTTCCTTTCGTGCCGTCGTGAGTATGTAAGCCCACAGTGCCTGCATCGGTGGTAGTTGCGTTGCCATGTCCACTTCAGGTTCTTTGGTTGTTCGCAAAAGTTGGGCCGGACATTTTCGCAGTCTGTTCGTCGACTTCTGTTTGAAAATCTCTATAGCAGTTTGGTTCCTCGCAATTGGTTCTGGACCTTCCGTGACAGTGATGACCAGATAAGCCACTCGGAACTTATTCTGACTGGTGGCGTATGTGACCATTGCTTCCACTTAAGATGGAGACGGAACTAACGTTTTCACTTGGATTGTGATAATGTCAATGACCAGCCGTTTGCAGCGCCTCCAGTTCTCTGGTCCTGTCAGGTTCTCAATGTCGTGTCAACAAAGCCCCCCATCGTGATCAAGGAATATGAACTTGTTGCTCTCCGGATACTCACTCAGTCGTTTCCTTGGTTTTTATCCATGAATAAAATAAGCTCGGCGATATTTAAATAATATTTATTTAAATAACCAACAGTTGAATTAAAATTGTAAAATGTTTGAATAATCGAAAGTGAATAGGCCTATTATTTAAATAAAACCAACAATTATTTAAATAAATACCACTTTTATTCAAATAAATGCTTGGTTGCGTAAAAACATAATTAAATAAGTTAAAATTATATACTTTTTACCATCGTTTTTTTAAATAAATTGGAAAATTTGTGGATAATAATAACAATGAATAAACAATTCCGAGCACTAGTTTGGACGGTGACATCAGGATTTGGGGAGGCGGAGTTGTTAGCAGTTTCATCTCGCAGAAAGAGGAGCCGGGTTTGATCCCAGCTTGGGGCACTGGTTTAAAACTTGGGACAACTATACTTCTGTGTTGAGTTTACAATTTATCTCCCCACTGGTTAAAGGGGTTTTCCCCCGAGCTCTTCGGTTTTTACTTCCATAAAAACTTGTTGAGTTTAACGGTAACAGTTAGTGTAGGAAGCTTGCCACCACCCTCTTACACATTGTAACCCAGCCCCTAAATTAATATCTTTGAAAGTCGCTTGATGGCCTAGGCCTTTGGTACATGTAGTTGTGTATCAGACTAGCTGATTATTATTTATTATTATCAGCGGCGCAGTGGAAGCTTGCTGGGGCCCTTAACCTATTGAAGTTTAAACCTCAATACGAAGTTAATGAAATAAACTAAGAATAAATAAAATTATTTAAATTAAAAGACATCAGTTACGAGTTAAAAGGTATTACGGAACCAGACTGCATATTGTACTGAACAATGATTAATGACTATTGTGAACACCCATACGTTACTTACAAGGAGACTACCCGAGGTGTTACACACCGATTTTGTTCAAACTCGGGGAATTGGTAGACCTTCATGTACCTTGAAAAAACCTAAAGGTATTTTATTCAATGGGCAACGGTTTTGCCATGGCGACGAAAAATGTTTTTCAACAAAAATTGTGCCCAAATAAAAATTTAATACACATGTATGAATGATAATTTAGAGAAGACAAATAAATAACATTTCAAAAAGAGAAGAAAACTAACGGGATAACCGCTTCTTCTAAAGGTGGCCAGGGACCACCAGTCCACCACTTGAGGTATTTAGACGCTGTGTTGTTTTAAGCCCTATTTTTCAATCAACAGAGACCCTATACAAAAAGTTACGTTTCGCATTACCCTTCACTTAAGTGAGCCAAATAAGGTCCGTAAAAATCAGCGGACCTAGGCGCGTGACGATTTTCGTCGACACCAACGAACTTAATATTTGGATTCTACCGTAGGATATAAATTGTGAAAATCGATCTGATATGAAAAACGTAGTGTGTTTTCTCTTTTAGATGTCATTTGTCCAACAGTTTAAATTAACTTTTTTTTTACTTTCAAGACCAATCGAGGATATAACATTACCAACACGAAATCAGAAACAGATATTTGTGGACAATATTCGACTGTTTTCCATTACGAATGTTTCTCTATCTTGAACATGAATAAAAAACAATGGAGTACTCTCGCGAATGAGAAAGAACTTTACGCGTATTTACAGAAATGCTCCCAAGACAGACATAAAGTGGAGATGTTCATAAGCCCGCAAGAATACAGAAATTCTTATCACTATTGGAAAGTTAGGATTTCCGGAGAGGATGATGGAGTTCTGGAGACTGCTAGATTAGGGCAAGTACTTCAATCTTACTCCAACTATTCGAATAAAGTTCAATTTATTTCCTTGTGTTATTAACAAAAATAAATAAATAGAAGTAGAAAGTTCGTCAATTGAGCTTTACGTGATATCATGGAGGAACATGTAAAGTAATATTTTTAACGCGTTCTCTGGCTAACTGGGGGGCTGACTAAAAAGAAAGTCAACTCTAGTTTATCCGCACGTGGATACGCGTGGTCACGTTAAAGAGAAAGTGCATAGAAAGAAGCTGTAGCTGTGACGTCATCACGACACTTAACGTGCCGCTACTCCATGGTCACATTCGGGAGGCTGACTATTCGTGAAATATATTTTCGACATCCAAACCCAGTAGCTTTGCTATAGGAAATATATGTTTTAAACCAACTAGAAAATAAAGATCTTAAAAATGGCAAACATTTGACCGAATTATTTAGCCTGCTTTACAACAGTTTTTATAGCAAAGTCTGCATGATGGTTAATATAAGTATATAAATAAGGTAAGTTTAAAAGTCCATATATGTGGTTCCTTTTAAAGTTTAAAATCAACTCGTCAGCCATATATCGCCTACTGGTATAGGACTATAGGCTTACTTACATGTAGTCATGAAATCTAAAAGGGTGTTCTCAAATATTCGGTGCTATTACTAAACTTAAAAATCATCTGTGAGCACAATAATCACGTGTGATTGTTCGCAGGGTTTTGACTCTTACCGAGATGGTGCCGTACGGATATTTAACAATAAGGAGCAAATTTTTGAAAGACATGTTCTTGTGGAGGAAACCCGAGGACGAATTGCACGATTTAAGCCTGGAAGCGTTGAGTGGATTGTTCTATTTATGGTTCAAGATGCACGCGGTTGCATACGTCACGCTCCTGTCCGAACTCTTCTTTTGGGCAGTTTATAAAGGATAGAGGCAGAGTGTCCAGGTGGTTAGTTGGTCAAAATCATTGAATTGGGAATAATACTGCTAGAATTACAATTACGATTTCGGTTGCCATGGTTACGCGGGACCTATTCTGATAAGACTGTACAAAATTCATCTTTATAATTAGGCGGTAGCGCCGTCTATATTTTGTAAAGTTACATGGTTAAAAATAAGTAATTATTAGCTAACTCACCGTAACTTGAGTTAAAAAGGATCGTGTTGACAGAATAAAATTATTTTTAAACAACTAAAAAGGTTTGTTTGTTACGAGAAATCATGCATTTCAATTTCGCATCAGATTCGCGAAAAAATTCAATTGCAATATAGTTTCCACCACTAGAGACAGATGCCGCCATGGTAGAACGATAAAGTTGAATAAGTCTCCTTATTGAACGAAATTGGTCCCGCGCCAGCCAGATTTAGTTGTACCTCTATTTATTCCCAATTCAATGGTCAAAATCCCACGGAGCAGATTATAGAGCTTCTCGTTTAGTATTAAAACCAATTAACAATATTGTGTTTATTTTTAATTATATTTAGTAAAGAACACTTTTATAAGCTGATTTAAGCCAGCACCGTTCACCCTAAGCACATGCGCAAGTTGTTATATTACTACAAATTAGAATGTTGAAATGTTATTTTACTCGAGCTTAAGTAAAAGCTATTTAAGTTAAAAAATGCCAAATCTTTAATTTTATAAACATATTAAAGATTAACTAATCCACTGAGCTTCTTGTACTCAATTATTGATTAAAAATGTAATGTTATGTAACATATTTGGTAAATATTTATGTACGCTCTCTAAACATTTGGAAGAGCCATCATTCCGTCATTCTCTCTGCAATGGGTCAGAGATGCTGGAATTTTCCAGCACTGGACACTGGACCTCCATTTGCCAATTCTTGGGTTTAAAACGGCTTGCTGGAGCGAGATTCGGCAGAATTGAGTAAATCGTTGAGAAGTGATCCAGACGCGAATTTTCGGACGCTACGTGGGTGGTGGACGACCGACCGCTGTGGGGATTTGGGTACCTTTTTTTCATAAACTATCGTAAAGCCTAACACGGTGAACCTTTTAGTATATATTATTGGTATTTAACCAATTGGTACTTAGCTAAGAAACGACTCGAGGAATTGTAAATTGATTAAGTTACTTTACTAACCACAGGATTAGTTAAAATATCGAACTATATCAATGGATACCTCAGATTGACTGTCTCAATAAAACTTCTAAGAACAAGGTTTATACTTTATATACATTATTGGCGCGCCGTCAAAAACAACATGGAACGCAACTCAAGATAAAACATATGTTAACAATGACCTTTGATATTACGTCATTTCCAACATATATATACTTACTTAAATATGTTCCGACAGAAAAAAAATGTGACTTTAGAAAACTATTACATCCCGGGAAAAAGTGTTCGAATTAGCTTTAATAGTTATTGAACATTGTATCGTTCAGTCAAGAACAAGGGTTCAGAATTTGCTAACTTTAATTTAGAACCAATCTGTTGTTAAATAAACTGGTAATGCTCCGTAGCGAACATGTTGATTTCTTAAATAAATTACTTTCGTATTTCATGTGTTCATATTTCATCACTCTGCTGGTTATTGAGATTCAAATCCTCGATAGGTTATGGGCCCAGCACGCTTCCACTGCACCACTGATGTTACGAATATGAAGATAACAATGAGTGTTCTGGTGAACAGTATTCCTGGAGACAGGATCCAGAGCTCGATATGGCCTCGCATCTGTCGTCCATGCGGTTGTTGTGGGCCGATATACTTACGACGGTGAAGAAAGAAAAAGATTTATCTTTCGATGAGTCGATCCTCATAGCCTGTATCTTTGAATCGCTGCCACAAGATGAGATTCTGGAGTTTGGAATGCTGTGGGACACTCTACCCAAAGAAAAGTAGACAGTCACTGGGGCCTTGGAATCGGTCAGAACCCCATGTTATTTTCAAAGGGAAAATTTCGAAGTTTTGAAGGAGCTAACGAAGGTGAGGTGACAGAGAGGTTGCAGCAAGAGGAGCCGGGCTCGATGCCAGCTAGTGGCACTGGGTGAAAACTCGGAACAACTCCTTTTGCGTTGAGTTACCAAGTTCTCTCCCCACTGGTCTAAGGGGTTTTCCCCCCAGATCTTTGGTTTCCCCTTCCTCAAAATCTTTTTGCGGTTAACGGTAATAGTTAGTGTAGGGAGCTGTTGGCTCGCGTGGCATGAAAGGCTTACTACCACCCTCTTACTCATTTTAACCCAGCCACCTGCTTAAGGGCATAATAAGTCGCTAGATGACTTGGGCCTAAGATGGTGCCTTGCGTATTAGCCTAGCTGTCTATGATCATGAAAAAAAATTAAATTTATTCTTAGAAATAGTGTTATTTAAAAACCTTTGTAAAACCTATGTTTGCAGTTTTGTTTATTTTCCTTTTTTTTCAACCTTTGAATGCAACCCGAATCTCCGATAATTTAGGCTTAACTTTTCCAAGGTGTAGTTTATCTCTACCGTAATTTTATTTTTGTTGAAGTTGAGTGGTTAACTGCGTATTTGAAATGCGTGGGATAGCATAAAAGACTTTTCTCCATCCGATTTCTTTATGTATTGACAAGGCGTGCGTTTTAGTATGATTGACAATTGAAGTATACATTTTTGAATTACCAATGTGATGGACGAAGCGTACTTAAATGAATTCACCGTGACTAATGCATCTTACGTTAATGAATGGACAGCGTTATTGACAAAACGTATGTTTACAATGGTCAGGGCGATTGAGAAAACAGATATTCATCAGTCAGGATTGATTGAGGGAACTGACTTTTACGAATGAACAGGGAAATTGAATAAGCAGTTATTTTAATGTAAAGGGTAAATTAAAAATTTAAGTTAAATGTTGTCAAGATGTACTTAGCACTTTAATGGGAGTACTCCCAAGGTCGGTGAAGTTTTGTTTATATCAGGATCATATACGGTGCAGCTAAGAGAATATGCGACCACGAATGGGAAACGTAGAATTGGAACTTAGTTACACTGCAGATGAGTTTCTCTGAATGAACATGATTTGTATCATGTCCAAAATTTTACGAGAAATAAATATCGAAACTTTCCGTAATCCAAGGATTGTGTCTACTTATTTTGGTTTTTATTTTAAGCTACCAAGTAGGGATGATATTTTGACGCTACTATTTTTGAAAGTTTCAAGTTTCTTAGTGAAACAAGATGGCTAAGAATTATATTGTATATTCTGCTAAAAGATTTCTAAATTCTAATGACTAATACGTGTTGAACAAAAAGCATGATTTTGAAAAGACGTAAAAATAGTTTTGTTCAGACATTGACTGACGGAATGAACGTAGTACCCCAAAGCACTACTCACTACACGTTTACATCGTCAGGCGGATTAATATACGTTGTAGATTATCAGCGGTGAAAATTGACGGACTCTGAAACATTTAAAGAAAATATTGTATAACATCCGGGCGCAAAGAATGCAAAAAATTACAATTTGAAGAATTAATTTATTAACATCAGCAAAACGAAACGTCAAAAGTAATAAAATTAGGGTTCTTTCCATCCACCGAAAGCTTCCTGAATCTCTCGGGCTATCTGAAGGCAAAGTCTATCGTTGTTGGGAGCCGCTACAACCTGCACTGCTAAAGGCAACCCACCTGCACTTAACCCAACCGGACATACTGTGACGGGAAAGCCTAGCACGTTGAAGATGGCCGTGTATCCCCAGTTGGACATCTTGAGTAATTGTTCGTAATGGAAGATGGGTGGTTCCGGGTGCGGAGGGTAAAGCAGCACGCCATTGTCCCCGAGCAGAGACACCAGTTTCGTCTTCGTTTCATCTAGGATTTGGACGTTCTTGGTCACTTCGGATGGTTTAAGGCCCGAATGCCATCGCATGGACAGCAGCAGGAATATTATGTGCAGCGTGTGATCCGAAATTCTAAAGAACCATTTAAACAGTTCCCAGTAAGGGTTGATGGAATACCTTCCGTCCGTCAAAAAGTCTTCGTAACTCGGTGCTTGGGCAGTTGATATCTTGCTGTACCAAATTGCCATGGCTGTGTTAAATGTTGGTATATCAATTACGTGACTGTTTAATTTATGCTTCAGACGTAACTTTGTTTCGACCTGAAAGTCAAAACGATAATTAATATGTATTTGCTACAAAATTAGGGGTAATCTAAAATTATAGTTTGCAATGTATAGTTTAATTTAACCACCATCTCATACTTCAAAATACGTAAACCAGATTTTTACGGTTTACCTTAAGTAACTTTTACGAATTATAATAGGTATGCATATATTAATCTGGTTAACCTTAAATCACTTGATAATTTTATAAAATAAATATTCTTATGTCTATATGCAAAACACACAAGAATAGACGGTTTCTTAACTCGATAGAAACATGGATTTAGAGACACACAGAAGCCGTTTCTATTCCGTGCTATTTGCGTATAAATTGTCGGCTGCTTACAGCTACTTCTATTGAATCGTTCAGGGATAAAAACCTAACGATATAAAAATTCCCAACAAAGGATAGGAAGTCAAGCTTGGTTAAAACCCCCTGTTTAAGAAATATGATTAATTGTTTTAAATTTAGAATAATATCAACGGTAATCTAATAATGGAAATACTAATTTTTTATACTTTACTTTGACTCGTTATAATAAAATTAAATGGAACAGCATTCGAGGAATTTGGATCTCAGATAGTGAATTAGTCTTTTGAGTTTACATATAGCCACCTGGCGGCCAACGTGAAAATCTGGCCGTTTAAGAACTTCTCACGTTGACCGCTACGTGACTATGTTAACGGGAAAGGCCAAATGTTTTGGGATATTATCTTTCGTATTTCATTAAGTGAAATAAATTAAAACCACGAATAGATAAAGTTCCCCCGAAGTTTAAATGTACAATTAGTGGCGGAAGCTTTTTCGCCTAATTTTAAAACTTTTAATAAGTGTTTCTATAAAGTAAAATAAACAATAAATAATAAAAAGGTTTTTCTCTGCGTCACGAGCTTAGGCACGCTGGTTTGGCACGTGGACTTCAAATTCCAAATCTTTATCGCGTATTCTCTATGTTCAATATCTTTAGCTAGTGACCTCATATTTTATAGAAACTCCTATTGCCACATTAAATTGGTTTAGTTCTGGCATAGGCATGCTCAGCGTTTTGAGATCGGATAATTATATTTTGAAACAGTAATTTTTGCAACGTTTTTCGTATTTTGAGGGCCTCAGATAAATTTCAGATAAGGCCTTGTACTCCCGGTCCTACTATCTAAGCATTTGAAGGACCACATAATCCTTTGAATTTTGAGGATTGGGCTAAATAATCAAATGTTCTGGGAAGCGGAAGAAGCTACTGAAAATTCCACCGGAAATTTTCGAAAGTTCCGAATATGAACGGGTAGATTAAGGTAGGTGTCTATAGAGCTCGGAAAAGGTTTCGCCGAGGTTTAAATATCTTTAGTAGAAATCTATATCGCGGAGCCAACAAATGCGGTAGCAAGACCACCAACACCAAATTAAAGAAGTTTACAATCGACGGAAGAGGGTTTCAATTTCCGATCGTCATTAACCGTTCAAGTATTTTAAAATTGGGGAATAATAAATGCACGGTCAGAGACCAAACCTACAATCCCTTTGTGCGATACGTTTTCCCGAAGTATATACGTCGAGAGTAATAATAATAATAATAATAATAATCAGCTAGGCTAATACCCAAGGCACCACCTTAGGCCTAAGTCATCATGCGACTTTTGAAGCCCTTAAATCAGGTGGCCGGGTTCCTTACCAGAATCTTCTTTGACCCTACCTCCAAGCTCTGAAGAAAGCCCGTAGGTGGTAGGGATAGAGTATTCTACAGCCGTTTCCCCAAAAACTCAATGTACAACGCTGCTGGCGGTACAAGCCTTAAATTCTTTGATTTACTATTGAACGTTTTACTTTATACTCCCTTAAAAAATGCGTTTGATTAAATTAAGTACCACATTTTACTGGTAAGAAATTAATTAGATGTTTAAGTAGTTAAAAAAGAACCAGAATTATCAAATGATACATTTTATATAAGTATATAACATTCTTAATCTATGGTAATTTAAATTATATTCAGTGGGATTTACCAATGTCATTATAATTGATAATTAACTTATATTTGTCATATCACGTTTCGACTTCTCAAATTACCTTTAGTGTAATTTTTTCTATTATTAACAGTTCATCAGCTCAGAATTATGGAGCCATAAATAATAACAAAAATAAGTAGTTAATTTCTAAAACATTAGTTAAAAACTTAATCGTCAAGATTATGTTTACCCAACTTTCTGAATGTAATATTGCCGTATATTACTTATGACTTATGGGGAATTCCATGACAACTGAAATTGTCAACCCAACCACCTTCGATTTAATTATAATTTCTTCGAGAAGAATTCGGTTTACGAATTATTTCTAACATGACTGGTTTGTGATATATTTCACATTCCAAAGTTGTAGAAATTTGCTAAAATGAACTTGACCCTAATTGTCAAGATGCTCTATTAGGTGTTTCTATAAAATACGGGAGGTCACGTGTAAATGTTATTTCTACGTCACAAGCTATTTTTATTGAAGATAGAGAAAGCGCGTCCGAGTTGATATACATTTTGGAATTAGAAGTGCACGTGCGTAACGCGCGTACCAATTAAGTACTAAAAAGCCTAAGCTCGTGAGGCAGTGAAAACATTTTATACTTTAATTTTTTTATCGCTCTATTTTATGGAAACATTTTATATCAGTGAAATTTTAGAATTACAAAGAATTTAAGCGGTTGCATTGAAGCTAGGAGTAACGAACTCAAGGATAACGCACCTAGCCTTTAAACACACAAACGCAGTGTTGTGTACAAATTTCTTTGGATGAGCCTTAACGCTGAACGTTTTACGGGCTGAGGGAAAGACATATTCCCTTTGCGACGGCAGCAGGCGATAAAGCATCTAGCCAATGAAAACTGTACACAAGAAAAAGCACGACTTTTGACGTGTTGCGTTCTCATTGTGTGGGGTGCTGTTTTTGTTGCTCCTAGATTGAAGGAACCCTTGATCCACTAACGTTTGACCATTAACTTTAGCGTGTAACAACGCGTAAATTTACAATAAAGTGTTAGTAATATTATATTTCTATAGATTAATCGCAATAAGAATAACCCTTTGTCAAGAACGTATTCCGGACGTGTTTCTGGTAGACAAACAACACCCACCCCCTTCTACTGTAATCTGTTCCCTTTCTGCCAGTAAGGCGTAGAGGCACTCATTAAGACGGAGGTTGTATTTGATACTTTATGCTCTCCGTTCTTCTGAATACAGGTCTAATGGGAATTGTTTTCTCTTATTTGTTAAAAAGCGTCTTGAACCCTGAAAAATTATTCTTACCTTCATCACGGCTTCGGCCATTTCCGGGTAGATTGGAGTAGTATAGGGTGATCTTATGTAGTTTTCCGTGTAAAATATCTTAATATCTTTCATTTCTACCTGTAAAATGGCAGAATATTTTACTTTTTTCTGAATATGGAGATTAAAAGTAGTTAAAGTTATGACATTTATACATTTATACTAAGAGTCATCGGAATATAAAATTTTTAATTCGAATCCAACTCGTTTTCTGTGATTAAAGGGAATATAACCTGAAGTGTTTCTTATCAACCCCAACATATTCGGTGCTGCATAATGGTTGGTTTCAGAGATAATATTTAATAATAAGTACGTCTTACTACCAGCTTGAATGCGTCTTTCCGAGATAAGTATCCAAATTATCTATGCTGCTCAAGTTATTACCCAAGCACTTAAATTTTGACACCCGTCTCTTGTACACGGAAAAACCTTTCTCCTTAACCTTCACATACCTAACCACCAAAATTATCATTTATTTCTAGTTTCATCTCTAGAACACTAATACTATTATAAATGAACAAAAACAAACTTGTACTAATTTATAACTATAAGTTATAACCGGAATTCATACGTCTACTTGGAATGCTTATCGTGGCAGATTTTAGCCTGGATGTGGCCGACGGTTTTTTTGAAGTCCCTATGCTAAATAAGCAAACAACTACGTGAGAAGGGAGCACGTCTGAGTGATCTTACCATACGCGATACGACACGAAAAGCATTCCAAGAAGATGTATGGATTCCTGGTTATAATAAATGGAATAATCGGTTTCGATATGAAACTAATGGTGTTACGCAACATTTTAGTACCCTTCGCCCTGTGTAGCGATTTTTAGGACAGAGCAGAGGGCGGTAGGGTGGCAAAATCACCCGGCCCCGCGAAAAGTGGCCAAGAGCGTGGTTTTTGAGGGGCCCCATTGCCTCACCCTTCACCAGCTAGAATGGCCTGCTATGACAAAACTTGCACCGGGGTCCGAAATCCTGCACGGCACCAACGATGAGTTAATTTTGGATAGATGTCGTTCAACTATTCTGAAACAATCTTTCGAAGTGAATAAAAATGCAGTGTTGACGATATAGCTTACTTTTTGATCCAGCCTTAAGGACAATGCGTTTTCTCCGGCAATGACTTTCAGGACAGGAACGAGATCCTCCGCGTACCGACACATGGGTCCCGTCGACACATACTCCCGCAAATCGTTGTCTTCCGCTCTGGGGAACTGACCGTTTTGGGGCACTATCACTGGAAAGAAGAAAGATGTCACCACGAAAAAATATTTCTGGGATACATAACATTGTCAATTGTGTTTTTCATTGATCTTTCTTGGATACTGGACATAAAATTAAGAAAAGTTAATTTGGTGGCCAACACATCATTATCCGTTAAAAGGTAGAACCTTAGACCAAGAAACACAGGGACGTCGCACGGTAGATATTTCGCGCCCGAAGCTTCGTTGCGGCTGCCTATTTCCTATTTATCTCGCGCTGTGTCACTAGTAGCGAAGGTGAGTCAATTTTTTGTGGCTATTTGAGTCACGTGCACAGCCCTACAATCTGTCAGCACGTGGCCTGCAACAGCATGGCTCCAAAAACGAAATTTCTGGTATGTTTTTTAATATTTCTGTGTCTAATATATTAAAAGAATATAAAATAATTTAAAAATATGTAACTCTTAGCTGATTATTTTTTTTAAGTTCTTTAAAAAACGTTATTTTTATCTCTCATGGATGGCGCCTATTCACTATCTGTATCACCTAACCCCCCTCTCCCCACCGCAGCCGCAACAAAGCCCCGCCGAAAAATAAAGCGTTTTGTATGCTATGAGCGAGACGTCCCTGTGTTTCTTGGTCTAAGGTGGAACTGCAAATTCAAAACAAAAAATGATCACAAGTTTTTCCATGTGAAGCTACTTCTCCCCAGAATGTTCCTTTAAACATCGGATGTTGAAAACTACGATCAACAATTTTTTACTCAACATAAATTAAAATTTTCATTAAGTGACTGTGCTCAATTGGGTTAACTAAATCACACAAGAAGTTTTTGTAATTGAACACTTTTGTAAATTCCGGTAAACTATGTTAATAGTAATTGTTCTCAAGTTAAGAACAGTTTGCCAGTTCTATCGCTCGTGTTAAACTCAATGTATTTAGTAATTTTTAAAATAGGTTTCTGGAATGAAAAATCGTGAATTTTAAAATTGAAATTCTCTGCTCGTTCACTAAAGACAAAAACTTCCAACTCGAAAATTTAAGGGTCGCTCCCAATTGATAGACAAATACTATTAGTAACTCATTCTAGACATACACCTTTCCAAGAATAAAACTTTAATAACAACTATCAGGTAAAGGTTTCTTAATTAATCCAAGGGATTGGAAAAATGTTTAGCAGCTACAAGCTGCCACTTACCACCCTCAACCCTTAAAACTTCCATTTAGAGAATTAAGTAATATCTGAAATATTTTTCTTGGTTGTCAATCGCGTTTCCCGAAATTTGTAACATACATAGGCATCTTGAATTTTAAAATTTCGTTCCATGGTTCTATTTACAATTTGTTGTGATGATTTATAATAAAAAGTACTGCTTTTTTATTAAAATAAAATGATTGGGAGCTTTCGGACCGTAGTCCTTCGTCAGCCGCTACAATATTCTGATTAATGTTATTATACGTTATACGATTACAACATTACCCCGGGTGTTCAATTGTTTCACAATATTATTTTTTAAATTTAAAACCCCCCCAACCTTTTATGTTTATTGACCCTTCCTCTAGATTTAAATTTCCCCTATCTCTGATAAAAACAGCTTCCTTAAAACATCTCCTATACCAAAGTCCTTCTTGACATAATACTTTAGTCGAGTCCCAATCAATATCGTGCTTATTTTCTTTTTTAAAGTGCATACCTAAACCGTTTTTTTCATCTAGTTTTCTTACACAATTCTTATGTTCTTGTTTTCGTTTTAGTAATTGTCTTTTAGTTTGTCCTACGTATATTTTTCCACAATTACATTTGATTTCATATACAGTTCCCGTTTTTTTTCATTTCATCAGTTTTCGGTTTATTTTTGATTAACTCTGTTTTTAAAGTATTTATGGTTTTACTGACTAAATTAACATTTAATTTTTTTAATTGCCTTTGAGTTTTTTCAGTTATGCCACTGACGTAAGGTAGAGAAATGACATGTTCTGGTTTATCTTTTTAAAACCTTTTTTAAATTCCATGAAGTAGCAGTACTTTTTATTATAAATCATCACAACAAATACATAGGCATGATTGGAAATTTAATAATTGCACAATTACTTTCAATAATTATAAAGGTAATAATAAACAGTGCTTACTCGGAGTTGGCTTGTGTCCAAATATTCCGCAGGAAGAACAGGGAGATCTGATGGAACCCGCGATGTCGTTTCCCAACCCAATCACCGAACCAGCAGACGTCAACAAAGCCGCTTCTCCTCCTGCGACGAAATCAAAGCATTATCACCAAAAGTGTGTCAGATCGGTATAGTAGATAATGAGTGTTTGTCGCAAAGTAAAAAAGGGAAACAAAGGGGGGGGGGGGGTCGGAAATTATGTCATCAAAATCGAGGTACTCCAGCGCCGCCGAGTGAGGCGTTTTAGAACGCGCCAGACTAAAGACTAAATATAAAGTTGCTAGTACTATTCCAACTAGTAGGTTAAGTAGTCTATAGTGTGACTATGTCTCACTGGAAATTTTAATAAGCACGCAGGTACAGCTGACACACTTTTGGGTCTTATGCTACTTTTGGTAGTAATTAATCCCCGCCTTGATATTACTTCACGTTATAGACCGCACAAACCTTAATCACGTTACCTAAACTGAAAATAGGTCACACCCACGACCGCGCCACGCATCAGATAGTTCCATTTGAAGTTTTTGAACATTTCGTAGGGAAATGAAAATATTAGAAGAAACTTTCGACGCTAGCGGCTCGACCGAGCTAGAGGTCCTCCAAGTAGACGGCACGGGTCTTTTGCTTTTAAGAAAACACGTCATCAGAACTACCAATGGAATAATAACTTATCAACACCGAGTGTCGAGCCACTTCCTAAAAATCTGTACAACGATTTCAGGCGCATCAAACTCAATACAGCCTTAAAAAAATAAAAAAAAAATAATAATAATCAGCTAGGCTAATACCCAAGGCACCACCCTAGGCCTAAGTCATCGAGCGACTTTTGAAGCCTTTTAATTCAGGTGGCCGGGTTACAACCCCTTAAACCAGAGGGGTGAGAACTTGCAAACTAAACGCGGAAGGAGTTGTTCCGAGTTTTAACCCAGTGCCACAATTTGGGATCGAACCCGGCTCCTCTTGCTGCGAGGCGAAAGTGCTAACCACTCCGCCACCCCATTGGTAACTCTAAATTTGAAATCAATGACGTAATCACTTTACGATTACGGTGAGTGATCAGCCCTGGGTCAAGACTACATAAGGTTATGTATTTGTACCCCGCCGTTCCGCTGGGCACTACGGCGGCACACAAGACAAATAGTCATGCCGGGACAAAAATGCACTTTGCGAAACAAACGTTCGGCCAGTGAGACAGCCATAAAGACAGGCTCACATATGGCAAACAAACGCCCAACAAAAGGCGACACCATTGGTTGCCCTAATTCCCACCCTCGCACAGCTGAGGACTAGAGTGGCTTCCTCTTCCACCGCAAACTATCCACCCCAGTAGGATATTGAATGCCGAGTATGGAACTCCCCCGAGGTTCCAGTGACCAAGCGCCCCGAGCACGAGACCCCCAAGTACTCCAGTGACCCAGCAAACCGGGTGTGGACCGCCCCAAGAGTCCAGCGACTCTGAACGCCGGGTGTGGAGCCCCTCAAAGGCTCCAGTGACCCCATCAAACCACTGGATAGGAACAGTGTACCTGGTCAAGACTACAGAAGGGAAATATTTTTAGTCATAAGATAAATACTCGATAAATTAAATCATAACCTACATAGAGGATCTCTAGCTCAGTCACGCCAATAGCGGCGAAAGATTCTTACTTATTCATTGAGATATTGTTTGCTAAAAGTTCATGCAGAATGTTTAACCAAAATCGTGAATAAAAATGATTTGTAAATAATACAGCAATCACAATGTCAGCGAGACAGAGCGACCCAATTAAGTTCTATTCTTCAGGTAGAATGATTTCAAGTTCAAGTTACCCGAGCTTCCTCCTGGTATTCTGTTTAAATCGTATGGATTTACAGTTCTTCCATGTAGTTTATTCGCCGCATCCAACCACATGCAGAGTTCCGGAACGTTCGTGATGCAAAGAGGAATGGCACCCGCTTCCTTCATCCTCTTGATGACGAGGCTGTCATCTTGCGCCCTACGTCCTTTTCTGAACAAGACACCGGCGTCAATTAAAAGACCTGGTAAAAATTAAAAATTTAATTAACTTATCAGATTGTCTGAAATAGTTTCTTTTAACCGAACCTTAATAAACCTAACCAAACCAGTTTATTTATTATTCTTTAAAAATCTGAATTTCAGCGCCAGATTAGAGAAATTTGTCACTTTAGAAAGGGTTCTATGAATCATGGCTCAATTGATTCGAAAAGATTAATCTAGTTTTTAAGATCACACGAAATAAAACAGTTTTCCATGAAAATATTACGTGATTTTTTATCTTAAACTTGTAAATCTATAAGTTAACGCGCGTGATCGAAGCCGCTATTTTGGAAAACCATAAAAATTCCAAGTTTAATCTTAATCACAATTTATTTCATATACCTTGGATCGCGATGCCATTTTTCGTGGTCATGGGAACTCCCAGAAATGGCTTTTCCGAGGCGAGTTCTTTCTCGGTTTTGTTAGTGGTTCTCAGCAGTTGATCAACCTCCTTGGCTTCGTCGAGGGCGCTCAAGAAGCGATCTTCCACAACGGCGTTGATAACTGGGTTCACTGAACGGATCCGCTTTATGAACGCCTTCACCACGTCCTCCGATTTCACCTTTAACGTTCAATATTTTTAGGATAATAAAATTACCGAATAAATAGATTCGTCCATTATGAAAAGGGATAATAAAGCTAAACCTTAATGCAGTCCATAGGTGGTTCCTTTTAACTTATCACTGCGTATATACTTATCTCCACCACTCTCCCCCTATTTGGCTTACCGTTGCTAAGCAACTCGTTTGAAATTTTTGATGTTTAGACTTAGTTTATCTTTTTGGTATTTTAGCCAGATTTCCCGCACGGTACTGACGAGTCCCCAATACTACGAAACCGGTCTACCGTTGAAATTTCTGGCTATTTTATTTAATTTTTCACTGGAAGATGTATTTGGTCCAAGTTTCGCGTCTTTGTTTGTTCGAAGACCTATCGGTACGAGAAATTTGTAAGTTTTTAAATTTCTTCAAATTTGTTTAGGGTTTAGCTTTATTATCCCTTTTCATAATGGACTAATCTACTTATTCGTTAATTTTTTCATCCTTTACTATGCAGTCTATATGTGGTTCCTTTAACTCAATATATTTAATTTCACGAAGGGTATCTGGGAAACAAGTTCAACATAAAAGGCGTCAAAATGAAAGTGGAGTAAGTAAATTCCTATTTTTATATATTCGAAGAAGACGTTACGTTAGAATCACGTCCGTATGCTGTGCGTTAACAAAGAGATTACGTAACCTAGATTGGAAATCTCCCAAATTTCCTATGGGTGCCGGTAGAGACACTCGATTCCCTACTTGCGGGGCGGACAATGAAATGGGGTGGTTTAAGAAAGTCTGAAAAGTTAAGTTCCGTTTTCAAACTAGTTTTTGGGACCTGGCCGTCTAAGCATTTTGAAAACTAAATAAAAATCCGATTATCCGAACTGGAAGACAACAACGGTTCGAAACTCGGTTCGAAACGCCGTACTGGAACAGTTAATTTATATTATTTATTTTCCGAGCGGCGCGGGGATTAGGGATCGAGGACCGAGCGATTTTAACGTCACGACCCCAGTTTTAGGCAACAATTTTTATATTTTTATTTTAGTTCTAAATTCTTCAAAGGCAGTGTTTATAAATTATTTTATTCGTTACTCGTAAAAAAATGGCAGAAGCAGCCAGAAATAGCCATATATATTTTTTTTACCTGAAGCACAGAAATGGAAATTTTTAAGATGAATAACCATATTTTCCTACCTTTAGGAAATTCAAAATGGCTCTTAGAGTCACTAAAAATACCAATAGATGGACCCCTCCTATATTAGGCCTATCTAACTCAAAAACCCTGGCTTCAGAACTGACCATCAGTAAAAACTAACACCCGAATAATTGGAAGTGCATCACTTATGAAAAACATAGACTTAAACCATCATTAAATGCTTGGAAGAAAAATAAAAATCAAGTGTTCAACGTAAATAACGAAAATAGAAAATTGCTTACCTCTCTCCTTCGTATTTTTTCGGCGATTCGTACGGCCGGCAATTTCAAAATGGGATCGTGTATTTTTGGCAAACATCCTTGTTTCTTGCCTAGAAACGCGAACAAGACTGTTTGAATTCCAAAATGAAGAACGCGAAAGATTACCGCGACCGCGAGCCGAACGATCACCCACATCACAGATACCCGCTCGAAACCACACACTGACGACCGCAACACAGAAACGCGCAGCTCCGAATGCCAAAAATAAACTGCGCCGTGCAAAATTCAATGCCCTGTTATCTTCCGTCGCGCGGAGACCCGATAAAGAATAGAACTATGATAAAAAATATGTATAATGACTTTATACTTAGAATCAGATGATTAAACAAAATAAGTCAAATATAGAGCACCACGTAAATTTTATGTTGTAATTTAATTAGATGTAGCATTTCTTTTTCAATAAAAGTAAATAAAATATAATCATATCAGACAAAACAAAATAAAATAAAATATGCGGAATTAGATAACTTTAATTTTTTTCTTTATCATAATTAAAATGTTTTACGTGTATAAAATAGCGAAGTACAGCGGTAGTGAGTTAAAATGACGATTTGTATCCAACTTTTTTTGTTGTAATATATTGTATTTCATTTGAAATTAATATTGAATTACTTAACTAATATTGAATTACGTAAATTTAAATCATAAACATTTGAATTTTAGAAAACGATCGACGTTTGAATTGGATGTCTAAGGTGTACAATAGATGATCAAGAATCTGCGTATAAGTTTTTACACCGGAAGCTTGGGATTTTTAACATGATTACTGTGCGTTTCGGGTGAAGTTCTGCCGTTGTTTTCATCTAGTATCGCAGTATTCATATTTATCCTAGTAATAGCAAAACAGGTTTCTACACCTATTTTCTACATTCATTGCTTCCATTATCGTCTCTTTTCCTATACAATATTAAATGTTGCTGAAACGCTCTGCGTTATCCGAGGAATGCCACAAGTGATATTTGACGTCTTTTAGTTTTTCCCAAATGGAATCGAAAATTGCAACCGGCTATAGCTCCTCAACCGTTGGTGGTAGAGCAATGACAGTGACACTTTCTAAATATGAATCGACCACCCTGAATCCGAAAATGCCGGTTTCAGGGGTGTAACTGCATTATTAAAAAAGTTGTCAAAAACGACATCTGGCGTTACCGCCGAAACTATTGTCGCTCTGAAAAAACCGACAACTCCACGTGAAAGGAAACAAAAAAATATTAAATATTGTTTCTGGTGTCATTTTTCTATCGTTTACACGTTTCGAGAAAATTTAAGAAATATGCAAAAACTCCCTTTGTCGAAGACTTTTGTAACAAACTGTAGGTGTGGTATAATAATAACGCAAAAGTAAGAGCCATTTTCTCTTCTCGGTGTTTATATCCTCTTAGCTAATTCTAGTAACTAGAAACTAGGAAAAATTGGTGTACGAGGTCTTGCGTTAAACTGGTTTGAAAGCTATCTACATAAACGTTCCACCATAGTTAAAATAAACAATACTTAAAGTGACCCGTGCACTTTTGCAGGGTTTAATAAAAACCCGTTTTTTTAAATACCCAGCCCAGTGGGTGTTTTAGGGGTTTTTCGGGTTTTATTGGGTATTTATGGGTTTTATTGGGTTTTTATTTTAAAAATATTAAATATATTATGATTATTAAATTATTATTGTTTATTAAATATATTATGTTTATTAAATTATTACTGTTTATTAAATTATTATTGTTTATTAAATTATTATTGTTTATTAAATTATTATTGTGTATTAATTTATTATTGTTTATTTAATTATTATTGTTTATTAAATTATTATTGTTTATTAAATTATTACTGTTTATTAAATTATTATTGTTTATTAAATATATTATGTTTATTTAATTATTATTGTTTATTAAATTTTTATTGTTTATTAAATTATTATTGTTTATTAAATTATTATTGTTTATTAAATTATTATTATTTATTAAATTATTATTGTTTATTAAATTATTATTGTTTATAAATTTATTATTGTTTATTAAATTATTATTGTTTATTAAATTGTTATTGTTTATTAAATTATTATTGTTTATCAAATTATTATTGTTTATTAAATTATTATTGTTGATTAAATTATTATTGTTGATTAAATTATTATTGTTTATTAAATTATTATTGTTTATTAAATTATTATTGTTTATTAAATTATTATTGTTTATTAAATATATTATGTTTATTGAATATATTATGTTTATTAAATATATTATGTTTATAAAATATATTATGTTTATTAAATATATTATGTTTATTAAATATATTATGTTTATTAAATATATTATGTTTATTAAATATAATAACAATTTAATTTTACAATTTTACATGTGAAAAGGCAATGGAACTTGTGAAAGTCTATAGATATTTCCGCGCTGAACCAAAACACTGGTAATAGGCTAATAGTCTTATAGAGTAGTAGCACTCTGTAGCTTTGGCCATGGCCGCCATTTTTGCGCAAATTTTTTATCTCTTCACCACCGAAAACTACAGCTGCGCCACCTAGTCACACTGCCTAGAACTATATTTGGGTGATACGGGTAATGGCGTTATGCGAAAATGCGCGTTTTATAACATCAATTAAAACATTTTACTAACGATTTTAGCATATTTTTTAAAGCGTGTTCGAATGTTTCGTTTTAACAAAACATGTTTCGTATTAACAAAATATTTATTTATGAGTTTTGACCTGTCAATAGGTATTGAATTCGTAATAGAGAGTTTAATAACACTATGTGTAGGCCTTGGAGAATTCATACACGGGATCATTCTGAATTTTAAAGTTTTAAAGGTATGTAGAAAATTTATTATTATTATCTTCTCATTAGAACAAGCCCAGATTGTTCTAATTTCATAGACTAGTAGCTTCAGCCTTTTCACATATGATGTATAATGTATTTTAAATAATTTTATTTGGTATATTAGTGAATCTCCATGCTTGAATTTTTTAAGTATATTGGAGATATAGAAGAAGGTGTGCGGCTGCTTAAAGGAAGTCCGAAAGGATCTTTGAAATTTTTTCTTTCGAACGAAGAAAATGGACTTGTTATTATTGAAGGATACGCAATACAATCGAGCCAAACAAAAGGGGAGCCACATTCTTTAAAGTTAAAATTTGAAGTCAGTGATGGAAAACACAGCATTGAAAGTGTCCATTGTTCATGCAATAGTGGGTAAATACATTTTTTTTTATTAAAACACAATTATTTAATGTAACCGGTTGGGTTTATGCCCATTAGCGCAGTTCCCATTTTCGCGGTTTCCCAAAAGCGCAGTTCTCAAAAGCGCGGTTCCCATTTGCGCAGTTCCCAATAGCACGATTTCCCAAAAGCGCGGTTTCCTGTTTGCGCACTTTCCCGAAAGCGTTGGGCCTCGTGTGGTTTTCCACCGTCACAGTTTCCCATTTATAGCTACAAGCCTCCTTGCCCCTACTTTTCAAAAACCTTTCCATCTCACGAACAACACTTTAATAAACCACCAACTAAAGAAACGTTAATATATATACAGAATGCTAAAAAATACAAAATATTTGATTAAATATTTTTTATATAGAAATATGATATTCGTAAGCCCTATCTCAACAAATGGGTTGAAAACACCTAACCTAACCTAACCTTTCCATATTCAAAGTTATATACACTGAAATTTGGATAATTAATCGAAATTATCGAAATATATTTTTGAACTTACTTTCCCCAACGGAGATTTGAACTCGGATTTCCTAAGCAGCACTCGGACGCTTTACCTCAATTTCCTTTGGTTATTTTCATTAATTTTTATATACATATACGTAATAATCGAAACCGCGCTATTGGGAAACCGCGCTATTGGGAACTTCACAAATGGGAACCGCGCTTTTGGGAAACCGCGCTTTTGGGAACTTCACAAATGGGAACCGCGCTTTTGGGAAACCGCGCAAATAGGAAACTGCACTAAAAGGCAGATACCACCTATTTTACTTATTATTCTAGAAATTCAGGCTTTTGCAAACATGCAGTTGCTGGTCTATTTTATATATAAAGATACTGAGAGCTATCCCAACTTTCTGACTTTTGAAGTGGGGTAAAATGAAGGAAAAGAACTAACTGTGCCTTCGGTTTTGTACGGAAATAAAATGGTTAGAGTTTTGAGGGTTAAATTTGCCTGGCTTAAAAAGGTGGATGTACTCTTATTTGGTCACTTTGTAAGTCTCAAAAATGTATATCTAGCTTTTAGTCGGGATGAAATATTTGTGGAGAGTCCATTTGTAGCGAAGATAATATCAATTGAAGAGGCAGTGGCACAAAATAAACTAAGTTGGAAAGGAAGGAATTTATCTACCGGCTAACGACTGTAGAGGCTACTATGGAAAAATTTAGCTAGGCCTTTTCATTTTCGTCTATTCTCTCAAGGGCTATTTTTAATTGATATTAAGAGACGGACAGTATTTGAAGAAAAACATTGTCCAAATATATAATTTTTATTTTCGATTTTAGTTAAGGAAAAGCTGTATTTAAATTTACACTTCTAGTCAAGGAAAATTATTAAATAAAAAATGCTTTAATCAAAGCAGTTGGAAGGTTGATTTAAAGGCACTATATCACGACCTATTTAAAAAAAAGAAGAATTTTAGTTCTTTTTTTGGTTATAGATGACGCCAGAGTAGGATCGGACCCTCCAAGGGTTTTGTTCGTACTAAGGTGGTTATTTTCGCTACATAGATAAGATAGGAGAGTCCATTTATTTTTTCAGGGTGGGGCATCTCAAAAGATTGTCCCAAATCTAGTTTTAGAATGGATTCTTCTATAATAACCAGGTGTCCGTCTATATCAACGGGGGCTTTTACCGTTCCAAAAGTTTCAATAGAAGGTATTTGGAGGCGTGATTCTTGGAAGGGGGGACTGGAGATGGCTCAAAGGGGGAATCGCTCGAAGGAGAAGTTGCAACGTGGTTTTGGGCACGATTTTTTAAAGAGTTGTGGAATGCCGAACGCGCGTTGTTAGTTTATATAAAGTAGCCGGAAATGGATAAGAATAATAACAAAAATAAGCAATATAAAGTAAATTTAGGACGGGAAGGATTTGAACGATGGACGGTGGGAGAAACAAATTATCTCTTACAAATGCCCAATTTATTAAATATTTATTCCATAAATGGTAAGTAATTTTTTGTTTTATCCGCAAGGGCAGACATTTCCATTCACGCTGTTTAAATTAACGATATTGCGTTTGTGTTTATAGAAAATAACCTTTTATTAACTATGTTAAAAAATGAAAACCCCAAGTGTTGAATAGCCCCCCCCCCACGATAATTTCTTTGATAATTAAGAGATGTAAAAACATAACTGATACGCGTGTTTGTCGAATTTAATGTTTCAATAATTGTTCTCAGAACCTCTCTCACCCTTTTGAAACTCAATAGAACTAGGTAGTTTTCCTAAACACAATTTTTATTTATTTGCTGCTTTCGTTAAACCAAGAATGTATTTATTTATACTCAGGGAGAATGAATATGTCGAGATTATTTTTAGCGTATCTCCAATTCCACCCGTTGGGGCCCCCGGTATGCTCCTCCGCTTTAATAAAATCAAATAATACTGCAATCTCATTGGTTCTTAAAAATTAAGTTTTTCAACGCGATTAACGCTGCTGCGAGGACGCAAAAAATAAGACCCCCTCCTTTTTGCCTCCTCCCTCCCCCCCTTAGCGTGACGGGGTTAGGGCCTCAACGTGTCCGTCGATGGTCTCAACATATTCATTCTCCCTGAGTATAAATAAATCATTCTTGGTTAAACTCAAAGGTTTTATTAACTAAGAATATAATTAATATTAATTATTATTAAATCTTAGTAATTCTAAGAAACAAAGAAAGTCTAATAATGATAGTGCAATCTTTTAAAATCAAATACACTTAATTCGAATACATAGACCCAGTGGCGGACTGGGTCTAATATTTTGGGCTGCCAGAAGACAAAGGGCCCCAGCTTTAACAACTATAACTCTATCATGTTTGAGGGGCCCACCTGCCATCGGGCAGGTTCACTCTGTGGCCAGTCCGCCACTGCATAGACCTCGTATAAGACTGCATCAACATAAATTGTGAATTGCAAGGTATAGTTCAGTAAAGTTCCCCTTCATAAGTTGACACCTACCAGCTGATAGGGAGTAAAGCTTCTAATACTGAAGTAATGGTTCTTCAAAATTGACAGCAGTTATAAAATAACCTTGGCCATCTTGTCGAAATGTTGCCTCCCCGCTTCAGCTGTGGATCCGTTTTCTCTCCAACTAAAGTGTTTATGAACTCATTCTTAGGCATTGGCTGAACTATTCCAGGGCAACATTTCAACAAGTTGGGCAAGCGTAAAGACATTTTATAAAATCAACTATTCCGACACGGCGAGCCCATCTGACCATTACAATACTTTTAATAGGCGATATTATAAAGTAAAATGGCCTTCATGTTTTGATGGGAAAGTCTACCTTCCACTATGCTTCCATTAGCTTCCCCACCAAAGAGCCTATGAATTCATCCATAGGCTTTAACTGTACTATTTCGTCGTCCCATTTTAACAAGTTCAGCAAGCATATCCGACTTTATATTAGCGCCTATTCGCCCAAATAGTAAACGGAGTTTAATTAACAGGGACAAATATGAAACCTTCAACGTAACACAAATGACATTATTGAATTCCACTTGTAAATACTCAAGAAAACAAGGTAATGAACACAAATATTTAAAATTATGAAATATAAAGAGAATTACTGATGATATTTACTTATATGTTACCAAAATTTAGACGTAAGTGTGCAAACGGAAAGTTTTCCTGATACGGAATCACTGAAAACCCCAACTAGAAATACATGTGATTTCACTATTTCTCGCCATTCAATTACGCCGGTGTCACGTTTCCGAAGAAGAGGAAAGAGTTCAACTCCTTTCACGTAAATTATCGATTTGAGAGTTTTTACCAGGGTCGTAGCTAGACAGGGGCGGACGCCACTGGCACATTAGGGTCTAGGGGCGCCAAAATATATTTTTTTCTGAAATTTTCGTTAAAATGGGGGCCGCAATTTTTTGCTAGCTACGGGCCTGGTTTTATTTCATATTTTATTAAAAAATACCTTCATTGAGCCGTTGAAATATTTCGTAAACAAGTTTCTTTGACGGTAATATAAAACTTACAATTGTTAGTAAGGCTACATGAGATTTAGGAATCTCGTCCATTTTTTAAAACCACAATATCAGGGTTATAAATTTATAATACGCAATCTTTCTACGACTCCTCCCGTGCACTGTTTGAAAAATTATTAAATTAAACATAATTTCTGACTAATTTAGAACTTCGTTCCGTGATAAACTAGCGGATATAAACTTAAATTTACCAAAAAGATGTTCTTCACTTTCGTAAGGACGATTATAAAACTTGGGTGTCCACTAAAAAATGAACCAGGGCGAATATCTCAATCTGTTTAAGGTACGATTTGGAAATTTTCAAGTCGTATACATGATGTAGGGGGAAACCTACTGCGAAAATGTCGATGGCCTTGAACCATGTATTCAAGGTCATCAAAAAACTAACTCAAGAACCGTAAGGGTTAGAAAAATTGCCGCTGCTAAGCCCGCATTTCTCCCATTTTCATAAAATAAGCGAACCATTTCGACCTTTTCTCGAATAGTATACATAACTTTATTATTTCTAAAGAAAAAACTAACTTTGTGCTTACAAAAATAAACTTCGAATGAATATTAGGCTTAGCGTAAAATAAAATGTTGTTGTCATGACGACCACCATAATGAGTTTGTCTAGCAAATTTCGATGTAACACGAATTGGTTTCGAGTTATGTGCGTTTTCTTTCAAATTTCATTTTAACGACCTTTGTGATTTTGAAAAACAGTTCCTCGACTTCCTATTGGTCAAATTCAATCGAATTAAAGCTAATTAGACCTATAATGTGACGTGAAACACTTTCTAACAATTACGGTTCTCGCGTTCATTTTTGGATGACCTTGAAGACATAGTTCAAGGTCATTGAAATTTTTAAACTAAAGACCCTTAATCTTGATGAGGATGTGTAGCAAATTTCAGTACTCTAACACGAGTATCTTTAGAGTTATCAGCTCCCGAACCTCGCTTTCGACACGTTATCAACTTAACGACCTTATTGTTTTTCATCTAGCATTTCTGGGCTTCCTATTGGTCAAATCTGATCAGTTCAAAGCTATTTGTACTTATAGAAGTCACTTGGAACACTTTTCTAATTGGAACCAACTTTCTAACACTTTCGGTTCTCGAGTTAGTTTTTGGATGACCTTGAAGACATGGTTCAAGGTCATCGACATTTTCGCAGTAAGTTTCCCTCTACATCTTGTACACGACTTGAAAATTTCCAATTCGTACCTAAAACAGATTTTGAAATATTCGCCCTGGTTCATTTTTTAGTGGACGCCCTGTATAGTTCAAGTCGATTGTCTAATAAAATTTTCGAATCGATCTTCCAGGACACCCGAAAGAACACCACATGTTGATAATTCCACTTTTATAAGCCCAACCGGTGGCATTTCTTCAGCCTTCAACTCTCCCTTGCTAGTTGAGAATACAGCACATTTAACTAATCAGGTACACTATATAAGAATTGAAACACTAGCCTCTGAAAAGATAAGTAATCTACGGGATTGCATTTCTTACAATTTAATAAAAACTATGATTTTACGTCAAAAGATGCAGTACAGGAGAAAAATATCTTTTTTTTTGGGATCGGCTAATTCCATGCCCCTTTTTTTAATAATGTCATTTCAATAACCGAAATCAAATAACTAATTTTTTCAAAAGGGAAAGTGGTACTCCCAAAAACGTTTTCATGTGATATTTGCCGGAAATAGTAAAGTTGCCAGTGCAATATTGTTATCAGGCAGCGAATTCCATAAAATGGATAAAATGGCCAAATTCTGTAAACTTCAGTTACTTTCGGACGATAGCTTTTACCGGTTAGTTATCGTTTTTTACTAATAATTATTATCAATTTTATGTTATTTCAAACATAAAAGACTAAAGAGTGTCATCGCTGCCTTGTGATTTCATGTCCTTATAAATAATAATTTAATTATAGACCAAAATGGTAACCATGGTCAAAGCCGTTTATGGCGATATTACTGTATACCGTTCTTGTACCACTATAAAATAAATTAAAGAAACCAATTTTTTTAGCTATCAAAAACATTTCATGCAACCAGCGATATCAAATTACTGGAAATTACTTCAAAATCGTGTTTTTTCTGAACTAAGAGGGCAAGAATTAGTTGTTGCTGGGGATGGCAGGATGACTTCGCCGGGCCATTGCGCAAGCGAATGTACATACACTGACATTGATGTTAAGAGCAAAAAAATATTAGTTGTATGCAATATAGATGTTCGCCAAGCTAATGGTAAAAGCTCTGCAATGGAGCTTATTGGATTTAAAATGGCAGCTAAGGAGATAATGGAAAAAGCCGGTGAATACGGAATAAAAATTGTAGAATTCGTCAGCGATGCCCATTCTCAAATCAAAGCTGAAATGAGTAGATATTGTTTGAAATATAATTTTGTCATAATACATCAATATTGTTAATAAATTAAATTTCAATAGATAAACCAGATAGAACTTTGAAGGATGCCTTTTTATCATTAGACATTTGGCATGGCGGTAAAAATCTCCTAAAACTAGTCATCGAGGTAATAATCGTAATATACGCAAGTGAATTCAGAATCCAAACAATTTCTCTTAGGCATCACGTGCTAAGAATTGTTCGGCGTTAACCGAGTGGGCCCCAGATATTAGAAATCATTTCTGGTTTTGCGCAAGGGAATGCGAGGGCGATTACGACCAACTATTGGTAAAATGATATTAAAAAACTTTAAGCATTAAATATTTATTAAAATTATTAAATAAATATAAAGGCTAGTTTTCAAAGTTGCCTAAACCATGTGATTGATTATCACGAATGGCAAACTGATTTCGGAGCCGGATTTGCCTGTGCCCATGAAATGCCTTTACCAGAAGAGTTGCGAACAAAAAAATGGTTAGAAGATGACTCTCCTGCCTACAAGGCTTTAGCGAGCATTGTTCAAAATAAGTATTTCGAGAGAAATATGGAGTATTATGTTAAATTCAGGTGCGAGCGATTATGTTTACCCTTTCGCTAACTTTCGTTGTTACATGTGGTTTACAATTCTATTACATAGGCACACAGGAATTTTGGAGAGTTTCCACAACCAAATACTAGCGTATGTTTCGAAACGCAATGCTTACATGTAAGTATAAAAACCAAATCGAGTTAATTTTTCATCACCTCTTAGTCTCAAGCAATAATATCATTTAGGTGGGAAAGTTACAATGCTAGAATTTTACTTGCCGCAATCGACTACAACGAGCATACAAATAGACCCCAGGCTCGTTCAAAAACTGGCGAACTTCAATTCAGAATGTTTTGGAATAAAAAGTCTAAATCGTATAATGTTGGAAAAGTGTTTGTAGCAAAAACCTACTCATATATTGATAAATTAACAGAGATGGTTTTTGATGCAAAACAAAATCACAAGGTTCCAAAAATCTAAATAAGCCTCTGTGTCGTAGCGTGAGGGCCGCAATGCGGGCGGCCCGTGACCGACCGAAAGAGGAACCTTTTGAAATTTTATCTACTTAACTTGTTAGATGTAATTGAAGCCCAGCCGAACGTGCATCCTTTTCCCCGCGAAGACTTAGATCAAGCACCTCAACATAAGAGGCACAAATTAGGGGCCCATCGTCTTCGGTTGCAGGCAGGCCCAAAATTTGACGCTACGCCACTGATAAGCTTTAATAGAAATCTTTAAACATGTTTTGGCTACATCTTTACAATTTTTAGGGAAATGTTTCGGACCCAAAAATATTGGACGAGACAGACCCACGGAATATATGTAAACATATAAGTTTACAAGAAGAAATACCTTCGAAACAAGACGTATTAGAAAAGCACAAATCAAGATTTTAATTTCAGTTATGTAATAGAAAGTACAATTAAAAATGTTTTAGAGACGTGATAATTATTTTTCGATTTATTTTAGTTGCATAAGTGTTACTAAACATGGTATACAGTGTAGTAAATTTAGTAAAAAACCACCCGCATAATGATGCAAGAATAAATGTTAATATCCTTGTACAATTCTACCTTGTTTAAATCCTTGGTAAATTCCATCTGTTGAAGGAAACACCCTCCTAATCGCTAATACGCAGCAAGAAGGGATAACAATGAGATTACCAGCCCCAAGTCGCCCAAAATTACTGAGTGTATAGTTTCGATACGCGTGATAGCTAAGAAAACAAAAATAAATTGAAGATATTTAATTATTATACGTGCTTCTTTAGCTAATTACTTACCGAAAGTTTAGATTAGAGGCGTTGAGACCCCTGTGCCTTGCGTTTTCGTGCCTGAACCTCATGCTAATTTGAAGAACAGGCTCATATTGGCACATCAAAAAAAGAGTGGGTTATCCGTGGCGCAAGGCCTTTGCCGGCAACAAACGTCCTCTATTGCTAGTGGCATTACTCGACAGTTGCCACAAACACACTTCCTTTTTTTTTGCCTTTATACGAACCTAACGGCTCAGGCTCTTCGTCGCCATTTTGACTTTGCACAATTTTCTGACCATCAAGTTCAGCCGAAGTTGCGGCTACTGCTTGACCTGATAGTTGGTTAGAAGTCTCAGTTTGGTTAGTTATTGTTATTTCTCCAGTTTCTTCAGGCACCTCATTTAAAATGGAGAGAGACTCAGGGAGACGGGAAGCTATGTACACGAAAAACCTTTCCAGAGCTTCCCGACTGGCGAATCTAGCCGCATTCTGAAAAGAACAAGTCGGCCAAGGCCGTGATATTAGTTCCACATGGATGAATTAATTAATTATTCTGTAAGCCTTCGAGCGGGTTAAAAGACTTAAATATAGGGTCAGACTTCAGATTCTTAACTGTATTAAAAGTTTGAGCCCCGTATCTCAAATCCAATGAACTACGAAGATTATTAATTTTTCTCTAAGCCTTGGCGTTTGTCAAAAGGGTTAAGCATAGCGTAAGACGCGAGGGGCTAACCACTCTTAAGCCGGGTTTTCATGGACGCTTGTAGCTTGAAAAAATTTGGCTTGAGCTAGAAATAGTTTAAAGTTCGCGCTCACGCTGCGATCGCTTCTGTTTTCAAGAACACGTGTATTTTGCGCTTGGAGTGTGCGCTTGTGAAAATAGATTGGAACACGCTTCTAGCGCCGATCAAATCCAACTAGGTATTTTTACGCCCAAGCGAAAATTTCGCGCGTGAAGTCGGTCCATGTGACTTCAGCCAGCCAATGGGTATGTAGTATGTTAGTACCGAGGCTTATCACACTATAGTACGCTGTTCGAAACAAATAACAATGAGTTTAACCACAACCAAATTAACGAAAAAGCAACAAAATTAAATAGAAAGAAAAGAGAAAGAAGAGAAAAAACAGTGAAAAACAATTTTATAAGCCATGTAAAGGATAACCCAATAATTTGGAACCGAAAATGAAATACAAAAGAAGTAAATGTTGCATGGATAGAGTTGAACAAAATTATGCAAATAGGGTGCACCCACCATCGTTTGTTTTGTAACTTCTTTTATTGTTTTTGGCTTTGATAATTACTAAAAGTTTAAGTAATAACATTTTTTTCTTAATCAAAAGACGTCTGCGATTCGGAACCGCCGTATTTATTTCAGCAAAAAATAAACGCGGCAGCCGCCAGCTCACGCGGCACGCTAGAAATATCTTGCATCATGAAAACGCGAACCGCTTTCCTTGCAGCTTGAGCGCGAAATATAAAATAAAGTATACCAGAAGAAAATAGGGGAGAGAATTAAGCCTCACTTTGGGATCCCCCCATTCCCTGACACCCCCCTTTAATTTATGGGATTAAAAAAAAATTAATTTATGGGATTTTTTTTGAAAATTTTTTTAAATTTTTTTTCAACTTTTTTTATGACGTTTCATGGGACTTTTTTCATGGACTCGATTTACGGGATTTTTTTTTATGACGTACTATGGGACTTTTTCGTGCACTCAATTTACAGGATTTTATTTTTTATGGACTCGATTTACGTCTGTTCCCGGGTAACTATCGCCAACGTATTAGACTTATGGCATTTTGTATACGATGTAAGCTTGACCGAACTATGATATGTGAAATAAGAATTTGATTTTAAAAAAAGTTATTCATTTTTTATTGTCGATAGTACACTAAATATGGCAGTTGCGTAAAACATACAAAGAAAAGATTATAAGTTTGTAGCGTGCAAGTTAAATTCCGTCGTTCGATTAAATTATTAAATTCTTGAATGACGTGAAATGGATTTCCATAGTTACCGAATTTGCGGAGTATATCCTCTATAACCTCGGTGTTATCAATCCCGAAATTTAATTCTTCGAAATCGTCATTTTCGGAATTACCAGTCATTCGCTTAATATGTTGTTTAAGAATTTCGTACATGGCCTCGATACACGGTTTCTGTTTTTCAAGTTCGATAAAGTGGTTATTGGCGGCGTGAATACAGGCTTTTAAAGATGCAATTTCTTGTTCACCCAGTTGGAATTCTTCTTTGTTACCGTATGGTTTGTAGGCTAGAAAAGTCAGCCCTCCTTTCGCGGCGACGACTTCGTACGTTTTTCCAAAGGCCTTGTCTAGTTCCAGCGAATATTTGTCTTTAACCTCTTTTTTCGTGTGGGATTCGACGAGATTCCAGTTATCGTACAAGCGTTTCCACGCAGCGGGTCGCATACCGAATGTGGAATGAAACGTAACATCGTTGTAGAAACAAATTTCGATGTCTTCTCCTTTGAGGCCGAAACCTAGAGTAGAATTCACACCTAGTTTCCACTTGTAGTTAATTTTTCTATGGAAGGCGGTGGCTCCATCGGCTTTTCGTTTTCCTACTTCGTCAGACATCTTGATGGTTGAAAATCTCAAGTGGCAATGACGGAGAAGCGTCGCTCTCATATCGTGGCGTTTTACTCGGAACTGGTGAAAGAGGGGGAGAATATTCTTGCCCAAACAAGTTCGAAAAGGGGCCTCTAGCTTCGTGTTACATCGTGGGCGGGGGGTTTATTGAAATGTGTTGCTATATTGCATCATAAAATATTAGAGTTTAAATAACGTGCCAGCCGTTACACGTGGCGCCATCTACGTGGTTAATGCGGAGTTAATATGGAGTTAATGCTGAGTTCAAAAAAAAATAGGGGGTAGATGTAGAGTGGTTGATTTGGCTTTAGGTGGACCTGTAACGAGAAGGTTTTTAGTGAAATGTTTTCTACTTACCGTCGCCGGGAATCGAACCATGGACCGTTGAATCTGGAGTATGACACTCTTGATGCTCAGCCACCTACCCCCTAAGAGCTAACGAGCAAACGACCGATTTAAATAATATTTTTTTTTCTGTTGGGGAGTTAAAAAATTTAGATTACTTGGAGGGGGGTTTGTTATTTTTTTTTAAAAAAAAAGAGCGGGATGAAACTGGTCTCAACAGGATATTTTTTTTATTCAGATGTTCTAGGTGTTTTTTTAATACGGGCTCTAAAATTAAACTAGCGATGTGGATACGAAATTTAAAATGTAATTTGTTAAGTAAATGATAATTTATTCTGTCTTCGTATTCATTAAAAAAATTACCGGTATTTCGTCGAATTTAACTTGTTTCTTCATCAGAGTATAGTACAAAATCCTTTCGATTGTCTTTCCTTTTGCTCCTTTTCCAAACCCTGAATTAAATCGGTAACATAGCAATATACCAGCGCTTTTTCGTTCGTGCTGGAATATGGAGTTTGATTTGATGACAATTGATTTGACGGTACTTGATTTGATGGTGATTCATTCGACGATGCAGGAGTTGAAGGTGAATCGACGACGTCTCCATCGCTATCAATATAAACGTCTTGAAAAACGGGGGAGCAGGGTACATTACCGCAATCATACTTTGTATTAGAGATGAATCTACATCTAGGATAATGTTTAGCGTGTTCTTCGCGAGGACGATCGTGCTTCTCCCAAGCTAGTAATTCACCACCACAATAGAAGCATTTCACGCAATCTTTATGATTGGTGTAGAAAAAACCGGCAGATGTAAATTCCTCCACTGGTATAAACTTTACCGGGAATCCTGCCGTAAAAGTTCTTTTCCGTGCTAGCTCGAAACGCATCGGTCCCAAGTTGAACGGGTCATCGGGTTTCTTTTTGCGATACATGGGAATATTGTTAGTATTTTCATCGTTAACAAATTTACAAGCCGGGTAGCGAGCAATTTGAACGAGTAATGGCACATCACCCTTCGTCCATCCTTCAACTAAACCATTGCAAGAAAAACACATTACATAATCTCTATGTCCGGTGTAAAAAAACCCGGCTTTTGCTAACTCAGCTTTATTTAAAAACGTTGCCGGAAACTTATAGTTGAAACTCTCTACCCTATTTCTCTCGAAATTCATTTTTCTAGGAGCTAAAGAGATAGCACTTCTTACGCATACGTATTCGACTAGTCGACTGACTGCTAAAATGTTTTCTACGTCTTAGAGAAAGAAACCCCCACCACCTCTTAAAGAGGCCTCTTTTTTTTGAAAGGCAAGCCCAGGCGAGTATGTAAGAAATAAAAAAATACAGTGTATATGTTAAAAACGTTTATTTTTTTAAAATGATATAATGGTAATACATGGCGCAAAAAAATACGTTATAACATTTTTTAAAAAAAAGACTTAAAAATAATGGTGATTAATGCAATATAAAAAATATGACGGTAAGAAATTATAATACGAAAACTAATGTTAGTATAATTTTTATATATAACACGAAAAATATAAAGTCTTTTTACATAAAAAAATTTTAAATGACCATCACTATACCCTCGTCCGCATCCACCGGGTTCTCCGCCGCCTGGTTCTCCGCGATCGATCGTGAGTGCATCCAGACGGCCAACCTGCCAGCCTTTTCGCGGGCGCAAAGAAGTCCTTGGTTGCCCGTTCGATGTCGTTGGCATCGATAGTTCTGCTCCGTGGCTATGTCCTTGGCCTTCGGACATCCTCTCTCTCCTAGTTCGAAAACCGAAGCGCGAGTACGCGTAAGTCTCCCTAGAAAGAGGCATTTCTCCTCTCCTTTAAGATACACGCGCTCGACTCCTTCTAGGAGAACACTTAGATGCGGCAACAGTTCGGTATAGTTCAGTTCCCCGTGATTCCACTGGAGACCGTGTAAATTGTCTATCACCCACCAATTCTGGCGTATTACACTGTCAGGTAGATCGCGGTAGCGATAGGGGGCTTTAAAAACGAAACTTTTTACGATCGGTGTTTCAGCGACGGTGGCTACGGCGAGTTCTTTTACTACTAATTCTTTTCTCGTTCCGAGCAAAAATTCAAAGTCCACAACCACCGCTGATGTGTCCATGTTTAATATGACTCTCTCAACGACTCTTGATTCTGGTTTTACTTCCTTTTTTAAAGAGGTACACCACGTGGGCGTCGTTTTTCAATTGGTTCCTCGTGAACCTATCCGTGAAGGATTCGAGACTCCTCCCTCTGTATCTATGCAATACGTAAAGAACGCAATATTGCCCGCAAACTTGACTTGTCAGGGCTTGTAATCGACGCCTGCTGTACTTCCATCTCGTAGAATTTTCGACGAGGAAGCGTTTAATCTCTGGGAGGGTAGGAGGTATACCATAACTGTCAAAATATACCCCCCGACCGAAACCGTCGAGATATATAGCGACCCAGTGAGAGCCCGGACCGTTATGCGGGTCGAGGTTGATAATTAACGAAGCGGGATATGTAGAAATACGATCTGGTAGTCTATCGCAGGGAAATGCCCCCCTATAGCCGGGGACATGCCCAAGCGCGTTATTAATTTCGATAGTGTTCATTTTTTTTTTTTTTAATAATCAACGACAACGTTGCGATCTTTGTCAATTTCCATTAAACTGTGAAACTCTCCGTAAACAATGACCGAGACTGATTGGGTCAATGGGGTCTCGAATCCTAGCTCTAAACGAAGCTGACCTCTTTTTACAGGGTTCCAATGCGAGTTGTCACTGGCCGAGAGATCGGGTGTTATGTCGAAGGCGTATAGCGTATAGCCCTTATCGTATTCGGATAACGATATATTGTTTCCGTCGTCTTTAAAATGGATGTTAGTACCGGTAAATAGAGAATAATATTCACGTGCAAATTGACCTCTTGAAAACTTGGGTTGGAAGGGTTTGGATGGAACCGCTTCCGAGTCGACGTATAACGACAAAAAGTTTAACCCAAACGGTTGAAAATTATACGGGTTTTTACTTAGATCTCCGGAACACGCTTGGTGGGAAACTAAACCGATAATAACACGTTGAGGAAGAGTTCCGAGCCACACGTTATCCAAGCTCGTATTTGATACCCCATTCAATAAAACGTGCGTTTTAACCTCTGTTCTGGTGAAATGGTATTTGGCGGTGGCTTTTTGTAGAGCGAGTTCGTGGGCGATTATTATTTTCGGGCTAATTTTGCATTTTCTTACTTCTAAAGCCGCGTCGGTTATGGGGATTCTGAAATTATCGACATTCAGTGGTGGTTCCCCGATAAGAGCAAAGGATGGTTTGGTTCGGGAGAATCTCACTTTAATTTCCACCCCGCTTAAAAGATATTTGGGTATATTGAAAAGGTCGGCGTATATTGCTCCGGTTAAACTCATTTCCTTTGATTCCTTCATAAACGCTTGTCTGTCTCTATTTCCATGGTTATTTAGTACTTCGTCAAACTTGCCAGCGGTGTCTTTAGCGTAAATACAGCTAGTAAGATGCGATTCCTTCGCCACGTTGGAGTAATTCAAAAGCGATTCCAGATAGGCTCTGTAACAATATCGACTGGCGGAGGGGGTAATCAAGTGATCGTTCAGAAAAATTTCGATCTGGTCGAATAGGCTATGCATAAAGTTGTTACATATCGTTATTCGGGCGTTGGGGTCTATATTCGCATCGTTTTCTCTCGTGACTTTACATTTGATATGAAGTAGAGTCAATGCCAAATCGGTATATTCAGCCGATTTTGGAATACAGAATTCGATTTGAGAATCGTTTTTAAGAGTCGAGATTGGTCTATAAAACGTCGTAGTCGCGCTTTCAACACCGGTTTGAACTGGTTTCGTCGCAAATAGATCCAATTCTGATTTTAGAGCTTCTACTTTATACATTTTTTTTGTTATTTTAGGTTACGGAAAAAATATCGCGCACTTGTAGTCTACGAGTCTTTCGAGCTAATGAGCCACGTTTCCGGTTAGTCACCCTTTTTCTAGTTTTTCGTCGAGGCGTGGCTTTTCGTCGACTGGTTGTAGATTTTTTTTTCGGCTGGTAGTAGTTTTCTTTCTTCTTTTAATTCGTCTTCGACCCGAACCACTCTGGCCAGTAATGCCTTGTATAGCCTCGCCGAAACGTCTTTTAGCGGAAGTTGTGATGTTTTTCCCCGCGACGGCGTCGTTTAGAATTTTACTCCCTACGCCCAGCGCTTGTCTTCCAACATACTTAGCGCCTTTAACTAGGAAGGGTGATGCCCATCGAAACAACCCCGAAAACAAACTACCGAGACCGTGTCCTTTTTGATAGGGGGTTCCTTGAAAGAAATGAGACACGGCCCCTCCGGATTGAGCCTGATCGAGATAATAATTCTTGTAGGGACACGACACCCTTTCATCCAGAATATCTGGTTTAGGCATTTCTTCTCCTTCTAAAGTGTAGTTTAACAGTCAAAGATCCGAATGCGAATGGCGCCGGTTTACCCCGCGACGTCATTATATGCACGCTAATTGTATCGAAATACCTCTTTGAAACTCGAACATAATGCGGCATATCGAATATCTTGCCAACATTGTTACCAAAAGAACCCTCTACGGGAACTATTCTGACGAGTGGGGCTAGCGTATCACCAATTATCTGATCTTCAACCACGTCAGTATACACGAACAACTGTTTGGGCTCATTCACCGTGATCCGTGAGGGTCTATTACCGCGTTGCCCATATTTAAGATCGAAGGCCCCCTGTTTAAACCCGAGGATCGCTTCGAGACTCCTATGTATTTGAATAATTGTATTCGGAACTTTCGTGGGTTTCAGCGTGACGAATCTTGTAACCTCGTTGTATTGAAAAGACGTTTTCAATTCTTTTAACACGCTTTGGCATCTCCCGTTAATCTTCTCCACTAAATGTCCCATGGAAGTGTAGTGACCGTAAGGTATCTTGAATGTATGATACGAACCCGTCAATTTAGGTGCACATTTATTTACTTCTGATAATTTTATAGAATTGTCAATAGTAAGTTCCGTCTTCTCTGGCGGTTTCTTTTTACGTTGAATACCACCTTGATTAACACGTGTATTGATAGTCCCAAAAGGCGCCTCGTCTTGGTATTCTGCGAAATCAAGCTTTACACGTTTTTTATCGATCTCGATCGTTTCACTTGTTTGATCGTCTACGGGCGCGTTACTGGTTGGTTCGTTCGCGACTGATTTAACGGGTATGCCTGATTCCGTCGTATCAACCGTGACCGGTTTGTTATCTATCGCCGTGTTTATCGGAACAACAACGGACACCGGCGCTTTGTCCTCTGTTTTATCGTCTACGAAAGGCTCGTTTGCTATAACATCGTCTAAGAAAGGATCATCGACGAAAAAATCATCATCGATATTCGAGTCCTCGTCTCGCGTATTGTCGCGGACTGGTTCATCGGATTGAGTTTCAATTTTTTTTTGTTATCTTATTACGTTTTTGAGAACGGTATATTCCAAGCGCATTCCCCAACGCAGCCTCGTGTCTTATTCGATCGAGGGGCGTACAATCGGGAGGAAGTGTGATGTCGTCCGTAATCAAAAACTCGATAGTGTTTTCGCCCTGGTGGAGGTTAAAGAAGGCGCTAGTATAGTTAATCTCAGTTAAGGCACATTCCCAATCTCCGTCCAGTTCTACGGGTTTCGCTAACCTGGTCGTATACGAGGCCATGGTATTGTCCTTGTATATCTTCATACTCGCGTTAGACGGCAATGTCAAATACATCTTGCTTCTTTACCCAAGAATTAGCACTCGGTGGATATCCAATATAACTAACTAGGTATTCTGTCTGGCTTCCTCGTTTTCTCGTCTTTAGTATTTTATCGATGTGGTACGCTTCGGGTTTCGCCACAGATTGTAATTCTTCCTCGTAGAATCTTCCTTTTATCGGTTCACCCGCGAGATCTTCGAGTATATAAAGAGGTGGGTCGGCCTTCACCACCCGGACAATTTTCAAAACTTCTTTCGACCAATTACCAGGGTAAGATTTCTCGAACTTCCCCTTGTTTTTACTCATTCGACAATGATCTCCGGTTTTGAATTTAGGCCGTCGCCTTTTGGGTCGTTTTTTCCCCTGTTTCATATATATCGTTTTAAAAACTTTCAGTACGTTGTCGGGGTTGACATCTAAGGGGGCCATCTTAATAGTTGAGTGGATAGTGGTGTTATAGCTCTGGAGCAAATCAGGTAGGACGTCCAAATACCGATACGTATTGTTACCCGTGAAATATTTGTACATCTTCGATTTCAGGGTTCGATTAAATCTCTCAACCATACAAGCCTTAATATCGTCGTTCTCGCTCGTGAAAAATTTAACGTTTTTACTTTTAAGGAAGTCTTGAAAATTTTTGTTAAGAAACTCGGTTCCTTTATCAGTCTGAATTTTTAGCGGCGTAAGATCGGCGAAAATTTTCTTGGTGGCTTCTACGATGTCTTCCCCTTTTTTGGACTTTATGGGGATAGCCCAGGCTCTTCGGCTAAACGTATCGATGCACACGAGTAGATAGTTGAAACCAGAGTTGAATTTTGCAATATCTCGCATATCAGCCAAATCCATCTGGAATTGATCCCCGATATTAGTAACAAAGACTCTATCTCTTTTAAAATTTCGATACGCACCTTTATGTATCGTGTAAGAGTCTTGAGTAGACAACCAGTTTACGACTTGTTCTCTGGAAATCCCCTTTTCTTTAACGGCGTTGTATAGCTTAGCCACCCCGTCGTAGCTGGCCGGATGCTTTGGATCGTAGTAAATTTTCTTCAAGATGAGCTCGTGATTCCGAATTCGTTCCATGGTTGTTTACCACACCAAGAAATGATACCGGATATTAATAATAATAATAATAATAATAATAATAATAATAATAATAATAATAATAATAATAATAATAATAATAATAATAACAATAACAAGACACAAAATTTGGAAATATCGATACGCACCTTGATGTATAGCGCGAGAGTCCTGGGGGGGTTAGACACCAAGTTGTAATACAGATTAGTCGTGGCTGGCAGGGTGCTTAGAATCGTAGTAAATCTTATTGAAGACTAGCTACGGTGTTCCGAATTCTGCCCATTGTTGTTTTACGGGGGCTGACTTCTTCTTCTTCGTATTCTTCTTAGCGTAAGATTTAAGAGTTCTCTCGATGAAACCGCTTGATAAGGTTCTAGGTTTTATACTGATGGGTGATTTGACGATCGAAGCTCTTTTAAATCGTTTTATTATCGGCGACAGTTTTTTCTTTTTAACGCTAACTGGATTAGCGGACGACGATATTTGCACTAGCGGCGAGGGTATTAAAGACGAAATCTCCGACCAGCCAATAGGAGGGCGCGTTCCCTGATTGTTGTTTATGGCTCCAACGCCGTAGCTTACCAAAGTGGCAATGTCTGACCCGGGAATCGGTTTATCGTCAATGAACAACTCACCGTCGGAAGACCACGAAACTCGATTTAAACTTACCAATTGTTTCAGTAGCTGTTTCGCGCTAGCCCTAAACTCTATCGGAATGACGTTTAAAAACGCGCTATCTTGTCCAATTTTTATTTTATTTTCTGGCTTAGTCGAGAGATGGTGAATGTTTTGATAACGTTGAAACATTTGTGTAAAAAGTTTAACTTTATCACGATCGTCGATATTAGAATTGAGTACCTCGTACATATCAGTATTTAACCCTCCGATGGATGAACCGAGAGGGTGGGGGAAAACGGGTGAATCCCTGACACTCGAATTTACACCTAAAGTGTCAGCGGGGACTAACGCTAATTTTTGCGAGTACATTTTTATTTAAAAATGTATTCAACCTAGAATACCACTTAAAGCAGATAAAACAGTGGGGATTAAAAAACTTAAGATTCCGTTGCCCTGTTGAACTAAAATAGATTTCTTTCTACGCCAAGCTAATTTCTTGGACGCTATTTGTCGAAGAGATTTTCTATGTTTACAGAGTTGTCGTTTCTGCGCCGGGGTTAATTTTAAGTTACCAATTAACGTATTGTAACAACACTCGGAGATGGCGTCTATAAGAGGCTTAGAAGCGTGTTGAAGGAACGCTCGTCGTTGTTTACGATTCGATTTCGCGAGAGCGGAGAGAAAATCTTTATGCGTCGCAACCAGTTTAGGCATTTTAACTAAATGGTACGGGGTTATCTTTTTGCACCGAGTTTTATACGTTTTTCTTTTTCTTGGGTACGTAGACTATTTCCGTTTCACCAGGGAAAATATCCGTTCGTAACCTGAGTTCGTCAGGACACTGTTGCCTATTGTCTATAAGAATATACCCGTGGGGTTTTTTGGTAGCGTCCAAATACGCTTCAATGGCATATTTTGAATTATACCCTTTGATTTGACGGAATAATATTTGAGGTTGAAGCTGATCCCGCGGATTCTTCAATAATATAATATATTGCGCGTTGATGGAAATCTCCCTAGATTCTCTATTTTTCGGGAAAATATTCTGTGTAATGAAGATGAAACTTAGATTTCTGTGGTGCACTCCTTTCGTGAAGAACGCGCCGATTTGCCCGTTGTTTTCGTGCATAAGATCGTCCGCGATCAAAAGAATGTGTTCGTTTTCATTACCATGGTAATCGTCTAGTTCCGGAACCCCTTCTCGGAAAATCACAAAGTCTTTCATGCCGTCATAAAGAGGCTGCCATTCGTTATAATGCCAGAATATTTTTGATGGAGGCGGTGATATCATTTGATAACGATGTTTGATCAAGCGCTCTACCAGATAAGTCTTCCCAGAAGCCGAAGGGCCACTAATAATTAGAGAGAACGGACCGTATAGAGGTAACATGACTAAGATTAAATACTAAATGAAATAGCGCGCGAAAGGTCATTGCTTTTTAACGTAAAAATTTTGGTGCGCGATTTTTCTTATAACCATTTACGATCTAGTTTAAAGGTATAATCGTTTTCGCGTCTACACCCTATTACCCTTCTATCGCGTCAAGTCGTTGTCCCGTATACTGATACTGCCATTTCCACTTACTGATGCTGCCATTTCCACTTACATCGTTTAACGATATTCAACACCGAATGACACTGGTTGTAGCTCAACTACTTCCCCATTTTTTTTTTTTTTAATTTTTTTTTTTATTTATTTTTTTTTAATTTAAATTTTTTTATTTTTTATTTTTTTTTAATATAATTTTTTTTTTTTTTTAATTTTAATTTTAATTTTTTTATTTTAATTTTTATTTTTTTTTAATTTAATTTTTTTTTTTTTTAATTTTAATTTTAATTTTTTTTTTAATATTAATTTTTTTTTTTTATTTTTTATTTTTTTTTTAAATTTCTATAGTTAACCCCCAGTTTTTTTTTTTGTTTTTTTTTTTAACTGTCGCATAGACACTCAGAATTTATAACCCGGTGTAACTAGTAACAGAGACCACACCACCGGAGTTCTTTCATCATAGTGCCAGCGTCCCCCCTAACATTTTTTATCAACCCATTATTATCAACCCATTATTATTATTATTATTATTATTATTATTATTATTATTATTATTATTATTATTCATTAACTGATATTATTATTATTTAAAAAAAAATTAAGGGCAGCCCCCCGCCGCCGCCGCCGCCGCCGCCGCCGCGAAAATTTAATATCGCGATCGCGTAAAAAGTCTAGCGCGTATGACCCTTCGCGTATGACCCTTCGCGTATGACCTTCGCGTATGACCTTTTTTTTTTTGATAGTTCATTCTCTCCATTCTTGGTAGCCAAAGGGTAGAGTTTTAAAGTTATCGATTACTCGTAATTTGTTAACGACTGGTCTATACTTTTTTACTTGTTTAACGGTTACTACCGTGTGATCTCTTAACCGACAAATGTGATGTGGGATTTCAATTTCGATCGGTAGAGTAGGAGCGTCAACATCTACCCCCATCATTCCCTTCAAGGAGTTCATAGATATTTTATTTTTAGTAGAATAATTCTGACGGAGTCCTTTAGCCTTAATAACCTCGTGGGTTTCTCCGGTGTCGGGGTTTAATACTTTATACGCGTAGTTCTTAGGATCCCCGCTACAGTACTCGGTTATATAGCAATTTGGGCCGTATTCCGATAATTGATCGGCTATTTGACCTAAGTAGGGTCCCTCCTCTAATAGTTTATGACCGCCAGGGCTGTGATACATGATTGAATCCGTATCCATATAAATTACGTGCTCTCCGAGCTTATCCAGGACCTCGTACAATTTCATCCTGGCGAAGGCGGTGGTGTAACAAGCCAAAACGACATTTACGTGTTTCAGAGCCGGATCAATTTCTTTTAAGTGTTCCCATTTGAGTAAAATAGTGTCGTCATCAATCGGCAATACACTTTTACGCTCAATATTGGGGTCGTTGAAAAATTCTAAAAATTTTTCTCTATCGCGAATTACTTCTGTTTTGACCAAATTGTTACGTTGGCCTAACTTACCCCAAAACGATGTAGCCATGAGTTTTCCTACGCTTCTCCGACCGGCATTGTATTCAATTTTGTCAAAGTCTAGTTTGATACCTTCGACCTTTTCAAAATCTTCGACGTATTTCCGCTTTTCCTCGTCGGTATTAACACCCGGTGGAAAACCACTAGCTTCCGCTTTAATTTTATACATCGTTTTGATGTAAGCCGCGAATAGTCCCCCCTCGCCCGTTTTTACGTCGTAACAAGTCGTAGTCTCGTAATGCCACGCTTCGTATATCTCCAAAACTCTGTAGCCCATTTTGACGGCCAGTTTTAATTCGTCCGAAACGAAAGTACCGATATAAGCTCTATCGGGGTCGTCGTGGCGACAAGTCTCCTGATTCATTTCTACGCTACAACGCTGGCAGAGCGAAAACACCAGCTTACCATTCACGTGCATAGGGAGAACAGGGTGGAATAGTTTAGGGGGCGGCAGAACTCGGCATTTAACCAAACCCTCTATAGAATCTAGAGATTGTAAATCTTCCGGATCGATCAGCACTTTCGGGTGCCCAACTGGGACTTTAGCGTAAAGATTTACCGATGGGTACAATGAAATAAAGTCTCCGAAAAATATACGATCAAGCCCGGTAATTTTCAGGTAAAGCCGCGTAGCGTTAGTCCGACCGCCGTAAAACGCGTCCCACGGATTGAGCGGTGAAACGATTTTCCTGGTAACGGCCTCGAAAAATGTCTTGTTTTTTGGGTCATTGGCTATACAATCGAACTGGCATTCCCACATTTCCGTCACTGTTTTGTTCATTTTTCTTAGAATTTCGACGGATTTGAGAGTCTGTAGATAACGGTGATTATACGTGACATTAGGGTCACTGTGTATCGGGGCATCACGACCTATTTTCTTACACGTTGGACAACCGTGAAAAAAGCAGCCTTGGAAAAAATAAATTTCATTGCCGTAAACACCGTCAACTTTAATACCACCGACTTTTAATTCTTTAGCACGCATACCGGTTTCTATTCTTATTCCCCGTCTCTTCTCCTCCCACGCTAACCATTTATATCCTTTAACCGACTGTCGATCGGTTAGTCTATAGCCATTTGAAGGTATAATGCCTATTGTATCTGGTTTTAGAAAATTTTTCCTAAAAATGTAATTACAAGCGCCGGGTAGAGTAATCCTAAAGGGGTCGGCGTTACATATTTCCATAAACTCTTTCCGGAAAACGCTACAGCCGAGCCTAAGAATGTTGCAATCGCTCTTACAGTATTCTATAGCGTCTTTTACAAAGTCAAATCCACGCCCATTAGCGATACAGTCTGCGTGCCATTGCATTAACTCTTTTCGCTCGTTTAAACCGAGTTGATTAACACCGTACGCTTCCAAAGGCGGGAAAGGGTCACCCTTGGCGGTAGTATAGTTGGTCTGCTCGGGTTTCTCAGGGTTGAAATTGTTTTCGACGCAGTTAAACAATAGATGAGGGAACCGCCCTTTTGTCGATGAGGCCCCTAAACCAAAGGTCTTGTTAAATTTAGATAAAGCCATTGGCAAGAACGAGTAAGAATCTAAAAAATTAAAATTAAAACATTTGAGAAATATAATTTTTGTCCCGTTTATAATGCTAAACGGAGAGACCTTTTTATCCACTTTCAGAATAGATCTAAAAACAAATTGCAGATCGTAACATTTGGCCGCGTGCGCTAGTAAATAAATCATTTTTATATCGGCTAATGTCTGTAGGTATTCTACGAATCGGTTCACTACGCCTTCGCCTAAAAAGATTCGCTGCCGAGAGCTATACCGAACACACACGGGGCAAACGTAGCTCGAATCTTTCTCATCGATACATTCTCCGCAGACCATTTGCGAAACCAGTAGAAACGGCTCATGCTCGTATGCCATAGTGTTGTTCTTGCTGCGTTTGTTTTGAATACTCTCGATATCATAATATATAAATATATATTTCGGCTTTTGAAATGTCCCCCTGGCTCTCGGAATTGTCACGTCGGTATGAGATTCCTTTATAGGCTGGACGTAGCAAAGATGAGGGTATGGGTTGTAAGCTTTGCAAATAACGCAGTAGACTTCGTAACATTGATGTAAAGTATTCCTATACCGGTAATCCAAGTATTTGTGACATTTTTTGCAAAACATAATTTTAGCGCAAAGAGGCTCGCTAGTGGACGTGGACTGCAAGTGGGCGTCGAAGCAATCCTGACCACGGAACGATCGCAAACATTGTGGGCACGGAATTAAGTCACCCTGACAATTTATAGCCCGGCAACATAATTTACAATAAACAGCGCAGGAATGCCGTGATTTTTTATCGAATCCCACTAAGCAAATGGGGCACGAATAGTTAGTACTAAAAAAGGGCGTTAATTTTGATATAACATCGTAATGGTTATTTTCACATATCAAATAAAGCGGGTTACCAAGGTTCCCATCTTCCCCCTTAAAGAGGACTTCGGGTTTGTCGTTTCTTATTTCGAAGACAATTATTTGAAAATCGGAAAGAATAAATTGAAACTGCACTAGGCTATTATAGCTCCCGCACTCTTGCCTAAGAACACCCGCTTCCTGGCATAATGATTCAGCCCTGGTCGTTTGATGAACCGAGTTGGTCTTATAAATGTTTTTATATTCGTTATAAAAGTTCTTGACGCCCGGATTTTGAGTTACTTTGAGTTTAGCCATCGCGACTACGAGCGCTCGTGCTAGACATAATTTATCTCTATTTTTAATCGAAATGAAACAACGTTTATCGCGAATATATCGAACGTGTTGTTTCAAGCCGCGATTTCTTAGGCGGGCCCCACCGTGGGGTAATCGGACAACGTTCAGAGTGAAAAAAACGGGAGCGCCCCAGAAATCTTCTTTCTCATCTTCGTAAATCTCCCCGTCTAAAAGATCGTATACGGTACCGGGCTCAAGTTGGGACTTTTTACGGAAAGAAATTTCCAAGACTTTACTCGGAAACGCTTCTGACGTACAAGTTATTTGAACCTGGTCGTCGTCCATTAATTGCTCGAAAATGTACGTAACAAATTGCGTTATACCTAACTCTACATCACCAACGAAACGTACCGTGAGATATCTACCCGTGAAATTAAATTTTGGATAAGCTTTCTCACCATCGTCTATAATTTCAAATTGGGCTGGTAATTCCAGCTGCACAACAGCATCGTTTACGGCCATACCACCACCACCATGTTGAGGCTGCTGCTGCGCCGGTGGTGATGGTGTATGATTCGAACTATCACTAGATATACTTTCATTAGAGCCCGAAGAACTACTAGGCGAGGTACTCGAATTTTCAAACATAGCGGACAGTATGAGAGATGGTGTTGAACCCCTTACGGCCCGTACGGATTGAGAATTATCATCCTCATCAGGGTATACAGTCGATGCGGCTGAGCCCTGAATACTAACAGGCTGAGACGCGTTATGGTCCATATAAACATTGTTACACGCGTTTATACTAACGAATTCGCTTATTGACAATGTATCGGCGTTCGATGTGAAACCAGTATCATGTCCTGACCATATTGTTTCCCGTTTCGCGTTATTTGGCGAACCTATAGGCTCTAATCGAATTGATTTGCTTCCCGGAGATGTATCATTGCTAGAACCTGTATCAGACTCGTTTGATTTAACGTTAAAATCATCCATCTTTCTCTTTCGACCGATAGATGGCGATAGGCTCTCCGTAAACGAGTTTAAAATATCAAAGTCCTCCGGAGCGCTCGTAGACAACTTTGAAATTTCCTCTTTTTCGCTCCTAGCCGAGTTATTTTCCAGATTTATTCTCTCTCCCGCGTTGGATTCTAGTCGCGTATTATCAGGCGTAACTACCCAGTGTCGCGATAAGTCTGACTCGCTTGTGTCAAAAATCTCGCGCGCGCGCTTTCTCTTTCGGCCGATAGATGGCGATAGGCTCTCCGTAAACGAGTTTAAAATATCAAAGTCCTCCGGAGCGCTCGTAGAGAATTTTGAAGTTTCCTCTTCGCTCCTGGCCGAGTTATTTTCCAGATTTATTCTCTCTACCGCGTTGGATTCTAGTCGCGTATTATCAGGCGTAACTACCCAGTGTCGCGATAAGTCTGACTCGCCCGTGTCAGATATTTCGCGAGCGGGTGTCAACCAGTTATGGTCTGAAAACGGGAATTGATCAATAGAATAAATTCCGTTGGAATCGTCCGGGGCGAGGCGTGGACTCATATCCTTGTTAATATCAGTGTTGTATAAGGTTGGTAACTCAAAATCATTGGCAAGCAAATCTAAACCCGGGCTGTTATGTTGTTCGTTCCTAGCGTTTGATTCCGCGAAATAATCAGCCGTGTTATAATCAATCGGTAATTCAAAATCATCTCCCAATTCAGATAATATATCATTCCTGTCCCGACATTGTATTTCGAATTCGGGTGTTAAAGCATAGGTCGGGGTGTTTTGAATTAAATTATTTAACTCGCTACGATTATTGCATTTAAAAGGTGTTAAAGGGATCTGGCCAAGGTACTCAATTATTTCTCGAAACGTTTCAACTAAATTACTATCAGTAACGCAGTTCGGTACGCAATTGGTCAAATCATCGTAACAACGCGTTAGAGACGCCAGATTAAAATAGAAATTGTACAAATAAAATAAACTTACGGGGCGAATCCGAATAAAGTATCGCAAATCTGCTAGGAGCTGTTCTGCCGACATTCTAGTACTTTTTTTTTCTGGAACAAATTAGAAAAGTTTAAGACTCTCGGAACTCTAGTTTCCAAGTGATGGTTGCCATGATTTTGGCTGGCCTTTTTATCCCCAAACGCGTCCTGGGCCTGTTAATGCAAATTCTCAAAAAAAAAAAATCACATATGGCGTATGAAATATAGCACGTGTCATTCTTGTCTATATTTTATGAGTCATTTTAGGCCTATGTATGTTTTTTTCGCATTAGGTTTTTGAAACTAAATACTTATGATTTTTTTTTAGGCTAGCACAAGAGACAGTGTAAATAGTGTCTTGAAACTATTTTCCTCGACAATTCTAGCGTGGGAATGATTTCCCCACTGACTCGCGGGGGCCCACTAGGAATTTTGTCCTTTCCAATGAACTTAAATAATTTTGGTTTTAGGCTTGTATATAAGCAAATGTCGGGGGGAAGTTACTCAGAGAACATCTTGACTAAATAATGTTTCGTAAACAACTTTTCCGTGGGAAAAATGGTTTTCCAAAATTCTACGGCCCTCATTTAACTTTACCATGGCAACTATATTGCGTATAATAAACGCCTATTCTAAAAATCCTCCAAGTGCTTGACTTTTTTCTTCAAATTACGTTAAGAGGAGGTGATCTTGGTCAGCATCTGCCAACATCTGTCAAATGAAATTGGATATGAACATCCTAACGCCGTCAAGACCGAAAAACATGGCTAGGCAAAAAATGTCTTAAACTTGTGGGAATGGTTTTCTCAATATTAAGAACGCCCTCATTAAAAAAAAACCTATACAGACCCCAACAGCTCAGTCTACCCATGATCAGTGCCTCATTTCATTAATACTATCAACACTCGAAAGATGTACGCTCCACGCTCTCCTTCTCCTATCCCCGCGACTCCTTCACCGGCTCCTTCACCGGCTCCTTCACCGGCTCCTTCCGTCGAGGAAATACCCGAACGGTTGGGTACCGCGAGGTCAGTACTTATTTTTAATCCATTTTTGAATTTATATGGCCCGTTTGCACGAAAAAATATATCAAAAAAACGTTATTCGTAGCCCACCAATGCCAGACCCCGACCAACACCACCATCACCACCATCATCATCAGCGCCATTATCCCGGGCACCGGAACCCGCCGTATTACCGGGAAAATCAACCGTTCCGCTATCAATTGTAAAAGTTTAAATATTTTATTTTTTCGGTATTCGTATATATTTAAAGCTTTTTTCCCTTAACTTTAAAAAGACCTCAATTCTGTCCACGTATTCCTCTTCAACCTGGTACTTGTATGCAGTGTCTAATTGCGGGGTAATAAATGTTTATTCTAAAATATCCGTAACAAACGACTAATTTGTGGTTTTAAATATTCAGTCTCACAGCCGAGCTTTACCATCAGGCTCGAGACTTTATTCGAGAGAGGCCCGAATTAGAAGACTGGACCAGGTTGATTACCCAGGAATTAATCGCCACCATTCATCGTTTTTCTCTTCAAATACTTTAAATACTTTAAAAAATATTTTTACCTACTTTTTATATATAATAATGATAATAAATATATTTTTTTATTAATAAACATTTGGTTCTGTTTTCACAAAAACGATTTCTTCTAAGAGGATTGGGGGTCTGCCCGCTCATCTTTAAGATTCTTTCTTTAACATATGGCGGGTCTGGGTGAGGTGTAACCTAATATCGAGGGATATGCTTGACGCAGATGTTTCCCCGTGTCCACCCCCCATATGATAGGTCCCATTAGCGGCTGTTGGCGAAACACTCCCCGCAATTTAGATCAGACTGTTATTCGCTCCGGTTGTAGTATTTTCTATCTCCCAAAATATTTATTATTATTATTACGCCATGGATTATCTATATAACAAGTAAGTTCTTTTATTTAAATTATATCATGCTTTAAGTTTATTAGTTATATGGTCTAAACAATTATTTTAATACATTAGCTTTACAACTCTCCCGGAAGGTTGTGCTGCGGGCGAGTATTTCTGGGTGCTTGGGTAAATTTTTTGAATTCCCGTTTGACGTTTTGTTTCTACATTTTATACCTTTTTTTTATAGATCCATATTCTCCCTGGCAATCGGAGAAAGAGTTTACCTCCCTACGTAAATTACCATTTAGCTATTAGTTTCCTACATTTTATTTAATTTTTTCTTCTTAATAGAACTAGAATCGCCTTGGAAGATGGGCAACGGTTTTGGCTTCCTGTGTAAATTCCCATTTGGTTACTTATTTATTATTATTATTATTTTATAAGTACGTTATTGTTGTCTCTACAGGGTGGCACCGCCTAATTCTACCTTCGTTGGGCGAGTGGCCTTTCTAAAGAGGGTTCAATATTATTGGGATTTCCCAGAGGAGGTTTATAGCATCGACGAAGTTCTTCGCGTGTATTATTAATTAAAATAATTTATTTCATATTTTTATTTCATATTTTTATTTCATATTTTTATTTCATATTTTTATTTATTTCTTATTATTATTAGTGAATCAATTTAGCTGTCAATAAAAATGCATAACTTTTTTAAAATCAAATTCTTATTTCACATATCATAGTTCGGTCAAGCTTACATCGTATACAAAATGCCATAAGTCTAATACGTTGGCGTTAGTTACCCGGGAACAGACGTAAATCGAGTCCATAAAAAATAAAATCCTGTAAATTGAGTGCACGAAAAAGTCCCATAGTACGTCATAAAAAAAAAATCCCGTAAATCGAGTCCATGAAAAAAGTCCCATGAAACGTCATAAAAAAAGTTGAAAAAAAATTAAAAAAAAATTTTCAAAAAAAATCCCATAAATTAATTTTTTTTTTAATCCCATAAATTAAAGGGGGGTGTCAGGGAATGGGGGGGATCCCAAAGTGAGGCTTAATTCTCTTAGGGGGAAGTACGCTTCTAGTCAGCTTTGGAAAGGCGTCACTTTTCACGAATTTTCGCGCCAAAACGGTTTGGCGGGAAATCGCGGATGAATACATCGTTTAAAAAGTCATTTTTCTTAAATTGAACAATTGTAACATATTGCCCTTCTCATTCTCTGCTATTTGAGCTAAGGCGTATTTGCTTTCGTCGATTATAGCCGTGTTGAATCAAAACAAAAGTAGGACTACTTTTTCAGTTTGGTTTATTATGCGTAAAAAGGCTTTTTCGTGGGTCACACGACGACTTCTACGGCTCAAAGCTACAGATACGTACTTCCCCTATTTTCTTCTGAGTATACGCTTAACGTAAAATGGAAAAATCTCAATCTTTTCTTTTTCATGCTACAAGCGTCCATGAAAACCCGGCTTCAGAAAGTCTGTACACCGGATTACGCTTAGATTAGCACTGCCAAAGGCAGGGACTTCAACGATTACGCGTAGTCCCATTAGTACAGTCAAAGGTACGGCTCTGTACACCGATTACGCGGAGTGATCAGCCCCTCGGTCAGACGTACGTTTGGGTTCAGTATCTCAAATCCAATAGAAACGTATCTATTAATAACGCTTTACCCGGGAGATTTTTGGGAACTTTCGTACTCTGCGTAAATCAACGCTCAAAATAGGAAAAGGTGGGCTATTGCGCCCCCTGTTTACCTGACAGAGCTGAAACGTGCACACAGTGCAGAGGTATAGCAGTAATATAATTTAAAAAAGGAACGGAATTTACAAGTCAGTCGAATCCAAAATGATAAGACTGCGTAAAAATGCTAATCCTTGTTTAAATCGAGGGGCAGTTCACTCCCATGATTAAATCTGCGCTCTTGGCCGATTAAATCCGATTAAATCATGATTAAATGGATTAAATGGATTAAATCGTGATTAAATCAGGATTAAATCACGATTAAATCTAGATTGTGATTAAGTTGATTAAATCGCGATTAATACGATTAAATCACGATTAAGCCGATTTAATCGTGATTAAAAAGATTAAATCTCGATTAAGCTGATTAAATAACGTTTTGAGAATAAAAGTACTCTGAAAAATTAATATCATTTCTTATAAAAAAAATCATAGTTTCGTCTAAAATAAAATATAGTTTATTACATTTCTACTTTACGTGTCCCTCTGAGTTTTAGACGGCTCGGTTTTAGAACTTTACGTTCGATCGCTCGCGTCAACGAAATGATAAGTTAGAAAATTCCAGAAAAAAAGCGGCATTCCGTTTTTAAACCTTGAGGAGCTTAGTTCGGCGTCCATCGATACATTATTATATTGTTTGGGTAAGTTTATATTGTACTTAAATTTATATTCGTTAATTTATAAGTAATGAAGCCTTTTATCCGAGTTTTTATGACGATTTTTATGATTAACACCTGTTTTTATAATTGTTTAACCGCAATATTTCAATTTTCTCGCGGAATTGTGGCATATTATTTTTAGATTTAAATACTCCAAATTATAAACGTCAGTAAAGTTAATTGGTTTAATTTTATCGATGTAAGATTAGACGGCGATACAAAAAATTATTAAAACCTGATCATGATTAACTAGATTTAATCATGATTAAGTCTATTAAATCGTGATTAAAAGATTAGATCATGATTAAGTCTATTAAATCGTGATTAAAAAGATTAGATCATGATTTGGTATTCTTTACCATATTATTTTTCGGTTTTCTTTCGCGTATTGAAAGTTAGCGAGTTTTGCTTTTCGCCAGTATTCTTTGCCGTATTATTTTTCGGTTTTCTTTCGCGTATTGAAAGTTAGCGAGTTTTGCTTTTCGCCAGTATTCTTTGCCGTATTATTTTTCGGTTTTCTTTCGCGTATTGAAAGTTAGCGAGTTTTGCTTTTCGCCCGTATTCTTTACCGCATTATTTTTCGGTTTTCTTTCGCGTATTGAAAGTTAGCGAGTTTTGCTTTTCGCCCGTATTCTTTACCGTATTATTTTTCGGTTTTCTTTCGCGTATTGAAAGTTAGCGAGTTTTGCTTTTCGCCCGTATTCTTTACCGCATTATTTTTCGGTTTTCTTTCGCGTATTGAAAGTTAGCGAGTTTTGCTTTTCGCCCGTATTCTTTACCGTATTATTTTTCGGTTTTCTTTCGCGTATTGAAAGTTAGCGAGTTTTGCTTTTCGCCCGTATTCTTTACCGTATTATTTTTCGGTTTTCTTTCGCGTATTGAAAGTTAGCGAGTTTTGCTTTTCGCCCGTATTCTTTACCGTATTATTTTTCGGTTTTCTTTCGCGTATTGAAAGTTAGCGAGTTTTGCTTTTCGCCCGTATTCTTTACCGCATTATTTTTCGGTTTTCTTTCGCGTATTGAAAGTTAGCGAGTTTTGCTTTTCGCCCGTATTCTTTACCGTATTATTTTTCGGTTTTCTTTCGCGTATTGAAAGTTAGCGAGTTTTGCTTTTCGCCCGTATTCTTTACCGCATTATTTTTCGGTTTTCTTTCGCGTATTGAAAGTTAGCGAGTTTTGCTTTTCGCCCGTATTCTTTACCGTATTATTTTTCGGTTTTCTTTCGCGTATTGAAAGTTAGCGAGTTTTGCTTTTCGCCCGTATTCTTTACCGTATTATTTTTCGGTTTTCTTTCGCGTATTGAAAGTTAGCGAGTTTTGCTTTTCGCCCGTATTCTTTACCGTATTATTTTTCGGTTTTCTTTCGCGTATTGAAAGTTAGCGAGTTTTGCTTTTCGCCCGTATTCTTTACCGTATTATTTTTCGGTTTTCTTTCGCGTATTGAAAGTTAGCGAGTTTTGCTTTTCGCCCGTATTCTTTACCGCATTATTTTTCGGTTTTCTTTCGCGTATTGAAAGTTAGCGAGTTTTGCTTTTCGCCCGTATTCTTTACCGCATTATTTTTCGGTTTTCTTTCGCGTATTGAAAGTTAGCGAGTTTTGCTTTTCGCCCGTATTCTTTACCGTATTATTTTTCGGTTTTCTTTCGCGTATTGAAAGTTAGCGAGTTTTGCTTTTCGCCCGTATTCTTTACCGTATTATTTTTCGGTTTTCTTTCGCGTATTGAAAGTTAGCGAGTTTTGCTTTTCGCCCGTATTCTTTACCGCATTATTTTTCGGTTTTCTTTCGCGTATTGAAAGTTAGCGAGTTTTGCTTTTCGCCCGTATTCTTTACCGTATTATTTTTCGGTTTTCTTTCGCGTATTGAAAGTTAGCGAGTTTTGCTTTTCGCCCGTATTCTTTACCGTATTATTTTTCGGTTTTCTTTCGCGTATTGAAAGTTAGCGAGTTTTGCTTTTCGCCAGTATTCTTTACCATATTATTTTTCGGTTTTCTTTCGCGTATTGAAAGTTAGCGAGTTTTGCTTTTCGCTCGTATTCTTTACCGTATTATTTTTCGGTTTTCTTTCGCGTATTGAAAGTTAGCGAGTTTTGCTTTTCGCCCGTATTCTTTACCGTATTATTTTTCGGTTTTCTTTCGCGTATTGAAAGTTAGCGAGTTTTGCTTTTCGCCAGTATTCTTTCACGTATTGAAAATTAGCGGGTTTTGCAATCTTAGTGATATTTACCGGGGTACTCCCCACTTTTCCCATGTGATAATGACCGTTCTCCCCACTTTCCCCATGTGATAATTACCGTGGTACCACTCTCCGCTTTTCTCCATGCTAGAATGTCCGTAGTACTCCCCTCCCCCTTTCCAATGCGAGAATTTCCGTGGTACCCTTTTCCCCCGCAAGAATAACTCAAACTCGCAGTCGTACCAAACCCTCCCCCCCCCCCCGCCCCCTGTATCCAATGGCCGATTCTTAAGGCCACGGGACTAGCGTACGCCGAGAGTCACGGGACTTTCAAATCGGAACGACCTCGAAACTCGGGTTAAGCTTTTGAATAATTAAGACGCATTTACATAGAGGATTAAGTGCCCAGAATGTTTATTGTTATGAAAAATTATTCAAATATTTACCATACTTCATTACTGTAATTAAAATTCCCAAAATTATTTACACAATGCTAGATGGATACACCTAAATTAAAATTTAATTATTCATTTTTTTTAACCAGCTTGCTAAAAAAACTTATGGAAGAGATAAAACAAAATTAACTTTAAACTAAATTTCACTTTCCACAAAATTCTTTCTGGTACTACTAAATTATCTAAATACTTTATTTTTTACCTAGAATATATGATCGGGTAATTCGGGTTCTACGGGCTAATTTTCCATACGAAGCAAAGGCTTAACGATTAAATGTTAATTACTATTACACTGCAATTATATTAATTACGATATTGATAATATTTAGTTAAAAAATACTTAATTACGTATAAATAATGAGATTTAAATAAAGTTCCCATAAGAAATGGTTTATTATTTCTTGAGTAAATTGCGAAAAACAACGTTAACTCGAAGACGGACAAAATTTGATTTTTGCATTTTTCCGGGAAACTGGATTCGAGCTGATCAGTTGGCCTTCCATGTCAAAAATGATACACTAACTCATTACAGTAGGAAGGTTCTTATCTACAGTCGACTAACTTCAGTTAAATGATGGGATTATAATACGTTTCTCGCTGATACATTAAAATTATTTGTAGTACTGCCAGACAATAATTGTTGACAGTAAGTATAATCCCGCTAGGCATCCACAATACTGAATCTTGGGCATGAAAATCGCTTAAAATAAAGTCTTAAAATTTTTAGCGACCAGACTATTGAATCTCCTGCGCTTGGCTGTATTAATTTTAGCCATAGGAAATCGCGCTGACCCCTTACATAAGAATGGCCTACCGGCCATTTTTAATATTTTTAATATGTTACATTAGTTCCTATTTTAAATTTTGGCCAATTAGTATTTGTAGATAACAAATGAACTGAACTATTTATGTTATGAATTTTCTACTCAAAGTCAAAAATGTTAAAGGGATCCATCACTCACAACAGGGGGAGGCATAGGGGTAACATAAAATCCAGACTGGCAGTGTGCTTCAAAACCAGTTTTTTTGTGACCCCTATGCCTTCCCCTGTTGTGAGTGAGGGATCCCTTTAACTAAAAAGGCAAAAACAAATTTATTATAGAATTAATTCGAAGTTAAAAGCAATTTAAATTCATTGAAGAAACCACTTAATTAGAAATTACAATAGAAGTTAATAAAATATCAATAAAACTGTTAAGATATGCAAATACGTATTAAAAATAAAAACCAATTGAATTTACAGTATTATTTTTAATCATATTGGGATCTGCGGCAATAGCTCGAAATGTTATTAATCAACTCGAAAACTCATACCGCATCATCAGGGTGGCAAAGATAGGAAAATTGGGGTCCAATACAAAATATAAAAATATGCCCTTTTAACGCATAATTTTGTGGGCCTCAATGTAATATTTTCCAGCGATAATGACAGTGGAACGGCTTGACCTAAAATTAATTAAATTCATTAGCATTTCCTTATTTTACAGTATATAATAAAACAGATCACCTTAAAACGATTCACAAAATGTAGGGTCCTCTCTTTTCATTTAGTTACAGTGGATTTGTACTAAGTGTACATGGTAGATTATTGGTTGGAATGGCATTGCATTTCAACTCTCTTCATCTAAATGACAGTTATTATGATAAATATTTAATAATATTGACTTTAAAATTAGTAATAAGAAGTAAAATTTGTGTCTCACCATTTCTTTCTAAAAAGTCTTTATCTTTAAAATGGGCGCTGCAAATATGTGCCCACTAACTAGGCGTTTTCCCTGATTTTATATTAGTTAACCACACATTAAAAAGATTTTTGCACTTCGGAAAATTGTGAAACGATAACTGCAACGTTCTTTTCTCAGAATTTACTCGAATTGTAATATTTTTAAGGTACAAAAAGGTACTTCGCAATGTATGTCACCTCTGCGCCTACAATCCGCCATATTAATCGTTTGTTTTGATCAACAAAGTACGGACAGAGATACTGACAATATAGAGATATGAAACTCCCTATACATCGCTGCGACCCCTTTTTTTTTCGTCAACGTCGGCGACATCTATCAACCGGGAGAAAGCTTTTTCTTCCCGTGTTTATTTGTAGTAGGTTTACGTTTTGAATTAAATTCAATGAATCATATGTGCAGCTTTAATAAAGAAATACGATTGCTTAGAGGATTTTCAATACAATTTATTAAGATAAGATAAAAAGTAAGTTTTTAATTAATTATATTTAATTATTTTAAGAAAGTTCATATATTAACTATTTTTTATGTAATTTTAGACCTTTGTTACTTGAATCAGGGCCAGAGGTTAAATTAATGATCATTAATCCAAGGGTATTTCTGGGATAAATAATTGGAATATTATTAATCCAAGTATATGTTATCGAAATGGTTAACGACTAAAATGTTTGGTAAGTATTTGTTAATGTTGAACCTTAAGTAATTTGCGATCTAGATGTTTCTGGGCTTTGTCATACTTGTGGTTTAAATTATGTTTTTCCAATGTACTACGAATGGAAAGTTGTACAAAAAAATTAATTATTTCTTTCAAGTAATCAACACATGGAACATGCTGATGCATCTCATCTTTTGAAATAAACCAAGATTGATCGATTGTTCTTGAAATAATTCTGGTAATCCTCTCTTTGACTTTATTCGTTTGTATTACCATTGGGAAAAGTTTATCAAACTTGTCCTTGATCTCAGATACGTTGCTCTGGAATCTTTCAGTTGGTATTGTCAAGCCACTGAATGTTGATGTATCACGAGACTTAAATGATGCTAATATATTTGACTGGTTGAGTGTTTGTTTTTCATCTACAAGTTTGGTTTTGCATTATTCACAATTGTGGTTTTTATTACAACGAGATAAGACATATCCTGAAATGTAAGATAGTGTGTTTTGTTTTCCAGGCCCTTGGCTTTCAAGTGAACTTTTACAAATTTGAAAGTCTTCCTCCGAACATGCCCTGGGATAATAATTATTTGCTGATGGAAGACTTTCATCATAATCATCTGGAATTATTATATGGGTCTTATATAAGTCAATGTTAAGAAGGAATTTGTCTCGATATTAGGTTTAGTAGCCTGCTGAATTTCAATTGTAGGAATTTCCACTGATAAAGAAAATAATGTTAAAATTTAATAGTTGTTTTGAATGAAACTGTTTACAATCCTGTTCTGTAGATATAGTTTCGCTGGAACTTGCTGCAACTGATAATATTGTTGCGCTCTTCAGGGGCGTAGGAACGTTCTAGAAGGTGGAGGGGGCAAAGTGAAACCAAAAGGGGTCTGGAGAATGGTTTTTAATTTTTAATGGAGTGTAGCTTTTCCGAATGCATTTGTACATTTTTCTACTATATACATTGGCGGGAAAAGACTGAAATTTAAACACAGTTGAGGTTCTATAAGCTTTCTATGCTTTTAAAATGATAATTTGAGCCTTGCGAAGATTTTAACTGAGAGGGGGGAATAACATTAGTTGCCCCTCCCAGTAAAATTCTAGGGAGGTGCATTGCAATTCTTGCCCCCCCCCCCCTGGTTCCTATGCTCTTCCACCATTTCTACAGACAGTTTACTAGATTCTATTAGAAAATTGAGTTTTAACTTATGACTCCTTTACCAATGTATAAATTTCATCGTACCAGTTGTTTTATGATAGTCCTTGATATCATTTTCTACTAAGTTCTCCGGAACCTTTACGTTTGAGCAACTAGCTAAATTATCATTCCCTTAGGAAATATGTTTCATTTAAATTAACTTATAAATAAACAATACTTAAAACTCAATTTTTACTTGTTGGCTTAAATTCATTTGAAAATATTGTTGGAATAGCGTTTGATGTCAGTCTGTTTTTGGTTTTACTATTCATAAAACAAGAATCCTCAATGTAGGGCGCATATTTTATTATGTTGTAACTGTATCGCATCTTTCAAATAAAGATAGCTTCTTCCGACATTATCAGCCATTTCTCAGAGCTAAGTTTATTGAAAAACCACATATTAAAGGTAGGCCTAACAAAAGCTATTAATTAATTTTTCCCACCGTTCTTTCTCTTTTGGAAACTTAAACAAGGAGATCCTTTGCTTTACTTTGGAGCTGTTACAAAATTTTACAGAACAATTACTTCCAGGCATATTTCTTTATTGATACAAACCCTCAAGATGATAATTTCTAAGCCAAAACGCGTATATAAATTTTTGCGTCTGAAATCCGCTGTTTGGGATTTCGAAAAATACGCTTTCTCCCGGCCGTTAGGCGTCGCTCCGCTCAGGATTTTTTTAAAATTCCGGGGGTCGCTTTTCAGGCGGAGTTTCATATCTCTATATTGTCAGTATCTCTGGTACGGAGACAAACCAAGCTGCAGGGGTAGCGACTGTGGCGCCGCCTATACCCGTTTCGCAAGCGAATAGGAAAGAGCAAGGGGGACGTACAAGGACGTCACAGTGCCATTACTCTATAAAGATTTAGATATAAAGTTGTTTAGATAATAAAAGTAATAATAATCTTACTCTTAGTAAGTTAGTCTTTTTAAGTTCTTTACAATTTGTAAGAATATTTTTTAAATTTCTAAAATAATAAATATCTAAAAGTTTTCCACTCGTGTGTATTTAAAGTTCAAAACTTTGAATGGGGTTTTTTTAAGTGGGTAATACCCCAAAAAACCTGGTGTTTTTGGGCTAGGTCTTTTTAATTCGAGGCCCGCACTTTTGGCATTCCTCAGGGGACCATACTAGGTTCAATTTTATTTTTGATTTATATGATCGAATTACGCAATCTTAACATTGAACGCCACCTTGGGGCGTTTGCTGATGACACCGTTATTTTATGTTGTGCTGAAACTTGGGAAGAGGCCTATCGCTTAGCTCAAAACTCAATCAACAAAATATATAATGTTTTAGATAATCGACCACTGACACTTAATGTTGGTAAAACCAAATATATATGCTTTTCAAGTAGGATTTTTGATAATCAGAATAAATTTAAAATTTAAATACACAATCACTTAAACGAGGAAATTACTTGTAATGAAAAGTGTATGGAAATTGAGAGAGTTGATAAAATTAAATTCCTTGGTGTTACCATTGATAGTAAGCTAAAATGGAATTATCATATAATTCATATTAAGATTATGTTGCAAAAATTGCGTTCATGTAGATATAAATTCTATACGATTCGCAACTTTATCTCTTTACATTGGCTAAAAATTATTTACTACGCGTTAGTCCAATCTACCCTTGATTATGGAATTATCGCCTTCGGCGGAACAAATAAAGTAAACCTAGATCCATTGGAAATCATCCATAGAAAAATAATAAGAATTTGTTCAAACTGTAATTAATATGAGCATCGCGTGGATTTGTACCGTAACACGAATATATTTTCAGTCAGACAATTATATGCCAAATGTTTTTTATTGAATACGTATAAAAATAGGGATAAATTAAATCTTGTAAATCCTTATATAACTCGAGCTATGACTAATAAAAACGTTATGGTATCTAGAATGTATAAGGATATTGGACAAAAACACTTAAATTATCTAGGTCCTTTATTATATAATAACTTAGATATATATATATATATATCAAAAACTCCAGAAATATTTTTATATTTAAGAAACGAATATGCCACTGGCTTCCATGGAGAAAAGAGGGCAAGGAGATGAAATAATGGGGAAGGCTTCGCTCCCCACCCGTGAGTGTTTTCTCCCACAATCGTGTGAATTGGGGATCGACAAAAAAATGGTACCCGGGTAAAAATATTTCCACGTGACCATGAAATAAATGTACTTCGCGCCCTTTTACATGTTCATAGCAAACTATAATAATTTATATTTTTATCGATATATACGAAATCTCCAAAAACACATGGTGAGTTTGTAGAGCGCGTGGTTCTTTTATTTAATATATTTTCAGTATAATTTATTATTATGAATTGCAATATTATAACGATGGATCATAATTATTACAAAATAAGTTATAATATCAAAAATCCGTCAAAGGCTCGACAAAGAAACCACGAAAGAGGTAAGAATAACTGATAAGCCTTGGCATCAAGCTTTAAATTAAACTACTAATTTTATTTTTCAGGTATTGCTTTTAACAAGAAATTTCTTATTGAAAACTTACCCTCTATACTTTCTAATTCATCCAACCTTTATAAGGTCACGTATGTTGGGAGACCAAAAGCAGTAATTGTAAGTGATTAAATGATAAGAAGGAAGGATTTCAAGCCATACTTCCAAGTTCCACGTTTACTTTTCTCCATGCTTAAAATAAGTCTATTTCAGTGTTATTTTATATAACCAGGGTTATAGTTATGGTGTTAAATTAATATATAAAAATTGTTTGTGATAGGAAACTTTAGACGGAATTAAACAAACAAAGTTTAAAAAAATAACTGAAGAAGCAGTTGATCATTTATCAGTTTTTGCGGATGACAAAACTGGATTATTTGATCAAAAAAATTTCACATCAAAGAGGCACCAGCTATTAATCAATAAGCACTTCAAAGGAGAAATCAAGGAGTCTTTAGTATCAATTCCGCCTTTTAGAGAATTAACCCGCGACAAGAAAGATGAAGTAACAACTATTTTTTGCCAACGATTATTTAATGAAATTCAGTCAAATTGTTTGGACCAAGAAGTTAAATCCAAAGAAGTCAAAGCCATTCCCGTTGCTCCGCCCACAAGCGTGAAAAAGAAGGACATGTTAAGCCCAGAAGACAGTAAAAAGAAAGAACTCAAAATAATACACCAAATAGCAGGTTTCGTGATTAACCAGGTGATTGGTTTATACGAGTGCCCAACATTTTGGGGAAATTGTCTAGTTAGTAAGAAGGAAGCCGTCTAGTTAGTAAGAAGGAAGCCAATGAAGAATATCACAAATGGACTATTAAACAAGACCGAGGGGGGTCACTTTTTCTCTAACATAAAGCATTTATTTTTTTTTGAAAAGGTTACTGCCATAATTCAACAGTTTATGAAATTTGATATGCCTTTCAAAGTTAATGAAACCAGAAATAGTCTGATAATTGATGCGTTAAATAAAGACAATTTGATAAATGAAATTTGGGACCAATTGTGGGGAGTTGGCAAGGAAAATTCCCTAAGTGCCAAACTAAAATGTTACACAATTTTAATTAATTGCAATTTAAAGGGGTTATCAAGGAATTTGAAAAATAAATTCCAAATTGCTAAAAAAGATAGCTTAACAAGCAGTGGTGTGAAAACTTAAAGTTTTAACACAGACAAAGAATACCAAAAATACAAAAGACTGTTTAAAAAGGAGTTTATTTTAGGAAGCGTTCAATTTGTCTCTAGCTGATTTTCTCCTTTTAACTCTTTTTTCTTTGGTACAATTGCCATTTTTTACTTTAGCCATTAAAGACTTCATTAATTTTAGTCGCTTTACTGATTGTCCATACTGGCTAACCGTTGGGTTTTCACCAGAACCACAGCACCCGCGTTGTCTACTAAAATAGTTCTCTAGTAGATCTTGATTTAGCTTTGCTGTAAAAACAAATGGGGCCCCCTTTTCCAGTAAAAATCTCACAATTTCAATGCTTGAATATACTGAAATAATACAAGTTATTTAGCAGTGAGTTATTTTATTTACATAAATTTTATTTACCAGTGATTCTTAGACCCTCCAGTGTTTCCCTGCTCAGTAACATTTTGGATCGATCAAATCCATCTTCGGCCACCATTTCATTCACTTGATCCTCCCACTCATCTAAATACCCAAGGAAATCGTGTTGAAGCCACTGAAATCTAATATTTGTTAAAAATACATAGTTATTTAGTTGTTTTTAGTATTTACCTTAAATCGCCTATCATCCAGACTTCTGAAGGGTGCCAATGCGGGTTTTCTCTTTGTTCGGAATGAAGTAGCTTTATCGCAAACAACGCCAAGAATTTTGAATCCCACTGCTTGCAAATTCTCGATCGCTTCCCAAATAATTGAGTACAAATCTTCTGCATGTAAGCTGCCACAAGGAAAGAAAGCATACGGGTATTTGAAGTTAGTTGCAATTCCTCTAACCATGAGCTGAAGAACGTGATTGGCCAAGTTTACATTTTCACCATCAGCGGAATCATTAACGAGTCTTTCCATTTGTGTTATTTTATTCCTAAAATCATTTAGATTTGTTGCACCAATTAATTCCCCTGTGCTACTTTTAAACACCAAATCCTGTTTGATTTGAATTTCATATATTATTAGAATAAAATACTTCTGGTATTCTTCTAGGTTTTCTTTATCAATTTTCTGTAGCATCTCCAAGAGAACTTCATCCGTAAATCCAGCTTTAGTGTTTAGATTCCCCGAGTAATTGAACAATGTTATCTGAGAAGGCAAAACAAACGCTTGGCGCATGGCTTCATAGGCAGTAGGAGAACGGGCTTTAAATGAGATACACCACTGAACTATTGCTGGATGCCATTTCCTGGGTCTTGATTTCTTCGTCATTAACATTTTCAATTGTTCTCGCATCAATAATTTAAAAAAATTGACTTGCTCTCGAAAGTATTTCTGGCAATAATATCTTCAAAATCCTTACTTTCTTCAGGTGTCATGAAAAATCCATTGTTCTTGAAACTGTTCTTAATTTTCAATTTCAGCATTTTCACCCTCTTATTCAAGGCTTTATTTTTTTATTTACAATAATCAGTTTCTTTTTCACGTGCTCTCCAGTCATGTAGCGCACGTTTGTATTTATGGATAGATTTTTCTTCTCTACTCTTTTGCGGTTTTGCAAATTTTTTTGTTGTTTGACATGAATGGCAAAGTTTTGTAGATTCAGCAATAAATATTTTTTGGCATTGTTCAGACCTAATTGACTGGCTCACTACGCAGATATACGAGAATTTTAAATATTTATCTTTAAAATCCACAAATAATTCATCTTGTATGCCATTACAAGTAGTCCAATTTTCAATTTCAAAAAGAACATTAAATAAATCCTTCAGGGACAAAATTGAGCCATTACTGTCAACTGAATTTGTCAAAAATAAATTATGATCCTGAGCAATTATTGAATTGCAGAAAAAAATACTTAATTTTAAAGACGGAGATAGTTCTATACGTAAATAATTATTTCCACATTTTTTAAAACTTAGGTTTCTTATAACACGTACATGGGTTCTAGCATAATTTCAAAGGACCAGTCACATGTATCTAAATGATTTAGACGATGCATTAAAAATTCCTTGGCTAATTTTTCTAGAGGATGTTCAGATACCGAGGCACTAAATTGGGGTAAAACCCAGTTTTCATTTGGAGTTTGTATGATTACAGCTGGTGGTGAAGGTGTTGATTGTGGTGGTTCAGTAACAGTGACTTTGAAAGAGGTTACCTTCTGTTTTTCTAAAGTTTCAATAACCTTGTGCATTGCATCCGAGTCCCAGGATTCTGAAACTAATATCAATATCATGCATTAGAAGTTCAATATAATATTATAGGAAATTTGCATAATTACCCAATTCCAGATTACTATTGTCATTCACAGAATCAATGTTTACAATTTGTGTTTGTTCCGTAATAAAAGATGGTGAAGAAGAAGACTGCGATTCTGAATGTGTTGATTGTGGTTGTCCAGTAACAGTGGCTTTGAAAGAGGTTGCCCTCTGTTTTTCTAAAGTTTCAATAACCTTGTGCATTGCATCCTAGTCCCAGGATTCTGAAACTAATATCAATATCATGCATTAGAAGTTCAATATAATATTATAGGAAATTTGCATAATTACCCAACTCCAGATTACTATTGTCATTCACAGATTCAATGTTTACAATTTGTGTTTGTTCCGTAATAAAAGATGGTGAAGAAGAAGATATTTCTAAACTATCAAAAACAGTGGGGATCAAAGACAAATCCTCTATTTTTCCCATAGCTCCAGAAATCGTGGATTTTACAGTGGAATCTGGTAGTGCATAACTACCATTGTCATTATCATGAACTACTTGTGAATATGAATGATCCAAACAAATGTGGTTCTATTTTTAGAATAGTACAATTTGGAATGTTGTAACATGAGTAATGAAACTAATATAATACAATATAAAAGATTAAAATTACCTGTACGGTTTCTTTTATCGGATCTGGATATTCTTGTGTAGGTCCATTTGCCCCAACAAAATGTTTCGCGCGCAACATCATGATGGGTCCTTATATCATTACGATTAATTGCAGAAACCCAAGACACACACCTTTCAAGGTTTTTCTTTGGTTTTGGAACCGGGTAAAATTTAATCCTCTCAGCACACGGTTTACTTGATAAATAGTAGTTTTTGCATGTTTTATAAATGCAATATCTTCCCATTTTTTAAACACAAATAAGCTAAAAACAAAAGATACTACAACAACATTCTCAGCTCGACATTTTCAAACCACGAACCGCCGCTTTGCCGCCGCCGTCGTTTGTTCTTTATCTTCCGAGAGGGAGCCAGGTAGCTAGCCATATCACGTGTGAAAAATATTACCCAGATAAGAAACCCCTTTTTTGTTAACCCCCATCCACCCGTTTGTGGGAGTTCGGCATATAAGCCCAGGTAAATATTTTTAAAATGAATTCATCTCCTTGCCCTCTTTTCTCCATGGTCTCTCCGTCAGAAAATCGAGAGCTCCTCCAGTCGCAGTCGCGTGTGACGTAGTTGGATCCCTTCTTCGAAGCGCCTACGATCTAGACACAATAATGAGGCGTCCTACAATCTCAAAACCATGTATACACTATGTCTGTCGTTTTAAAAACTGCAATCGTTTTTATAAGAATTTCGGACTATAAAGGAACTTATGGCACACCGTTCAGGACAAAATTCAACCAAAAATATTTATATATTTTTTGTAAATATAAAGGTGTTTTTAAAATAAAGGCGTTTTTGAAATATAAATTTCTTTTCAAAATATAAGGCGAATTCGTCTAAGACATTCGAGGCCAGTTTAAGAAATGTACTACCTACCTGGAAGGTACAAACGTACTATAGTAACACTGGAAGGTACAAACGCACTATAGTAACACATACCTCACAGGCAGTGGCGTAGACAAGGGGGATTTCCGTGTCACCGCCCCCATTAGGCCTACGTTTGACTGTACTAAATTGTCACCCCTCCTCGACCCCCTTTGACGAATTTCTGACTACGCCACTGCTTACAGCCTACAAGGATAGTTTTTTATGTTTATTTCCTGCAACTATGTATTAGGAGACAGCAAATAAACCTAAACTTTCTCCTAAAATGCAGGAAAAATTGAGTACACCCTAAATCATTTCTCCTAAGCATACCAATGGAAAAAGGACAAAACCAGAGACCCTATATTTTAAAAACACCTTTATATTTTAAAAAAGACTTTATATTTTAAAAACAGCTTTATATTTAAAAAAAATACCCCCATATTTACAAAAAAATCTTTATTTTTTTATTGAGTTTTGTCCAGAACAGCGTGCCATAGGAACTCTTATTTATTTACATCTAAATAATCCAAAGTTATATTTTCATAAAAACACTTTAATATAGACTAAATCCCAAAATAGTTCTCAAGTACAGAAATATTTATCACACAGGCATGTAAAATGATAAAACACCTTTCAATTAAATTATTAATACTAGTTAAGTGACACCTTTCAATATATTAACGCTTTTAATATTTTATACATTCAGTAACTATATAACGTAATGTTATGCCTTTAGATACCCTTTCTTAGTTCTTCTATAGATAAACCCTCGTCTCCTGCCATCTAATATTCAAAATTTACTAACTCTTATTTAAAAAGCACTACACCAAATTCAATAAAACCAACCTCGTGGCATAAAACAATTCCTTAATAACAACAAAAAAACCTACTTTAAACCATTTCACACAAAGAACAATAATTTAATGCTAACAATACCGCCCAAAAGCTCAACACAATCAACAAATTAAAATACAAAAGACCAATCGACCATATTTCGGAGCCTAAATTACCGATAAAAAAATATATAATAACAACCCAAACAATCAGGCTTCAGAGCAATAATAATTAATATAAAAATAAATAATAATAACCCAATCAGACTTCAGAGCAAAAATAATTCATAGAAAAATTTATAATAATAGCCCAATCAATCAGACTTCAAAGCAAAATTAACAAATAGAAAAATATAAAATAACTCAATCAATCAGGCTTCAGAGCAAAAATAACCTATAAAAATATTTAATATTAACCCAATCGATCAGGCTTCAAAGAAAAAATAACTGGAAGAAAAATATAACGCAATCAAGCAACAAATTCCTTCAAAAATTTAGAAACCCAACAATAGGAAATTTCATTATAGCAAAAAGTGCGACACCTTACCATTAACAAACAGGAATTTTCACGTTATTATTATGAAACAGGATAAGCTAAATAACACGACGTACAGACTATAAAGGTTCCTCCAAAAATGGACATTTTCGTGGAAACAAATAACCTCAAACGAGATTTGACCTTTAGATTTTCATACGTAAAATTTTTAGACTTTAACAGGTTCACAAAAATTAAAAACAAAGTTCCATAAACAATATATACAGATATTGTATTCATCCGTTTAGTAAAAAAACCCGCCTTATCATAATGGTTCCTTTACTTTAATATTTTCCCTAAGGAAGTCAATGGCTCAGCGTTGAACTATCCTCATTGTTACAATGCGACCCGAGTTCAATTCCTGATCACGATCAAATTTTCCATTAAAATACTAAAATATTTAATTAAATATAAGATTAATATAATTTATAAATATTTCATTTAATATAAGATTAATATAATTTATAAATATTTCATTTAATATAAGATTAATATAATTTATAAATATTTCATTTAATATAAGATTAATATAATTTATAAATATTTCATTTAATATAAGATTAATATAATTTATAAATATTTCATTTAATATAAGATTAATATAATTTATAAATATTTCATAAAATATAAGATTAATATAATTTATAAATATTTCATTAAATATAAGATTAATATAATTTATAAATATTTCATTAAATATAAGATTAATATAATTTATAAATATTTCATTAAATATAATATTAATATAATTTATAAATATTTCATAAATATAAGATTAATATAATTTATAAATATTAAATTAAATATAAGATTAATATAATTTATAAATATTTCATAAAATATAAGATTAATATAATTTATAAATATTTCATTTAATATAAGATTAATATAATTTATAAATATTTCATTTAATATAAGATTAATATAATTTATAATTATTTCATAAAATATAAGATTAATATAATTTATAAATATTTAATTAAATATAAGATTAATATAATTTATAAATATTTAATTAAATATAAGATTAATATAATTTACAAATATTTAAAATGATGTAGAATAAAATATATATATAATATATATATATATATAATATATATATATAATATATATATATAAGTAGGATATGCCCCAATCATCAAGGGCTTTCCATGTAGAGGTAGAAAGGGGGTCGGCAACGGAAATCCCCGCTTCCTTCCCCCCTGTGTGTAAACTAGGTCACTTCCGGCAGGTGGCGACATTGTGGGCGTGGCCACGGGTGTCAGGTTACTCCCGCCAGGTGGCGCGCGCGCTGATTGGCTGGCGCGGGGACCACGTGGTAACTACGCGGCGCGGGAACCACGTGGTTACTACGCGACGCGGATACTGCGCGCTTATTGGCTGGCGCGAAATTATTCAAAATGGCGCCGATTGGTTGGTATTTTGGCGCGAGAAGGGGTCAGTACTCCTTTAAAGGAATTCCCAGGCTCGCTATACTCGGGCATTGTTAAAGTTGGTGACAGGTTTGATTGATTGAGCAGGTGTTTATCGAGGAATGCGCCGTTGCGAGGTTACCCCGCTCGCTGTTAGAGACTCGGGGAATGTGTGACCTTGTAGCTATATAATAAAAACATTTTTTGGCGGGAATTTAGACAAAGGCTTAACATAAGTTTGTAACTCTCTTTTAACGGTTATTATATGAACTCTTAGTAATTTGGAAAATTCACGTGATTTGGCCGCCATCTTTAATGTCGCATATTCAAACGGGTAGGGTGGCCATCTTTATTTTTTTACGAAATTTACCATATTTACGTCAATTTTTTAACGCTTTTTAAATAAGTTGTTCCTAACGGATTTTTATATCGTTACGTACCTAGATGGCTCGAACTTGATTATTATGACATATACATCATATATTACCGTCACTTAACCTTTAATAACGACGCAAGGGAAAGCTTTCTAATTTATATTCAATACATTAACACTATACGAAATATTTACATAAATTAAACATGGTCGGTTCGCGCTCGTGTAATTTAAATAAACGTAATAAGTAATTACATTGGTATAATAACAAACAAAACGGATTATCTTACATCCTTCTATGTTTAAAATAAAAAACTCTGATTTAAATTTAAACTTTATTTTACAACATTTGTTGTTGACACAAAGGAACTATCGTTAATAACATTTAACACGCTATCAATAAAAACCACTAACTCGTCTATCGCCTTTAAGAATCCAGTTTTTGGGGGTCGTTCCAATTCTTTATTTATATGTTTAATCAGTTCATAGTCCTTGTTTTCTTTATAAGTCATTATTCCACAACAAAAACAAAGCGAAACTAGTTTGTATAAAACGCGATGTGGTTAGTTCAGTACAGGTCGGACACAAAGGAATCTGATTACTGATCTCTCTCTCTACGCCGTTAGAGCTCCTCTGATTACCGCGAACTATATCTCTCTCCACGGCGTTAGCGCTCCTCTGATTACCACGAACTATCTCTCTCTCCGCGTTTATCTCCATTGTTGATTTATTTAGAACAGGTGTTGAGCGGAGAATCCCCCGTTGCTATGGTGACTTCGGCGCGACGTTTATTTGAGTATCAACAAACTTAGCAAATACCTTTAGATTGTTTCAATGTTAAATTCGTTAACCTCGCAGTTTGAAACAAGTTGTCCCTATATTAAGAATCAGCTTGGTATACAATTTGCAGATCTGGCCTTATAAATGTTTCACTGTATACAATGTCTTTACCCACATTGTGTACATTTAGTAATATTAGTTTACGTATAACCGTAACCTTTTAGTTATACCAATCGACCATGGTTAGGTAAATATAATGCATTTATAAGTTCGCGTGTTGAACACATAATAGTATTCAGAACTTTCTAATTAAATTGAATACATTGCCAATATACGAAATATTTACATACATTAAACAAGATTGGTTCACGCTCATGAAATTTATATAATAGTAAACTTTGTAGGGTAAATTACTTGACTTTGTAATGGATATTTCAATAACCGTTCATCATTTTAATAGACCAATGACGGTATAATTAACAACGTCTGAATTTTCGACGCTAAAAGATATGTCCATAAAGATTGATTATAAAAAGTTTAATACGCAGGTATCTATGGATTCGGATTACCTAAACAAGTCGCCCCTATATGAACTTTTAAACGGTTATTCGTGTTAAACGTGTACATTAATACTATAACTTTTTCAAAAAGCAGCAGTCGATAAGTATGACATTCTAATTACCGTCAAATACAGAGCTAGAAGTTACTTGGTTAACCATTTTTAGGTTATTTTTATGGTTAGTTATTGAGCGTTTTACTCCTATACGGTTCAATGGGAATTATTATTGATCGCTATTGTCAGTTATAATAAGAATGAAAATAGAGTTGCAATTTATTCCGGCGATATGTACTTTTAAATTTTAACAGATTTGACATACATTATAAAGTCTAGCACCTTATATCCTATGAACAATATTTTTGGAAAAAGTACAGCTAGATAAATGGCCAAAAAAAATTTTACATAACCGAAATACTACATTATTATAGATAATAAATAATACTATAAATATAGAACTCAGTTAATCAAGTTATTTTTTAACGAAACATGCAAACAATTACCAGCCTATCAATTTGATATTTTAATTATTGTTATTGGCAATTAAACTTTGGGGTAATTTCACCGAAAATCATGTTTTGTTATCACAACAACTTGAACACAAGTTTTTTAACTAATGTTTGATACCTATTTAATGTAAAAGTAGCTTCATGATTTGTGGCGCTTTGGGTTTAATTTAATAGACTAGTTTCTTAATCTTTCAGGACTCTTTTGTTAGTAGATTTCTGTAGTTATTTGTCATAATATCGCGGTAAAGAATACGTTTCCCAGTATAATAAGCGAATAAGAAAAAAAAAAAGTTGTGTTTTACGACTACCTATCGCGGACTAAAGGAGTAGAATCTACAAAGTATAGCAACCTTGTAAATTAATCCTATAATTCTTCTCTCCTACTTCAGTCTTCTGAATTGAAACGTCGTTGTCCTGTTTCTCCAACAGATAGCTATCGGGATCGGCCAGACCAGACACGACCGACTTCGAAGGACGATAAAGAAAACCATATATAAATAATGTAAAAAACTTGAAATATTCCCTAGGCTGGTTTATTTTTCCAAGACAGAAAGGGCTCTAAATATAGTTTATATGAAACTTAAGGAAAATTTAAATATAGTTTATATGAAACTTAAGGAAAATTTATTAACACTCAACATAAATAAAACTAATTACATTTGTTTCTCCGCGAGAACGACTATAGATTTGTTACATGAATAAAAAATTCACGAAAATAATAATTGTAGAAACTGCACTGGAAAATGTTTAAAGTGAGAAAGAGTAAATAAACTAAAATATCTGGGGGTAATAATAGACAGTAATCTAAAGTGGAATGAACATGTGACCTATATCACTAATAAAATTCGACTATGTATAAATTCCGTGAAATTAAAAACTTTTTAGAAATACCGTGGTTAAAAACAGTATATTACGCCCTAATTCAATCAATTATATCATACGGAATAATCGGCTGGGGTGGTACTTATGAAACTACAATCGTATCATTGGAAATATTACAAAGAGAAATTCTACGCAAATGTACGAAATTATTATTACCCAAATCAATTACTAAATGATGAATTTAAAGTTTTTCTGCTAAAGAAATTTTCTTATACCCTTTCAAACACAAACAACTTATCGACTTGACTAAAACTTACGACAACAGATATGTAGAAGTAGGAAATTTATTTACGCCAAGATCCTATAAAACTATCGGTCAAAAACATGCTCGCTATCTAGGCCCTAAAATATATAAGGCAAAAAGTTTTGATAAAGTGTAACAAAAGATGATACATTTGGCTGTTATTTCCATTGTTAACAGGGTTTGATTGAGTGATAAGGAAAATAACGAACTGAGGTACGATATTACCCAAAGGTACGACTCATATAGCGGTGAACTCTTTGTAGCGCGTGCTACGAAAAAGTGGTCGAAAATAACAATTTGAAGGAGGATAAAAGACTGTTTTCGTTGTACCCATTTTTGAATTGCGAAAATTTATCTACCGGTATAAGCATTCAATCATTAGCGTTTATATCTCTTCCGATTTTAGTCGCTAACGGTTGAGTATTGTACGCGGTCTTACTATTAATTAGTACTCTTTTAATATTATTACTATTTAGTAAATATATATTTAGCAGGACACCCTATCAGCATTGTCGTCATATTTCAAAAAACATCATGAATTCGGATACCAGAGAGCCCATGCCTAACAAATGCGACGTGTGTAAAAAAAATACGACTTGCACAAAAAAGGATCGAGATGACGATGGACAGTGGTACGATTTGTGTTGCAAATGTAGTTCTATTCATCAGTATTACTGGAAAAGAAAGGCTCGCGTAGTAAAGTGCGAACATCAAGTGCCGTAGTGGTGGGAATGACGCGTCGGTCATGGACACGTTTTCTCCAAGCGTCTCCGTCGAAAAGACTGCGATATTTTTTTTATGGTCTTGACATTATAAATCCAGCGCCTGTAATTATTACTGGATATGTATGAGTTTTCTTTTTCTTTGGTTAATAAAATATTTGGATCCCAGCAGTTATTGTTTTTTTCCGTGGGGGAAAATTTTCGAAAAACTTACTAACAATATATTTGAAAACATTGCATCTGAATTGTTGTCTGTTTAGCGTGAAACTTATTCCATCAATGGGCACTTTACGCTGTAACGTGTAAAGGAACTAATAATGGAAGAGCGCAAGGGCGTTATTATTAGACAACTCGAAATACATCTCCAACGTATTTTGCAATGGTTTAATTCGTACGTTACATCAACCAAACCCAACCTAAACTTGAGTTTTTAGAGTGGCATTGTTATTTTTCACCACCAGGGGTAAATTGAACTTTTTTAAAGTACCAACGTTATTTAATTCGTTGACCGTGGGTATGAAAGACCATTATTGTTTTGCCATTTTAAATTAAGAACTTAGTGGCACTACACTGATTGTAACGACTGCATTATTGAGAATGTAAGCATTGTTTAAATACTTATCTTTTAGCCAAAGAAATGCCCCTTTTTATTTTAATGTTGATATTTCGGTAACCCTACGAAGCCAGAATTACACATTTCATTTTACAGAACAAAATTGGACGACAGTTGGATAATGAGTGATAAGGAAATTAACGAACCGTGTACGGAACTATTGAAAAGTATCAATATATTGAAAAAACAGAGTCAAAAACAAAACTAAAAAAGTAATTGAAATTACTGTTAATTTTACTTGCAATAGTAAAATACTAAACCAAATGTATAATTTATATTTTGTTTTATTTAATAAATTTAAACTATAATACTAAACTTTTTCAAAAAAAACTTTTACAAACAAAATTTAAAATACACATTTTTAAAATTTAACTACACCAGCTCCAAGTCAGCTAGCGACTTTTTTTAAGTAACTATTAACTACAATTAAAATCAAAGGATCTGCTATATTTTTCATGCTTTGAAAACAATTCATTAAAATCTCGAGTTTTTAAATATATGTAAAACACGAAGGAGCAGATCTTTTATCACAAATTTTCAAAAATTATATTTAATTTAGTTTATAATAATATAGGGAACTCAAAAATTAAAAAACGAAAAATCAAAAAATTACTTACTTCAACCTTTCTCCCAGTTATTAGTTTCGTTTTAAACTTGGTTTACGTTTTAGTTTTACTTTGCTATTCTAGAAAATTCCAAAATTCCATTAGAGTTTATCAGTAAAACCACTTACTTTAAGTATTTTTAATCCGTTCGGTCTAATAGTAGATTACGCACCTATAATCCATGATGTTTTCATTTAAATTCAAATTATAACGAATTGAAAGTTTGAGGAAAATATTAATTTAGTTTGTAAATGAAATCCTTTTATAGTACTCTGAAGGGCTCTTAATACGTTTTGAACTTCCAAAATAAATTAATGTACTAAGTTACGTTTAAAAGAACCTTTTGTAACAATTCCAATATGTAAATATAGGTAAAAGGATTGAAAAATACTTAATTATCCACTCTAAAGTCTATTTTTCAGGTATTAGTAAGTATTTCATACAAACTAACTTCTAAGTTTGAAAAAAAAAAAAAAATTGGATTATATAGTGAATAAAAAAATTGTCTTATATATGTTAAAAATAATAGCATGTTTCTTAAATATTTTTATTATTAGTAAAAAATATATGTTAAATTTAAACGATTAGAATTTTATTATCAATGATCGTTATCTAGTTATCTAATCTCATTGTATGCCATTTCTTATTCTGATAAGTTTACGTTTCACGGATATTTAAAATATCAATCTGTCAAAACCCGTATAATACATAGAAACGTAGAATTTCTTAGTGCCGAAAATTCTCGATAGGGGTAGCCATTATCACGTTACAACGTGGTTCTTGTTATGGAACTAATGACAATAAGGTATAAACTTGGCTTATCTTTGATAAAAACGTCTCTTATTCCAAAGAACTTGTATAATTATCGAGAATGTACTTGCCCTTTTAGATATTTTGGAGGAAAAGGCCCTCAGAAATTTATGCTTTTTTACTTAAATATTCCATTTCAATCTATCCTTAACCTAAGCAGTGTTTATCCTTTATATTTAAATATAGCATATGATGTTTTTTATATTGACAACATTCGGATTAATCAGAAGCGATGATATAAGAAAAAGGTTTTATTGGAATATCCATTTCAGAAGATCAACGCCCGTGAATGAATTAGACTAAATTTGGAATGATGTAATGAATAAGGGAATTGTACATAGCATAAAACTGAATTGTAGGAAGATACAAGGTTATATCAAATTAATGTGAAAAAATGGATGGAAGGTGCGGAATAAGTAAACGTTATCTGAAACACTTAACTTGGAAAAGGGGCATTTCTTTGGCTAAAAGATAAGTATTTAAACAATGCTTACATTCTCAATAATGCAGTCGTTACAATCAGTGTAGTGCCACTAAGTTCTTAATTTAAAATGGCAAAACAATAATGGTCTTTCATACCCACGGTCAACGAATTAAATAACGTTGGTACTTTAAAAAAGTTCAATTTACCCCTGGTGGTGAAAAATAACAATGCCACTCTAAAAACTCAAGTTTAGGTTGGGTTTGGTTGATGTAACGTACGAATTAAACCATTGCAAAATACGTTGGAGATGTATTTCGAGTTGTCTAATAATAACGCCCTTGCGCTCTTCCATTATTAGTTCCTTTACACGTTACAGCGTAAAGTGCCCATTGATGGAATAAGTTTCACGCTAAACAGACAACAATTCAGATGCAATTTTTCAAATATATTGTTAGTAAGTTTTTCGAAAATTTTCCCCCACGGAAAAAAAACAATAACTGCTGGGATCCAAATATTTTATTAACCAAAGAAAAAGAAAACTCATACATATCCAGTAATAATTACAGGCGCTGGATTTATAATGTCAAGACCATAAAAAAAATATCGCAGTCTTTTCGACGGAGACGCTTGGAGAAAACGTGTCCATGACCGACGCGTCATTCCCACCACTACGGCACTTGATGTTCGCACTTTACTACGCGAGCCTTTCTTTTCCAGTAATACTGATGAATAGAACTACATTTGCAACACAAATCGTACCACTGTCCATCGTCATCTCGATCCTTTTTTGTGCAAGTCGTATTTTTTTTACACACGTCGCATTTGTTAGGCATGGGCTCTCTGGTATCCGAATTCATGATGTTTTTTGAAATATGACGACAATGCTGATAGGGTGTCCTGCTAAATATATATTTACTAAATAGTAATAATATTAAAAGAGTACTAATTAATAGTAAGACCGCGTACAATACTCAACCGTTAGCGACTAAAATCGGAAGAGATATAAACGCTAATGATTGAATGCTTATACCGGTAGATAAATTTTCGCAATTCAAAAATGGGTACAACGAAAACAGTCTTTTATCCTCCTTCAAATTGTTATTTTCGACCACTTTTTCGTAGCACGCGCTACAAAGAGTTCACCGCTATATGAGTCGTACCTTTGGGTAATATCGTACCTCAGTTCGTTATTTTCCTTATCACTCAATCAAACCCTGTTAACAATGGAAATAACAGCCAAATGTATCATCTTTTGTTACACTTTATCAAAACTTTTTGCCTTATATATTTTAGGGCCTAGATAGCGAGCATGTTTTTGACCGATAGTTTTATAGGATCTTGGCGTAAATAAATTTCCTACTTCTACATATCTGTTGTCGTAAGTTTTAGTCAAGTCGATAAGTTGTTTGTGTTTGAAAGGGTATAAGAAAATTTCTTTAGCAGAAAAACTTTAAATTCATCATTTAGTAATTGATTTGGGTAATAATAATTTCGTACATTTGCGTAGAATTTCTCTTTGTAATATTTCCAATGATACGATTGTAGTTTCATAAGTACCACCCCAGCCGATTATTCCGTATGATATAATTGATTGAATTAGGGCGTAATATACTGTTTTTAACCACGGTATTTCTAAAAAGTTTTTAATTTCACGGAATTTATACATAGTCGAATTTTATTAGTGATATAGGTCACATGTTCATTCCACTTTAGATTACTGTCTATTATTACCCCCAGATATTTTAGTTTATTTACTCTTTCTCACTTTAAACATTTTCCAGTGCAGTTTCTACAATTATTATTTTCGTGAATTTTTTATTCATGTAACAAATCTATAGTCGTTCTCGCGGAGAAACAAATGTAATTAGTTTTATTTATGTTGAGTGTTAATAAATTTTCCTTAAGTTTCATATAAACTATATTTAAATTTTCCTTAAGTTTCATATAAACTATATTTAGAGCCCTTTCTGTCTTGGAAAAATAAACCAGCCTAGGGAATATTTCAAGTTTTTTACATTATTTATATATGGTTTTCTTTATCGTCCTTCGAAGTCGGTCGTGTCTGGTCTGGCCGATCCCGATAGCTATCTGTTGGAGAAACAGGACAACGACGTTTCAATTCAGAAGACTGAAGTAGGAGAGAAGAATTATAGGATTAATTTACAAGGTTGCTATACTTTGTAGATTCTACTCCTTTAGTCCGCGATAGGTAGTCGTAAAACACAACTTTTTTTTTTTCTTATTCGCTTATTATACTGGGAAACGTATTCTTTACCGCGATATTATGACAAATAACTACAGAAATCTACTAACAAAAGAGTCCTGAAAGATTAAGAAACTAGTCTATTAAATTAAACCCAAAGCGCCACAAATCATGAAGCTACTTTTACATTAAATAGGTATCAAACATTAGTTAAAAAACTTGTGTTCAAGTTGTTGTGATAACAAAACATGATTTTCGGTGAAATTACCCCAAAGTTTAATTGCCAATAACAATAATTAAAATATCAAATTGATAGGCTGGTAATTGTTTGCATGTTTCGTTAAAAAATAACTTGATTAACTGAGTTCTATATTTATAGTATTATTTATTATCTATAATAATGTAGTATTTCGGTTATGTAAAATTTTTTTTGGCCATTTATCTAGCTGTACTTTTTCCAAAAATATTGTTCATAGGATATAAGGTGCTAGACTTTATAATGTATGTCAAATCTGTTAAAATTTAAAAGTACATATCGCCGGAATAAATTGCAACTCTATTTTCATTCTTATTATAACTGACAATAGCGATCAATAATAATTCCCATTGAACCGTATAGGAGTAAAACGCTCAATAACTAACCATAAAAATAACCTAAAAATGGTTAACCAAGTAACTTCTAGCTCTGTATTTGACGGTAATTAGAATGTCATACTTATCGACTGCTGCTTTTTGAAAAAGTTATAGTATTAATGTACACGTTTAACACGAATAACCGTTTAAAAGTTCATATAGGGGCGACTTGTTTAGGTAATCCGAATCCATAGATACCTGCGTATTAAACTTTTTATAATCAATCTTTATGGACATATCTTTTAGCGTCGAAAATTCAGACGTTGTTAATTATACCGTCATTGGTCTATTAAAATGATGAACGGTTATTGAAATATCCATTACAAAGTCAAGTAATTTACCCTACAAAGTTTACTATTATATAAATTTCATGAGCGTGAACCAATCTTGTTTAATGTATGTAAATATTTCGTATATTGGCAATGTATTCAATTTAATTAGAAAGTTCTGAATACTATTATGTGTTCAACACGCGAACTTATAAATGCATTATATTTACCTAACCATGGTCGATTGGTATAACTAAAAGGTTACGGTTATACGTAAACTAATATTACTAAATGTACACAATGTGGGTAAAGACATTGTATACAGTGAAACATTTATAAGGCCAGATCTGCAAATTGTATACCAAGCTGATTCTTAATATAGGGACAACTTGTTTCAAACTGCGAGGTTAACGAATTTAACATTGAAACAATCTAAAGGTATTTGCTAAGTTTGTTGATACTCAAATAAACGTCGCGCCGAAGTCACCATAGCAA